>NW_024467832.1:2339937-2939937 GCF_001890725.1 Aspergillus wentii DTO 134E9
GGGGGGGAATAGCTTAGCGTGAAGAATATGATGTAGTTAGTACCCACGACTGATGGGAATAATGATTTGAGATAATCTAAACTTTTGCGTTTCCTTTTCGTTTCCTGGTTGACCTGGTTGACTAGGTGAATTATCGGTTGATAGTGTGTGTAGATCCCCATCGTGTGATCCACAGTATGTCTCACTTCACAGTTGTAAATTAAAATTTTTCGCATCTTATCTATAGCGTCAACGGATGGAGGCATTAAAACGATGGGTCAAGGTTGTGGTTATTCTAAAGTGTATGTGTAGAGTTTCTGACATATTGTATGTATATTGATATAGCGATTGATATCTTGTTGTATGGGTATATACGTATCCAGCGACATTAGGAGAAATATTTATGTACAGTAACGTGTAGAAGGAGAAGGAAAGAACCCTTAGCCCCAGATATAAAATACAGAAAAAAAAAAAAGCAGGCCTCCCTTTCCATTATTAATTCATTTCGGCGTTGCCACTCACTTCACTTTCACTCTTGACTCTCTTAGACGGCAGTCATGCCAGAGCGGAGCGTAACAGTCGAATCCGACGAGACTCTCCGACTCTTGATGAAGCGCGGCCAAGTATTTGTCAGAACAAGATACTTGATGCTCTCCTCTGCGGCGTCAAAGACAGTCAGGTCGAACTCATCGGGCACGTCACCCCAGTACTGGACACGGTCACGGAGCGCGGCAACGGTACTCCGGAACGCCTTGGTTGAGCCTTCCGACTCGGTGGGTTGCAGCGGCTGCATATTGTAGCCTGGTGTGTCGAAGGGGGTGACGGAGTCGACTTCACGTTCGTCGCCGTACATGATACGCGCGGGACCCTCGAAGATCGTCTCTAGCCGGCGGAGGTCCTGCGAGGAGATGTTGACGGGGAACTCGGCGTGGCGGACGCTGATGAATTCGGCGTAGATGTAGAGGGCGCGGTTGAAGCGTTCGCGGATGAGCTCGCGGGAGTTTTCGTCGGCGAGGGCGGTGCCGTCCTGGATGTCCTTGGGGAGGGAGGTTTTCCAGTCCGCGAGGGAAGTGAGGAAGGCGATGTTTTCGCCGGAGAAGTCGTGGAGGGCGGAGAATTGCTGGAGCGGGGCGGGGTTGCGCTCGAGGACGTATTCGAGGGCGCTCATGGACATGAGACCTTCGCGGGAGGCGTCAGATTCGACGGAGCCGTTGGCGGATTTGAAGCCGGACATGAAGGACTCGACGACGGTGGAGGCGGAAGCGAGGGATTTGCGGTCTGAGCCGATGCCTTTGGTTTTGAGCTCCCATTGCGCGATGGAGTCGAGGGTTTCTTTGCGGAGGGTTTGCGAGCGCATGACCTCCCAGCAGGGGAGGAAGACGGCGAAGATTTCGATGAAGATGATGGAAAGGCAGATCCTGAATCATATTAGAGACTGCTTTTGAAGAAATGAGTCGTTGGATCTTACCACTGAGGAGGCAGCCAGACGGCGTTGACCGGGGCCATGCCAGGAACGTAGACACCAATGAGCCACATGGGAGTAGCGTGGAGGCTGCAGCATGTTAGTAGGAGATTGTCTTCTTCAGGCGTGATACTCACCTGGAGACAACGCAACCAATGGTCTGAGTTCGCCAGCCCTGGGTATCATGGATGTGGCGAGCTTTCCAAAGAACGATAGGAGCAACGATCCACGACCAGACAAACTGGCAGACAATAGTAGGCCACCTGCATATCGTTAAGACATACTCCATCAAACACGCACAGCTTGACTTACCATTCCCAGCCCCGTCCCATCTCGTACTTCTGCTCCATCTCAGTACCATGAACCTCAGTACCAGGAATTCCCCAAGAGCTATGCCACTTGCGGGAGATAAGCCACATCAGGACCGTGAGGAACAGCTGCACCGCCCAGGCGATACCAACGCAGATAAAAGTCTTCATGTTGAAGCTCAGACTGTTGAAGCGGTTCTTCAGGCCGGGCTTGGGCGTCAGGTCGGGAGTCAAGTCGATCCGGCTATCCCGGTGGGCGTATTTCTTCTGCAACTTCGCAACGTGCAGGAAACGAGTGTTGGATGCCTGGAATAGGACGATGCCACAGGGCAGATAGGTGCCCATCAGCCAGAACTCGGCGTCTCCGGGCAGGAGGGGACCGGCCATGATTCCAAACTGGACGGACATAAAGTAGAGATGGATGAAAACGACGGCGGACAGCGACAGGCCGATGCCTCTGATTCGGAGGGTGGGCGAGTTGCGGTTCAAGACGAGATAGGTGATGCCGGAAGCGACGGCGACAGTCCAGATACCAGCCCAGCACGCCCACCAGATGGCGACAGGGGAGTAGACAGCCTCTGCCTTGGAGTCGGCAGAGACGCCCAATTCAGACCCCATGATGAGTATGTGCTGGAATAGAAAAACAAAAAACAACAAAACACGGCTTAAGGAAAGTCAGGCAGTTGGATAGCCGTGGGAAAAAAAAGGAAAGACCAAGTCCAGGCGCCTGGGGCAGCCGGCAGGTTAAATGATCTTAAATCCTGGGCCGGATTTTGCGCGTGTGTGTGTAGATCGCCGATATGGGGAGTTGTTACTGAGTAAGGTAGGGCCAGCAGCGGTGGGGAAGACCCGAAATCCAGGAACTCCCAGCAAGCAGTGGAGAGGCCCATAATTACCAGAATTAACGCTGCAGGCGATTGGCTGCCATCTCGATCTGCCAAACTATTGAATTGTGCATGGCCACTGCCACATGGGCTACGGGTGGTGACTGGATGGAATCGTGGTGGGAGGAGTAGAGTAGGATTGCAGGATTTTGACTTTCTTAAATTTGATCCATTTGAGTTTTGATCATTCTCATGCTCTTCTTGATAGTAGTCGTTTCAGGCCAATCAAGATCATAACATCACATACACTGTACATGATCGAATATCTACATACTCCAGAGTACAGATCCAGGATACAGATCCATCTGGATGCTCGCTGTCGACCCGAACATCACCGTGGGCCTGAAATAAAACCCTGTACCTACCTTAGCCTCATCGAGCATCCCTGCAGAATTAGCCCCCCCCTCCACTGCCGCCCTCTGATTGGCCGATCTTAAATTGTCAAATCAATCGGGCATGAAAAATCCCGCGACCCCCCCTGTCCCGCCAATCAGCGTGCAGAATGACCGACTATTGCGGCACGACCACCAGACGGCCGTGACTCGCGAAATCTCGGTCGAACAATCAGATTGTGTGTTCGGCCGTGGGACGCCGGCGCTAGCAGGGATGGCTGCAGTAGGGCCGTTCCAGTCTCACCACACCACCCCCTATTCCTTCGCCACAGCGTGCGACGTGATATGACGACCTTCTGTATCCAATCCCACTTCAACTGATGCCCTTCATATTTAGAATCCTTTCAATGGACTGCTAGTAGATAGCAGGTAGCTTATCGAAGTCAATCCCAGTTCCAGAGCTGTTGTCTGTCATCTTTTCTCCCCTCGTCCGTATAGCACCGTCATACCCAATTTTTGGACCAGAACTAGTGAGGACACAGGATATAGGCTTCAGCAGGCTCAGCAGCAGCTAGCTACACACGGTCGATTCCACGCGCAACTCGGAACACGGGCGAGCACGAGACGGCATTATTCCATATTACATAGTAAAGCATTTCGTAGGTCATTCTGGGTCCTTCCTTTTCCATCTGACCCCAGGTTTTTCTTTTTTCTTTTTCCTTCTTTTCTTTTTCTGTGGTTTCTTTTTCTTTCTTTGCTTTTATTGCTTCATTTTTCAACGTCCTCACATAGTGGAGAGTGGAGACCATAGAAATCAATATCAGAATTCAGACTCGCTTTCACTTGCCGTCCAGGCTCGTTACGGTGTCATTCGGGATTTGCTCTTGAAGCCTATCTCCCCTCTAACCTAATAGCAGCTGTCCACGAGGGGGTAGTTTGTCGTCTCTACACTAGCAGCCAGCCATCCCACTGTCTAACTCAAGACAGCCCAGATCGGACGATAGGGGTTCTATCGAGATGGAGTCTCTGTCAGATATTCATGAATACGAGAATACTAGCATCTGTAGCTACATCATTCAGAACGAGCAGGGGCTTCGGGCGCACTCCGTGCCTGTATTGGACGCACGAGGCGAGTGGGGGCATGAGGTCATCTTAGGCGATGTGATAGCCCACCTGCAAATTGCAATACGGGGGCTGCAGGAACGTGGATTAAGGAATGAGGATTGAGGAATGAGGATTTGCATGCGGATAACAGCACACCGCTGGCGGCCTAGCGTCGCCCTGCTGATGCTGTGATTTGTCTGCTTTGCAGTTCTCTTCAAAGTCAAAGTATATATGCAGGTACCCTATGCTTAGTATTTGTCATTGGCAAGGATATGACCTCGGTGATACTTTCTTGTTGACTGCAGTGTCATAACGACAAAGTCTATTTTCTGGACTCAGGAGTCGCTCTTCCGCATCATCCGGGCATCATTGGTTACTATTGAATCATGAATCATGACCTTTGAATCTATTTATGAATGTATGTTCAATCTGGATAAATTATGAATCAGGATAGTAATTAGTCAAGTATGCTCTTATGCTCTTCATTTTGGCTGTGGATAGGCAGAATCAAGCTCGGCTACGGAAATACAAATATATCCCTGCGCTGCCGAGGGATCATTAGGCTACTCGCACCCACATGTGACCTGCGCAAACCCTGCCAGTCCACCGAATGACACCGCATGTTGATCACAATCTTTTATAAGATACATATTTGCAAGATAGACAGGCCATTCAACGATACCCGACTGCAATATCTGGAGGTGAAGAAAGACCACTTACCCGAGAAATATGCTCCGTCTTGGCAATCTGAGGCCGATTGATCCGAGAAATCGCGATCGATCATTCACAGTCGATACATCACATTTCGGGGCGCATCGAGAAATAAGCTTAGACTGCTCATCCTGCTGGACGTGTCATATCTTGTATGTTTACTTGGACTACACCTCTTGACTGGTTGTGGTTGGTCTTCGGGTTACTTTCCTTGGGTTGGAATATCTGTGCTTTCAGGTAACGTGATATATATCTGAGCACACTAGAGGCGTGTCGTTGGATGCCCAAGCTATCTGATATTAATTTATAATCCACAAGGATGAATAGATGAAGGAGAGTGTAATTAGCGATCATTGTATTCTAGTAAGATAGAAACCCTTCATCTTGGGAATAATGGATAGAATTACGTATATGCAGATTGAGATAGGCTTCAAACATGTAATTCTTGAGTTAAATAATATTCTAGCTTTTATTGATACAAAAGTATACCTGCAGGCACATTGCAAGTCCCTCCAAAGTGTTGCATATACGAAATAGATCAACTTACAGAAATATATATCCACAAGACGAGCACTATTAATAAAACCAAGATTTAAGCATATTTATATATCGACAGGATTCACGCCACAACCCAATCCTTTGAATCGCGATCCACGATTCGAATGCAATTTCATTTCGATCTCAACACTGTTTAAAATTAAATATAGGCCTTTTGAATCGGAGTGGCGTGTGGCGTTCGAGTCGGCGTTTTTCACACCGAAGATCATGACAGATGTCAATGTGGGGGCGAAGAAATTGCACCGAACAGCGCAGCAGAGGGGATGATTTATCCGCATTTCATACATAATACCTTGTGGACTCTACATTCTGGGGATACCTAATGCAATGGAATTCACCATCAAAACCAATGCAGGGATTATTGTTGACCAGGAGGAATTGTCATCTTGAAACAAACTTCGCGCTGATCTTGAAGCCAGGTAGTCATTTACATCATGACTTGGCTGATCAGGCCATGGCATCTCACGTAACCAGTACATAATCGCCCAATGACCGCCGATTTGGGCCCTAGTTGTCCCGTTATGGAGCCAGTCGAGCTATGTTGTGCATTGGATCCCCACAGGTACTCGTGGCCCTTTGTTGTTTGGTAATTGTGACTTTGTTGTGGTCTGCGATCAGATCGCGGCTCAACCTTGGTTTGCCACTGAAACCTGCTCTGATTCACAGTCAATCAACACGTGGGACGTAATTTGTTTTTGTAAGAAGGCATGCATCCATCTCAAATACTTTTGATTCTCTCGTGGACGGTCGAGTCGACGCTAACCGGAAGGGGTATAAGGGGCTGTAAATGACAGGGGTCAGAAGGGTTTAAGCTTCCGACTATTGGTCCATGATGGCAATCGCAATCAAAAGTGAGCATTGGGTTTTAATAGTCCAGGCGATCGCTGGGATTAAGCTATGTCAAGTCCTATCAATGCCACCAGACTGGTTCACCGTGGCAAGAACCAGGAAAACTTTGACGCCTCCTGGGATACATCCAGCCAATGACAGCATCCACAATGATCAAATCACTAGTGCGCGCTCTTCCGGGATCTGACATGCATACTGACACCTACGGTCAAGACTTCCTAATCCCCTTGGTCCGGCTGTATTAGAGGAATGCTCGCCCGGCCAACTAACAGTCATTTCTGACTGCTGTCACATCACACATCACGAAGTCCAAGATGCACTTCCACACAGTCACACTCGTGCTGATGAGCTTGGCAAGTATACCTGCATCTGCCGAGTCAAGCTCATCACCATCCTACCCCGAATGCGCTGTATGCCATGATTCTCCATTATCCCTTCACCTCTGACAGTATAGTAGCTCTCTTGCAAGCAGCAAGTACTCACCGACTATAAACCATCATGCGCAGACACAGACACCTCATGTCTCTGCGCCGATACCCACTACCAGACTATCTTTGCCGATTGTGTCTCGGCCGATTGTACCACTAGAGAATCGCTAACGGCCAAATATGTTGGTTCTCGAGAATGCGATATCCCCATCGTGCGACGATATCCGGAAGTAGATGCTGCCACGCTTGTTCCGTTCATTATCGCTACGATTCTTTTTGGGATCAGGATAGCGGCCAAGGCTATGTGTCTCGGTGGTGGTTGGGGACCGGATGATGTTACGATTTGCATTGCATATGTGAGTGTCTATTTCTTTATGAACTATTCATTTGCTGATGATATAGGCACTGGCAATAATTATATTCTCACTAAACACTTCAAGTAAGTCACCATACCACTCAATACCGTCCATATCTAACCATCTCAGTGGTCCATTACGGCTTCGGAATGAACACATGGGACATCTACCCACTAGACAACATCACAAAAGCAATGAAGGTCCGTCTACTCCCACCAAATACCTTAGCTACATACTGATAACCCCAGCGCTTCTACGCCTTCGTCCTCTGCTACAAAGCCCTCATCTCCCTCGCCAAAATCTCCGTCTGTCTATTCCTCCTCCGAATCTTCCAGTCCACCGTCTTCCGGTACACCACATACACCATGATTGCCGTCAACGCAGCCATCGCCATTGCGTGGATCTTCGCAGACGTCTTCCACTGCATGCCCATCCACCTGGCGTGGACGGGATGGGAGGGCGAAGAGCAAGGAAAGTGCATTGATTTCGTCACCTCGACGTTTGTGAATGGCTATGTGAATATCGTGGTGGATTCGGTGATGGTGACGATGCCGGTTTACGAGGTGTTGAAGTTGAATCTGTCGTTTCAGAAGAAGATGGGGGTTGCTTTGATGTTTGCTGGTGGGCTAGTGTATGCAACCTTCTCTGATACCTATGTATACGCATACTGATTCGATTCTCCAGGTTAACGATAATCGGAATCGTCCGAGTCATCGTCTTCTCCCGGAACGACTCCAACGCCAACCCCCTTTGTAAGTCCCCACCTTCACCAATATACATATACACCAACTAACACATCCAGACGAAATGGAAGCCCTAAACCACTGGTCCGTAATCGAATGCCAAATCGCCATCGTCTGCGCCTGTCTCCCCACCACGCGCGCCATGCTCGTGCGCTTCTTCCCCAGCGTCCTGGGTCTCTCCACCGAACAAGCACTGCCGTATACTAATGCCGGCTCGAGTCGGGGTGGCGCTAATGGGTCGCGACAGGTGGGCGAGAAGAGCCAGATTTCCAAGCGGGTCTCGTATGCGGTTGACTATGGGACGAAGCAGAAGAGGGATTCGGGGAAGTTCATACAGCTGGTGGAGGTTGGGGCGGATAAGAGTTGATGTGAGGGTGTTTGATGGCTGTTTTGATATGTGTGTACTTTAGTGTGTTATGTATATATGGTATATTATAATTAATTATGATTTATGAAGTTGATCTGTATACTTTACTCCAATAAGCCCTCAACACTCACCTACATTCGAACAGCATGAGTATTATTATTATCTGTTCTAAAAAAGTCATTATTTGTTCTTTGTTGTAGCCAGAATATTGTTCTATGTTGACAATGAGCATCCAAGCACTCAAAGAATCTTTGTCTGCATCAAGTTCAAACCGAACAATCGAGTATCATAAAGAAAAACAAAGCTTTTGAGATGTCCAAGAATACTCGAAACTCGATTGAAACGGACAAAAGGCTTCTATCCTTTGTTACTATGAACTCGAGTACGGTATAAATATGCCATATCAACATCTCCAAACCATCAACACCATATACTCAAGTATACACATATCAACCATGAACTCAATCGGATGCCCACTAGCCGCCACCGTGGCCTACCTCTTCGATGAAGCCCCAATCCCCCATCTTCTCTGGGGTTGGTTGGCGATTGCCCTGACGGGAGAGAACAATGCATCGCGGGTGAGTACTTACCTACCTACACTCTATATACAAACAAACTAACATACTACAGAGAATTGAATTCGTCATTCCAGACGAGTTTATCGAAATCGCCGGTCGAACCCTCCAAGAAGCCGGGTTCCCGCTCTGCAGTAACCGTGCCTGTCCGAAACTCCAACACAATCGGTTCAACTCACCCGTTCCAGATGTCCATTTCCACCTTGACGAGATAGACAGATACTACAACATCCTCGCGCTGTACAGCAAATCCAGCACCGTCTGGTGGCTACCGTACTTTTCCATGCGTCCCCCCGCAGAAGACGATCCCCACTTCATCCTGTCCACCGATAAACGACTTCCACCCCGTCTACCAGGCGGTGCATCCGGCCCCTGGACAGAGTTATACCCCATCAAGACCCTCAAACCAAACGCGCTCACCGAGGCAGTCATCCTTCTTCTCGTGCGAGATCTGAACCAGCCCAACGGTCTAGACAAGTGGTGGAAGCAGCTCCTCGCCAGCTTAGTCGAAGAAAGGGAACTCAAGGAAGCTATCGTGCATAAGACATTACGGCCGGAGTTACAGCCGTTCTGGACGAACTTTCATGCACAGTTTCCGGTTGTGGATCAGTGGGTGCCGTTGGAGGAGCTGCGGGAGAAGATGATGCTGAGGGATGAACTGCCGTCTCCGCCGGTGCTGAGTGCGGATGGACTGTTGGATGAGTGGGTTGTTGTTTCTGTTTCTTCGTCGTCATCTTCTGTTTAGCTTTGGCTTCTGTTCATTGTGTTTTTGTTGAGATAGATAGTGCACAATTACTTCATAATTTTCACAAGAAATTCCAAATCAGTCACTGCTAGTTCCGCTCACATGCTGTATAGGAAATCATATGAAAGTCCCTCGGACCCTCGGATTCAAATCATACCATACACACAGCATCAAGAATAGCAAGAGGGAATCCAGCTGCCGCAGTGAATATGCATCTGCACTGCTTTGCTGTACTGCCTTCCACCAGCCTCCGATATACTGTTAATAGCCATTGGCCACTGCATCTGGTAACCGCCCAGCCTTATTTGAAAATGTCGCTTACTGAGGCTGAGCAGAAGATAAGATAAAACAGGCTGTGGATGTCGATCAGTGGCCTGAGCACAATCTGTCTGTCTACCCCGCATACACCTGATAATTTATTCTGATGCAGTAGAGCTCTATGATAATAATAAAGCTTTCTGATATCAGATAGAGCTATCTGACACATAGTATAATAAAGTACACTCAGAATCTACTTGGCACCGCCACACCACAGCCTGTCAGATCGAGTAAGCATCAACCACACCGTAAACATAGCCATCTGCATCCCCAGTCGGGCGGAAATCCAACTGCGGGGTTAACGAACTTTTAATGTATTTTCCAAGTCTACGTCACTTACAGGCTATACATAGCCCTGCTGTACAACTGGCAGTTCTAGAATGGAAAAGGAAGGTGGCGGTGATTTCCTGCGACACTAATGTAGATACAGTAAGCAGGCTATTCTTGTTTCTGGCTGTGATTATGTATGCACTGTATGCTGTCAGATATCTGCCATGCAAAACGACTGCGGCAGCTGTCGTCTAGAAAGTACGGGGCAGTGAGACCTTACGTTGGATGTTCCTGGATATAAGGCACAATTTAAACCAAAGGCTATATAAACATTGCAGAATCCCACCATCTGACCTCCATCAAACGCAATCAGAACTATCAGAATAAGCACACCAAACACTATACTCATCTAATCAATAACACTCTACTCATCATCAAAATGCGTCTCTTTACCTTCCTCATCGCCGCCTTCATTGGTTCTGCTCTGGCTGCTCCCAGCCCCAACCCCGAAGCTGCTGGTGACCTACTCTCCGAAAGAGCTGTATGTAAATTCTTACGCGATAACTCTACAAAAACTGACACGCATCTAGCAATGCGCTGCCCGGGGCGGCAAGTGCGCAAACGACGCTGCCTGCTGTGTCAGTCTGTGGTGTATTGATGGAAAATGCGTCAACCAGGGATCTGGCAAGAGAGAGGTATGCTTACCCACCATCATTAAGACACAATATACTAACTGCATCAGCTCGAGCGAAGCATTGAAACCAGAGAAACCAGCGAAACAGCCGACACCAGCTCTACCGACGCCTCGGGATGTGCACACGGCTCTCCCTGCTTGACTGGCTGGATCTGCCAGGATAACACCTGCGTGCCCAAGTCGGCTCGTGATCTTTTCAGAAAAGAGGCCTGTCGAGGTGAACTGACTTCCTGCGGTGCCAACCTTCCTCCGTGCTGCAAGGACTTCCACTGTGACCAGGGATACTGCATCCACTAGAGGATATGGACGATTTATGATGACGGTTTTCCTTTTGTATAGAGTTGCTGCGTTTTCTATAGTCTTGCTTGATATTTATAATGAATAATGATTATGATGCTTCTACTGATTGATTGCAATTATTCTTGAATATGCCTTGTGTAACCACATGCCATGCGGACCTTAACTCTAAACTTAAATCCAACATGTCATTCTCCATGCTATTATAACTATACCCTGACTATAGGACAGCCCGTATTAATCATCTCAACAAATATGAGCTATCAATTTCCAACGCAGCGCAATTGCGGGGTTGAGACGGGTGTCAGCCTTGCCGGTTTTATGAATACTGCTGTCTCGTGTCTCCCGAATCCAATACAAACAATTCAACAGCAGCATCTAACAAACATATAAATGATCTGGATTGTAGTATTAGCAGCTCTGCTAATCCAGTTTATTCGATATGCCTGGACATACGGACATCGCACGTCAGATATGCCATCAGGCCCTCCAACCCTCCCATTCATCGGCAACATCCACCAAATCCCAAAATCATACACACACCTCCAGTACGTCTATCCACCACCCCCTGCCAACCCAGCCATCCAAGCTGAATACCTAGATTCACAAAATGGGCCCGCATCTATGGCCCCCTGTACACCCTCAAAATCGGACCCAGCACAATGGCCGTGATAACCTCCCGCCGTCTCGTTAAGGAAGTCATCGACCGAAAAAGCAGCATCTACAGCGACCGGCCCGCGTCGTATATAGCACAGAGCCTGATTACCAAGGGCGATCATATGCTTGTGATGCAGTATGGGGCGCAGTGGAGGATGATGCGGAGACTTGCGCATCATCACTTTATGGAGTCGATGGTGGATGAGACGCAGTTGGATATTGTGAATGCGGAGGCGGTGCAGTTGGTGAGGGATTTTTTGGTGGATGCACATGACGAGGGAGGATATGGGCATATGGAGTATCCGAAGAGGTATAGTCATAGCATCGCCAGTTCTATCTGTGAGTTCGTCTGATATTTGAGATGATATGATATCTGCTGATATGGTATAGTATTTGGCATCCGCACCGCAACCCATCACGGCAGCAACATGAACCGGCTGTACACAATGCTCGAAGGCTTCACGGAGATTCTCGAAACAGGCGCCACCCCGCCCATTGACATCTATCCGTGGCTGAAATACATCCCGGAGCGATTATTCGGAAACTATGTAACACGCGCACGCGCAGTGGGCACGCAGATGGAAACCTTACATGGTGAAATCCTACAGACAATTCTTAAACGGCGAGGGGAAAGCCCAGAAAAGAATCTAGGGAGCTTCATGGATAAAGTCCTCGATGCGCAGGACAGGAACCAGCTTCCACTGCGACAGGTGGCGTTTATAGGGGGTGTGTTGAGTGAAGGTGGTTCTGATACGACGAGTACTTTGATCATCACCATCATCCAAGCGTTGATTCTGAATCCAGACGTCCAGAAAAAGGCACAGGCGGAGATTGACGCCGTGGTGGGGTTTGACAGATCGCCCATTTGGGCTGATATGAAGCAGTTGCCGTATCTTAATATGATTGTCAAAGAGGGACACCGGTGGAGGGCTATCCTGCCTTTATGCTTTCCGCATGCACTAAGCCAAGGTATGTCTTTTTCTACCGTGCAGATATTTCTCTAACCAAGTAGACGACTGGATCGACGGCAAATTCCTCCCCAAAGGAACAACAATCATCATCAACACCTGGGGTATCCACATGGACCCATCCCAGCATCCCGAATATAACCCCGAATCCTTCATCCCAGAACGATACGCCGACCACCCCCTCCTCGCGTCCGAATACGTCGGCGGGAAATGGGAGAACCGCGACCATTACGGATACGGCGTCAGCCGGCGTATTTGCCCGGGTATTCATCTCGCAGAGCGGAATCTGTTACTTGCCGTGACCAAGTTGCTCTGGGCGTTTGACTTTTTGCCGGATGAGCGAAAGACAATTGATACTGACCTGCGGACGGGGTATAACCGTGGCTTTTTGTATTCTGCGAAGCCGTTTGGATGTCGGACGAAAGTGAGGAGTGATAGGGTGAGGGAGACGGTGGAGAGGGAGTTTGGCATTGCGCAGAGGGATGTATTCTCTCGGTTTCAAGAGGGATAGTTTATAGTATATGATTGGATTGGTTAGTCTATTACTCTACAAAACTATCGCCCTATACAGTACAGTAACCCCATCTAAGCCGATCTTGCCTCCCTTCTCCATCTACCCGCAAACCTCCACTGCATTAATGGCCCAACCAGCGCCAACGCCTGCACAGCGACACAGATCGTAAACGCCACTCCCGCACCAACCCCGTTCACCATCGGCATCACGAAACTCGTGCCCCCAGCTGCAAACAGACATCTGGCTAGATTCAAACTCGCGCTGGCAGCTGCACTTCTGTCAGGGAAGATATCGACCAGATATGTCATGATGAGGGACTGCGTGGAGACAGCCGTCCAGCCGGTGATGAAGGTTGCAATGATGGGAACGGCAATGTGCACTTTGTATTGGATTGTCCAGCCGAAGAGGATGATAGACGCGCATTGGAGGCATGAGAAAATGGGAATGAGACGGAGACGGGCTTTTTCGAGTGGGAAGTCGTCATCTTTCTGGGTGGCGGATTGCTCGACGTCGAGAGAAGACTCGTAGTTGGCTTTGACACGACGATAATCAGCATCGAGGATTTTGCCAGTAACCAATGTCCCGATCATCGAGCCAACACCGTTGGCGATAAACGTTAGCCCGATTTGGATTTCAGATAGCCCGTAGTGATCTTCGAAAAGACTCGACATGGCGGTGATGCTCATCTGCCAGACGGCGTAGTATATCGCCAGGAAGACGATAATCGGCGAAGCAAACTTGCTCATCAGCATGCGCAGCGGACCGAGGAGATCAATCTTCTTCTGTCCGGCCAGCTCAGGCGATCCATCTGGCAGGCTCTGCTGGACCTTGGATAACCGCTGATACACATTCAGCGGATACTTGGACACGATATCCGCAGGCACCCGACTCCCATCCGCCACAATCGACCGCAGCGTCTCAGGCAAGAGCACAACCAGACAAACCAGAAAAACAGCACTGTAGATTGTCAAAAACCAGAAAATCGCCTTCCATCCCAGCGATCCCGCAATCGCACCACCCACAACCGGCCCAACAGCAACAGGAACAAGTAACCCAGCCTGGAAGATACCCATGTACCCGCCTCGTTCTTCTCGGGTCGTAATATCGCCGATAACGCCCGACCCGATGGCAGTCGTGCTCGCGCTGTCTGTACTCTGCAGACACCGCAGCACAATCAACATCGCATAGTTCTTCGTCTCTGCGAGCCCGATACACGCGCCCAGAAAGACGATGAATGTGCCGATGTATGCGACGCGACGACCTTTCACGTCTGATACGGGACCCCAGAGAGAGGGGGCCAGACCTTGGAAGATGAGATAGGAGGTTATGGTTAGATCGACGAGTTCGAGGGAGACATTGAGGTCTTTGGAGATTGTTGGGAGGGCAGGGAAGTAGATGTTGGAGGCGAAGCCGGAGACTGTTTTTGTTAGAGAGAGATGTGAATTGTAGGTGGTGGCTTACAGGTTGCGGCGGTGGAAACGATGAGAATGATGAGCGCTTTTTGGCGTTTGTCGAAGATGCTGAACGGTCGTTCTGTTGGTGACATTGTAGTTTCTTTTGTAGACATTTTGATTGATGATTGTAGAAAGAATGAACTGAAGAAGATCCGGAGCATAAACAGTATATATAAGGTTGAGTGGAGTGGCCAAAGTCTAGACTCAGACCTGTTGTATCGGAATTCCGAGACTGTCGGAGTTGCGTCTTCGGAATTGCGACTGACCCCAAGTATAAATACTCCACGTAAATATAATTTTCTTTCTTTCATTCTCTACACAATTAAATACAACAAAAATGACACAATCAAACCTAACCTTCGGTCCAAACTACGCCATCCTCAACCTCGACTGGATGACCGTCCTCATCTCCGCCATAAAAGACACTCCCCAAGGCCAAACCCTCATAGCCAACTACACCAAATGGAACGAAGCCGTCCACCAGAAATCTCCCCGTCCATTGACCATATTTTCCACTCTCGCTTTTAGCCCGGGACAGCCAGAAGTGCAGCCCGATACGCCGTTTGGCAGACTAATCGCTCCGTATGGCGAGTTTGCGCATGGTTCCAGCGAAGTGCAGATCCATCCTCTGTTTAAAGTTGAGGAGGGCGATATCGTCCTTAATAAAACGAGGTGGTGTGCGAGTATGGGGAATAGTATGGAGCAGATTCTCAAGGCGAGGGGTATTAAGACTGTTGTTATTGTATGCTAATCTAATCTCCTTATTGTCTACCTCGATTAAACTAATAATACTATAGTCAGGGCTGTTTCTCTCCGGCGTCGTGATGAGCACCATCTACCGATTATTCGATCTGGACTATGATATCTTCGTTATCAGGGATAATGTGGTTGAACTGCCGGTGGACCAGACTGATGCCTTTTCCAACGTGATGCTTGATATGCTGTTGCCGAAGATGGGGTTGAAGGTCGTTTCCCTTGATGAGGCGTTGCTGGCTTTGGAGAGGTCTTAGTTGGGATTATTGTATTTATATTATCTAGAAGATTATAAACATGTATGTCTTGATTCGTCCTCTCATCTGAGTAGAATGCTTCTAATGATGTATCGACCTCCTGCACATGTAAACGAAACCACAATTTACTCAAGGATAGTCAATATTGTCTATTCAAATACCAAGGCGAAAGATTCCCTACAAGTATTCTGTTTGGTCAATTCAGATCAGAATATAAGGTGGACAGAACAAACCAGTCGTTGATTGGATAATCCCCTGAGCTTAATTGCACACGGAGTTCCGCCAGTATCGGAATCCCGAGACCCAAGAGCATAGACGATCGACATGCTGAATTCCATCAAGACATCTGAATAACTTTGAAATGCTTTCTATATCCAGAATAGAAATAGTAGATAAACGATGTATTCAGGAATATCCCTGTCTAGCGTAGAATGTCAAGATAGGATAGGGTGCGTGGGATTATGATGACCTCACTACACTTACAGTAGAGTAGATAGTTGACGATCTTAATATATCATCTATATATATAAATTAAGCATAAATTAATATAAACTCAAAATAACAGTCTCAATCCATCCAGATCTACCCTGCAATCTTGATGTCGATTGTATCGGAATTCCGAGTATGCCGAAACTCTGTATGCAATTAAGCTCAATGGATACGATACACTCAAAGAAAAAAAGAATAAAGAATATGCCCTTTGATCTAGCTATTAAAATGCAGATATGCAAACTTTTGTCCGGTGAGAAGCCGGTCGTAAATGTCTAAGAGCATCATTGAGGAAAAGGGATATGGCTACCAATGGACTCTCCATCCTATCAGAAGAACAGTCCTACTCTGACCTTCCAATAACATCATGAGTCATGTTCATCAATAACGAAGACTTTTATACTCGTTATACATGTTCTCCCAGGTAATAAAATCCCGAACCTTGAGCTTTCGAGGTGAATTCGGCCCCAACTCCAGTGTATTTTCAAACATGTCCTGCAAGGTATGTCTGGAAAAGTAACACATCATCGACACATCCTTTGCAGTGAGATCCTTTCCGTCCTTCCGACAGACCAAGACGTTGCCGATTTCTCGGTTCCAGTATGGAGGCGCCCAGCCCCATCCCTGGCTCGCAGGATCAGCGTCCAGCATTAGGAACGCAGCATAGGGATTACTATCGGCGGTCGGGTCGGGGTCGCGCTGGTATGACTCGTCTGGGATTTTCCACACCTCGACAGGCATGCCCAGGAGGGTCGAGATGGGTGAGATGGCTCCGCTGCCTAGTTTCTCCTTGATGGGTCCGGGGATTTTGACAGAGACAAAGTTTTTTGAGCGAGTGCGGTTCATGTGTCCGTCGCAGCAGATTTTCACGCCACGGACTGCGTTGGGGGCGGGGGTATCATTTGGTATGTTTTTGGGGGGATTTGGGGAACCATAGCTCGTGAAAAAGTCGATGAGATGTCGAAAGTCGGCGAGCGTGATGTCGCCATATGATTCACCGGGAAGCTGTCGCATTCCAATCATAGGCCCACGGTAGACATGGGGTGTCGGTTTACCTCCTCCTATAGAACCATAGATACTCATGTTCAGGTTTGAGCCGTCTGACAGATAGTTGTCCCGGCAGATCAAAGTGACGCAATGGCCCTTGTTCTGCTCGGCCCACTGTGTAAATCCAGAGCCGAGGGTTCGATCGCGGACCGCGTTGTATTCAGAGCGCATGTTTCCGGGAATGGGGTTGCCGGGTCCAAGGTAAGGATTCGGCTCTACCATTGTCCAGGGAAGGTCGTACTCATCCTCCCCGCCCATGGCGGCAGTGGGCACCCATATCATTTGTGGTTTTGCCCTGTCCGCCGGGAAAAATATAGCGCGCTTGTGCTTTGGAGAGGGTCGTTCAGCCTGGTCCGCGAACTGTTTGCAGAGGAGCTTGTGGGACGAGAAATCCTTTTTCTGGCAGTCGGAGGAGCAGTAGTATGTGCTTTTGCACTGTGAGCATCTTCGTGCTGGCTGTTTATTGCAAATGACACATGAGTCTTCGGGGTCGATATCAACCTGGTCGGCCATTTTGGGGGTTTTGTAGCTCTTGGGCGATAGATGTAAGAGCTTTTGCGTCACTTATGGTGGGCTGTCACTGTGGGGTGTAAGAGACATGGTCAGCTATTTTCATCAACAGCAGTTCTGGAATCATCAAGATCCATGGTAGAGCTAACCTAAAAACGCCCAGATTCAGGGCGCTTGGGTGCGATCTGAGATTGGAGAGAGAAGGATGATTTAGCTCTGGGCAGAAGAGGGGCGCGCTATCAACGTGCCTGACGGTGATCCGATCGACACCTGATATATATGGCCACAGTCTATACCAGAATAGGAATGGTCAGATCAAGATGATTTGCATGTCCAAAAATATTCATGCAGCATGTTGTCTCCTACGTGTTTGATAGGAGCTGCTTCGATGATCACCTAGTCTGATACTGGGAGCTCTTGGTTTGATCAAGTAGAAATGTCAAAACCCCATACCCACAATGCGAGTTCTTTGCCGCTGCCCTGACGGCGTTTTCTGATATTGGAAGCTCGCCTTTCTGTTCAAATAGCAGTCTCATGATATCATGTCCATGTGCCGTGTTTTCTGCCGCTGTCATGGTCACTTCTTCTGACAGTGGCATATCTCTACCTCGTCGATCGTGTAGGGCTTCGAGTACTTTCAATCCGTCTTTGTCGTGCGACGACTCAGTATCTGCCGTTTCCTGGGGGCTTGAGACGGAGCCTGATGATTATTTTTGGTCTCGGGGAGGCGTTTGTAAGAATCAGCCTTTGGTTGTGGAGGTTGGCGATGTGCAGGCGGGTCATTGTCTAAGGGTGGATGTGCGGTTATGGTTGGGGTATCCAGAGGGGTTGAAGAGAATTGTTGTTCTTCTTGTGGATAGGAATACGAGGGTGCTTTATTTTGAGATGGGATGGCTGTGTACACTCTGAAGGTGTTCAGAATGTGATAGTTGACTATGCAAAAGAGAGTGTAGAAAATGCAACCTTAGCCATTCCGATTGGGGGGATGCTTGATGATGGCACGTCTGCACACTCAGATGTTTCATTTTCTGCAGACTTTTTAAAAAGTTTGCTAGGATCGTGTGTTGAATCAAATGTCTTGAAAACTGGTCGCAGCTAAGAATAGGACGATCGGTAAGGGATGCAAGGAATGCTGTCTATTCAGAGACAGGCACAACTGCATACATACAGATCAGGTGATATTCTAAACAAACCCAACCTTAACCTCACCCCCCACTTCTCTATCTTCATCTCATCCCAATCAACTCAAAAAGTTCTATACTCAAAATGATCGAATCCCCAAATCATCACTCCCGTCGCGGAATTCTCCGCAACATCCGAACATCTCTACGAAGCCCAAAACCAACAGACACCAACAAAGACAAAACCCAAGCCAAAAAGCCACCTCACAAGAAGAAATCAACGCCCCAGTTACCGGTGGTCGAAGCGTCGTCTCTTAATATGGAAGATGTAACGTGTGTTTTGGACCAGTTGCAGGATGATCGTCTTCTGTTTAAGGCGCCGGATGATATGGTTATCGTTCCGGAGAGTTTGCGTGAGTAGAGAATATATGAGTTTGGAATGTTTCTGATGAAGTTGTGTGCATAGGTACCGATATTAATAAAGTGAGAGAGTTTCTGCAGCAGGATCCGATTGAGGAGGCGGAGCGTTTGAGGCGGTTGGATACGGATTAAAGCGATCGATCCACGATGACTGTCAGATTTAGAGGAATGGATCGGAATTATACAGCACAAGATTACTATAGTGTAGACTAAAGTTCTGAATTGACTGGTATTATCAAAGCGTCTTCTACTGCGCATCTTCAGCAAACCACGGATGAGCCAGAAGCTCAGAGGCGGAAGGCCGTTTAGCAGGGTCATAGTCCAAAATCCACCGAAGCAACTTCTTAACAACCCCTGCTTCCTCATCACTCAACTCCGCAGGCTTCTTCTTATCAAAGCACTCTTCAAGCGATGGCAGTGGTTCTAGCCCAGCTGGGTCGGCGCCTTCGGGAATCTTTCCAATATAACGCGTTATTATCTCACCCGCTTCGTTGCAGTACAAATGTGCACGCGGATATTGGGCTATTAAGCGACCGGGAAGCGGCCCAAGGATATCATGGAATTGAAGAAAGTGGTCATCATCGATTTCTTCATCGTCTCCCATGTCGGCGACTGCGAAGAGTAGTTTTCCGGTTAGAAGTTCGTATATGGAACAGCCGAAACTCCAGATGTCCTGGTCTTTGTTGATTTTGTTTTCGAAAACGAGCTCTGGACTGCGCAGGCCCACGGGGGTGAATGATTCTTTTGGCGGATCGGATACGAAGAATGCTATTCTTGTTAGTGATGGAGGATTGAAGAGGATGAAAGATGGAACAAACCCGCTCCCAAGTCGGAAATCTTTATCTTAAAGTCAGATCCAACGTCCGCATAGTCAACCAGAGACTCATTCAAGGCGAGATATTTCGGCGCCCAGATATCCTCCTTTCCATCGAGTCTGCGAACAGGCTCGGATGCTTCATTTTCCCCTGCCAATTCATCTTCGCTGATGGAACTCAAGTCTTTCACGGAAAACAACAGATTCCGCTGCTGCATATCACCATGCGAAATTCCATTCTGGTGCAAGAACTCAATCCCAAGTAGAGTCTGTCGCAGGATAGACTTGGCCATCCAGACTGGATATCTGCGACGGTAGCCGGAGCCTTTGATGAGAGTGTTAGGGAGCTCTTCGACCGCATGTCCGACGCTGGGACCCATCACGTCAAATACCAGGCAGCAGTGGACTCCATTTGGGCCTGTATGTTCAAAAGATTCTATTATATTCATAATATTGCTCTTTCCCGGGTGATTGGATGTACTCTGAGACAGTGCTTGATGAATTGTTAATTCATTTTGTGCAGCACCCGGTTTTGCCATGAGTATTTTCAGAGCAACATAGCGATATAGCCTGGCAAAGTCAGAATAACCCACGATTAACATGCTTGATAAATACATACTCTCGATCTCTAGCCAGCCACACCGTCGAAAAAGACCCATACCCAAGTTTCCGAATAACGCGATACCGCGAGTCTTTGAATGTATCACCAAAATGAACAGGATGATATCTCCCTGGTCGATAGCTTTCGATCCATTCGACGGGAGTACCCAGATAATGGAAGCGCCATTCCTCTCTGCTTTTGGGCAGTTCTGATGATGGAGGGGTGGTCATTTTGATGATTGAGGAGGTGTTGTTATGTGGGATGATCGCTGTTGATGCAGCCTCGGGATGGATTTGGTTTGATCCTGAATGACAAATCCATGCAGATCTGATTGGTGTATTGTATGGCTATAAGATAGATTTGGATCACGGCAATAATGCCAAGTCACCTTTTTATTCTACTTTTCAGATTTGGCTGCCATAATAGTTACGGCATACGATCAGTCATATATATTATATATATATATGAAGGAATGACCCAGTCTAGATATGTCTCTAGCACCAACCATGTAAGAGAATTCTATATAATACAGCAGACTGATTGGCCGTACCTGTTAATAGGCGTATGAAGTTGTCTTGGTTTTGCGGGGAATACCCCTGTCCATGGTTCATGCAGCCCGAGTGGGTTAGGTCTGATGCTAAATAACAACCCATACAGTTTATCTTATCAGAGTATAATCACTGTATACATAAGAGGCCATTTCTATGCACCGTGAGACAACTTCACAGCGCCTTAGGATCGACTGGAGGGAAGATAGCGAGGGTGAATCGGGGTCAGGCGCTGGGGGTGTGGATTGGCGAGAGCTCTGTATTTGCAACAGCCACCGAGGCGATAGAGAAGAGGGTCGATGGGGGAGCCATGATGCACGATATGCTGCAGACAGTCTTGCTGACGGACGTGGTGGATGTGGGTTCTGATTTGTGTGATTCGGAGCTGTTTAATGCGCTGCTCAACACGGCTGATGTATATGATGAGGGCGTCATCACGGAAGACAATCTGAGAGGCGTGTGCGCATAATAGCACGAGGATGTTGACGGAGCGATGGTTGGACCGACTGCTCGTGTATCTGCGTTACCATACACGTGGCACATCATCAACGACAGACATCACTTTCTCCGCAGAGCGGTGGTGGGATATTCAAAAGCGTGCAGGAATGGCGTCGATCAGCGGGAGGCTGACGTCGCCGAAGCGTTTGATGTCGAGTATAGAACGACGGGAATTAGTCGGCCGTTGAAAAACGCGTGCAACGGACATGAGTACTTGGCCATGTCAAGCAGCGATTGGAGTCGTGAAATGAGTGGTCCTGTCTGAATATGGTGGCTGTTGGCCCCGGCAATTCTGCAGTATGCAGCAGCAGGTGTTGTTGATTCGGAGCTCGAACGATATCTGATCGAAAGGCAAAGCGTATGCCGTGGATTAGTCGATGAGACGAGCTGGTTGATAGCCCATGCCTGTCAGCATGCACTGCAGGTCAAATCCTGTTTGAAGCTGGCATGTTTGGTCTCCTCGATGATGGTGGACGAAAGGGCAAGTTGGATCGGCGTTGAGTTAATAATATCTACAGAATTTAAACATTTTATTACAAAAGCAATAGCAGCAAACAATATGAACATGAAATGAATCCCCAAACGTAAAGACACGACCGTCATAAAAATAAGACATCATTAGTGGGCATGTCCGAAATGCAAATGCCGACGCTTATTCGAGCTGGCCGGCTTAGATCCAGTAAGCAGAGTGGTGGCGTTGGTAATCACTTCTCCCATTTTCGTGGCATCCTTTGGAGTGATAGGCTTGCAGCTTGGCTTCCATCCTAGACTTGTGGGGAAGCGTTCGTGTTCTATTTAATCAGCATCACGTTCATATATCCATATAGACACTACTTACCGAAAAAGTACTCAGTCATGCAGCGGTTGGCAGTGCCGGATTGCCCATCTCCAAAGATAATAAGCGGTGCCGAGACCTCGCCCACACTGAATGAATCCGTCGACGAGGTGAAGGTGTAGTTGGGGTTGGTTGCTCGGGAGGAGAGCTGGCGGGCCATTTTGCTGTTGGCGAGCATGTCGGCTGTCAGGACGGGGGCAGTCCAGTATTTCTTCGTCTCGTCGAAGACGGTCTGGTCGAAGCGCCAGTTGTTGCCGTGGTAGGCGTCGGCGCGACTGTTTTGTTAGATGAAGTAGATGTTGAAATTGGACGGTATGCATACCTCAAGCTGGCATCGTGTTCCAAGAGGTTGTGCGTGTTGAGTTGGTCACTATGAAGTTAGCATTATAATCAACGCATATAGAAATATAGTATACGTACAGAGAAAAATGAGTGGCATTCGGATCGGGGTTAGCAATAAGCGCCATCTGCCACATGGAATTGGCCAGCTCGGTATCAAAGTTCAGTGCCGAAGAGAGCGCCTGGACGAGTTGTTCTTTGGTGATGTTTTTGCCATCGTGGGGGAGGAATTCGTGGTTGGAAAGTGTGTTGAGCATGGGGCAGGGGCTTCGATCTATAGCATCCACAGTGAGTAACTTAGTGTTAGTGCTTAAAATGATGGACATACAGTCGGTTGGACCAGGGGGAGTCCAGTGCGCGAGAGAGCCCAATCCATAGGGAGAGCCTGCAGAGGCAAACGCAGCCAGAGTCGACAGAATCGCCAGCTTCATTGTGGTGGAGTGAATGATAGAAAGAAAGTTGGACAAAGGCAATATTGAACGACACCCCCCACTCTTATATTATTGATTGTGTATTTGTCAAGAATAAGGAGTATATTTTTACTTTGAACGGTGTCAACACGACATGCTAGCTGCATAGCTTAATCGCCAATTGCAAGCCAGAAAGCGTCAATCCCGATGCATCCACGGTCGTCCTTGGGTGCATTACTCGCATTTGGCTTCGCATTAGGCACTAGCATCCCAAACGGGCAATAATCGACATCCGCGTCGGGGCTAGAGGGCCAGGTTTTGCGATATTAATATTAAGATAAACTCTACAGGCTCCCACTATTGCATCCTTGCATTTATTTGTAATTTTCACTAGTAGCTCGGATCATGCCCGTTTAGGCTCGCCCATTTTTGGGGTTGATGCAATAAATACAAATACATCAGTGGAGCATCTCCCTTTTAGCACCCGGATCACCAGCATGGTTGTGCCCTATGCTCCAGTTTTAATTATATCAACAACCCAAACAACTCGCGCTCGCCATTCCGGCTCCAAACTATCGTAAATCTCCTCACACACTCTCCTCCCCCAATCCCCCATCCACCAGAACCGGCGCAGATGGTACATGACCACCGCATAATGGGCCAGAATCACCATCGCAAAGGGCCGTCGCGCCCTCAGCATCTCCACAAATGGGGCGGGGATCGCAAAGACCCACAGGAACACGGTCATCGTGGCCCCTTCGTCTTTGAGCATGTTGCCCAATGCTGGTCTGAGCTGCTCGATGGCTGCGTCGGATGCTGCGTCGGAGTGGTTTAGAGTGGAGTTTGTTTTTTTGAGGGTGTGTATGACGTTTTCTAACTCGGGGGAGAGGGCTGTGGTGTCTTCCTGTTTACTCATTAGGGGACTGAGTATCCCTGATCGAACCCAATCGATCATTTCCTGGAGAACGGCCATTGAGCTGCGCACGACGTGGAATACCTGGAACAGATCGTCGAGTGCCGTGCCTGGCTGGCAGGGCTGTACGATTAACGGGAATGCAAAGGCGAAAATAATCATCACATTCGAGGCGGCGTAGATGGCGTTACTGTTGTTCTGGTGCAGCTCGCCGACTGCGTGTAGAAGCCCTGGAACGGCGTGGGTGTGGTGATGTTGTGCTGCTTTTAGATATCTCTCACGTTGGTCTTTGTGGCTGGTGATGGCTAGATGAAGCGCTGATAAAGACAGAATGCCATGATTGAGAAACGCATGTTGAAATGATTCTCGCGGAATGGTATACTGCCAGATCCATTCGAGCGACGTGTTCCGGGATAGTGAGCGGTAGGTCGAGGTACACCATTGCATCATGAGTTCTTGGTCTTGGAGATTGTCTCGTGAGACAGTGCTGTTGCCCTCGTTCCCGGTTGTATCGGGTAATGGGCCTAGCGACTGGTCTTTCGAGTGTAACTTGATATTCCACGAGTGCCATGCCAGTGGCGCCACAGATGCATATTCGCAGACTAGACCACGTTCTGCACAGTACACGCATGACGGCCGTTCCTCGCCGCACTGGATGGTCAGTAGAGTACACCAAGGGATTCGGGGAAGCCTACCTTGACGCGCTTTTTCTTGCAGCTGAGGCAGCCATGTCGAGATTTATGGTGGGTTCGTCTGGGGGGCATTCTTTAGGACAGGATGAATGAGCATAGACAGAATGCATCGTATTATTTGAGTCATTCTAGAAGCCTGCTTGAAGGCAAATTCAGATTCCTGTCCAGATATCTCGAAGGCGCGTTGCCAGTCTGGGTATAGTGTACGAAATACGAATCCACATTTCGTACACTATACCAAGAATGGAATATATGGGGTATAGACAATGGAGTCTATTTGAAGTATTCTAGTATATCACCTCGATGCTTGAAATGATATTACTATTCCCAAAGAGAGGATGTGCTATCTACACTCAACGAAGACTGCACATATTCGAAACAACAAACCCGACAATTCCCAGTCTAGTATACCAGACCTTCAACGCCTACCGACTTAAATACACTTCAAACACTAACAAGCTACGTGATGAACGCCAAGTGCAAGTATCTACAAAGAGCTCGTCTTGGCTTCACCTACCGCATAGTGGTCATAGGCTACTAGTCACCAGCACTGCGCAGAAGTGCGAGCTCATCGCTGGTGCACCACAACGACTGAAGTCATCAACCGCCATGGTGCCCATCCGATCCGAAGATCATCCGGGAATGTCTGCTCTCAGTTGGATGGGGGTACCGGAATGGTGCACGAGACCAGCCCTCGAAAGAACCAGCCATACGTGCATCCAGACCCCTTCTCCACTAGAGAGCGCGATCCGTTGTGGATCAGCTTGGTGTATTCTCATTCAAAGAAGGAGACGAGCTGTTGGAGGCTGTAGCCCCATGTCCTTCCGCCACGGGGGGAATACAGCCTGAAGATAAAGACGAAGGAAAAGAATCTCCTGAGTCAGAGCCTTCGCCTCCTGGCTTGTCATCGGCTGATGAGAGGGAATCTCCGGCTCCCCAGCAGCCGGAGAGACTTTTCCCAAAGCCCTCAAGATATAACGGACAACGGCATCGAGCTCAGGGCGAAAGGCCCCAACCCCAAGTACCTACCGTTCCCAAGATGGCATTAATATTCATTCCGGTTATGATTCTAATACTGTGAAACAGGCAGTAAAAGACGCTTTGTCAACCGAAGGTGAGGGAGAGAAAAAGAGAAGAAGAGGAATTCCCACGCTCGAACATGATGAGGGGATCCCACGGAGGGGTACTTTCCCTCTTTACTTCGAGGTCGATGTCGTTACTTCCTAACGGGAGGGAATTGATACCAACGCAGAAGGCAATGCGTAGCCATGTTCAAATTCACAACTAAGGAAAGAAGCAGTATGGATGCATCAACGGACAGCTGTTAGTGGGATTGGTCAACGATAATACCGCTCTACCAAGGCCAAAGAGAGGGTTTATCAGCTGGAATCACCCACCGATGACTCCACCCTCGCAATGGACTCATAACGGACCGATACCGTTTCCCAATCAGCAACGACTGATTTCTCTCTGTGACAGAAGACGGCGTTGCTTCAGTCTTCTGGAACAGTTTACGAACAGCCCCTGACCCCGGGACAGCACCAACACCCACAGGAACAGGCGGATAGAAACGGACCATGTCCTGCCACTTGGCATCGTCCATGTCGATTCCTGCACCGACGTCCAGCCATCCAGTGACTACCACCGCTGTGCCTTCATCGGCACAGTTCCGGATATCCACTTGAAAGTCAATCTTGCAGTATCGGCAGCGGAGATCATCGAGAGCCTCGTGGCAGGCGCGCTTCCGTGCTGAAGCTTTCGAGTAATCCTGCATTTTAGTATGCAGGAAAGTGATGTGATGGCATATCCACATATGTTTACCAGTCTCAAGAGCCTGTCCAATGTCCTGATCCGACCCATGAACCAAAGTCCAGTTCTGGATCCGCAAGACAAGAGTCGGACTGCCACTCTCTTCAATACAAACCTTTCCCTCGGCAGATACCAAAGTCGTGATAGGAGGCCTCGAAGAATCAACCTCCGTAAAAGATAATGACTCTACAGCCATCCCATGCGGAGCTCCGTGACAGTACCGCTTCATAACAAGCGCCGCGTGACAGAACCGGAAATCATACGTTGAACCCCCAGAAGGAACTAGAAAATATCGAGAAAGACTAAGAATCTTGTATGGGGTGCATGAACCGAGTTGTTCAGGACACGAACGAAGCCGCTTTTTGGTGGTGTAGAATCCTGGGCCGGGGGGATAGACGGTTGCCGATGGATGGAGTTTCATGCAGTACTGGCAGAGGAAGGACTGGATGAGGTCTTGGGACAGTCTTGTTAAGAAGGCTTTTTTCAGCTGCTTATCTTGTGCTGTTGGCCAGGATGAAGAGCCGAGGGTGTGGAGGAGAGCATGGCTGCAGAGGGTCAGGCAGGCGTGGTCGACTGGAGTGAGATATTCTCGGGCGATGAGTTGGAGGATTTCAGTTGGGAGGAGTTCAAATCTTGACTTGATAAACTGGCGTTTAGAGGCTCTGCGAAAGGAAAATATTCTATCCAGAATATCCATCTTGAAGTGTTGTTGGATGTTAGATGTGAAGTGAAAGATTCATTCTAACGTAATCACCAGAAATATTGATTATTGCCTATACTTGAACGGGAGGATGTCGTCATGAAGGATAGGCTGCAACCCAATTCGGCAATATGATATACCCAGGCAGAAGGCATTTTAGATTATTTCCACCAGATGAAATAGAATCGTTCCCAGCATATTTCCTCAACATCGCCATCATGCCATTTCTCGGACTCATCGAAGAAGATAAGAAGCGCTCTACGGACGAGCTGCAGGCCAAATTAGAAACTGAACTCATCAATGTATCTTTCATCTCCACCTCATTCAAACAATGTACTAACGTATGTAGAACTGCAAACTCGACGCATGTCTACTTAAATTCACCCGACAGATCCCCACTCTCCCACCAACATCGAGCTCCCCTATAACAGAGTTCAGAGAAGAAAGTTTTAAGTGGCAATTTGAAGGGTATGAGGAGCTAAAGGAAGAGCTGATCGCAAACATCAAGTACTGGGTTCCTCCGTTTTTCGAGGCAAGGTCATTCGAAGCAGCGGTCGAGGATTTGAATGGCCAGCTGAGCAGGAAAATGCCCAAGTTCGCGGCTCTTCAACAGGACTGTGAGCCTGAGTTTAGCCAAGCGTTATATGAAGGCGCCATTGCCGAGCACTTTCGGCTGCGCGAAGAGAAGGCCAGAGGTAAAGGACCGAGAAGCTTGCAGAATATCGCCCTGAGGCAGGCATTCCGTGGTCTCCACGAGGCAATCGATGGGAGATTTAGAGACAAATTTCCCAGACATATCCCACCCGCAGTCAATTTTGCTTGCGGGGGTGTAATATCGATAGAGTCGCTTTTGCCTCTTCGCATCTTCTGGCCGAATAGTGGGATGTCTTCTTTGTCGCTTCCTCTGCCACCAGGAAAGCAAGCAGGACCTGCATCTGCACGGCTGTTTCGTGCTGGTAGCTTTGCCACAACTTTCAATCTTGCAGCTTCGGACGTGTTACCATGCGTCCAGCGTCTTTTGTTTCCGGGAAATGAAAAGGAAAAACAAGGCGATTTAACGGCAAGTTTGGCCGGTATGGTGGTATGTTCCTTTCATCTGATGTTTCGTATAAGCACTTATCCGGTATGTAGATTGACTCCTCTGTCGAAACCCCTTCGGAGAGCTGTTATACGCCTGATTCCGACGACCATGTCGGCTTGTTATTCGTCTGTCTACCGTCTAGCTTTGAAGGAGGAGATCTCCTTGTCCGGCAGCACGACGAGGCAGTCACTTTTGACTGGCAAAGAAACAGCGGATCTGCAATCCAATGGGCTGCTTTCTACCGCCGCTGTGGCCATACATTGCAGACCGTGACCAAAGGCAGTCGAATCACCCTCATCTATCACCTGCACCAATGCGTCGTCAGTCCAACCATGCTCAGTCCAACGGTTGATGTGACATCACTGCCTTTTTATACCCACTTCAGGATGTTACTGGAGCAGCCTGGCTTTCTAAAAGATGGTAAGAATACCGGCCCATCCCAACGCCGTAACCCACTGACATACATGAACAGGCGGAGTTGTGGGTGTCTTCTGCTCACACTCCTATCCCTGGCAGAACCCAGGACCACCCGGAATGCACCGTCTACCACTCGATCTGAAAGGTTCGGATCTGGCAATATATTCGGTGTTTCATCATTTGGGGTTGACCGTCAAAACCCTGCCTCTACTGAGGTCACGCCTTGAATCGCTGCGCGGGGAAAACCGCAGTTCTAGATTTACCACAGATTCAAGATGGCAACTGAATGACTGGAGAAAGGGCAAAAGACATCTGCAACTCGATCTCATTCCGATCTGTCCGCAATCAAGCATATTTTGGAATGACATTGAAAAAAGATGGAAGATGCTATTCATGACGCATGTCATCAGTAGAAAAAACAGCAACGAGTATTTTGAGAAAGGCACTTGGATTGGCCGGAAATGCCATGCGTATCAGGCGGATGTACACTTCTCTATTGACACGGATCCAGAAACAGTTGTAAGCATTTCATCTTTCACATTATATAGAAAGAGAACTGACCTGATTTAGCGGCAATATGGGCACCACTACTGGCAATACTATCATCTCCCATCTATTATCTGGCTTAACTGGCGCAATTCCGCGCAGTGGGATGAAAGAGAGGAGAATCCAAGTTCTTTAAAACATTTTGGCATCATTGCGGTGATTCCAAGCTGGCAGGAGAGAATGCAGATGATGAATTAGAAAGCGACTAGCTGATCATCTGGCGTTGTGAAGTTATGTGTTTCGTTTGGTGTATCAATATTCTTCTGAAAGCTGATTCATTTGCTGATATGAATTGTATCTTCCTGTTTTCTTTCTTTCTTCTTCTTCTTTTTTTTTTTTTTTTTTTCCTTTTCCCCTATGCACTCCTTCTCTTCATTCCAGGTATGCGTATGCGGTTTTGTGCCGAGTAGACCAAATGGAGCATCAGAGTCTAAAGCTACTAGTATTAGCAAATATTTCCAGCCCATAAAGATGTAGTGCATGATGTGGATAATGATCATCCCGAGCCCCTTTGAAACTGACACAGACACAATAGGAGAGTAAAGCTAGACTTTTCAGAGGGATTCAGAAAGCGGAATTCCTTCCGGGCAGGTGCATCAGGGGACAGGGACCATACATTCTCGGTAGCATCAGTCGAGCTCTTAGAAGACACCGTCAATAGTACGGAATATATCTCTAGTGCGTAGAAAGGTCGTATTTGTCTTGCTCATATCTAACGTGCTACACAGAGGGAGAATATAATGCCAGGGACCGCCAGAGTTGGTTCCAAGCAGGCGTTGGGGATGAGTGAGCTGTCTGACAGGTGTTTTAGTCCATCAAACGCATAAATACTGCTTCTCAAATGACGCGCGATGATACGTGACGATGTTGTTGGTTGATTGGAGTAGCAGCGTTTGACAGGGAAAATGGAAGATGCAAGAAAGCGTGTCGACGCGATGGAGGCTGAGGTGTCTTTCCTATTTAGGCACGCAAACGCATTCACTGCCTCCCCACGAACACAAACCACCAGGAGGAAAAATATCCGTCTCTGTCCCTTCCTTTTCTTCTGACCTTCGCAAATCTTCCTTCCTTTCTGTCGATGACCGGGTTCGATACATTACATTGCAAACCTCCAGTTTCTCCCGGAATTTCACCCTGTGGACAGTACTGCTCTTCGCAATGAGTTCGGAGGATTTGAACCATCCAATTGAAGCTTTTCACGGTATGTGAGGTAAAAAACGAATTTCTAGGAATTTGGGATCTTCCTAGCAACCCCCTTGTGATTTCGTGGCTACTCCGTCAGCGGAAGTCCGGTTTCATGCTCCAAATGACAAGGCCTTAGAAAGCTCATTTTATCTATCTACAGAATCTAACCAGAGCTATAGATAGCCGTGACGAGACACAAATCTTGCACTTATCGCCTGGTAGCACTGACGCTTCACGAGAGGGCGAAATGCATCAAGAGTCCGACGAAAACCCAACGGTGGCAGGACAGAAAACGCAATGGCGACAGTGCAAGACTGTAGAAGAATTCTCTCAACTTTCAAAGCAGCCCAAGGAAGTGGCCAGCACGCTCAAAAAACTAATGGAGATGCTGGTCACCCCGGAGACTGAGATTATCACATTTGTGCAGGAGCAGGCACCATTATACTTGCACTCCGTTCAAAAGATGCTGCAAGACCGACGGTTGACCGGTATCAGTTGGAGACAACTTTCAGGGACTAATGATAATATTGACAACGTTGTCTCTATATATCCGCATTTTTTGGCTATCAGCGGGCTTCCGTCTGAGAAGAGCGTCAAGAATTATCATGATCTCCTCTGTGTCCTTTTCCCAGAGAGAGCCATTCAGCAATACAATCCCATTGTTGTATCGGAGGCATTTTTTCAGGAGCCGATAGACGCGACAAGAGACATTGCGCCGACAGTGTACGAGGAAACGGTCTTGTTGTATCGAAAATATAACCCGGCTCTTCACCTCGCCCCCTACACGTCGTGGAATGGACCGTCTGGTATCGGGAAGAGCAAGACGACAGAACAAATTTCCGACAAGAACTTGAATTACGTCGTATACGCAAGCTTGGCCAAACCCGACTCCGGCGCCTATCCGGAACGTTCCCCAATTGCAAACAACATCAGGGACCTTGACTCTCGTGACACGATGACATGCTTTTTTGAGTGCTTTCTAGCGGCGAGTCTCGTAAATGTTGAACTTTGCCGCGAGCGAAAGATCAGCCCTAGGGTGTTTTTCCAAGTGCAAGTGAGACGAGAATTCATCGTTTTTAACCAAGAAATCGCTTCCTGTATCAAGAAGTTTGCAGACCAAGTTTGGGACACATTTGAGAAGTCTTCGGATCAAGCGAAGAATCGGATTCGATCATACCGGATGAGCACCAAGGACAACAAACCAGGATCCTCCATGGCGCTCGTATATCAAACCATAGTCGACGAACACCTCGATTCATACAGACATCGTGCCGAAAACTGCTTCTCGTCCTTGGTGGCTCACCTGGAGAATTTCCCACGGCTACCTATCGGAAATCGAAAAGAAATCCCTCCTCTTCAGGAGCCTGCAGCGCTGATCTGTCTTGACGAAGCCGGCGAGCTCTTCGCCGACGACGATTCCGAGAGGTTTTTAGCCCTCAGAAGAGCGATGAGAGATAGAATGGCCATGAGACACAAAGAATCAAAAAAGACCTTTTTTGCGATCTTGCTCGATACATCGTATCGTCTGTCTCTGTTCCTGCCTCCAAGGGGTCGGGACCCAAGTTTAAAATATCTGAGACCTGGTCACCTTCTGGGGCCAATATTTCAAATTAATACCTTTGATCTTTTCGGTAGTGTGACGGACCCAGATGTGAATATAGATGCAGCACAGCTTTTCAGCCTCGGACGTCCCTTATGGGGCACATGGATTCGAAAGTTCGGATTGGAAGCTGCAAAGTCTCTTGCGCGAAGTAAGATCTGCGGAGGCGACCCCAGTCCACAACCCATTATGACCAAAGCTCAGGCTTTGGCATTGCTCTCGTACCGGGTGAATTTTTATGTAGTGCACCATGAGCTCGCAGAAGAATTAACATCGCAATTTCTGCGATATATTGTTGGGGTGAACAAGGACCGGACTCTTGTTCAAACACTCCAGCCCTCGGAACCGATTCTGGCTTGGGCGTCCACACAGGTGATGATGTCCCCTCAGTCACGTTTGCAAGTAGTCAAAAGATTTTTTGACGCGATCTCAGAGGGTTCCATCAATACGGGTGACACTGGTGAGATGGTCGCCGCGCTGCTAATGTTCTTTGCGTTTGATCATCTTCATGGCACCGAAAACCCAAAACTGACCCACGCGCATCGATTTCTAAGCGGACTTCTTCCTGACCAAATAATTCAAGAGATCAAAGCTCGTCAGAAGGACTCTTCACAAATCAATACCATCCTATCAGATGGTATGATATTCTTCAATCACGCTATTAGGATGAGAGAGCCGCCGACGAAAGACACCCTTCGTGACGCCTTTCTCCGCGGCGCCATCATCTATCCCGAGAAAAATTTCGCCGGTACAGATATTATTATCCCGGTGTTCCTTCCTCATCCGAAAACTCTCTCTTGTATTCTTGTGCAGGTTAAAAACTGCCTTCATTTCTCGATCACCACCGAACTCCGGGCTAATGCTTTCTCGAGCTTCACCAAAACCGAAAGAGTCGCATCCGCCTTTCTAGATGATGCCTTCCCTTACATAGGGATCTTTATGTCCCTTCGTTCGTTGAAATCTCCAGCTGCAGAAGTTATCCATCCGACTCCACACGGTGCAGCTACTCGGGCCACGACCACCACCGACGAATCATCAACCAATAAGCAGAAAACGGGGCTCAGAAAAATGGGCAGCACGATCTTCAACAAGACAGTTTCGTTCGGCGTGAAATATGAAAAGAGTGCAACGTATGGGTGGACGCCTCGCCACAAAGTGATAGTAGTCACTTCTGGCTTGGACACTCGGCTTTTTCCCGGCATCGGGTTCCCAGAGGAGCATTCGGGGGAAACTGAGACTGAGGAGATTCTCACGTATTTGGAAAGTCCTAGATTGTGCCAACGATGGGCTGCCAAACGCAAAGTCAACCTTTCTCGAGAAACTTCTTCCCCTCGGCTAATCCCGAATCCTCTCGCAAGTCGGGTCACTTTCTCACTGTTCTCTATTTTTCTTCCCCCCCCCCCTCCTTTCTTTGCCTTCTATTAGTGTCTGTCTCCTTGGACCCCAGGTTTTCTTTCCTTTTTGTCTGGTTATCTGTTGTAACGAATGGGTCTGTTGCGCCATTTCCTCAAAATCACCTTCATGTACCAGCTTTGCATATCGAAGGAGACACATTGCCCTTTATCTAATATCGTTCTTGTCGTTTTAGTGTTTTGAACGTCTTCTGGTGTTTCAGTACTCAAAAATAGCGCCACAAAAATAGAGCGGTGTCGAATAAGGACTATCTGAATTGCATGTTTTCAGAAACGAAAGTCATAAAGTGAATATTGTCCAGTTCATAACTTGCTTAACTTACCATTCATATTCAATACTCTGACAAAAAAAAAAAAAAAAAAACGTTCTATGCCCGCAACTTCATTCACATACTATAGGCAACCACCTGGCCATAATTATAACTTAAGCTTCCTCTGCCTCGCCCCTCTCTCTCTGTCTTCTATATCAGCCGTTCATGCTACAGTGAAGACATGATGGGTTGACAAAGTCCACCCTTCGAGACTAGACTCATGGAAATGATCGATATTGATGCCTCTTCAATCTATACCCAGAATATATCATTGAAAAGGACGGCACCTCTAGCTCACCGAACGCGCTGGTTATCGATTGGAGCAAAAGATTAGCTAAGCTCTGGTGGTCTTATACGACCGAAACCGGTATTTTCGACCATGCAATGAGATGCGTGAGTCTGACTACTACCCAGCGTCTTAGAGAGCGGTGTACTGATCGTCTCGTGCTGCAGAATTTCGAAATCCCTGGCAACACTGAGCAAAGCCCGTGGGAGGATATTACGATGTTAACAAACATCACCAGAGAGAAAAGACCGTGATCACATGCTCATGGCTACGTTGATGGTCTATGCTGAATGGGGAGATAGATTTGGTAATTCCTCCGTGAGTTTCATGTGCAATTCAAAATAAGACTTTGCTAAAAAACCCTACTATACCAGAATCAATCCCGAAAGTTCAAACACGCGCGGATGGATAGAAGTGCGGATAGAAGTGTGCTACATCTATCCATTAGAATTAGCAAAAGGGCGCTGGACAGTTTCAGGCTGCCCTGAACCGTATTCGTGTCTTGAACCCCTGAACTGAGATAATATTGCGGTCTGGGGAAGACTTATCTGTCTAGCATCTCATGTCCACGAATACTGGGGAAGGCGCTTTCTACGCCCTCATCTTCCGCTGCAGGATTACCTATCTGCTGTGGCAGTGTTGATATACATTTGCCAGGATACTTGGTGGTAGCTGACGGAGTCAGGGACGACGTCAAAATTGCCCTGAAAGAACTGTCAGATGTATGGTTTCGGGGGTTCTCAAAGGCTACTTGGTGCAAATACATAGCCCAAGTTATATCGACACTCGAAGATATGGATGAAATGGTTATCTTTGGCTTCAGTATACGAGACGATGACGAGCTCATCTGAACAATATTTATGGTACGCTCTCGCGGATGTAAAGCGAAGAGCCGTGGAGGGCGCCTCGTCGATGAGCATCCAGCTCGAGACACAGGTGAAGACCAGCATGAGATGCACGTGGAAGAATCTGTGGAGAAACAGGATGATCTCGGGCAAAATCGACTTCGGGTTGTGGTACAAGGTGAGGGCCAGGTGGACACGAACCTCGTTGTGATCGAAGCCAAAAGCCCGGGTGAGGCGGAAGCGAAAGCCCAGCCACCGGGATATATGGGTAGGTCATACGTTTCCATTCCATCAGACCCTGATAACATATTGAATAGGCATGGTCAGGAAGGCAAGGATGAGAATGGAGAAGAAGAGTCGGGTTGTATACGACGTTGCGACAAATTCTTTCGTCTTCAACTACTATCACTTGAATGACGAGGGGAGGTAGGAGCGCTTAGATTCCTTATGATTGCTTGCATTGGCTGATCTCCGACAGTGGACGAAGCACACGCTGTCCCTGGGTACCAACCCGGATCGGACATGATATTCCGCTTATTATTAAGGCGATGACTGATGCGTCCCTACTCTCTCCCTACCACTCGCAGAGAAGCTCGCGGCTGGCCCCGGTGAAGTCAAGCATGAATGTAGAGCACAGGCAGTCCCGGACTGCAGACACGATGAACATCGACGAGAAGGAGGGATATGGAAGGGATAGTATTAGATAGATAGAGATCTTGCTTATATCTCTCTATCATCTTGATGTAGCGAACGAAGAGTACACCGCATGGGAGCCACCCTCGAATGGGTCAAACCCATCGCAACTCACCCCAGACCACGGAGTTTTCAATGAACAGAACTATGTAAACTCTGCTGACATGGAAGCCCTTGTATCGACCACCATTGACACCAGTCCATACAGCTCAGGGTCATCATTCCGTCAGAAGAGTCCCTCTGGAAGTTTAAAGCTCCGCAGAAGATTTTAGACAACAGGGACTACCAAAGGGAAGACGGCGAAGAAGCATGTGAAATATTCAATATTGCAAACGCGAAGGCACCGAGATGAGATCAATGAATTGCCCGACTTTGCTCAAGTTCTGGCAGCCGGTGGCAATCGCTGCCATCATTGAAATTAGAGATAAGACGTACCTCTCGGGAGCTGTACTTGGAGACCCAGTTGGCTTAGGGAAAACGTGGGAGGCTGTGGGAGTAATTCTTCATGTGAGCAATCCAAGCCCCCGAAAACGGCTTTCCCAGACTGACCATATACAAGATTTGGGAGAGATACAACGACCAAGTCATCCAAACCCAGCAGGATCAAACACCCGTGCCAAAGGCGAAACCGTTCTTAATTGCTGTGCCACCGGCTCCCCGGACGAAGCACGTCGACTGCCATAGGGTAGATAAAATCACGTGGCTACTTATAGCGGAGAACATTCTCCGGGCCGATCCATGCACCCAATCCAACCCCAGTCATTGCTCAGTATTTAATGTGCCTGTTTTATGATATTAGTTTTCTACTTTGCGATGTTGCTTTTGGCCTGTGATAATAGAATTACCAAACAAGACTTTGCTTTTCTTGACACCAGACAGAGCTTCATTGCTATCTCTATCATGTCTCTTTAGAATGACAAAGCAGGACTAGACAAAGCCAAGGAGGTTTTACATTATCGGCCAATCTAAACATGGATCGATGATAACAAAATAATCTACCCAACTGGTCATGTTTCATATCTGCGCTGGATACTTAGAGCTGTTTGTTTTGATAGATAGTCTCAGTTTACTTTATATAGTACCTAGAATCATATTCCGATTGGTGGCTTATATAATGCCTATTTTGACATCTTGAGTTTGTGTATCTTCCGACCAATCATTGCCTAAACCCTGTCGTAAGCAAGGATGCGAGTCATGGTCTTCAATTAACTGATTAGAGTCGACCTATTGTCACCAGTAGTTTACTATGGGTTGGTACAAAGAACGGTGCAGGTTTTAGTTCTCGTTAGATTCAAGGATTGCTTCAAAAATTGGTTTGACAACACCACTATACTAAATACAGTAAGTTTGTGGACAAAGGACACGTATTCGGCGCTAAATCGCGATGCTATTAATCGGTTAAAGGAATGAATCGATTTGATTGCTCGAATTGGATGGTTATTTACTCCACCATGGTGGACATGATGAACGGAAGCAAGATAGATAAGATAGACTTCCCACAACTTTAGATGTAGTTTCCCTACTAAAACCTCTTCACTCATTCTGCTAAGCTGTCAGAATGCAAATCAAAGCCCTCATCTTTGGCCTGGGGAACGTCCTATGCTTCTGGTCACCCCCATCCAATATCAACATTCCACCCAACATCCTGAAATGCATCATGTCTTCTGATATCTGGTTCGACTATGAGAGAGGAAAATACACACGAGAAGAGTGCTATGCAAAAATTGCAGAACGGTTCACCATCAAGGTAGATGATATGGCGTCAACTATGACACAGGCACGGCAGAGTTTACGCATCGATGGGGATATGATGTCGTTGATTAAGCAGATTAAACAGGAACACAAGGGCTTGAAAGTTCATGGTATGACCAATACTCCGTCTGGTGAAGAGGAAATTATACACGCCATCGCAAGAGAGTGGCCTGTATTTGACCACACTTATATATCTGGTACTGTTGGTATGCGCAAACCAGATACCTGCTTTTATAAATACGTCCTCGAAGATATAGGTCTATCTGGTCAAGAGGGGATGGCGATATTCGTGGATGATAGTCCAGAGAACATTCTCTCTGCTCGATCATTCGGGATACGGAGTATTCTATTCACCGGCTATGAGCAGGTTCATCGACAGCTACTCAACATCCTCGGTGATCCAATTGAACGGGGATATGATTTCCTCACTGCCAATGCGAAGAATATGTACAGTCTAATTGAGACTGGGGAGGTGATACGGGATAATTTTGCGCAGTTGCTGATACTCGAGCTGACAGATAACATGTAAGTAGCTCATATTTTGAAAGACGTCGCTGAGAATTAGGGATCTGGTCGATTTTCAGCCAGGTGAGAGGGCTTGGAATTACTTTATCGGTAGGCATACCATTATCTTGTGGATATATCTAATATCATATAGGAAAGCCTGTTCATACAACTGAATCCTTCCCCAACGACCTCGACACAACATCCATTGCTCTCTCCATCCTCCCAAAAAACAATTCCCTAATCCACTCCATCATGGACGAAACGCTCACCTTGACCAATCCAGATGGAATATTCCTAGTACTTCACCCTCTTACCTATCTATACATAGATCTAACAAAATAGACATACTTCGACCCCTCCCGCCCCCGCATCGACCCCGTCGTGTGTGTCAACATCCTCACCCTCTTCTGCAAGCATAACCGCCATCACCAAGTCCTGCCAACCTTTCACTGGGTGCTCAGTATCCTCCGCCACAGAGCGTATCTGGATGGAACACGGTACTACCCATCTCCAGATGCATTTTTGTATTTTCTCACGAGACTTGTGAGTGTCCTTAACAATAAGGCGTTGAGAAGTGAGCTTCTTCCCTTGCTGAAAATGCGTGTGAATGAGCGGATTGGAGCAGTTGGGGACGCTACTTCTCTTGCTATAAGGGTTCACGCGTGTAAGAGCCTAGGGATAGGTAATGAAAGGGATATGGAGGCATTGAAAAAGGCACAACTTGTTGATGGAGGATGGCCCGCGGGGTGTATATACCAGTTTGGATCTTCTGGGTTGAAGATTGGGAATAGAGGGCTCAGTACGGCGTTTGCGGTCAGGGCTATACAGACACCGGTTGATAATTCGGATGATGTTGGATGGAGAACAATTTTGATATTTCTGGTTTTGGGTTTGGGGGTTATGTGGTTTTGTCACGGTCTGGGGTATCTCTGTTGACTTTGTAGCATTTTTCCTTGTCTTACTGAGAGGGCAATATGCTCTATTGAGAATAGAAAGTGTATAATGTAAGTAAGAAATATATCAAAAGTTTTCATGTACACTCTAAGCAAGATAACCTCATCCAAGTCTATAATAAGAAAAACAATCGGAAAAATAACCAGAAAAAGTACAAGAAGAAGAAAAGAAAAGAAAATCAAACACCCGAATCCTCCTGCACAATATCATCAACAACATCATAAGCCTCCCAACTTGCACAATTATCCCGTAAAGAGTCATAATCAATGAGGTTATGCATCTCATCTTTCCTCTCCACAAACTGCAGCGCAAACCCTTCAGCAACATGCCATCCGATATGACAATGCATCAGCCATGCTCCTGGGTTATCTGTTTCAAACGCGATAAGCAAGTATCCGTTTGCTCCCAACATGGCTGTATCTCGACGAGGCGGATTGTTGGTGTTCACGACTCCATCCCATGGATTCGTGCCTTGCGCAAGGACGGAAAAGTCATGGCCATGCAGATGGATAGGGTGAGGGACGGGGAGGGAGGTGTTGATGAGGAGGTAGATCCATTCGTTTGCGTTGGGGAGGTCAATCACCCCTGTTGAAGATGAGGCGGTGATGTTCTCATCGTTGTATATTTGGAGGAGAGTTGGATTCTCCCATGACACTTCCAACGTTGTGCTGTTGAGATACCATCGAAACAGATTGTCCGAGTTGCGGTTGACGGTCACGTCTGTCATGGCGCTCCAGTCTGCCGGGGCAACGTTTTTGGGGAGGTATGGGATGAGGCTGGTGATGGGCTCGTCGTTGCAGGTCTCGTTGAATGCGTAGGCGGTTGTGGTGGGTATGGTTGCATTCTGGCCGTAGTGCATGATGCCTTTGATATTGTCGGTGCTGTCGTTCTCTGAACATGCTGCTTGAGGAATTGCTCGGATCCAGAATGAGTCTGTTTCTGAGGTAGATTGGTTGGCGTGGATGATGAGGTCGTATCGTTGGCCTGTCTGTATTAGTATTGTATACTGATTCGTATAAGTGTAGACATACCCATTGCGATATCAACAAACTGCGCTGTATAAGGAACAATCGGCACAAAATCCATCGCAATCACCGTCAACTCATGATTGTCAATCATAAACTTCCAGTGCGTATCAATGGCCGTATTGACCAGTCTCAGCCGATAGGAGATCCCCTCGCTGACATCCATCGTGAATCTCTCCCCGCCATCCCCGTACACATTCGTCCCGTTAATCAGCCCATTATCCAACGTTGGAGGGTCGTTTAACTGCGCAGACAGAAACAGTTCGTCGACTGTCCGATGAGACCAGTCGGAGAGGATTACCACCCCTTTATCTTCGTCGTAGTTCGCCGTCGCTGGTCCGTTGACGACGATCCCCCCGTATACGCCCTCCCATGCTTGGAGACCGATATGCGAGTGATACCACGATGTGCCGTATTGCGTTGCGCGCCATGAATATGTCATCGAGGAACCCGGTGCAGTCGGACATTGCGTTATTGATACAACGCCATCATGCTGGTTTGAACCTTTCTGCCAGACGCCGTGCCAGTGGATACTTGTTCCGTTTTTGACTTCCTCGAGATGGTTGGTGACATGCACGATGACATTATCTCCCCAGTCTGCGTAGATGGTTGGTCCGGGGACGCTCCCATTCACAGCAATAGCAGGTCGAGGGAATCCATCCGGCGCGATGATGACTTCGTCAATCGAGAACCAGTATTCACGCGTGACGTTTGTTTCCGGGACTGTAGTTGTGTAGTCGGTGGTGATATCGTAGTCGCCGCACCATGTTGATCTGTCTTCTGCGCTATTACAGGCGGCGGCAGCAGCAGCAGCGTATAGATATATCCAAGACAGCTTCATATTGTCGTTGACTTGTATAGAATCGCGCTGCTTCAATCTTGGCTCCATCCGACTCCCATATTTATATCCCGCCTGACAACCACCCGCCAACATACAAATCTACATCATGATTTCCATCCCAACGAGGCAAAACCAGCACCGTTCCACCACATCCTCACCCACACCCAATCATCGCCCTCGCCCATCCTCCCTGTCTCCCTCGTGTCGTCGAGCCCGTCAGCAATACCCCGATATAGCCACATGCAGTCATTCGCCCGAGCATACGAGATAGCGATCAGGGTTGATATAAGTATGCGATGCTCGTTACCGAAAAGCTAAACATATCCTTTTCTTCCAGATTTTACTGTTTCATGTTGTTCTTTCTCGCCGATGCGTTACTCAGGGTCGTTTCAGGTTATTCTGGGGGTGGTGGGCGTGGTTTTGTGCGTGGTGAGGGTTGTGCAGGCGCAGGAGAATGCGTTCGGTCTTTTTGCGTATGGCGAGGGGATTAGTGGGTTGCTGGTGCATTATGTCGATGGTATGGCTGTCTTACTCTATCTGCTCTATCCACTATACTGGGTCTAAGGCTGATGATGATACCTAGGCTTGGCTCAACTCGGGAATTCGGATGAGAGTGTTGCTGGAAAGATTCCTGTTTACTATATGCTCCTAAAAGTCCTTATCATTTGATATTATACTAATTATGATAGTTACAACAGGGGAAAAATCCACCTGGATAGCCCACAACACATCCACCCCATCGACAAACCACTTCTATACATGACCAAGTCCTCCTCCGCGACATCCCCCATGGGTCAGCACAGAAAGCGAACTTAACACCGCAAACTCAACAATGTGTGGTCCGTGTACGGTAATTACGTGCTAGTCAACGTGGCAGACGCAAATTTCTACGCCTACCCAATCACCGGACAACAAGGCTGGTATGCGCTGACTTGAGCGAGTCCGAATCACCGGCGCAAAATGCAGTGCTGGTGACGCTGAGAACGAATGCACCGGCCTCGTCTGTGCCTGTCTATTGAGCTACGTGGATGGCATCCCTGCAGGCTGGGCTGATTGTCGGGATGATCTAGCGAATCGGGGATTTGGGGTGTATGTGTATGCGAGTAAGCGGACAGTTCGGAGGATTTAGATAACTTGGTATTTATGGGTGATTTGATCTGGGCCGGCCTGGGCTTTGGGGGTTATCCTTGTTATAGCTTATCTATTATAAGATGGTGTGATTGGTGCATCGTTGGTTGATGGGGATGATCCTGGTAGCCCTACAATAAGCAAATATATTTATAGTACGGCTTGCCTTATTCCACGCTGTAGATGTATTTGAAATAATATGCATGTCTAACGCTAATGCAATCTGGTATATGAATAAACAAAAGTAAATCTAGACTGAACCACGGCGCTGGGGAAATGGCACGACAGATGGGATCCACGACGCCCCGTGGTCAAACGAACAGATCCGCCCTTCCCCGGTCCGCCACACCCCGAATCCGGCAAACCCGCCGTCAATGGCATGATAACTGCCCGTCACGTGGGTCTTTTGCGTGCCCTTTTCTTCATCGAGGAGAATGTCCAGAGTGGGCTGGTCGACTCGGCGCTGCACGATGAAGAGCTTTTCCTCTGCGCGTAGTTGCGGGTTCTCCATGGATAGTAATGTCGCCTCCCACTGTTCGGGTGTGAGGTCTTCCCCGAAAATGATGTCCTTGGGTCTGCCCGCGCGGATGGGTTTGAGGACGTAGTCGTTCTTGATGGTTTTGTTCTCGTGGCTTTGGAAGATTAGCTGGTCGAGTTCGGAGGAGCCAGGGATGATGGTGGGTAGGATATTGGTGCGGAGGAGATCTGCTTGAGCCGAGGTGAGCACGTGGTGTCGATGGACGAGGTCGTCGAGTTCTTGGAGAATAATTCCTAGCATGCGCTTATCCTGTACGAGATAGACGGTTCGTAAGTCGTTAATGCAGTACAGGGAGATGTGCTGTAGCATGTCCTGTGATAGTGCTCTGAGTTCTTCCTGGTCGAGTTGCATTCCTAGCTGGTGAATCGGTTCGAGATGTTCACCGTGCTCATTCACTAGTCGGCAGGGGTTTGAGCCGAAGCGTTTTCGGAGACAGCAGAGAATATAACCCGTCTTGGAATGGGGGCTGGGTATCAATCGGAGGTCTTTACTGGTAATGACAGTCGGTTTCAGGTTACGATCGAGTCGTTTCGACATGAGATGGCCCAGAATTCTCATCGACACTGCTCGATCTTTGCCTGTAAGGAGATGGATTTGTTGGCGTGGATCGTAGACGGTAAAGAGGCGTTGTAGCATCTATTTCGTTAGCATTGCCCAAGTAGATTGAAAGCATGGCCTACCTCTCTAGAATTAGTGGCTGGAAAAAAACCCCTTTCTTTCGCACCAATATCAGTCAACCCCTGATGGCCATAAACGACAAAAGGAAACAGATCAAAGGCACATCGCGCGTTGATGTCGCACACGCGCAGCTCCTGCCGCTGCCCAGATGGGGTCGGGACATTCTCGATCAGCAGATCGGGCCGCCAAATGCCTTTGCGGATGTGAAACGGTCGCATCTTCTTTTCCTCGGAGGTTTTATGTATCCACTGCCCAGAATTAACAGTTATCGTTAAAAATAAACAATAAATGAGAATTACCTGCAACACCTCCTCCTCACGTTCTTCCAGGGGCATCCTCCGTGGCAAAGCAGCCTCATGATCCACCCACCACCGCTCCACAATATTCGTCACGGCGAGATCCAACGCATGGTGGAATTTCCGCAGATTGTCCAGCTGAAGACGCGACACGAGCAGAGGATGCGGAGAGAGGGGAAAAGTCGACGAGAGCGAATACGGAGCTCTGCGCGAGGAAATGTCGAGACTGGAGAGGAAGGCTTTCCGTTCGGCGAGTCGTGTTTTGGGGTCTGTTCGGTCGGGGTGAGAGGGGGTGAGGGGGTTGGTGGTTGCTGCGAGGGAGATTTGCTGAATCATATTTTAACGGGATATCTGAATATATACTCCTGTCCGTGTATCAAGGAGTATATAGAAGACGATGGTTGAAGGAAGGAGGAGGAGAAGGAGAGGAACCGAGATATGGGGTTGAAGGAGAACGCGGGGATCGCATGACTTTGAGGGGAACTGCAGATCAGGCGATTCGGCCAATCATATGACACGCTTTGTGTGAGATCATAAGGTACGTGCAACCTAGTTTTCAATTATTTAATTTATTAAATTTATTGAAGGAGCTTATATTTGATTACGAGAATATCCATAAATTATAATATATAATTGTCTCGTATTATAGGTGTATAGGTTCTCATACCAAGGTTAACAAGGGCCGGTCCACCGCCACCAAATCTTATCCGAGGTTCAAACTTCCAATAACTTCATTTTCTCTTTTCTTCCATATATTTTATTATCTCTAAAAAAGAGCACATATGAAATCAACAATATAGGCACGTACCACATTCTGTTGCTATGAAAAATAAAATAAAATAAAAATAAAAGAAAGAAAGAAAGAAAAGTTGGTGATTGCTCACGGTATCTTGTTTACGCAACAAACCCCTTCGGGGCCCGCGGACCGCGAGCGCAGTATATGAGAATATTTTCCAGTCCATTTCCTTCATCCTCCCTTTTATTTGTGATTTTGCCGTCCAACAAAAAGGAGAGATACGCAATTATGCAAGGAATAAAAGAGGTCAACCTCGATAGCGACATTGATTTTGTCCAGACCCCAGCACCCAAGCCATCGAGGTTTGCGATCGGTGAAGACTGGGGAATTCCCTCGACGAATGTGAGTACCATGCATTCCATCTTTGTCCACTTGCTCATGGGCACTCCCAGTCACCAGCCATCCACAACCCTCCCTTAGCAGCCGACGGGGCTGGAAACGAGAGCTTCTCCAATCGCTTCTTAATCGGTGCCCTGCTGGGAGTCCCGGCTTTCCTGACATGGATATTTGGCGGCGGAGTGAAGGCAGCATTCCTGCTTGGTCTGGTCACAGCGCTGCCAATTCTGGTGGTGTTTTGGACTTGGACATCGACGTGTAGCCCACGGATCAACGAGAAGGTTAAATTGCCAGGACGGCCAGTCGAAGAGTACTTGACGTTCAAGAGCCAGATGGACCGGGTGAAATGGCAGGGTCGGAATCGGATTGCCATGCAGACCTTTTGCGAAATGTATCTCGATGGCCGGGTGGATTTCAACGGAGACTGTCTGGACATGATGGAATACCGGCATGATTGGTCACACTTTGGCTTTACCTGGCAGCTGTTCAAATTCATCCTGTTCACGTTTGCACGGGATGTTCTGTCTCATACGAAATCGCAGGATGAGGAGCAGATCCGGCCGAACTACGACCGCGGCAACGATCATTACGCCTGGTTCCTGGGCCCTCGGATGATCTACACTTCGGGCATCATTTCCGATCCGGAAAAGGAGGAAACACTGGAGGAAATGCAGGATAACAAGATGGCGATTGTCTGCGAGAAGCTGGCATTGCAAAAAGGCGAGACCCTGTTAGATATTGGCTGTGGATGGGGGACACTGGCCAAGTTTGCGAGTCTCAACTACGGAGCGAAAGTGACTGGCCTCACGATTGCGCAACACCAAACCGCATGGGGAAACGATGCTCTCCAAAAGGCTGGCGTCTCTGAATCCCAGAGTCGCATTCTCTGTATGGACTATCGCGATATCCCCCGTACGCAGTATGATAAGATCACGCAGCTCGAAATGGGCGAGCATGTCGGGGTTCGGAAACTCACCGGCTTCTTCCGCCAATGCTATGAGATGCTGAAAGACGACGGCGCCATGTATGTGCAACTGTCTGGTTTGCGACAGGCCTGGCAGTACGAGGACTTTATATGGGGTCTATTTTTGAACAAGTATATCTTCCGTGGCGCGGACGCCTCCACTCCCCTTTGGTACTATATCATGTGCTTGGAACGGGCTGGATTCGAGATTAAAAGGTGGGCCCATGCGATACACCGTGAGAATACTGGATACTAATATTCTGGACACCAACAGTGTTGATACCGTCGGGGTCCATTATTCAGGCACGCTTTGGAGGTGGTATCGGAATTGGATTGGCAACGCACCAACTATCAAAGCCAAGTACGGCCAACGTTGGTTCAGAGTGAGTTCTGTCTCAATATGCTTAATCTGATAAGTGTCTAATATGTGTAGATTTGGGAGCTCTTCCTTGCTTGGTCAGTCATTGCCGCTCGTCAAGGCAGCGCCACTTGTTTCCAGATCCTCGTCGTGAAGAATCTCAACTCCACGCATCGAATCAACGGGGTGCCATCCCAATTCGGGTTGTCTGCTGCCCTTGCCTCGAGCGTCAAGTCTGGCAAGTCAAGATTGCCATGAGCCGTGTATGAAGCGAGGGAAAGTGGCAGGATACTAGCCGGCATAAGAAGCGAGTTCCTTTCTCATAGCATCCAACGACGTTTGGATCTCATCAATCCTGGCCAGCACTAACTTGCCATTTTCATTCAATTTTGGAACAGAAGAGCCGTGGACAACTAAATTTTTCGCGTCTAATTTTCGGATTTTCTTCTTGACCTGTATAATAGCTTCTATGGCGTTTAGTCAGCCTGAAAGTACTTGTAATCTCGAACATCACCATTGGGGCTACGTACTAATCGCGTATCTTGCTTCTGCACGCCCGTAGAAGTTATCGGCAACGTCTTTGACGAATTTCAACTCCGGCATGGTGTCTGGAGCGATAACTTTGAATGGTGATGGCCGTCCATTTTTCTTTTCTAAACATGGTAGCTTTGTTAGAAAAAGCAACGCAGAGGAAAAGTGACAAGGCATACCTAGACGATAGATCGATTCGAAGATGTCAAAGAAAGGCTGATGTGCGTCGCATAGCGTCTCACCAGTCAAAGCCCAAAAGTAGATCGCCATCGGTAGTTTCCACCCATGATCAAACTGATCTGTGAGCTGTTCAACAACCATCTTCGCATCGTGAACTTCCTCTGATGAGAGCGGTGATAGAGGTGGATTTCCCCAAATGGATTTGCGAAGCCAATCAACTTCTCTCGCCCAATCCGGATTTTTGGGCATTTGCTGAAAGTGAGGTTGTACATGGCCAAGTCGATTCTCTCCAAGGACTGCTTCCGCGGACACAACCTGGCACTTGCCTGCGATCTTCATCGATCCCTGAGAGAGATATTCGCCAAAATACCAAGTGGGCTTATTCCTCAGGCGCCACATTTTTTCAAGATTATAACGGAACCCAGGATCGTCAAGCCCGAGAAAGGGCTCCATAATATCTTTGTCCCGGATGAATGCCCCTCTTTCAAACTGCTCCGTATCGACAACATATAGCTTGACATCACTCAGTGAGCACCGATCCTTTATATGTCGATAATGGATGTACTGAAGCGCAAACAGCAAGGAGCTAGTCCATGATACAAAGTTGTCGTTTGCCTTATGCTTTTCCCACCAGCGCAGGTGCTGATTGAGGGTATAAGCGACATCCTGTTGTTCCCCGTCATAGAAGCTAGAGAAGATATCTTTCAACGACGACGGGTTGTTTTGGCAAGCTGCTTCTGATCGTACCCATCTCTCGTTGGTCTGTCCTTTGGAAAACGGAAATACGGCACGGAAGAGATAACGGGGGACATTGTCGAACGTGTCTTTTTGAGGTTTAAACAACAGACACTCCGGTAGTTCTGGTTCGTCATTCATACTAACATCTCTCACACCACTGGTCAGGTCCTCGATCGACATTTTGAATGTTGGTCTTCTTGGTTTGAAAGCTTTGATGTGGCGCTATCGAACTTGGAACAAAGAATGATGATGAGTTGCAATCTAGCCACGGCCAGATTGATGGCTTTATATACGCCAATTTTTAATAAGAGCGCAGCATAATAACAAAAAATCCCGCAGGTGCTAGGCTGCCTGAGTTCATGCTTCAGACATACAACACCAACATCCATATTTGCTGCGCCCACTGCCGCAGCCTGTAATATCATCTCGGAAGTGTCATACATCTAAGCCTGAGACATTCTTTTGGATCTGTCGTTCACCTCCAATGATGACATAGCCTCGTTGTGGCGCGAGGCTGAAGGCGCCGCAGCGATGTCAAGGCAGCAGGCACCAGGGCGCTTACATCTGACGGTGACGGTATTCCATCTATCCGACCATAGCAATTACGCTATTCTTTTCAGTGTTTCGTTTTCTGGATGGGCATACGATTCAGATAACAATTTTTATGTCCATTAAAGACACGACTGGTAGGTTAGGCTGAATTAGCCAACACATGGAAGGCCCTCAATGAGGGTAGATATCCTTGTATGTACACTCCAGCCAATTGGGGGTTTCCCATTGCAGCAACCCAACATTTAAATATTTATATAGTTACTAATAGTAAAAGCTCTGGAGAAGTAGCTTCTTAATATTTTACTAGCCAGGGAAGATACTACTATATACTACTTAGGTATTATATATATCTACTTTAAAAGCTATTATCTAGTACTAACCACCTTAATATTTAGCCACTTTCTTATCCGTTATGAAAATATCATGTCAGATCTCCAGCAGAAAGTCAAGCCCGTGTTAGATAGTCAACAGGCCTCTCGATAGAGTCTGATGCAAGTTCCTGGGCCGACCCGTCCAGTCAGATACCTCAACACCATGAGTGGAACATATGTAGGCAAGACATGGTCGAATGCCTAGCAAAGACCACATGGAGAACTTACAACCGGGGACAAACTAATCATGTCAAATAGAGTGTTAGCCTCACTGCCGGATGGCATTCAGTCAACTAGAAGAATACTCTGTTTTGCACTCAACTATATTTACAGAACTCGACTCCCTATCTAAGGCCGTCTAAGCCTGATGCACCAGACCTATAGATCAATATGATATATAGTGTTTATAGTGAACTTGGATGGCATTCAGTCATCTATAGAAACATTCCGTTCTTCCACCCTATTAGTACAAACTACAGCTCTCCCTCTAAGCCTGATGCACCAGCGCCTTGGGCGAGCCCCAGAGCTTGCGAGTGGCCGCAAACAGCGCATTGATCATGCCTTGGGCCTCCTCGTCCATTTCCATGTCGCAGTCGGCCTGCGACTCTTCGACATCCACCACATCCTCCTCCTCGAGGGTGTCAACGTGCTCGGTCGTCGGAGTGTGCGAGCTGGGCAGCTCGACCTTGACGGTGGCCGCGTGGCTGGGAACGCCCTTCTTGTTCAGCACGAAGAGCATGTAGTACCCAGGGAGCGCAATGCCGGCATCGTCGGGGATGGCCGCGTGGTAGAGAACACGGTCACTCTGGGCCTGAGCGGGCCGGGTGAGCTCCAGCGGGATACGGCGCTGGTCGGTGTTGACGGTGTGCGAGACGGAGCCCAGACGGATCATCGAGGCGTTTCGGATGTCTGCGTCCGCGTGGAAGGCCAGCTTGGCGCCGACCTTGACTTGGTACTTGTTGTCGACAATCTCCGGCGTGTTGGGGCGCTCTGCCGGGGTGCCATCCTCGCGCAGCAGGTACGGCGGCGTGAAGATCTGCGCATCGTAGTGGTTGGCCGTGCAGTTGCCACAGAGCCCGCTGCCGCCGTTGAGGACGGTGGCGTCCGGCAACAGGATGGACAGACTGTGGTAGACACGGACGATGTTGTTCTGCTTCAGGGGCAGGAAGATGTCCCATTCGGGGTGGTAGATTTCGGGCGTCAACTGGACGTCGCGCTCGGCCTCGTTGAAGGGCACGCCGAAGATCTCGCCGCCGGCAATGAAGACCGTGCCGTCCGGGAGCACGACCGAGGTGTGGTAGACGCGCTGGTTGTACATGCCACCGGCGAACTCGTTGGTGGTGCCGTTCAGGCCCGCCACTTTAACTACCGGCCGCCTGAAGGGCTCCTTGATGGTGATGAGATGGGCATTGCGGGAGCCATACGAGCCGTCGTAGTACTCCTGGCCGCCAAAGGTCAGGATCTTGCCGGCCACGGCGTCGAACATGACGGCGTTGCCCGAGGTCGAGTCATGGTCGTTGAGGCGGAGCGTCGCCTTCTTCACAGTGCCGTTGCCGTGAGTGTCGAACCAGAACATCGTCTTGCTTGGGCCGGCGTGGAAGACGGTGCCCTTCTTCCAGCCAAACAGCCAGGCGTGGTTGTCGTTGCGCAGCGGGATGTCGACCGTGTGGATGACATCGGCCTTGATGTTAGGCAGGATGCGCCAGCGCTGGGTCGCCGGGTCGTAGACCTCGCCGTCCTTGGGCGAGTTGGAGCCGCCGCTCCACGAGCCACCGATGGCGAAGATCTTGCCGTCGGACAGCGTGGTCGAGGCGTGGTATCCGCGGTGCAGGTTCATGTCGCCGCCGGGGATCCACTCCGAGCCGTCGTAGATGCTGGTCTTCTGCGAGTCGGCACCGCCGGACACCACGATGTGGCCTTCGCCGTCCATCGAGATGCCCGGGCAGAACATGTCGTGGTGGGTGTTGGTGACGTTGGTCTGGATGATGTCCTCCAGGTACGGGTCCCAGGTGGCCGTGAAGGTCTTGCCTCCGGGCGACGCAAAGAAGCGGTCGTCGGTCCAGGCCGACCAGAGCATGATGTTGTGGCGACCCTTGGAACCAAAGCCATGGGCGCCCGCGGCGGCGGTGATGGGCATGTCTAGGGTCGGGCCCCAGACACCCTTGGAGGGCTCGTCGGGGAGCACGGCGTTGGTGGTGTAGACGTTGACGTCGACGATCTTGGTGACGGCATCGGGATACTTCTGGCTAGGATGCTTGGGGGGAGGTGCCTCGCTCGTGGCCACGATCTTGACGAATCGGGCCTCGATGGCTTCAAAGGCGGACATCTTGGGGCTCTTGTTCCAGCCCCAGGTGCCGTACGCAACCTTTGTCCAGGCGCGCTCATTCTTGCTGACCCAGACCTCGTGTTTGGCGATCTGGCCGCGGTCCTCCTCGCCCAGCAGAGGACGCATGGAGATGCCGTTCACGTTGCGCACCTCGTGCAGGTCCAGGACGAGTACATCCGGCTTATCAACAGAGAGCGGCTCGCTGGCCCAGTGGGTCTGCGCGAGACCGTCGTTGGCATACTCGCACCTGCTGCCGTTGGCCACGCTGGAGCAGTGCGCCGTGAACTGATCGCGGGGCAAGAGCTTGCCGTTACGAGGCCGGGCCTGCCAGAGATAGGCCTCAGGGTCCACGGGCCCAAAGGTCTCGGGCTCAATGTGACTCGAATCGATGGCAAAGGGGATGTGAGACTCCGCGCTGTGAGACTTCGCGTTGGCGTCCACACAGGGGGCAACCAGCCCCAGGAGAAGGCCGGAGGCCCAATGGAGCTTCATTTTTAAGAGAAGAGTGAAAGAAAGATGGCTTTCTGGAGAGAGACAGCGCGGATGGGCCGGCCGGGGTAGAAATAGTAGAAATACCAGGCGGCTCAGCTTGACCCAGCACCACACCGCCAGCACCACAGCTACGGCGCTCGCACAGGCCAAGGCATGATGAAGAAAATTCGGAATCCTTCATCTGAGTTCAGCTGAATTCCGCAGAGATCGTGACGTAGGTGATTTCCCCAAGTGGCTGAGATGGTCCTGTTCTTGGGTTCTGGCGATGTCCTCCGCCAGCCATCCGAGATTGCGATCTGCGCAACATCTCCACGCAGGGCCCACTGGGCTTCGCACCAACAAACACAAACCCATTATCTATCATCCAGTCGATCATGGTTCCCTCTGCAGCGCTTCGGTTCCAGCGGGAGAGCCGAGGCGGCAGAGGGCCGTGGCTTGACGTTGACGTTTCCGGAGACAGCCATCAAAATTCAAAGCCAACTCGCCATGCAGACGGACATCCGTGCAGACGAGACATGATTCACGCCGCTGAGGATGAAGACTGGCACATTCCACACGACGGTGAACAGGCATGCTCGCCGATCGGACGTCGATGGTCGCAATCAGAGGCATCTCCAACATCTGCCGGCCGTGCACTCCTCTCCACTCCAGCTGAAAGCTGAAAATCGCTGCAGAGTCTGCCAGATTCTTCATCACCGTTCTGCGTCTTACGCCGGGCTTGCAGCTCCTGTCATCTGGCGATGATCCCCCGGTGGACCCTTTCGCCCGCTTAGCAGGAGTTCGACTGCTCGATCAAGATTCCGACATGGCAACGACTCCACCGTGCTGGGACTAGCAGGCAACCGGGCCTCAGATGAACCTCTGCAAAAGCCAATAGTGCGTGGACCGGGTGTTGTTGCATTCGTGATCTGCCACACCTGACTGCGGAGATCGTATGCAAGTTTCAGCTATTAGCAACACACGGCGCTGATTGGCCTGGGCCGTGATGGTCCATCATGGAGGGGAGGTCGATGATGTCGTGCCTCAGCTGAATTCGCATGGAGGGCAGTGCTGCCGCTGGCCGCGATTAGAAACGCATGGGTCTAATTGGCCATGCCCCTCGTCGACCACCACGGCAGCGAGGGGAGATGGCCATAAGAAGTCGTCTGTCCGGTCGGGCCATGATCGCAATCTGACAGATCCAACAATCTGACCAAATTCTGAACGAAATTCATCATGGCGTCTGAAGTCGACCCCGCCAACATCCAGGGCAGTATCTGGTCAGTATATCCCATGTGCCCCTCTCTCACAAGTGCATCCCATGCTCACTGGTGGTCGACAGGCCCCGTCTCCCCCGGTACTACGAAACCTTCCTGTTTTTCCAGATCAAAGACATCGAAGAGGACGGCTCCTATGAGACGTTCAAAGCACACCTGAGGAAGCTAGTGGAAACCCCCGGCAAGATCACCACTGGCCAAGCGTGCAAGGAGTATTTTGAGAAGCATGACGGCATTAATGAGGCCCGGGAAAGAGTGGACACTCTTCCCGAGGAGCGCGACACGTTCAATGCGATCAACATTACCTTCTCCGGCAAGGGTGTCCCCAAGCTGGTTGGTCCGTACGACAAGGTGAAGCTCCGGGACCTGCTGCATGAGCGCGGCATGTACCAGGACATGGTCTTCGAAGGGCCCGACGAGACCGACTCCCTGGCCCCCGAGTACCGGCCGCCCCATGGCTGGCCCGCAAACAACGATAACTGGCGGTCCGACGGAATGTTCATCGTCGCTGCCCAGCGTGAGGAAGAGCTGGAGGCCACGGTCAAGGACCTCAAGAGCTACTTTAAGATTGCCGACGACCATACCGTTGACGTCCCGGAGGCCAGCGCGAAGATCACGCTGGTCAAGAAGGGAAACGTTCGCAATGCCGATGGCAAAGCGCACCGGAGGCAGATTCCCGACGAGAAGGACCCGTCCAAGACGCGCCTGGAGAACCTCCGAGGCAAGGAGCAGTGAGTGTATTCCTGGGAGATCTCGCAGACCACTTTCTTTCTAACCAGTTGCCCTGTTGCTGCTCAGTCTCGGATTCGAAGACCACATTTCACAGCCGCCCATCGAGGGCCTGGACCCGGAACCCAAGGAGGGCGAGCCCAAGGCTATTGCCCCGGGGTAAGTTGGAGCCTTATCCATCCGTCGAGGACGGTGTGCTGATGCGTTGCTAGTGTGATCTTCCTCAACCGCCCGGGAGACAACACCAAGTCGCCGGCGTGGGCCACAGACGGCAGTTATTTAGCCTTCCGCGAGATCGAGGAGCATGTGCCCGAGTTTAACGAGTGCGGTTTGCTCTGGTCCCCTGCATGAGAGCCAGGCTGATGCGGTCCTACAGATTCGTGAAGACAGAGTCCGCGAAATTGAAAAACTTCAACGACGGCACCGGCGAGAAGCTGGCCGCTTATATGATCGGACGATGGAAGAACGGTAGGAATGGTCCTGTCCCCCGTTTATGAAGACGACTCTAACGGTGCCTCTGCAGGATCCCCCATCGCGCTGGACACGGAGACCTCGGTGGCCCAACATCCCTTTGCCAACAACTTCGAGTTCAAGAAGGACTATACCAGCCCGCAGGAGATCAAGTGCCCGATTGCCGCGCACATTCGCAAGATGCGCCCTCGTGCTGACCTCTACATCTCGAAAGATGGCGGGGCAGTCTCTGCGCAGGAGAACTACTCGAACAACACCAACGTGATCCTGCGTCGCAGCGTTACTTTTGGTCCGGAGCTCCTACCCGGCGAAGAAAAGATGAAGCCCTCAGAGCGCCCCAAGCGAGGCGTCTACTTCATGTGCTACCAGGGCGACTTCCGAAATGGTTTCAACTTCCTGACAAGTCGTAAGTTCCCATCACCCCTGACCTACTCGTCCGGCTCTAACAACGACCAGGCTGGGCCAGCAACGAGGTCTTTTCCGGCAAGAAGGGCATGGAGGAGCGCCCTGGCCAGGACCCCATCGTCAGCCAGCGCAACCGCCCCGACCACCCAGAGCCCATGTTCGGCATCTACGACGGCGAAGAGCCCAAGCAGTTGCACATGGGCTATCTGCCGTGGATCGACCAGCGCGGAGGGGAGTATTTCTTCACCCCGTCGTTGGCGGCCTTGCGGGGGGTGTTTGTGGACGAGGTGGAATAAGCTATACCAAGTTTTTAGGAGATACCAAGTCTTTAGGAATAGACGTTCAATCAACCAAGTGAACCATTTCCCTTCTTAACCCCGTAGTCCGTAGCTCGATCGCCACCAGATCTCTTTGTTCGTTGTGGGTCAGTCAAGGCAATGTTTACGTAAATCACAGGAAAACAAGATCCAGCATCCTCTTCAACTATATCCACATTCCATTCCTATATAAGCCTCTCTCATGTTGCTCCAAGTACATACGACCACAGGGTGTGGAGAACAGGGGCTTCCCGTCCGCTCAGCCGTACTTAAGCCACACGCCGGCAGGTTAGTAGTTGGGTGGGTGACCACCAGCGAATCCCTGCTGTTGTATGTTTTTGTCTTTTTGATATGTTTTTATTGATTGAATGTTTGGTTTCTGTGCTTCTGTTACAACCTCACCCACCCAGTCAAAATTCGTCCTGGCCGTGGCACTTGAGTTTCCCGTTGCTGCTGACAGGCAAAGTCGATATAGATTTAGAGCTTATGATAGTCTACCCACAGCTTAGCATGGCTAATATGCGACAGATATCTAAGGAAGTTGTTGCTGTCAAATTCTTCATGTCACATCAAATATTGAGTAGCTTTTCACGTTCTTTATGGTGCTTGCTCTCTACCTGGATGACACGCCTAGAAAGGCTAAAGACGCTATTTAGCTGTGTAGATTATTATTATTATTATTTTATTCTATTAAGTTAGAATTAAAATGGTAAAAGTCTGTTAATACCATAGGTGTTTTTAATATAAGCAGCGGTATAATAAAGTAAGAAATATGATAATCTTGGCCATGGCACAGCATCACTTAAATATACACATTCCATTACTGAACCCGTGTCCGATAAAGGTAGCGCAATGGATAAAAACCTATGTATATGAGCCTGCTGTGTCCACCAGATACAATTCAGTTTCTAGTCAGGGACTCCATAACTGCCTGAACACTGTGCAATGCCTCAGTTGATGACCCTCTTAGCTGAGTGCATATGATATGCTGATTTGGCCGAAATCCACCAGCAAGCAGCTCTGATGGCATCGACGGCTTATCTCTCCCAAATTACTAAGGTGAACTTTACAACTGTCTTCTTATGCTTAATTCTCCTCCCTATCTATAATATATTCTTACTGCTGCACGCGGCCAGACTCTAACTGGCCAGCTAAACTAGAAGTTATTAAAATGCTATTCGTTCCGCGGGTAACAGATGTGGAGATATGGGGTACTTTATGCTAAACCATAATTAGAACATGAGTCTTGGATCAGATCTTTTCATCTGAAGCCATAATTCAAATTCTGCTTAAATAATTACTGACCAGGTTCGGGCCATACGGGGACTGTCTATTCAGCCAAGAAAAAGAAATCTTTCTCACGATAATATGCGGTGTGTGTTAAGGACCAGATCCTTACAGGCCGAAATGATTTGTCAATGCCCATATGATCTGTTATCTATATGCTCCCTAGTATAGAGAAAAGTCTGGAAATCAGCTGCTCCCGATATGTAACTCCCTTGGTGCCCATATTAAAGCCTTCATTTCTGAATGAAACAAAAGCTATGGTCTAGAGATTAATGGCCAAATGGCCATCAATCACCGAGTCTTTAACATAACACATCAGCCAATACAGCTCTGATCACGGTATACGCACTCATGCTAGTTATATCAAGTGTTAGCTTACCTCAAGCTAATGGCATCGAGCACCATTAGCAGGTTCAGCCATGTCACTTTCCCGCTTGCTCGTTGAAATCGAACCAACAGGACTGCCCGAGCATCCGGAATCCCTGCATAATCGTCAAAAATGTCAAAATATTCAACTCGAGGTGCATACAGCCAGAAATCACATCGAGTACCATCAGTTCCACCATTCAGACGAGCATGGTCGGTTCTAAGGATAGTCAGCATAAGATATCTTTGCCTAATGTAAAGCATACCCTTGGAACAAGTCAATGCACTCCCCAGTCGTGGGAATGTCAAGATCTTTGGTGCCTCCACCGGCCATGGTGATGGTTATGCCAACAGCCAGACTGCTGGAAACGAAAAGGCCAAGAGGCAGAAGAACAGTGGTAAGCTTCATATTGCGAGATAATATGGTGATGACTCGTTCAGCTATGGCTAGGGAATAATGATAACACTGGCAGGAATCAATGGCTATTTATCACTTCAAAATAGCCAAAAGCGTACTGAGTGACGTCGAACGCCAAGAGGATACACCCTGTGGCGGAGTTTCTTGGCTGGAAGCCTGATAGTCTGCAGGATTCTTGGAAAGACCGAGCAGAGAAGATGAATTGAGGATGCTGAGGATGATCTTTAGTCTTACTCCATACGTCATTGACTTCACTGGGGAGATGTACCATTTCACGAGAAGAAGTGGTCTATACAAAGTTAACCTTTGTATGGACTATAAATAGTATAGCTTAAGCCTAGCGCAGTGAGATATCTTTCTATACGAGGCATTCTGAAGCTAAAATCAGGCTCTGGATGTTAGGGTCCGAGGCGGAAAAACAGATTGGACAGCTCGAGGAGGACAAGGGGATTCTGATTTTCATGATATCAAGCAAGACATCAATTGCACAGGCCATCTAGTACTCTATGATCTATGATCTAGTCTACTCTATATGAATGCCGCCTAAAAACCCTTCATCACCCCCTCAATTTTCGCCTGACTTGCCTTCTCCGCCGCAATAAAAGCCTCCAGAGCCTCGTGAAGTCGCTTCTTAGTCTCCGGGTCTGCCTCATTCGCCTGATCCAGCGCCTTGCCTCCATTTCCAAGATAGTCGATGTCACTGCTCGCCAACTTCCCGTCCCAATTGGGTACCAGTGGATCTAAGCGCGCATTTTTTGCGAGTCGAGCGGGGGTTGGTGCAGCGTCACGGTAGGGATGGGCTGGCTTGGGAACGCCCTGCCCGGGCTGCTTCGCGGCATCGTAGGGCAGTTGTGACAGTTCAGTCAACACGGTATGCGGGAGTGTTGCTGAGTGGCAGCCGAGTTCACCGGTTGCCATGGCTTCTTGGGCTGATAGAAAGCTATTCCCAGTTAGATATATCCACCACGATTGAACAAGATAGACAAACCTGGCATTTTTCAACAACGGCTGCTCCTTGCTCGTCTCTCGATACAGCCGCTTATACGTCTCCAGGATCTGAATCAACCGCGACGACATTGGATGCAACAGCGCCGGATCGTTGGACTTGGGCCACACACTCGCATCGAAATGAGCCCGAAGTTCTATTCAACCGTCAACAACGCCCTACATCAAACCCAATACAATACATACCATTATAATAAGGGCTGATATACAAACACCCCGCCTGGCTCGCCGCAATAGCCTGATGCACACTAAACACCGCCGTGCCGAGCGTTTGAATCCCCTCCTTCTGTAGAATCGCACACGCATTCATCCCCGCACCGGTCGCAGGCACTTTAATACAGAACCGGTCGCGGGGGATGCCCACATTCTCAAACTCGCGCGCGTACGCACGCGCATGAGAGACTGTTTCCTCGGTGTTGTACGCGTTTGTGGGGAGGGTTTGGAGGAGGACTCGGCCGTGGATGTTGTTGATGTTGGCTTTGGCCATGAGGACGGCCTGGTTTTGCTTAGCTGGGTGGTGATTCTGGGGTGTGTGATGTCCTTACCATGCGCGTGTAGATTGCCAACCATCCTTGGTCTTTGGATTCCGCCGCGACTTGGTTCAGCAGTTTGTCGTTGTCGGGGTGGCAGAGTCGGGCGTGGGTTAGGATCTGATTGCTTGTCATGTCGTGGGGGGTGATGGGGAGGTTTTGGATGAAGGTTGGATCCATCCAATCGACGTCGATGTTTACTGTCGAGTTATTTAGCAGGATTCTTACATGAAGGAAGTGCGTTCTTACGTTGCTCATTGAGCTTGTCGAGGCATGTCTGGATGCTGCCCATTGTGCTTTTTTTTTTCTTTGTGTGGATGTATCGGGGATAATTTCAAGAAGAACAATGAAAAACAAACGATTAGAGAAATAGAGAGAATATATTGAGAAAGAGATTTAACAGCAAAGCCTTCGGACTTGGAGCTCCGAAGCTGTGATGTGGGGGAAACCCCGCGTTGGGGTTAAGTCCTTAACAGGCAGTGAGACTGCCGATCTCTGGGGATTCGGCATGTTTCAGCGGGCGGTTGTCGTCCGCCAGGAGAGATCGGGGGAGTGTGCGCCGATGAGTTTTGGTTTGGTTTGTGATATACATTAGGGCTCTACATGATTATGTCTGACATAAATACAGTCTAGATGCAACTATGTATATGTACATACATCATTAACGAATAGCAATATATACCAAGTAGATGCCAGTATCCAAAATCGCTCAAGATGCCGTGTTAAAAAGAAAAATATTATATAACAATCTATATGGTTGAATGGCTCAAGGCCTATTGAGTTGTTCGCGGCGGTAGAAGAGCAGGAACCCAAAGCTGTGAATATGTATTAGCAGTGCGGAATAACAAAAGAATAGCAGAATGATGCTCACCTAGCAAGCAGCTGGAAGAAAAGGCAAATCCAGAACCAGGCATTGCCGACTTTATCTACCGACGTACCCACGTTCGGAGAGATGCCAGCAGGACCGATCTTATTTGGAGCGAATCCACGCGCACACATGGTGGCGATCGATCCGAGGGCCTGCGCGGCCAGGAGAACGAAACAAACGTGCACTCGGGTGAGGGTTTGCAGAAGAATCATACCCAGACCGACCTGCTGGATCTCATCGAGGACGCCCAGCCACAGCCAGAGACAGCGAGACAAGATCGAGCCGGACACCAGACTGCCTGCCCAAGGGAGGTAGTAGCCGATGTTGGACGTCCCCCACCATGTCTGCGCCCACTTGGGAGCACCGAGAGACAGTCCAAACACGGGGATGAACCAGCTGTGCTCCTTGGAGAGAGCGCGGAAGGCAAGAAGGATTAACACCCAGAGGACGATGAAGAAGCCGACGACGCAGATGACAATCTGCCAGGTCTTTGCGTGATGGGAAGACCACAGGAAAGACCAATTGCGACCAAATGTCGCGGCCAGGAACCAGTTCTGGATGATGACCAGGAAGAAGAACCAGAGGACGATTCGTCGGCGGAAGAGGGAGGTGTAGAAGAAGAGGATCCGACTGGGGGATTGGCGATAGAATTTCGGCAGACCAAGGGCAAGAATCACGCCGATCACAAAGCACACAAATGCAATGGGCATGGCCACCGCAGTGAGTCGCCATGTGTTCAATGCCAGGACCGACACGCCGCCAACTTCCGCGGCGGTGACCTTTGAGCTCCAGTACCAGAGAGCAACGGTGTAGATCTGCGAGAGTCCTTGAATGAGACTAGTCCGGATCATCCAATCCTTCACGGGAACGGCACCCTGGTCGCCGAAGTTGAGAGCGAAAAACAAAGAGCCACTCGAGGAGGCGACGGCGTAGACGCCTGCAGCCACATTCTGAGCCCATGCCCGGCCAAGAGAGTTCAAGCCAAATGGCGACACACCGATGATGACAAACGCCATGGCGTAGATGAACCAGGGGATGGAGAGGACGAATACCGACGGGAACCGGTAGTACATGAACCACCACGCAATCGACGAGAGACAATAGATGGCCGCAATCACGTACACCTTGGTTGCGGTCTCACCTACCTGGCCGACCAAGAGCGTAATCTGAGCAGAGTTGGTGGCGATGATCTGACCCAGACCCAGGAACAGGGCGTAAACGGGCCAAGTGCCAATCCTCCGTCGCATGAATCGCTCGATGAACATCGGCCGTCTGTACCCCAGACGAGAAAGCCACAGGTCGATTTCATCCGGGTCATTGGAGCCGGAACCCCCGCTGGTCTCTTGTGCATCGCCAGGGAAGGCGTCCGAAGTGGGCGAGGGGGATGCTTGAGACTCGGGCCGTTTCTTCAACTGCACATCCGTGTACATGTCGTAGAACTTGCGCTCGCTCTTCATCAAATAGGTCTCGATACTGTAATCAGTGATGGAATTCTTCTTGTTGAGATTGTCCAAGAGCTTTTCGAAGCGCTTGGTGAAGTGACCCATGCTGTCTGTGAAGGTCGGGTCGACCTTTTGCAGCTCGAAGACAGGCTGATTGTGATCCGCCACGACCGAAGGCAACGAGAGAACAGAGATATTTCGCGAGTGAGCGCCCCATGGAAATTCGGGGGGCGTGAGCTGCCCTGGAGACGAAGATCGAGACGGTGAACCCGGTACAGAAAGGTACGACTCTCGCGTGCTGTGTCCTTGAGAGTCACTGATATCCTGCGAGCCGCTAGCATCGTGCGAGCCGAGTGTGTTGACAGCCCTCATCGCCTCCTCGGGGGTGATGTAGTCTTCCTGCCCGCCGTTATCGTCATCTTCAGCATCGGTGGTGTCGTCCACTATCTGCCCCCCAGCCGGAAGGGGCGGCGCCTTGCTCAAACGGTTTCGCCTCCGACCCGGACCAGATCGTCGACCCAGAGACAGTTTTCTGTTCAGACTGCTGTTCCGGTTTCCTTCAGCTGCCTGTATTTCTTGAAGACGCGACTGAGTGTGCTGCATGATGGTCGATTGTCGAAGACTCGGGCTGTCCGCTCCAGAACGCGACACTCCAGGCAAGTTCAGCGACGAGTGTCGAACGTGCTGCGTTTCCCAGTAGCTCTGGGGCTCTGGGGCCGGGGCACCCACGGTGTTCTTATTCTTCGTATGATGGATGTGAATCGCCGTTCGTTGCAAGGTTTCCAGCTTCTGCGTCCATTCCAGCACGGGGAATCGCTGTTTGGCTGAATTGGCTCGCATGTCCGCACGCGTTTCTGCGGACGAGTCCAGCGCGGATTTGATGGCGGTTCGCAGCTGGTGCAGCAGATGGCGCGTCGCATCGGATTCTACAGTATACCACCAGCCAGGCATCTGGCCCAGACCTCCAATGCGAGACCCAATTCCCAGTGCGCCTTTGCGGCCGAACTCAACGGCAATCAAACCGAATGGCTCATCTCTGGATGGGATGAGAGCGAAGTCGGCTCCAGAGAATACGTACTGTGGGAGAATCGTGAACGCTGGCTTAGAGCACACGCGGCCAGGGAACATGGCCATGATACGCTCCAGCTTAATCGCAGCCAGTTTACCATAAAGGTCAATGATAGGGCCAACACAGATCAACTGCACATGAGGTCTGGCGGAGAGGACGGCCGGCATGACATCCGCAATCAAATCCACGCCCTTTTGCTTCGACCATCGCCCGACAAAGACCAACAAGTCTGCGTCGCGGTCCTCATTGAGACCAGCCCATCTCTGTGCCTGCAGCTTTTCATTAACTCGCTCTTCTAAAGACTGAACAGGAACCTGCATGTTCGGGTCGTTCTCCAAAGCTGCCGTGTCGGTGGGATCGGGGTTGGGAAGACTGCCAATCTTGTCCAGACTCCAGAAGATCGGGTACCGCGCCCATGAGCGCTTGCCATACTTCTTCGACACACCCACTGCACCGAAGCCGCGTTGATGGAAGCGCAAGTAACTCGCACCAGTGTGGAGGAGGTTGAGAACAGTTCCAAATTGACAGTATTTCGTAGCGACTTCGGGGGTCAGGTTGAAGACCGAACACACCTCCTTCTTCTCCTGCTGGGTTCGCAAGGGCCAGAGACCCTGGAATTCTGCATTGTGCAAAGACAGACAGACGGGAATGGTTCGCTGCGGAAGCAGGTAAAGCGGCGCCAAGCAACCGTGGAAGTCATTGATGTGGTAGAGGTTGATGTCCGGGAAACGCTTCATGGTCTCCGCGATACATTGGTTCCATGCGGAGTAGTAGATGGCACTGTCGAGATCGTCCATCCTCGGGGGATACGGCTCTGCTTTGGTTTGCTGTCTGAAAACAGGGGCATCGAGAAGGACGTAAGTGATATTATCAACCTGGTGATACTGCACGTTGACCAGGTATGGCTTGTCCAAGATGCTGACTACGAAAGGTTCAGTGGGTGTATCCTCGGGGTAATCAATATCACCCACGCAGGGCACGACCCAAATGAGGTTCTGATGCTTGAGATTTTGAGACATCAATTGCGCCATGACTCCGAGACCACCAATCTTGACCTTGAGCGCCCAGTCTTGGATATCGTATTCCATCGTGGCGATGAGAACGGTGCGTCGTTGTTCAGCGGCCCCGGCGATGGCCATGCCAGGGCTCACGGTCACCTCAGATGCCCCGTCCGAATCGTCTTCCCTGGTGAACTGCCCCTTGACCTTACGCCAGACCAGTAGGGGCAGCTTGTCTTCCTTGACCACATTCCCGTCCGTGTTGTGTTTCACGCGGTAGAAGGATCGAATGAAGATGAAAACACCAGCCAATCCCATCAAGATGGGGACAACCCAGAGAAGAACAAAAAGCACCAGTTGAGCCCATCCCGACCCGACGGGAATCATTTCATATCTCATGTTGCCGTCATTGAGCGAGATCGTCCAACCAAGATGCGGGAATGGAGGAGGATCGGTGATATTGATGACATTAGACGAGAGATACGACGGAGCCAGCTTCAGCAGCACAGACGAGTTGCCCACATCTCCATAGACCTCGGTGTCGTCTGGGACTCCATCACTTCCTGTTCCCCAAACACTGACCTGTCCAACTGACGGCCACTCATAGACGAAATCGTACATCCACCGTTGCGTGTTGGTGTCATACCGCATGTTGGCATCCAGCCCAGCATCATAACCGTATTGATTATACGGGCCGTTCCACCACAGATGCGGGAATCGTCGCGATGAATCCCCGTCTTCCCAGTCGTAATCACCCTCCTGGATGTAGTCACTGCTGCCAGTGAGTCTCGAGAAATACTGCACCCGCACATGTGTTCCTTTCCATTTCTGGGCTTTGGTGCCCTTCCAGGCGGGGAAATCGATCGTCGTGTTGCTCCCGTCATATGTCGTCCAGTTGGACCAGCTGCGGCCGAAATCCGTCGAGTATCGGAAGCTGTCCGCTCCGGTCGCCTCGTGGCTCACGAAGATCTCATCCTTATCGGATTTGTGCACCAGGCTTGTCGTATAGTTGGCGAGGGGAGAGATAAGCGGGTTGGTTGGTGTACCGACTCTGAACAAGAACCGGTCGACAGCATCGGTGTGGACGCCAGCGAGGGAGGTCACGTTCTTGACGTTCACCTGATGGATTCCATGATAGACATTGTTCAGCTTGGCGGACCACGTCCACACGGTGGGGATCTCGCCGACATAGTTATGGCTGCTTGTGCGTGCGGTGACCTTGGTGCAGTTGACGCTGGAGGTGTCCAGAGAAGCGGTTACGCCCTTGATTGTCGTGGAGTTGAGGGAGATTGCTTTCGTAACACCATCGCAATCCATCTCTTTGGAGTAGCCTAGCGAAATATCTATAGTTTGCTTGGTGTCTTCCGCTGACAGCAAGCGCGTGTCATGGCCGGGAGTAAAATCCGTCACCGTTGGACCAGGCTCAACAAAGCTGTCGGCCTCGACGTATGCCCGGTATTCCCATGGATAGAGCGTCATGTTCTTCACGCAACCGTAGGTCGTGCTGTTTTGGTCGTCCGGGCCTTCCCCCAGCGTGAGCTCATCGTACGGATAGAAAACATTCTTCAGCTTCGTGGATGATTTGAAAGGGGCCAGCAAGGAGCCATTCGTCTTGCTGCAGCTGCCGCCGTATGTCTTGGTTTGGTTGCCATTGTGATACACGAGCCAGAGTGTCCCGTTGCCTTTCTGCACACCAGGGAAATAGGTTCGCTTGACGGACCACAGACCAGTAACGGTGGGAGTGACCGATGAACCAGGCAGATAAACATCCTTGGTCAGCTGGGAAATGGTCTCCAGATAGAAGCCATCATTGGCGACAGGATATTGGTCTCGGATCTCAAACATCCGCTTCATGATGTTGCGCAGTGGGTGCGCAGGGTTCCGCTGATCATACGTGACGGTAATATCGTTGCATCCGTTCAGGCCTTTGTCGTTGGGAAAGTCGTAGAACTTCGAGGTGTTGAGATTGAAGCAGCCATGCATCCACCATGCCGTCTGGTAGGTCATGGGCTGTCGACCAAACAGGTAATTCGAGGCTGTGGCGTCGAATACATACATGGCCTGTTCCTCTCCCCAGAGAATCAGCGGAATGCCAGGAAGTTCCAGCGTGACAATGTATAGACCCAACAAATATTTCTGGGTGCCGTTTTTCACAGCCGGCCAGCGGAAGTTATCCTGGTTGGAGACACCATACATGTGTCTTGGGTCCAGTTCACCAGTAAACGCATTGAGCATATCGTTGGTGACCAACATCTGGTTCCACGCTTCGATAAAGTCAGTCGGCAAGTCAAACCCAGCAACCAAGTTACCATCCATGCCCAGGAACCGGGTCATGGAACGGTAGATCGTATAGTGAAACGCAGACGCATCCAACGCTTCATACCCCTCGTCTCTGAGGAAATTGGAGTCGGACGTATTGCTCAATTTGACAGCAGTGCCTGCATCTTTCGGACGCTGGTCTGGCTGGCGACCACGGCCGAGATAGATACTGCCAAAATCATTCCCAGAGGTAATCTCTCCGGGCAGAAAGAAGTTGTCCTTGCCGTACTGCTTCGCGCAGTCACGGTATGCAGCCAGCATCTCACTCAGCGGCTCAACGGTCGCTTGAACAGACTTGTCAAAGCGGAACCCGTCAATATCCAAACTCGCAATCTGGATACATGAATGCTGGATGATGACATCGCGAACCGGCTTATGCCATTCTCGCAGCCGATCCTGCACCGAGGCGAATTTGGTCAATTGACGCTGCCAATCGGGAAAGTTGCCAAAGGCCTCGATTTCACCATACTGGTCGAAATCACTGTTATAGCAGCCTTTCAGGTCCTGTACGCCATCAGTGGTGAGCGGATAACCATCTTCGTTCCAGAATCCGGGATAGTTGCATGTTTCATTGTAATCGTTTCCGAATTTGAAATCCGCATACTCTCTCTCAGTGATGTATTGCGCCTCGTATTCCCGGGGGTTGAAATCGGCGGAATCGTTGAGGTGGCCCTTGAAGCCGATCAGGTTGCTCAGGCTGCACTCGTTAGCTCAGATTTGGCAGACAAAGAATTTGAAGCACTTACGTTGCCAGCGTATTGTCCATAATCACGTACATGTCCCGGTCGTGGATCTCAGACACAGTGCGTCTCCAATCCGACAACGTCCCGAGATGCATGTCAAGCAGTGTCGTATCAGTGGGCGAGTAGCCATCATACGCCCAGGGAAGGTTCATCAATCCCGTCCCAGCAAAATAGATGGCCTTGAATCCCATGCCCCTGATATAATCCAGTGTATCGACCAAACCCAGCAAGTCACCACCATGGCGCATCTGGTTCGAGTTGATCACATGTTCGTAGGAGGTGCCGTTGATATCATCGTTTGTGGGATCGCCGTTGGCGATGCGGTCCAAAAAGATCGTATACACGGGGAACCGCCAGTTCTCCGGGGACGGGTGATAGTCATGATCGGGCCATTCGCCCCAGTAATCGATCGGCGACTCTGCCGATCGATTCTCGTTCAGGTTGTAGTCAACGAGCGACTCATCGTAGGGCCAACACACGACGCTGGCAGTCCATGATAGAATGAGGAATAATGAGAGCTGCATCTCGAGGAGATTCCGGTGGGTAGAACGATTCAAGTTTCCGTGAATCGTGGACGGAATGAATTCGACATGCCTAGACTCCAGCGAATGAGAGTGTGAAGGTCAAACGATGGAAGAGGTAAAGATTGAGAAAGAAAGAAGAATGAAAGCCAGCAGAACGAAGGACTGGGCAAAAGCAAACGCTGAAAGATTTTTAACCATCGAACAATCGAAAGACCGGAAGACCGGAGGCAAAAGAGTCAGTACCAGGGTGCAGCTGCTTGATGATAACACCATACCACCGTTGATAATTCCTATGCGGTGGGGCAGCAAGTGCCCTGCTTTCCAAGACATCAGTTCCCAGCTATATTAAGAACACGATATCCCGGTGGACTGATTGGATGCTGTGGATATGGATGCATCAATCTGGCCCTTACTCCTAGTCAAGCCCACCTCACTGACGCAGTGCGCACCCCTCCATGTTCTACTCTACATATGACCATCCAAAGGCTTATCCTGTGGCGGCACCGGTGGGATCTAGCCCGCGCCCTTATCAGTGATATTGAACAATATATACATAATTATTGAATCAAAAAATCTCCGATGCTGCAGTCTGGAAGCGACCAAGAAAGAAAAATTCCAGAACACTGAAAATTCTTCGGTGGAAGAAGATGAGCCGTGGATCTGAGACGTGGGTCCACCGCTGTGCTTTTTTATGTATAAATTTGAGACATCAACCACGGTTTGGCTGTAAAACATTATCTAAGCAACAGACCGGTCCACGCCACTCCGTTTAGGTGAATCAAGCCATTATTTCCTGTGTTAAGACTGGTCAAACACAGTGCGCTACTATATATATTGTTTCCAGGCATATCGGCACTTAATATGGCAGTCTTTCGGCCCAGTGAGTCACCTGACCTGGAGTGGTGTCCCAACAGCTGTTGTGTTTTTTTTTGTGTTTTGACATATTCTAAACAGATTTAATCCAGGTTTCTACGTTTTTTATTTCTAAGTTTTATAACCAATACACCTGTGAAATACTGTACATGGCTAGTTATCATCTGGACTAATGGTGCTCCGGAACCTCGTCACGAGTCAACCAGTCTTGATAAAAGACGAGTTCTGCTTTGTATGAGTCTGAGGACGTTTTCACTAAATTAATTGAGATCATGTCGAATCTAAATATAGCCATTGGTTAGTTTCTTAATTAATGAGCTATCATTGGCATCGCGAGATGGTGATAAGATAAGTGTTAGCCAAAGTGGACCATAAAATATACACAGCATAATTATGTGACTGCGCACATTTTCAGCTTAGTGAGAATATGTATTTTCCTGGTTTCTTCCATCATTTCCCCGACGTTTAAACCGCGAATTTCCAACACTGGTACTAACTTATTGAAGATTCTAGAAGTGTTCAAAAAAGGCACCTTTTATGTCCGAGTTCTCTTTATGACCCAAGCAAAATTTCGATGTCCTTTTCGCTGAGAACCCCTCCAGCCTCCCCTGGAATTGACATCTCAGAAACATGGACGATAAATAATGTACCAATCCATTCTGTAGCCCATTGTCGGATGGAATAACTCATATAAATTAAAGAGTATGTATATGAATATTCATATTGCTATTAATATATATCCTTGATATGGCTAAGATTTCTGTCATTCTCTGGTTGTGTATATCTTCATATAAAATTCCCAAGCAAATACCAAGCATACCAAGCCTACCAAGCATAGCATCTTTATAACTCAATTATACCCGGTCAAGTGGGCCGGGACTATTGGCTGTGATCGGACCAACACACGGACAATTAAAATCGGGCAAATGACCACCAAAAAGAAACAAAGACTCCATGCAGATGCATTAGTTTGCTTTAATTTCCCCTCAGCAGGAAAGAACATGATTGGCAGCCACACAAGGCTGAAGAGGGATTCGGGGAATCGAGAAGTCAATTATCCGGATTGCATGAAGCTGTATGGTATTATCCGTAATGAATGATTAGGATGATATATTACTATATACATATGTATATAAGTGCTTGAGTGCTTGTCTTCTTTATATATACTCAATGGCCAATGTATCAGAGATTTAGTCAGTCTAGCTATATTCCTGTCTCCAACATATTGATCCTCATCAGACCTATCTCAATTGATTGTTCTGCTGCATACTTATGTTCTTCATCGAGTTCCTTTGTACGATAGTATGGTCCCTTTACTAGCCCAAGCTCAGTCTGTCAACAGCCGTTATCAAATCGACCCTTGTTGGATTTCGGTCCGATATTTTACCCTGGAGAGGAGTATCAGGATAGGGAACATTTTCATCGTCATCCAAGTACATCGAGTTATCGTTGCTAGCGAACTCGAAATTGGCGCTTCCATATAGAGTCGGGGATGGCTCCAAAGGCGAATGCTGATCTATTGCAAGCTGGTCCTTGGCCCACCTCATCCATCTATCGCTGTCTGCCGAGAAGCTTGCAACAGGAAGTGTAAACTGCGGATTAAGACATCCATTCGGTAGATAGAATCCTGTATCTGCGAGTTGCGACCAAACATATAGAGCCTCCTTGACGTACTGTCGATTGGCAACTACCCATTCAGTATGCTGCGTTGGGCCGCCCGGGCAACGATGGCACGTATGTTGAATACGCCTGTCTCCGAGCACCCGCAATATCAGCTGTTCGAACCGACGGGCTCGGGGAAATTCATAGAAGACCGGAATACTCAGACCGGGATAGCATTTTTCGTGAGTTTTGAGTCGCTGTTTGTCCGGTCGATGTTTGGAGAATCCGATCTTATATTTCCCTTCTCCTGCGGAACTATGGCTGATCGCGTAGATGTATCCACTCTCAAGGTCTTTCTCGCCTAGAGACCTATTTAAAAGGTCGGTCATCTGACGGTTCCAGTCCTCGGGGGATTTATCTTCATAAGGCTCGAACACAATGGGTGGGAGGCTGGATGGGGTGCGTTGTCTGGAACCCGCACTCTTCATCTTGGTTGGTGTTTCTGGGTTCTTCTGGGGTGTCACGATCTTTGTCTGGTCAAGTTGTGCTTTCCAATGTTGGACCGCATTGATGCTGACCTTTTTGTGCCACCGTGGACACAGGCACGTATGGGCAATTTGAAGTAGCGTCTTGTCAATATCGGTATCAGAAGTACCAATTCCTTGTAGCTTTTCGAGAGCACTGAGAAGGTTCTCCCTGTCGATTTGAACTGGAAAACGACAGCGCCTTTCCCAGCCCTTGGAGAAGACCACTGCAGCACAGGTTTGGGGAGATTCAATTGGGACAACGACCTCTCGTAAACATACAAAGTTAATGTTAGACATATTACTTGGAATGAAGGGAAGACGACTGGTAGAGTTAATCCACGCTTTAATTTATGGGGACTTGCGATACATAAAGCTCGGGAAGCTCCCACAGCCTTGCGCGGCCTCGTGGGAATTTCCAGCACGGGTCGATAGCCCATGCTGATACGACAGGGCGCTAAATTTTTTGAATCCGATAGGCTGGCATTGACTAGCTCATCCATTTGCCCGCTTGATCGACTTGATCGATGGAGAAACGCGTGAACCCGTCTTAGAAAAGAAAAGAAGAAGAAAAAGTAGTGTGGCTGGGATTTCATACCCCGGTCAGAGAGGACGATGTCAAGAGCCCATGATAGAATAAATGAAAGTACCATGGAATATCACATGGGATATCTAGAAGCATGAATTTATAGTAATATTTCAGTAATAATTATCTACTTGGATAGCCACGGCTGGTGAGATCATTGTTAAAGAGGGTATTGGAAGCCTTGACCCTTGGTCGCGATAACACTTTGTGGGAGTATCACTGATTTTAAGATGCGCTCCTCAGGCATTGCAAAGAACTGAAATCACGGTTGCCCAGCTCAATTGCTCTTCTAAAATAAAATGTTTAGCTTCTTGTGGATAGCTTGTACTCTCTGCTGAGATATCCTGATTTGGACTTGGTAAAGGAGCTGTACCCCTGTAACTTTGTAGGTTGCAGGCCAGCCTCGCCAGGGGTTTCCCGTCAGCTCTTTCTCTGAGTATTAATTTTATCTCGCGCCATGCTGTTTCGTGATTTATCTTAAGAGGAGACATGCTATCTCCTTTTAAGGACTGAAAATGTGATCGTGAGTACATACTGGTCAAATAAGAAGGCCAATCCCTATATGGCAGGTTGTAGACAGTAGGTGAGATAGAAATTCCATTGTGTCATTATTGGGAATTCTTTGCACAAGCAACGAACACTAAATATGTAGTGCCCCTGTCAGAGCGAAAACCACCTTGAGCCCCACCAATCCTTGTCCAGTGTACTTGATTCGGTCACGCCGCAGTCCCTGCTAGAAATGATGGAAACTAGCACAGCCTTGTCATCCCACCACATACCCAGCAATGACTTTGTTTTCTTGCCATTTCTGTTTCAAAATAACGTGCATGGTGAGGCTGCCTGATTAAAAGCAATTGAATAGTAGGGTCCTTCTTTACTCACCGCCATTTAAAAGACATACTTCAATCTATGCACCTCTCTACAGTACATAATGGGGGGATGATTCATTATATTGACATATTCGTTTAATTAGTAATGCCTACAGCATTCGGTCTATGGTAGACCTCCCATGTTAAGAAGTGCCGTGCGTTCGAAACTATCTCTCCAGGTGTCACTTGGAACAGCGAAGTGGTGCGATGATCTCGAGGACTATAACTCGCAAGTAAAGTTAGTGATGAGCCCGTGACTAACAATCAAATACGACAGTGAGCAGTAACTCCCTTCTCTAAACGTAGTTTTCAAATCAGTATCTCTTCTCTCGAGTGTTGGGAGGTCGGATTCTATCTCCAACCAGTCACTTAGGGCTTTTACCCCCATGGACGACTTGATGATATCTGATGGCGATATAGTGTGCCGGAAGACTGAGATGTTGATCTGTGTCAGATGCTCGCTGGCATGGGGGAGTCTTGGAGAGGCCAGGACGAGGTAAGTGACTGGAAGGATCTGAGGACATCTTGTGGTGAGCCTGTTGGTGATGCAAGTAGGCGTGTGGCCACCTCCAGATTGTCCAGGAAATCCCACAGGTCGGTGGCAAAGCGAGCAATATGAAAGTGTAAAGCCGCTTCTGCTTCTGCGGAAAACCTCTTTGTCTGGTCCAAGAGGTAGGGATGACTGAAGGAATTGGTGTTCAACCTGATATAAGGCAAAGTCAGCACCTGCCATACCATTTGCTAGCTTAGATCCATCCAAGAAGATCTTTATACTAGTATTAGGGAGAGAGTGGCAGAAGTCTGAAAAGTCAGCTGCGGCCTGTACTTTTATACATCCAGCAGGAGCTCTAACCTAGAATTACTTTTCTTATAATTCTTAGGGGAGCTATTCAGCATTCTATAGGGGGCTTATCTGCTTAGTGCTTAGGAGAGCTAATACTTATTAGACAAATTAGGTAGTGAGGTAGCCGGTTCATGTTATAAGCGTGTCAAAGAAACGCTTTGACTGACCTGGATCATGGATGGGGGAGATTGGGGGGGGGGGGGCGTTACTTAGTATCATTTGAATAGCCTTGTTGATTGGATTTCTGGCCGACATCAACGGCATTGTTTATGCCAACTAGCAATACAGAGCATCCCCCAACACGGTCGTTTCCATCATCGTCACGATCGGAAAGGCTGCCATGATTGTTCCAATCTCCTCGTGTCTCAGCCAGCTGAATTGGAAGTGATACCACCTCTCTATCACATGCGGGCCCTCGACCAGGCCAGTCGTGGCCCGTGGGGGGCTTTAGATGCCATTTGGAGAGTCAGTCCTGGCCTGGAGACAGCAGGAGCACTGTTGATGTGACTGATCAGAATCGAGCAAAAACTCCAGATGACTGAGTTAGTCGTGTATATGTGCGAGAAGGAATATTCAGCCAACTCAGTATACATTCGGAACATGACCTGCAGGGTATCCAGAATGTGGAGAGGCGGAGAGTATATCGAAGCAGTTAAAGGTGTCATTAGATACTCAAGGACCGCTTGTTCTGGTTGAACAACAATTAGTCTGTATATACTCTGCATGTGATTGCTCTGTACAGCTAATAGACTTACCTCATTAATTGGTGGATGGTTAAGTATATGATTTAGAAATACATACATACATATATAAATGGTATACGTCGGTTTCCATTACCAGGTTCGGGTTGATTGCAGAGTGCCAGTCCTTGGAGATTCATCATTCTCGTCGTGGCCATCGTGTTCGTTGGAGTGATGAGATGGCGTCTCTTCGATATCAAGTTCTTCTGAAATGACCTTCACCCGACGGACTGCCATTTGGGCAAGTGGGTGCTCGCGCGTCAACCTGTAGCTGGACCGTTCCACGGCAGCATTGTACCAGGATAAGGCTCTCGGGAGATTCTTCTGCAGCTCGAAAAGCTGTCCTAATTTCCACATGGCATAGACACAATCGGGATGCAAGGGACCACGTGAGAATGTAACCCTTTCAAAAACATCCAAACTGATCTCCTCTGCTTCTTCAAGCCTCCCCTGGCGAGCGTATACACGGGCAAGAGCTCCACGGCCCAACAGAACACCTAGATGATCATCCCCAAGCCCCCGCCTCGCTGCAGCAATACCTTCGATCAAAATGTCTTCCGCATCAGTCAGCCGGCCAAGTTTTATATAAGCTTTAGCTAAGTAGCACAGGACCCAAAGAGTCCAAGGATGCTCTTTGCCCAGGTGTTGTTTCCGCTGTTCGAAGACGTCCTGTAGAATGCCACGTGCCTTTTCCGCGAGACCCAGGCCCATCATTGCCATGGCCAAATTGCATTTGGAGGTGAGAACATCGAGAACATTCGCCTCTTTGGCTGCTTCCCGTGCATCTAAGACCTTTTGGTGAACCTCTCTGCTTTCTTGAAAGCGGTGCCATGATCCGAGGATGGTGCCGAGTGTATCCAATGCACCTAGAGTGTCTTTGTCCTGCGGCCCGAGACTCTTCTTCATTTGCTCTGTAGTTACGGTTTGCAGATGAAGGGCTTCAGAATACTGACCATGCAACCAGTAGCAATTTGACAAGTGATCCATTGCCTGCAGCGTCTCACGGCTCTCAGGCCCCAAGACTCGAGTCCGGTATTCAACGACATGTTTCTGGATTGAAATTGCTTCTTCCAACCGACCGAGTCCCCAGAGTATCTTGCTGAGAAAAAACATTACTAACACTGTCTTGTCATTATTATAGCCGACGACCTGGACCAGGACATTTTTGACCATTGATAAATAGTACACCGCTTCTTTGAACCTACCCGTCACAGCGTAGAGGTGGGTATATTTAACTGCCATGGCAATTTGCTCCTGAAAAAGGGCGAGAGCGGACGGTTGAAAGACAGTGGCATAGATGAGTTGAAATTTTCCGAAAAGACCCTCGAATTGCGTGATTGTGATGGGGCATTCTTTGAGATTTTCGTTCAGATGAGAATAGATCGCTTTTTGGAATTCTGCCTGGGAGCCACTTTTTGGGTCTGACGGCAAAAGCAGTGAATGTGCCAGTGTATTCAACGCAATGGAAGCCCATTCTGCTCTGTCATTTGGGTGGATACGATCTCGTGCCCAGGTATGGACCAAAGGATGCAGCGAGAAGGTCAGATTCTGATTACTATCATACGATATTAGTGATACTCGGTAGAGCTCGCTGAGGGCCTCTTCAATACACTGCGGTTCCGGATGCTCCAATGATCGTTGCAGAAAGTGTGGGAGAGGAGCGTGGGATGACTGATATCTCTTCCAGACAGCATGCCGCCACCAGGAAGCTGACCCATCTGGCTTTTTGGCTGCCTCGGCTTTGTGTAGGTTGATAATCGCTTGGCTGAAGATAGAAACCGGTATCTGATCGAAGTGGTAAAAGCTGACAATGCTCAGTAACTCTACAGCGTCCTTGCTGGCTGTCGTTGTCTTCATCTGTATATGCTCCAAGGACACGTCGAATGCTGAGTAAATGAGGACATCATCACGGGTCGCGTCCACCTCTTGCTGCCTCTGCCAGCGTTTTCTTCGATGGTAATCATAAAAGTCCAGGTACCCCGTCAATTGACAAGCTCTCTCGTAGATGGCATCTGCCGCCAGGGTGACGGCTAGCGCCAGATATCCCAATGCTCGGATGACCTTCTGCCCTGCACTTTCCGTTGAAGTATCCCACGGCTTGCAGATACCTGCCCGGTTGAGCAAAAGCTGGAGTGCCTCTTCCTGCTTGAGTCCCTTGAGCGCAATGTGTCCTGCGTTCCCCCACTTGCGCAAGCTGGGATTCCTTGTTGTAATGAGAATGTGGCCACGATTGCCAGAAGGGAAGAAGCCCTGAACTTCAAGGTCTTTTCTGTCCGCGTTGTCGATGATGAGAAGCCATGGGTGCGGTGATTGAGAAAGAAAGTACCTCCCGGCACTTTCTGTATGTTGCAGTCCACCCTGTTCCGCGATCCTACCAAAGGATTGATTTGCTATTTCGACTGAGGTAGCGTCGACATAGAAAACGCCCCAATACCTTGAGATTGTCAGCCTATGCACTGATAGTTTCATCTTCCCGGAAAAAGGACATGCCTATGTTTGTTCTGCTGGGCAAATACTGAGCACAGCCGTGTTTTCCCTGAGCCTCCCATTCCATGAACTACAAATATCCTGTGGCACCCGATGCTTGCCTCTGGTTGAAACAGGGCGTTTTGTATGATACCACAAGCATCCCCTCGACCGAAGAATTGCTCATTTGATTGAAGGCGATGGTCGAAATAGGTGTTTGGGACATGCTTTGGTATTCCTGGTTCTTGGGGCAGAGAGCGCTGGTCTGGAATCTTCAAGGGGACACCCATCAGCTCGAATGCTTCTTGGGCGCGAGCACGTGCCAGTGCGTCGCGGGCAGCTTCCCGTCGGTGCGCGATAATATCAGGTGCCTCTCGACAGTATAGCATCAACGCGCTCAACACGACTCGATACCCCGGCGACTCTGGTCCCGGGAAACGGATCATACCCGCATGTGTAGCATCGATTCCCGAGTGCTGGGTGTCGTCGATAATTGGGGCTGCGCAGGATTGCTCAACAACAAACTGCGCAGACCCCCCGGCATGGGTCGGTCGCTGTTCCCAGAAAAAGAAAATACGGAATTTCTTGATCAGGGGCGCGAACTGGGCATTGATGACTTCCAGTCCGTCGATGTCGGTGAGCCACGAGAAATGATGCTGGCTCTTGCTCTTGATGCGGCTTATTATGGCTTCTGTTATTCTTCTGTCATCGTCCCATGTTTGCCGGCTGCTGTGGGGGGTCCCGAAGAAGAGAATCGCGCAGGTTGAGATGAAGATCGAGCTGAGGTGGCCGACGTGGGGCGAGGTTTGACGGGCTGAATATGCGAGGGCCTGTTTCACGATGATCCCCCCAATTCCATGGCAAAGAAAGATGATGGGCCGATGCTCGTGGTTTCCCAAACGTCTGTCGCTTTCCAAAGCGGCGACCAGTGTTGTCGCATGGCCCTGGATCTTTTCCACAAATCCTCTGCCACGAAAGAATGCCGGTTCGGATTGATAGCCGAATGTCAAGACGCGTGCGAAGGGGAGACTCTCTGGCAGAAGATCTTTCAGCCAGAGAGTCCTTGTGTCCAGATCTGTCCAGGCGATGATGGAATCTTCACCCACTCCATGAACAGCTACTATACTGAAGTTTGATGGAAATTAGTCACTCCTTTTTTTCAGAAGTGGAAGCTGTCTGAATAAATAGACGGTTTCTTACTCCACACCCCTATCAGTATTATCGTCCTCCTCATATAACTTGATGACGGTTGGTTGATAAAGGGTACGCAGGCCGGACGACATATTCTCTAGTGATCCAGGATGGAGACAGAAAAAGCTTCAGATGAGCTCTCAGTGGCGGTGAGATAGAGTAATCCCCCTCGCTTTCTCGAATCAAGACAGAATGGGTCACAAAGGCTTAAAGCCAGCATTGTCCCCATCTTTCAGCGGGGAAATAAACCTGATCCGGTTCATCCTCGGTCAGTCATTTGTACGCTGTTTCAGCCGTGCTGTAGGCGGTTCGCTCTGCATTAGCGGGCGGCTAGTCCGGCGCCTAAATGTGACGGGATGGCATCACCCCTGCGACTCGACGTGTCTTTCGCAGTTGGGGGGATTAGAAATACGACAGCGGTATTAGGCGAGAGGGAGGACTCTCTTTTTATTTTGATTCTATTTCTCACTTACTCTACGTCGTCCAGAACATAAAGTATGGACCGTGTTGAGGTGTCTGGTGGTGTCACCGGGGAATTTCACAATCGCCTCGTTGCCCCCAAATACTGGCTTCAGATTTTAGCGGCTGGTTATGTTGCTCATCTCCTCTATTCGGCTGTCCAACGATATTTCGAGTACAGAGTATGTGATCGTGTATAATTTACCACAGTACCAGGCTCTAACCTATATCTTCAGAGAGACACGGCATTCGGCCTCCAGCATGGATGCCAGCTGCCGCCAGAATTACCAAAGCGATGGCCGTTGGGCATCGATCGCATAAAAGAACTATGGGACTCCAACGCCGAAGGTCGTCTTCTTGCGTTTCTCTGCTCTGTTGCAAAGGACTATGAGCCCCGGAATAACCTCACACAATATTTATTATTCGGTCCTCGGGCATTTCATATCCTACACCCAAAAAATGTCGAAGCCATTCTTTCTACGAACTTCAAAGGTGCGACCAGACAATTGCGAGAATAGTATCGACAGCTCTAATTTCCATCGCAGATTATGGGTTTGGCGTAAGACCTGACATTTTCGCACCATTATTGGGCCAGGGAATCTTCACCCAAGAGGGGCCAGCCTGGAAGCACTCGAGAGATCTCCTCCGAAAACAATTCATTCGAGTGCAGTATCAGAACCTGGACCACTTCCGTGAGCATGTCGATAATCTGATCGCCTGTCTGCCTTCTACCGGCGTTGTTGACTTGCAACCACTCTTCTTCAATCTCACCATGGATACGGCAACTGCGCTGCTCTTTGGTAGCTCGATCTACAGCCTGAGAGCAGGGATCGACCAGGATATGGAAAACCAGGCTTTTGCGGAGAGCTTCAACGTCGCTCAGGAGGGTCTTGCTAAACGTTTCCGAATTGCACCGTGGCATTGCTTCTATAACCCTTCGTCCTTCCAGAAAGCCTGTTCGGAGGTACACCGGTTTGTGGAAAGATACATCGATAATTTAGACCTCCACGATGAGTCCAGCTCAGAAGAGCGATGCTATGGATTCATTAAACAGATTGCAGCGGAGTCGCCAACAACAAAAGATCTCCGGAATCAGCTCCTCAATGTTCTGCTGGCTGGGAGAGATACTACCGCATGTTGTTTATCTTGGACATTGTACGTCTTTCAGTCGATCTACTCGGGAAGTTATTGTCTAGTACTGACCACCTTGATATTTAGCCGTCTTCTTGTCCGTCATGAAAATGTCATGTCACGTCTCCAGCAGGAAGTCAAGTCCGTCATAGGAGATCAAGCACATCCAACTCGAGAACAGATCCGAAAAATGCCATATCTCGCTCTAGTAATTAAAGAGAGTGAGTACCACATCGTGCTACCTATCGATGTATGGCAAGACTAACAAAAAACCTTTCAGGCCTGCGGCTATATCCTCCAGTCCCACTTAATAATCGTGAGGCGATTCGCACCACGATCCTCCCCACCGGCGGTGGCCCGGATGGAGAAAGCCCTATGTTAGTTCGGAAAGGTGAACTGGTGGTATTTTCGCAATATGTCAACTCTAGAAAGAAGAACATCTACGGTGCTGATGCGGACGATTTTCGTCCCGAGAGATGGGAAGGGGAGGAGGGCGCAAACATCGGCTGGGCTTTCTTTCCATTCAATGGTGGTCCCCGACAGTGTCTGGGAGAGGACTTTGCTCTGATGGAGGTTTCGTATACGGTTGTCAGGCTTTTACAGCAATTTCCTCATATCCGATTGCCCGAGAATGAGCCTAATGAGCCTCCGGGGAGTGAGAAGCAACAGCTGACTCTTGTCCTGTCAAGTGCAGATGGCTGTAAGGTTGAGCTTCAATCTAGCTGAATTGTATAGGTTTATAAGCTTAGACCAACCGAATGTCATAGGCCAAAACTGATATCTCTCTTTTTCTCGCTGGTGCTATAAGTAAATTTATTGGCCTTTTCTGGGGAACTTTTATCCTACCATATTTGCAGAATCAGCGCCCTCCAAAAAAGAAAATCACCGATCATCGTCCTGCCAGGGTTGTGGGTGGCTGTGTTCATGCATCCAGTCTGATATCCCTGCAGCGGTTCGCCACATGATAAACAACGGACCAGCTCAACCAATGGATTGTACCAGGGTCCCGTTAGCCGCTGGGTCTTTGAAAATTAAAGGGCGAGGGTTGAAGCTGAAGTGGTGATCAGCGCTTTCCAAGCCTATTGTTGATGGTGTACAATTTCTCTGCCTACGCCCTCGACCATGTTGGCCTTGCCAGCCATAAATGGCGATCGCCCTTGGTATATCTTCTCCGTTCACAAAAGTAGTTATCCCAATTCATTTCCTCTTCAATCCTAACACTTCTCAGCATCCAAAGATGAAAACAATCCCCATCTTCCGGCCTAATTCCAAAGTGTCTGTCGAGATTCCCGAGCAGCCGTTGGGTATCCGACAGTTATATTGTTCAAAGGAGACTCCAGAAGTAGAGTATGTCCAATGAGCTTGTGAACCAAAACATTAAGCTAAACAATGCAGTATCGTGGCCGTCCATGGACTCAATGGTCACGCCATCAATACTTGGACAACGGACGGAGACAAAACCTGCTGGTTGAATCATCCCGACTTTCTGCCAAAATACGTCAAACGCTGTCGAGTTCTATCGTGGGGTTACAATGCAAATATCTCCAACTTGACGGGGCAATCGACGAGCTCCGATCGAGTGCTGCAGCATGCTACCACTTTGGTGCATCAACTACAGGCTGATAGAGAGGTAGGGTGATGGTGTTATTCTGGTTTTACATCGTACTAACTCTGTAAACATAGCTGGAAGATGCAACTCACAGGCCAATCATTTTCATCTGCCATTCCTTAGGAGGCATCATCGTGAAGAGGGTAATTCCCCATACTACGGCTCCTATACTGAAATGCTGACCAGCACTGCTCAGGCGCTCGCATACGCTGAAAGCCGCAGCACCGTAAAGCTCAACCACATCCATTCCATCTACACCTGCACATTCGGCATCCTCTTCTTCGGCACCCCACACCACGGCTCAAGCAAAGCCCGCCTCCTACGCAGTCTCCAAAAGCTCGTGTCCATCTCCACCCCCAAGCGAGCCATAGACGTAGAATCCGGTCTCGTCAAAGCCCTCGAACAGGAATCCGAAATTCTGCAGAACATCACCGACCAATTCACCCCGCTCATGTCAAACTTCCACATCGCTTTTTTCTGGGAGCAGGAGAAGACAGATCTCAAGTACACGAGGGATTACATCGTAGAAGAGACGAGCGCGGCGCCGATTCTCGACAATACCGAGCGCTGTGGCATCGCGGCGGATCATCGGGGAATGTGCAAGTTCAACGATCCTTATTCTCAGGGATTTCGAACGGCTGTTGCGCGACTCAGACATTACTCTCAGTTGGCGCCAGAGGTCATCCGGGACAGATTGCAGGTTCGAGCTGTGTCATTACAAGAGCAGAAACAGCGAGGAGCGCTGGAAATGATGAGGGGGATTCCGCATTTGACTATTCGAGAAAACGGGCTACATGACCTGATGGTGATTCAGGATCTCTCTTCGATGGCATATCAGAGCCTGTAGTCGGTGAATAATTGTTTCAAGTTGGTTTTGAGCTTATCTTTGTATTATATCTCTTTATGCCCCCGCCAAATCACATTGACCTTTTTGATTGAATTTCTACTGAGGGTATACTTCTCCGTAACGAGAAATGATTTTTTTAGGTAGGCTTTGACCACATTCAAGCCCCCACGCCGGTTATTAGTTGGGTGGGTGACCACCATCCCTGCTGTCGTATGTTTTTGTCGTTTTTATATGTTTGGTGTGTTTGATACTACGCGCTTCATCATATTATACTTCCTCTCCATTCCAAGTACAACGTCTGACAGATTCAAGCGAGGTAGATCAGTAATGGATCATCTAGAGGCTATCATTATATACAAATTTCCATCTGGTGGGCTTTTATACATCATCTTCAGTATCAAATTCCGAAAACAAATTCTTCAAATACTCCCAATATTCAGACCCTTCATGATTGAATCTTGTTGCAGCACCATGCTCAAGCAGTATTTTAATCACACCCTGATGTCCCTTTGCACCAGCAATTTCTAGCAGTGCATAGTAATTATTGTCGGCCAAATCCACAGATGCACCATGATTTAGAAGTGTTTTCACCATATCTTCATCTCCAATCCGAGCAGCGAACTGGAGTAGTGACGAGCCATCTTTTGTATAAATTCCATCTGCGGAAGCACCATGCTCAAGCAGTATTTTTACTGTGTTCCAATGTCCATTCCAAGCAGCCCTTTGTAATGGTGTATATCCAGAACCAGCTGGATCCACAGATGCACCATATCCAAGAAGTTTCTTAGTTATACCGTGGTGTCCTTTCTGAGCAGCCCATGTGAGTGGTGTATACCTATGAGGATCAATAAAATCCACAGATGCACCATGCTCAAGGAGTGTTTCCACTAAGTCCTGGTGTCCATTCTTTGCAGCCTGCAGCAGTGGTGTACACCCATAGGGATCAATGGAATCCACAAATGCACCATATTCAAGAAGTTTCTCAGCTTTACTATGATGTCCATTCTCTATAGCCCATTGCAATTCTGCCAGACTGTGCGTCTGATTGATGGAATCCAGTGGGGCGTCATGATCGGAAAGGACTTTCGCAATGTCCACATTTCCATTGATTATGGCCAGTAATAGTGGTGTTTGTCCTTGATTATTAGTCGAATGGACTGAAGCACCATGCTTAAGAAGGACTCTCACCATATCCCGATTTCCGTTTTCTATGGCTAGAAACATTGGTGTCTCACAGTCTGTTGTGGAAATCCATGATTCGAAGTTTTTAATAATAATGGATGTTGAGTCTGCCACAGCGCCTCTTCGAAGGAGTAACTCGGCGACCTGCTCATATCCATTCTTTACAGCCCATGGGAGTAGTGCATATCGGTCCATGCCCACTAGTTCTGTGTCAGGATATTTTTCCAAAAGAGCCCTCACTGTTTGTTTGTCTCCCATGGACGCAGCATTTGATAATGGAGTTCCCCTAAAAATGGCCTTGTAATCGACTTCAACATCATTCCTTTCAAGAATAAGATTTATGATGGAGGCGTGGCCCTTAGACATTGTCCATCCTAGCGGCGTCGACTTATTGATCAAGTCCTTGATATTCACATCGACCTGGTCATTCATGAGGAGCAGTCGCACTATCGCCTCATGTCCTTTCCAGACTGCCCACCATAATGGCGTTTGGCCGTAGATGGAGTCTTTGGAGTTCAATTCAACGCGACTGGATGTGAGCAGCGTCTTTACCACCACTTCATGGCCATTCTCCGCAGCGTAGGACAAGGGTGTTCGTCCAGCAATTGATCGGGAATCTGGGTCCACATCTTTGTTGTTAAGAAGAGCCATCACCACCATCTCATGGCCATGCTGTGCAGCATAGGAAAGTGGGGTTTGTCCCAGCTTACACCTTGAGTCTGGGTCAACTTGGGTATTCCTAAGGAGCCAGAATACCACATCCAAATGTCCTCTCCGTGCGGCCCATGACAGTGGTGTCACGTCGTCGGCTTTATCTCTGGATTCTAGGTTCACATTCCCAGTTTCAAACAGCAGTTTTACTACCATTGCGTGACCATTTTCCGCCGCGAAAGAGAGTGGGGTTCTTCCGGACTTTGATTCAGAATCGGGGTTGACTCTTTGGGTTTCAAGAAGTAGTGTCACCACGATTTCATGCCCATTCTCAGCTGCCCATGAAAGCGGAGTCCGTCCATATGAGTCCTTCACGTCTAAGTCGTTTTCTGCTCGTATAAAAGCTGCTACCATGCCATTAAGCCCAAGCTTTGCTGCAAGATGAAGACCTGTTGTGCTTTGCGGAGGCTCCTGGCTATAGTTACGATAGCGACGAGGGCTTTCGCCTACCATCAATGCCTGCATTATCGGTCATCTTCCATTTAAGTACCATTATTAGCGGATATTATATCTGACTATCTATACCAATAACACAGTTCAATATACATGTAAGAAATAAATCTGGCATATCGGGAGTGACAAGATCCAGGCTGCAGCGCCAAAATCGCCGAAAAGACGCCAGTCAGATTCTTGAACAAAACTGTCCCAATCAATTTTCCTGTTGTTTTGGACTTAGTCTTTGCAATTCAGAGTGAGGGAGATTGAAGAAAGTAAAGCTGAGATTGCTTGCTTCTCAGTAGCCCAGCTATTAGAGATGAGAGCTACATTTATATCTTAACTTGAGGTGTCAAAGCCTGACTATTTCCATTTTCATATAAATAAGATGAGACTAGGTCAAATGCACTATATCATGGGAGTAGGTAGCTAAAAGTATCGAACTAAGGTGTGAAATGGCCACACATAATCCGGTCTTTTCCTCTGTCACAGCACGGCCGGCACTAACAGTTCCAATCACGACGCCTGGTGTAGATGTGGTGTGCGATATCATCATTCAGATTGCCACAAAGTACAGCTGCTATGCAATGGGATGTCTGCTTGCTCTCCAGGTTTCGGATAGCATAGTTTATCCCAGTTGGCCGGTAGGGCTCCGGAATCTGCAGGAAACGGCACCGGGACTAATCCGTACTTTTCTCACCACCTCATCAACCAGGTCATCGATAGACATAAAGATCAATTCGAAAAAGTTGACCTTCACATCATAGAAATGACAATAACAATTAGTTTTAATCGGTCCAGGTAGAGTATGTAATATTGATAGATACCTTGTCATCAGAAATGGCTATGGGGATAGGCGGTGTGTTTTCTTCCCTACATTTTTGGACATCTTGTGATCTGTCGTCAATCTTCTTCATGTACTTTTCAAATTGCTTTGCATATACCTGTTACAGAGTCGTTAGCAATGATAGATAAGGGATTGGATTGGTTGCCCTCCCTCGGAAGCTTACTTACATCGGCGTCTGTTTTTGGCGAGAGGAGCGCGAGGTTAGCCCCTCGCCATGAACCAAATTTCCTTTTCTTTTGAGTGCCACCATATAATTCTTTACAGCATTCATATGCGACCCTGGCAAAGACATAGCAGTTTCTGTACAGAAAGTGGTACCCGCCTAGTACTTCTGACACAGTCCGGAGCACCAACGCCAGGCCAACTATTGGGAAGCGTTTTCTCTCAAACTTCAAAGTGTAAAGCGGAAGAGGACGTTTCGATTTACTAACATTAGAACCATTATGACCAGAAGAAGAGGATGAAGAACCAGAGTGAAGCTCTTCCGATGCCCAGCTACCGGCTTGCCCCGAAGTTGAGAAAAACATTGGCGAGGGTTCATCGCCTGAGGTCCAATTTCGGTTGCCAGAGATGACTTGGTCTTTGTCTTTCACCCTTTCAGCGATTAATCTCGTGCGCTTTTGTTTGATCGGAAGATACAAAACCTCCACTTGGAGGTACTCGTGGAGGACAGGGCAGTTCAGATTCTTGACGTGCGTAATGCTCTTAATGAAGCAGGATTCATACTCTTTGATATGATTCAAGAGCTGGTTGGCCCAATCTGAGGTCGTGGTATTTCTCTCGAAGTCCTCAAACAAGAATTTGATATGAAAGCGATTATCCTCGTTTCCCATGGTGATTGTAGGGCGATGTTTCGGAGATAAGATATAGTATTGAGTGATGGTAGAGCGCTGGAATTTTATTAGGAGGGTGTGTTAGATGAGTTTCAAAGAGGATCAACCGCAATAACCCACGACAGTCGCCTGTACCCTCCTCCTGAAGATATATACACCATCGTTCTGCCCACAGCTGGCAGAAGGTATCAATCTCCGCACCTGCAACCTGCATTACCTGAACAGAGGCCAACTGTCAGCGTTAGTGTTTGCCAGCTGTATCGACGCGATATCTGTACTTTTCCAGGTTTTAGCCAGATGTTCGAGTCAGTCAACCGATGCCCAAGAAGGGATTCCTAGATGGCTCGGCTTTCCCGATGATATTTGTCCTGAAGGATGCGTGCATAGCTCAATGGGGAAGAAGGCAATGTCTATCCAGGAGAGGATGACTCCAATAAGATTTCCTTCTAGAAACCATCTATTAGTCTCTTCTCCCACTCTACAGTGAAGAATAGGCATTGGAAAGCCGGGCACACTATTGTGATTGAACTAGTTAACAAAAATGTATCTTATCGCAAGACTTTCATGTTGATTATTTCCAACACAGATAATTAATACCTAATAATGAATGGAATGACATCACTCGATTTTTATATTCGAATTGCCCGTCAGGCCCTGCACGAATACATCAAAACAGGTCAACTAGACGATCTGACAACTACTAATACTAACTGAAGATGTAAACCGTAGGATGACTGAGCTAACAGAATCAAAAATTCAAATATAGGATCTTATTTATGAAGTGGATATCCGCCAGTTAAGCAGACTTCTGCCCAAAATAAGGGGTTACGCAATATTAGGGTAAAAGTTATTTAGTTATAACTACATCCATTGATCTACATTCCAGCAGCAGCCTTGCGGGGAACGATAACCTCATAGGCTCACCAAGACCTTGGCGAGGCTATTGCCACTCTTGATCGGCCTCTATTCTTCGATCATATGAGCCTCATTGGCAGACGGATCAATGGAAGCGCGGGCCAAGGGTACAGCCCCGATAAGGCATCCATACATTGCGGGTCGGGCCGTTCAATAAGCATTTTCTTTGAGTGGACTTTTATTCAGCCTTGCTATATCTATTTTAGGCAGGTAGAACGAAGTACCTAGCTATCAAAGGTAGGAATCAAGATGAAGTTATTGGTTCGCTTCTCCTACCCGATTACTATAGTGCCGTCCATTGCTTCTTCTGCCTCGTGTATCTATCACGCATCCATGGTCACTCCTTCATAGGTTACGGGTGCCTTTCTCCATAGCGTCTTGGATAGGACTCAAGTACAAATCGTCCAATGAAAAATAATCCTAAAATTCCGGGTTTATCTTTTGTCAGCGGTCGAAAACCTCTATCTTGCGGGTCCCATACAAGGTGCAGCGATATGACCTCATTCCGCATATCCCATGTGCAATCCCCCCCTTGAATACTATAGTGTCATTCTCTTATTACCGTATGTTGTTAGATGAATAATTCCAATTCCAACTTAAACACAGCCTGTTTTCTTGACTCATTCAGAGAATCAGACCTTTCTCGATTGCCAATGCAGTTGATCGCATGCCTCTTTTCAAAATAGCTTCGTTTTGACCCCTTTTTGTTCTTTCGTTTATGGAGTAAAAGCATACAGATTTCCTGTAGACATTCCATCGAGACGATACAACCCACGGACAGCAAAACCAGTAACCCAGGCTCCCGATCCCCTAAAGGTTAAACTTTCATAGTAGGACCTCAGTTTTACCTTTTACCGTCTAAACCAATTATATCTGACTTCTTTTTTGTGTAAAGAGATGGCTCAGACTGAAATCGGTTCCATCAAAGGAGAGGGCACAGAATTTACGGGCGATCTCGTTATCAATGGCGATCAAATTCAAGTCAAGGGTTCAGGATTCGATCCACCTACTGAGTTTTTTGATTCACCTGAAACCGACTTTCACCTATGACGATGTACCCGAGGGCCGTTATAGAATTGATATTGGAGCCAAACAATCATATATTGGCGAAAGAAATATTGACTTGACTGTTCACCAAGATGGAAAGAAAGTCAGAATTACTGGTCCTTCATCTGCTTCTGGACATCTTGTCAAGGATGGAGCTGTGTGGTTCAGTCCAAGATTCCGCTGATGATAATCACGCTTTCGCTCCAACCGCAGCATTTACCCGGTAGTTCATACTATTCAATAAATTAACTTGGATTTTGTGATGAATACTGGCCCAGGAAGGCTGTAAAGTGCCTAGAGACAGTCTTATGATAAAATTCTCTCTTTCAATTTCCATTCCCGACCAGATAATGCAAACTCATATCACCACATAAGTGAGGCCAGCATGAATGTCTGCTCCAAATATGAGATGTTCCGCCAAATACAGCCTCTCCCTGTGCTGCTCAATCTTCAAATGGTATATAACTATACATACTCTCATCACTCTCCTGGATAGCAAGTCCCCCCCTGCCGCCTAATCTCATCCATGACATCCATCATATAGACCGTTTCATCCCAGGGCATAATGTTACTCTCCTTCCGCCCCTCCAGCACATCCAGCGCCGTATTCTCCGCTTCATACACAAACCCACGCCCTAACTTGGGAAAATCATACCGTCTCCCTTGGCATGCTTCTCGCGGGAAGTAAGCACGGTCAGGATTCCCACTCTGCTTCTTCCAGACAGTAAACGACTCCGGCGCAGAGGGCGTTCTACCCTCTATCTCCACATACCCATCCGTCCCGTGGATGACTGCAAACACCTCCCCAGGCGCACCGAGCGCTTTTGTAGTGCAGGTAGAAATGCCCTGTTTTCCTGATGCATACTGCAGAATGGCACTCGTCGTAACTTCAATCCCTTCTTCATGAGCCTGTTGAGCCACGATCTGCGGTAGTTTAATCTCCTCCCCCAGCGCCAACCGCAACCACGTCAGCGAATAAACACCAATATCCAGCAGCGATCCCGCCCCCAGCGTCAGATCGCGATATCGCGATGTCACCGGCAACGAGGCAATATCGACCCCCGACGCAAAATCCGCAAACGCCCGGAATACATCCCCAATCACCTTTTCCTCATGCAGTAATCGCTTCAATTCGACGTAAAGCGGTCGGTGGCGAAGCCACATGGCCTCGGCCACATAGACGTTCTTCTCCCGGGCAGCGGTGAAAATCTCCCTCGCTTGCTTGGAATTAATGGTGAATGACTTTTCGCAAAGGACGTTCTTCCCGGCTTGGATAGCCTCCATGCAGTCGCGGTAATGGAATCCGTGGGGGGTGCCGATGTAGACGATGTCGACGTTGGTGTCGCGGTAGACTTGTTCGTAGGTATCGTAGACGGTGGGGGTGTGGTTGGGACAGTATGTCTTTGCAAAGTCATTGCCTTTTTGGATGTTGGATGTACCGATGGCTTGGATGATGTGGTTTACTTTTTTGCCGTCCCAGTCGAGAACAAGATCCTGGACGAACCACGAGGCGATCATGCCGGTGGCTTATGGGTTAGCGGATCACCGACTGGAGGGAGAAAGACTCACTAATGATGCCCCAGCGGACCGTAGGTAGATCGGACATGATGAAGAAATGCCTAAAGCTCTGACGATAGACTATAATTGATGGAAAGAAAACGAAGAAAAAGAACGGGCTATTTATGTAAATATTTACTGTTTGTATGGATCCCCGCACCACGGAAGTCAGATCCCGATGCGTTGACATTCACCTATTGCCGTATCCCAAAGCATATCTTGCATTCCGGCGGCTTTTGCCATTTTCGTCCAGCCATTCTTGTGGTAATTTCCTTTATTGCCCCAAAAGGTGATTGCTATTTGATGACTTTAAGCTTGTACCGAGTCGAAGATAATAAAGTAATCACAGATAGCCCAGCCCAATCTTCATTATCGCAGTCGCTGAATTCCTTAACATCGGGATACTTGGCGACAACGCTGGCCATGAGCTTTCTGGGGAGAATTGCGAGTGCCTAAATTCCGGGGTATGCGGGGTTACCCCAGATCCATCTATCTTACACATGTCCATGTTCATCATTCATGTAAACTCAGTATATTAAATACCTCGATTATATACCCCTGTACACATCATATCAACATAGTACCATATAAACACTCGGCATCTTCCCGTATAGCCTTTTCTCCGTTGGTCACTTTTCATAATTATAATACACCGAATGTTTGGGTCATGATGGAAATAGATGCTCTTCTGATAGTCTTAATCAATGCAATATATGTATATTTCTATCAAGGGCTACCTTTATTGCTTCAGGAGCTCCCTTTGGGATCATATGAAATATACTCCACGGTCTATTTCTAGACGCTCACTCAGCGATGAAAAACTCAAGGTTGAAGAGATTGAATTAATAAGAAAAATTCATCTAGTAAACACCGCTTAATGGCGAGACAGGCAGGCCGACAACCGCCGGACAGAATTCAAACTCCATGCAGTCTCCCAATGCCAGTACACAGCTTTCGGTGACCTCACTGTACTTCTGGTGCTCAGGACATTTGGGTCCCTCGATGGTAACGCACTTTTTCAGTGTCGTGCTGAACTTGCTGCCGGCATCACACTCGGGCTCTTTGATAGTCACGCAGATGCCCTTTTCCTTCTTGAATGTCTTGCCTTCTTCGAGCGGGATCCGTTCAACTAGGCCCATTGTGGAGAGAATCGCTACCTACACCCTTCCCGAGAACTGGCCCGAGGCAGCTGAAGGAAATGGCGAGGGTGAAACTCAGGACTTGGTAGTGCTTCACTATATCTAACCATAGACGCATTCTTTGATGCGTACTAGATGTGGCATGTATATTCCTCTATTTAAATTTATCAGCGTGTACTTCAATTCTATCATCACATGCCCAAGCGGCTACTTGGCTAGTCCAGAATTCGACATGCAGGTTGGAAAAAACCACTCCTTTCCACGTAGTATTAACGTGCATCCTCTATACAAACAGAAAGGACGGTCCTCACTCGGATAAATCCATTGTAGAATCCAACCACCTATTTCCTTGGCTTCGAGCCGACACCCTTGTTTGGTTAAGGCCTTAAGCTCTTCTTTTGCCTCGTGTATGATAGCATCGCTATTGGAGTCGAGATATTTGGTCTCAACCCCGGTTAGGGCGAAGTTGCGTCCAAGAAGTGTGGTGCATATTGTTTCCGAATATTTGTCCCAGAGAGAATGGTGGTATCGCTCTAGCTCCAAGCTCACGACCGTATCGGCGACGAATGGTGTCTGTGCCACTGGGAACTTAGAAGGCTTGTGGAATGCTTGTGGTTGTAAACGCCACATCGCGCTCTTTCTTCATACTGGCGTCCCGCGGATCAAGAAAGAATAGAATATAGAGGTCCTGTTTGTATGAAGAGCAGCACTTGAATCTGGCTGATATGGATGAAAGCTGTAAGGAAAGCACGCGTCCGGCCATTATCCACAAACAGCCCTGTCGAATCTTAATCGTATTTGCCATGAGGAAAAGATGAACGGCTGGATCGTTGCGAATGCTGACATGAGCATTTGATCCTTGGAACATCTCGCATCGTTCAATTGACTTGACAGAAAGCCTGACGCTTTCTCAAAAGGAGCCATCTGTTTTGAACACCACATTAGTTATCATTGACAAATTACGCGAGAGCTTTCTGTAGATGAGATGAAGAAAGTAGGATCTCACTGTTTTGGATTTTATCGACCTGTGGCCCAGAGAATAGATTTGACCAACGGCAGATTGTACTGTTAGTGAGCCTCTTTTCGAGGATTCGATTGCGAGTAACTCTGGAATGATAGAGGTTCCTGGAACATTTAGGAGGGTTCTAGGAAAGAGGAGAAATGAAGCGGATACCTTTCAATGCAAGGTTCCAAAATAGTGACTTGGGCAATGATGGGAGGTGGGCCAAATTGACCAGGAAGAACTTCCACTTGAGGGGTTGAATGAGATAAGGAGAGGATGGGGGAAGGGAAGGAGGAGAAATGAGTCTTAAGGGGGCGGAAGGTAGACAGCCCAGGCATTCACTCGCACTTCAGTACATTATATGTCGGCCCACCATACCAAACTTTTGTCGATATCTTTACATCACTGACATAACTGAAAACTGTGAGGGCAGATGGTGGCCTCAGTGGTCAATTTCTGGGGGTTGCTAATTCAATGTCTACTGCGAGCACTCCTAGTAAAGGGGTGAATGTACGGGGTGCGTGGGAGATCTGCTTTCTGAATACTTATGATTTGACATCTTTTAAAGCTAGCGTATTGTAGAATTCAAGCCATGATTTCTTTAGCAATGATATTGTCTCATACCAAACGTAGTATTCCATGTCATTGAACAACGCCTTGAAACACACCTCCTTCACATAACTCGTACGTTGTTGAGATAAGTGATGATAACAGGGACAATCTCATCCAAGTTGAAATGCGATGGCCGAAGAAGCTCATCACATGCAAGCACATCAGCCAACAATGCGAAGGCATCTGGGAAAAAATAATCAATACAGCCAAATTCCAAGGAGGGACTGGATAAGTCGCGGATTTCAGGAACTTCCCAGAGTCTGGACATCATAGGAAATAGAGCATTGTGGTTAGTTTCGCGATAAACATCAGCAACCATTTGCCCTGCTATATCTCCATCCAATCGATAGCCAATAAGTTCTTCCTCTAACAGATGGGCAGAAGGCCATTAACGCGTCTCATTTGACCTTCCTGCCATGCAATCGTCCTAGCTGCTCGTTCTTTGAGTCCAGGTGGACCAGTTCCATCTATCGCTACTTGACAGGCATCTGCAAGTGAGCTGCGGTCTTGCGCGGCGGCTTGCGTCCCGAGGTCTTCTAGGTATTGTTTCAAGACCACGATATCCGTGTCCGAGTCGTCAGCGGGGTTGGCAGCTTCTGGACCACCTGGTACAAAACGGCTCGCAGAAGCCGAAAGATCCCCATGTCTTTCCTGATCAGAAGGGACGTTCATTATGGCGTTGGCAGCATTGAGTGACAGACAGAACAAAGTGTGCGATGTGAAGTGGTGGACAAATTACTGTCTGGTGAAGCCCTATATTACCTGCTTTAGGACTAGTTCATGTCATGTGATTCAGTCAGAGTATGCCTTCTCTTCTGGTCACTTTTCCTCAAAGACTTTCTTCGCCTGCTATCCAGGGGTTGACTTTGATAATTCAGGAACAGCTATCTCGCTATAATTCGTCTGATTTGATATCTGTCATGGCTATTCTGACACTGACCAGAGGTGGTCACATCTGTCAGCCGAGCCGAGCACTGCCTATGTTTACGTCAACGCTACCGGTTGTACATGAGAACACTATCATCGTAACAGCTACACATCGGAATGTCTAGACTAGCCACCAGCAGCGCGACAAATGGTCTTTCCGACTTTTATGCGTTCAACTATCTGCCTAAGACCCGAAGAAGCTCTTGGAGAAAGGCCGACCTTCTTATCACGGCAACCCATACGAAACCCGCAAAGAAGTCCTCGGCAGAGGACTAGGACTTCCTGACAGCCATAACCTGACACCAGTCTTTGTGGTCAAGTCATCGCAAAACAATTCAATGTCCAGGGGGTTTGCGAGGATGCCTTGTGTCAGCCAACGTGCCAAAGAATGGGTGGAGTCGTTGCGAGCGTCTTTAGGTATCTCTTGTCGGTATCAAAATATCGAGAGAGTAGGTCTTCGGAACCCACAGTTGGTGAAATATGCCTTCAGAGTTTACTAAGGCCTACAAGTTAGATGATATTCCTCACAAAAGGCGATTTTCCATCGGCTGGAAGACTACTCTCTAGTAGAGACGACCTCGACATACCATCCACCTTTTCATCGCCAGAGGAGCAGAACAACCCTACTAGTAACCAATACCGGTACCTTGTCGTTGGTATCATCCCGGCCATTTTCATAGATGAAGATCTACCAGTGGAGAAATCCAGCAGCCACCAGATGCTTGGAATAAATGTACCCAGGCAAAGTCTCAATATTGCCTCTAATAGCCAAGAAGGCTGCGTTCTCAGGTCTAAAGCTCTATGCTTTAATGGACTTTACCCGTCTACTAGGCTCTACACTCAACGATAGTCTCTTCAGACGACGAACTCTGCCATGGATACCCCAGGCCAGAATTCATCGAGACCAAAATTTCCGCCTTGATCCGACCATTTTTGGGTCCAGCGACTTTAATCCCACTGGCTAAGAATTGTAAGTAGAAGGTTTGGGCCATCACGACACTTAAATTATTACATTCGCTCATTTCTTTATCTGTAGGGGCAACAGGCAAGCGTCAGAACAACGCTGATGGCGAAGATATAGTAATAGATGACAATCATGAGGAAGGGGAAATGAAGATAATCAATGTTGGGCATTGTCACAGACACGGGAGAGACGCTGTCTCTATCAGGATCTTGGTTAAGAGCCAAACCAACACGTCCAATCGATCTAAGCGGGCCAAAAGATTGGTAGGTTTGTTCTCCCGCGCGATGTGGCGGTACTCAGTCTGGGATAAACTTGATTAATGACTTTTATACTATATAAAGACCTTAATTTAGTCTGATTTATCCAGGACGTGCAGTCATTCTTTGGCACGTAAGCAGACACTGGCTTCTTTGCACACCCTCTGAATGTTGAATTGTTTCAGATTACCCATAAATTCCAATATATCCAAGATAAGCTGCTCTGTTTTCTCTTCAGATAGATTTGCTTCCATGATAGATGCAGTAAGATAGCTTAGAGGTCTCTCAAAGGACGATCCTTGTTCAGGCAAAGGGTCCAAATTAAAACCACCCCTATTAAGCGGACCGTAGATTCTTACCCTCCCGGGCATACCAATCCGGGAATTTCTGCTTTCTCAGTTCATACCATTTGTATCGATTCCACAGGATACAATTCTGATGGTTCGGAAGTGGCAGACCGAGTATACTGACAATATAGTCAGAAAGAAGGCCCATCTCCCACCGGAATCGTATTGTGGCAAAAAAAGTTGGTGCTTCATCCTCGAACTCGTCAAAGTCGTAATATCCTCTGAGACCTCCTCCAAAAGACACATCTCGGCCTTGGTTCCAGTCACCAGGGCAGGTCTGGTGGAAATGAAAATATTCCCAGCAAACACAGAACCACAAGTATGACTGATTATGCGGTATTTATGTTCATCAGTCCTTGCTTCAGGGTTGCTAATATACTCTGCTTCTCCTTCCGCCTTTATAGTGCAATTAAAATTAGGACAGACAGTCCAACCCCCAGAAAAACTGGCAGGAGTGACCAAGCAAACCGGAACACCTGCCTCAAGAGCATCCCTCAACCGTATAACGCTCAACCTTTATTAAGATTTCCACAATTCAGAAGGAGCTCTGTATTGGGTAATCCATGACAAAAAGCAAGCAGAAGCACTGATGCATTCTCCCGCTTCGCCCGTTCAGACGCTGTCTGGGCTTCGGAGAGGAAACGGTCAATCATCTCCGATGACTCAACCACAGCAACAGGTGTCAGTTCATGGTTGTCAAGAAGCGCTCTGCTGAGGACTTCTCTGCAGTGCTCGTATGGGTTGCTGTAATAGTAGGGTTCGTGCTTCTCTAGCAACGTTTCGGGGGCCTAGGCAGTATTCCATCTGTCAGTCAAACTCTATACGTTTTCAATATGGCATACTGCAGCTGTAAGCCAGGTCTGCTCCAGCCCAAGGCCTTTGAAAAGATAGTTGAACGCGTAGAAGTCAGAGAGAAACGATCCATCGCGATTCTGAGCGCCAGTCTCGATGCTTGGATGCGTAGCTGCGACGATGATGGTGTTGCCGTGGACTACTGGTGGAGTCGAGGTGAAGAAGACAGGTGCCATGAAAGTATATTAAACAGACGGAATGTCTTGATGCGTTGGAGAAAAGATGTGCTGCAGGCGAGTTTTCTTAACGTGCAGGGAAAGAGAGATGGAGGGGTCTACCTGGGGGAGAGCCTGAGGCCAAAAGGGTTGCTAGGCAGACATCTACTAAGCGAGCTACAAGAGTATCGTCATCACTGTTATGTATTCATATTCTGACTCAGCTACACGATTACTATAGGAATTCCATTGGCGTCCAATATGAACAATTATAACATGTTCCCATCACAGTCTCGATTCTATCATCCTCTGCAACAACGCTTCCATATCTCCCGTCCATCTGGGCTTCTATGGGGTGAGCACGCTTGGCTTCTCGTCAATTCGGCTGCTTTCTAGCAAGACCTTCACGTTTCTTTTCTGGCCTTGCTGAAAGCAGCGCGTAAACTTGCTTCTCCCAGTTACGATTCCACCAGATCTCAGTTGGATCACGATTGAAGCTTTTTTGCAAGCTCAGGCCATGGCTCCCACAGCCATATAGCACCAGAAGTGGTGATATGTTGTCTTCTGATAAGAAGAATGACTTCGCCTCATTCTTTCGATGGTCACTCAATGTGCCATCAATTCGGATGGCATCGACACCGTACTTGCACTTTTAGAATGGCATCGATAATGTCGAGAAATTTGAGGAAGCTGCTGAAAATAACAATCTTTTCTTTGGGTTGTCCCTGTCTGACATGCTGCCAGGTCTTGAAAAATGCCTCGATTCGAGATGATCGAAGTAGACTTGTCATTTCAGCCTCCCGAAGGCTTTCAGCCATCGCTTGTCCTTGCGGAAAGTCGACTTCCTAATCTCAATGACCCTTGTGATCGTGTCGTTCAGCTCTGCCTCGATCTCGTACCCTTGGTCGCTATCAAACTCCTGTGTAGCCCGGTCTGCGACAAGTATATTATGGGGGAATTGAGCTTTGCCTTGAATTTTGCGGGAGGTCGACCTCGGCCACAATGATCTGGGGTCTTTATCTCGCTATGTCCCTATTAAGAGGATATATTAGCTTATCGTCTCTCAAAATTAAACAGTTCAGTGTTTTACTTACATTTCTTCTCAGTCAAATGGGCTGGGTTGTTCAAAAGCCCAAGCGTCAATGTCAGCCAGCCACAGGCATGCCCAGGCTGGGCTGAAGGAAAAACCCCATTCGACATCGGTTGTCACGTAACGACTTGGACCATTCCGACTATGAGTTTAATCCTCTGGGCATCAGCGAATTCAAGGAAGGAAAAGAGAATTAAAAATGCGAATGAAGATGAAGTATGTTGGAAAGGAAAGGAAGATATTTCGGAAAAGAGAAGAGAGGCAATATATAGAACAGAATAGGGGCTTTGGGTGAATTCATGGCTGTATGGTTGGTACTTCACACAAGATTAATTCATACTGATACCCACTAGGCTACCCTTGTTATACTCTACGATATTGAATTTATAGGGTTCATTAGTATCTACACATATTTTGGATGAGATTCACTGTAAACATATAATATGTCTTGAAATTCAATTGATTCATTAATATACCCATTTGCTGCTCGGGAGTGATACCATTGAGGATAGGATCAGATTCATTGATTTTTCCTACAATGAACTGCCAATGGCTTGTCTGATCATGAATGCCTCGTAGCATCTGGATATGTAATTCCGATACCGGCAGCCCCACCGAACTATAACCAACTGTATATCAACCTCCACCCATCCATTCCCAACGAACATCCTACAAACAAAACATACACCCATCTTACCATATAAATATTCATCAATCTAAAATAAAAATGCCCGAATCAGCAACCTACACCCACGGCCACCATCCCTCCGTCCTACAAGCCCACTCCTGGCGCACAGCAACCAACTCAGCCGCCTACCTCCTCCCCCATCTGACATCCTCATCCAACTCTTCTCTCAAAATCCTCGATCTAGGCTGCGGCGCCGGCACCATCACCGTCGACCTCGCAGCGCACGCTCCACACGCACACATCACCGGTCTCGACATCAGCGAGGATGTACTCCGCCGCGCGCGAACTCTCGCTACACAACGCGGTATCTCCAATATCGAGTTCGCGACTGGTGATGCGAACTCCCTTCCCTACGAGGATGGCACTTTTGATATCGTCCACGCTCACCAGGTTCTGCAGCATGTTTCTGATCCGGTTGGCGTGTTACGGGAGATGAAGCGTGTGACGAAAGTCGGGGGCATTGTGGCTGCGCGAGACGCGGATTATGGTGTGTTCGTGTGGTATCCTGAGACGGAGGGGTTGGAGAGATGGAGGGAGCTGTTTTGTGGTGTTGCGAGGCGGAATGGAGGGGATTTGCATGCGGGGAGGAAGCTGCATGTATGGGCTAAGCAGGCTGGGTTTACGGATGTGAGCTGTTCGACGAGTTCATGGTGTTATAGCCAGCGCGAAGAAGTGAGGATGTGGAGTGAGACGTGGGCTGAGCGAACAGCGGGGGAAGGATCGTCGTTTGTTAAGTCGGCGGTGGAGGCGCAGTTGGCGACGAGGGAGGAGTTGGAGCGCATTGCTGCGGCGTGGAGAAGATGGGGAGAGGATAAGGATGCATGGATTTCAGTGCCGAGTGGTGAGATTATTTGTCAGAAGATCTAAACATTGCATTTGCTATACTAGATCTGTCTTGTTCTAGTGTACATCTTTCCAGATCGTTATAGATCATTGTCTAGCCCTCGTAGCCAGCTCCGTCACTTTGATATCTGGATTGGCCAGGACAAGAGACAAACAGTTGATGAAAACATGAGTAAAATCCTTTAACATTTCAGGGAGAACCCTCCGCTCCCGGTATGTGAGATAGCTAGTGATACCGTCATCGAACTCATCGACACAGAGTTCAAAGTCGCTCTGCGATTCTGTTAGTAAGAGGTTCTCATCAAGTACAAGGAGACCGAGAGCAAGATATGTACTTACCAGCGAGATGTCGAGTGTATCATGCTCTATTCAAGACAAGGCTTCCCTCTCGCATGGTGGGGGTTTGAATTGGGAATCTGGATGACGGCGATGGTTTAAAAGGGTATTCAGCAGCCCTGGGTTGAGCTCGCGAGCGGTGTCGACGGCGGCAAATGGATGCTCTAGAGCTTGAACGCAGTCTTTGTGGACGGCTTCCAGAATCTCCTGGAACGTTGCATTCTCTGTCGTATGCACTCGGGCCATGAGCAGCTCCAGATGGGGTCCGATTGTACCGGTTGCTTTGACTCCGGATGCATGGCGTACTGCAAACACATAGGGAAATGCCACGTCTTGAGTGCCCATCAGATTTGGAAGGTGACGGCAAAAACGGCCTTGAAGAGAGTAGATGAGGTAAACCCTTGCAACCGGCTGAACTGTTTGATCTTTTCCAGGGGCACAAGTACCACGTCGACGTTGAGAGATTCACCAGGGGAGTTGGCCCTTGCGCAATCCGGTAGGAATACGGGATCTGTGGCATCTTGCAGATAATCGACCCAGAAGCGCTTATCCGCAGCCTGTGAGCCCTGGAGTGCTGTTGCAATGTAGTCACGGTACAGGGGTGGCTCGCTCAGCGGTCGATCTCCACGATACAGGGTGCGCAGGTCTGCTTCAATGGTTGCCTTGGATTCTATATCCACAATCGCATGATGAGCTTCAAACATACCGCGGCTGTTTTCTCCGGGTCATTCAGGTATCCTCGACCGACAATGGGCCCACCAACCAAAAGTTCACCGACGGCACCGATGGGCAGCAATTTGGTATGATCATTTTTTATCTACAACCCAGCAAACACCGCCAGTGGCAAAGCCAGTATCCAAGGGATCTTGCTGACTGGCGACGTCGGGTTGAACGGTCGACAGCACACAACACTCCGCCAGTCCATATATTTCTACAAAAAGTTCCAATCACCACACCTTTATGGCCTTGCGTCTAGTGTTCTCATCATACTTTTGCACCATAGTATCTGTGATGCTCCTAGAAACTCCCCTCCGCTGGGAGAGGAGTGCATCGTTTGCCGGGGCTGGCGTTTCGGATGTGTCCACCCATATCTCGAAAAGATGAGCGACAAAAGCTACACAAAATTAGTTAATCTATGCGAGGCCACATGGCCAACCTTTCCCTTTACACCATTAGTAATGCTGAAGTGGTTTCTGCACAAACACCGCCAGAGCCGGGACGATTTCGTCCAGAACGCCCTCTTTGGAAAAACCGCGAAGCTGTGAGGAAGGCAATGCTCCGCCCACTTTGGGTCAACAGAACAAGGGTCTGTACGAGCTGGGCAATTTACATTGCCACGTCTGTCTCTGAGGGGCCTGAGGGGCTATATGTTTCTTTGGGGACAAGGGTGTTGGTGAGAAATGCAAAAACTGCCTGCATTGTGTCCTGTTGAGTAGGGGCCTGAGATCACGGGACGATAGAATAGGCCTGTACCCCATCGCCTGTGTACGTTGAGTTCCTTTCCTTGTCCCTTCCTGGACTGTCCCATTCCCTGGACAGCTAACATGATCGTAAAGTTGATCTACTACAACTATTACAAGTTCCGTGATTTCGTCTTCCGCAATCCAACACGGCCTGCAAACTTGACGTCCAAGCAACAATAGGAACGACACAGTCAGCCCAGGAAGACTGGGAGAGTCAGGACCTGAAAGCGCCAGGGCTCGAATATCTTCTAAGTGAGCGCAGGTATCAATGACTATATGCCTTGCAGGAGAAGAGCTATACTCTGGGAACGAATTTCCCGGAATTTCGACAGCAAGGTGACCCGTGACCCAGTGTTGTACTTAGGAGTACCCAGATGAAGGATGATAAGATGTGTACTCCACATCCAAGTGCTTTTTCTTTAAGGATAGATGGCAAATTCTTTGTAGATATCTGCTAGGCTAAAAGGCATCATACTACCTAGTAGTCGTTTTAAAGTAATGTGGCCGTTATTTCCACGAGAATACATATCGGACACAGCCCTTGGGGGCTGTGTATATATCCTCAGCCTCCCCCTCTTCTGTCCAACACAACCTCTATTCATCCACATCATCATTTTCATCAAAATGGACACCTTGCCATCGCCAGTTCTACTTTCAATTTGCAGCCTGGTGAGGGAACTTTTGCCAGACCTTGTCAGGAAATTATTCTAACCCAAATAGATATGGGAAACCTCTCCCAGAACTCTTCGACTCTTCTCTCTGGTCAACAGCAACTGCTACCACGCATCCGTGCCATTTCTCTATCGCAAACTGAAATTGGAAGTTTCCACCCACCAGAGACTCCAAGATGCAGTTTCTGAGCTCATCGTTCATCCTCTCCGCCAGCAATATCTCGCCTATGCGCGGCAATTGAATTTGCAAGGGAAACTGTTTCGTCAGGCTGAGAGCCCCGAGGACGAAGCAGAGCTCCTCCAACGGCAAGAGCTCTTTTCTGAGAGGGAGCCACAGAGCGATATTTGCAGTGAACTCGAAATGGAGCCCTCGTATGATCTGATGCTCAGGTCCGACCAGAATAAGCTGGAGGATGCAGAGAAGGAGACCAGCCCCTCGTGGTTGCCGCTTGCATCGCTGCTTGCAAGGTTGCAGTACTTGCTGGAGATGAACTATACCTGCGAAAACATGTTTCCCCCGTGTTTACTAGAGGCCCTCAGCCAGTATCATCCCTCATGTCGACTCAGCCTGGACATGTTCCGCTTCACTGGTTGTAAAGGCCAAGAGACAAATCCATACGAAATGAAGCTGATCCACTCGCCTTGTCTACATGCTGTCACTATGCGATTTCCCAACCATTCTTCGGAAAGCCAGATAGATTATGATGAGGAGGCTGTAATTGAAGCAATCAAGACCGCACCAAATCTCAAAGAGGTCCGATTGCATTGGTGTCTCTCACAAACAACCAATGCCGTACACCAAAATTTGGATTCTCCCCAGGCTGGCACGCGGGAAGTTTTCAATCCCGTCTCAATTCCGGAAGAGCATCGTCCTCGAAAGAGTCTGACAAGCCTCAGTCTCAAAGGAGCTTCGATAAGCATGGAGCGACTGGAGAAATGGAGCCAAGTTACAGATCTGTCCAAGCTCCAGTCACTAACCATGGACCGCGTCAGTAACCCATTTCTATCACTAGTCACTGAAACGGCAGCGTTCACGTCATTGGAGAAGTTGTCTATGACCTTTGGGTTCCCCCGCGACAACGAGCACATCCAACCTCTCGCCGAAACGTTCTTTGAGAGTCTTCCTCCATTGAAGACCCTGCGGCTACATAGATTCATCGGTGTGCCATTGTTGCAGAAGATCCTTGAGAGGCACGGTCCTTCCCTGCGAGAGCTCCTGTTCAAGCCTTTTGGAGGATCAATAGGCCCCCCTCAGATACAGGTGAAACCTATCGTCCTCACAGCTTCCGATATTGCGCATGTCGCTGAACTATGCCCTTTGGTCGAACAACTTGATCTGTCACTCCATCGCTTCCAGGGCAACTATCGTGAGACTGCCTGCTACGAAGCTTTAGGGAAATTCCAGTCCCTGAAAAAAGTATCTTTAGACCTTAATTACGTCATGCCATTCGCTCAGCCACGCACCATTGATGACCTGGACGAATCTATGGACGAGCTCGATAGACAGAGATATGGAGGACCATGCACAAGAATGGTGTATAACATCGATGCTTGCGACGCGATGACCAACGCCGCTGTAGACGAGAAGCTAGCCAGATCAATCTGGGATGTAATCACTTCATCTCAGTCCGGGAACAATCGTCTCCTGTCGCTCTGCATTATGCCTCGGAAGGCGATTGTTGCGGGCCATGTCAGCCTCCCAATTCCCAAGGTCAAGCACATAGCCAGATCCTTCAAGGTCACTTGGCACGGCTACGGCAATCACGTAGATGTTTTTGAAATCGGGAAAAAACGGAGGGAGAGAGAGGATAAGGAGCGAAGACAGTATGAGGCGGACATGATTCGGGAAAGGGGCTCTTTTTGGGATCTGCGCGATGAGATCTTTGAGAGACTATGGCCTCAAAGCGAGGGTCAGCATTGGCATGATAGTTGGAGTAGCTTCCCTCTAAAGCGCTCGTCTTAGATAGTACTGGTCATCGGCTTCCAGGGTTAAGCTGGTCCTGGATATATTTCAACAGCGATAAGTCACTTATAAAGATATCACAAAAATAAAGAGACAAGTAGATTTTCATTATTTATTTCATCTCGCTGATATGAGAAAGCATCTACGGTTATGTCGAGGGTGAAACGTAGCCATATCTCCATGGATTCCCCAACCCATCGCCCGTAAGTACTCAGTTGAGCCCAACACGTTCGAATGGATAGAACAGGAAGGAGAAAGGGTCAGAGAGCCCTCTATTTTTGATCTTGGAATTTTGCTGAATGAATATACCACTGATGCAGGTATAACCATGTCACTTACCACATAGTGGTCAAGCACAAAATTCCGTTTTGAAGATTATAAACTTAACTGTAATCTATTTGATGGAGGGGAAGTGACAAAAGTTTCCAATTAGATCGTTGACTAGATTGGGTATTTATATTGATGTTTTTTTCTTTTGGCTGTTTTGGTTACCTCATTCGAGCAGCCTTGAACTTGCTCACACGCTTGGGAGCTTCCTCAGTCTCTATAGGGACTATTTCGGGCTCCTCGTCGTTGACAAATCCACCGTTCTGCTGGATTTTCCGGTTTCTCAGGTGATAGAATTCGGTGGCAATTTCCTTTCTGTGTAGTTGCTCATCGAGCTCATCTGCCTCTGGTGCTATCGCATCACCCTCCGAGACTTCACGTTCAAGGAGAGTGTCGGCAACGATCTTATCTTTGGGCGGTTGGGGTGCGGATGGCTTTTCGACCACATCTGAAATGGGCTGAGAGAAGGGCTTGGGCTCTGCCGGTTTGGCAGGGAACAAGGGCAACGATGATGATGCATCCGGCTTGCGTATGGAAGAGCGAAGCTCAGTAGGTCGAGTGTTGCTGTTGGATGGAGGAAGCGGTGGAGCAGTATCTTCACTTGCACCATTCGCCGTCGCTTTCCGAGCGCTCTTGAAGCGGGAGGCCTTCTTGGGAGGGCCGGTCGGAACAGTTTTCTCGGCAGGCTCTGTGCGTTCGACAACCGAGTCTGACAATACTTGGACATTCGATTGCCGCGGAGGTGTCTTCTCCGCAACCGCTGGTTTAGAGGCAGGGGCGATATCGAGGTCATCAGCGAACGCAACCTTTTTCTTTGGCTTTTTCGGTTGAGCGGACTCATCGGGTTGGTGATCGACCTTTACCACTGCCGGTTTGTCAAGGTCTTGTTGCATTTCAGCCGGCAGCGAGCCAGTGTCTTTGCCCATATTCCACATCCCCCTAGCATTCAGCTTTGCCTCCAATTCACGCATCTGCTGGTGGTATTCTTCATCCAAGACTCGGCCCTTGGTTCGTCCATGCTCATCTTCCTCCTCGTCTTCATCACTGTCATAATCGCCATATCCATCATCATAAGAGACATCGCTTGCGTCATCATCCAGTTCAAGCTCCGCGACAACGGCACCGACTTCATCCAGATCAAGCCCATACTGCAGCATCTCACGGCGCAGATTGGCATCTTCGGGGGATTCATCGACATCCGTAACAGGGCGCTCTTTCTGGTCGTCGGAGGGTGGGTTCGTAGGCGCAATATCCTCCACAAACTCAGTCTCGGAATCTTCGTCAGCCTCTAGGGAGGTGTTCGTTGGTTCTTGTTTGGTAGAAGCATTGTCCACTTCTTCTTTCTTCTCTTTCTTTTGTTCAGGCTGCGAAGTACTTTCCGAAACAGCAGCTTTTGAACCCGTCTCAGGCACCTCTGGGATATCCTTCACTCCGGCTTTCTTCAAAACTTCCAAGAGTTGCGGCGCTTGGTCTCCAGGGGTTGACGTCGAGCTCGAAATCACTTTTCCATCTTCATCAATCTCTTCCATGATCTCTGTCATTGGGAAATCGGCTCCGGTGTCTGTAGAACGCTGCTCGAAAGAATCCAGGGCATACAGCTGGTCCTCTGCGGCCCGTAGTCTTTTCTCCATCGTCGTAACGTTTTGCTTCACATAGTCGACCCTCCTCGAAAGAAGGTCAACGACCTGCTGCCTGGACCGTGACATGCCCTGCTTCTCACCCAGTATCACTTTCATCTCATCCTCATTCACCAAAGTCCCGCCAAAATCACGGCCAACTCGGAGGAAGTCATCTGTTGTCGCGTCATCATCGAGATCGCCGATTTCCTCCTTCAGGCCATCATATTCGGCCTCCCATGTCCTCCAGTGGTAGAGGGATTCTTGGAGTTTAAGAATGTTACTCTCAAGTTCGAGACGCTGGCGTTCAAGATCGTCCAAATTATTTCCGGGGACGCCCATCGTGAGAGTGAGTTGGGGAGAGGTCTTTAAAAAGGATGTAGTGAGCTTCAAGGCTCTAAGAAGTTGTGTTTTAAAAAAAAAAAATCGAGTGAGGTCAAAGAGAAAGAAAACGAGGGGCGCTTCTTTTGAGGCGAAGAAAAAAGATGTTCCGCAGTGCGGAAGACGGAGCGGAGCATCTGATTGGTCCGTGACTTGGCCGCTCATATCGCCTTTAACGTTCGTCATCATCGCAGTCACTTGGCCAACTTTCTCTCGTTCTGCTCAGGAGCAGCTGCCAGACGGAATCATGTCTGTCTCCCGCAATGGAATGTCTAACCGCGGGGATGAAGATGGTGGGTGTTTCCTTTATTGAAAAAACATGTCTGGCCGGTCAGCTAATCCAACTGTCGACAGAGGTCTGCCCCGTCTGCAAATCCTCGAGATATCTGAATCCAGATATGCGGTTCCTCATCAACCCGGAATGCTATCATAAAATGTGCGAGTCATGTGTGGACCGAATATTCTCGTCTGGTCCTGCGAACTGTCCGGTGGCAGGGTGCCATAAGACATTGCGAAAGAACCGATTCCGAAAGCAGACTTTTGAAGATATAAACGTGGAAAGGGAGGTTGATATAAGACGCCGGGTGATGCAAGTGTATGATGGTCTTCTTTTCCTTTATAAAATATGCAGCACCATGTCTAATTGCCTTCCAGTCTCAACCGCCGCGAAGAAGAATTTGCCTCCAAACGAGCCTACGATGACTTCCTCGAACAACGCGAAGAGATCATTGCCAACCTTGTCCACGGCACTGATGTTGCCAAAACCGAATCCGACCTTCAGAAATACGCAGCAGACAATATGCGCTCCATCCGCAGCAACCAAGCCCTGGAAGCACAGGAGGCAACTACATTCCAGGAGCAACAGACCCTGGAACAAGAACAAGCGCGTCTCCGCCGGCAGGCTGCAAGAGAAGAATACGAAACTCAGCGACGTGAGCTGCTCACAAGCCGAGAAGATGTGCTTACCCGTCTAGCCAGCGGTCGACCAGCCGACGCAGCTGCCATTGCGCGCGAGGGCCACAAAGTTCTGCTCAAGAAGTCTTCTGCTCGTCGTAGCGAAGAGGAGCGCATCAGGCAAAAACAGGCAGCCCTCAGGAGCTCGGAAGCCCGGAAGCCCAGCCAAGGTGTTGCTGTCGACTCTGGCGGCTCTGGCGACTCTGGTTTGATCAAGGGTCTCAAGAAAATCGAGACCCCAGAGCCCGAAAAGCCGTACGACCCCTTTGCAGGATATGTGCCCAACAAGCGGGACTATTTTACCTTACAGGACTCCTACCCATCCAGTTACCTCAATCCCCTCAAACAAGACCCTCGTGTACAGGCGGGTGGTTACGATCTTCGGGAGTACTACTCGCGGACTCTGCTCGAGGCCTTTGCTGGATTGGGCTGCTTCGTTGATGAAGAGATTTCTAAATGAGACGCAGCGGGTGGACTGGGCGCGTCGAAACCTGTGGCTGCAGGCTCCAGCTCGGAGACAAAAGACACGGAGTAAAAACGGCCGCCGTTAACCACGGCAGGCGTCAAGGCCTTTATAAACTGTTTTTGGCCTCTGTTCTGGCCAGGTGCTTCTTGCATGTTGGGAGAGAATATACCGTTGAAACAATGCGAAGGCATAGATGGCGCATTGAATCATAAGCATAGCGAAGGCGTTCTGGTTTCTGGATATGGGGTTTCATGTACCATACACCATGTCATACTCTTAAATTCAACCTGCATTTTTCATCTTTTACCAGTATGCATCCTAGGATATGTTATTATTAGCCTAGTGTATTGGATATATTCAACCTCAAGCTTCAGTACTCATTGTCCATCATATTGAAATGAAATGAAAGTAAATATCATTAATCACCAGGAACTATTGTTCAACCATGGAAACAAAAGGCTGAGATGCTGGTGACAAGAGTATGTTTTCATCCCCTCAATTCCGCCCCGACCCACGATGATGTCGGATGCCCCGCCATCGTCTCTGTTTGTCCCCGCATTGTCAGCCATCCTCCTTCAACGAACAATTCAGCCATCAAATCATCTTGATCTTTCCTCGTATCGTCCTATCCATCAACACTAACTCACAATGGACCGGTCAAACAAGCCCTCTGCCATCGGGGTGAGCGCATCGCTGCCCCAGCCCACCATCTCTCTCCGCGATAACACCGTCGAGGCCACCTTGCCTACCGGTGAATCCGTCACCGTTCATCTCTACGGAGCGACCGTCAGTTCGTGGAAGCTTGCAAATGGCCAGGAGCAATTGTTCTTGAGTGAGAAGGCTCATCTGGACGGTTCCAAGCCTATCCGCGGTGGTATTCCTGTTGTGTTTCCGGTACGTCCGGGCTTATTAGAAAGGCCCTCGTTGCAGCCACACTTGAAAACCATCGTTGCATCATTTAGCTAACACAGATAATTGTGTTGCATAGGCATTCGGCCCTCCTCCCAAAGACCACGCTACTTCCTCACTTCCTCAACACGGCTTCGCACGGAACTCGAACTGGGAATTCCTGGGCAAGTCATCGTCAGAGTCATTGGGCAAGGACCGCAAGGATGGAGACGACGCCGTGAAGCTGGACTTTGGTCTTTCGCACGGCATGCTCAGTGATGAGTTCCGCAAGGCGTGGCCATACGAGTTCGGGCTTGTGTACAGCGTCACCTTGACCAAGGACGGTCTTGGAACTTCGCTGCAGGTGCAGAACAAGGGCAGCCAGAACTTTGACTTCCAGGTTCTAATGCACACATACCTTAAAATTGATGTATTTTGGCTTTGTCACTTCAATCTTTCACAGAATCAAACTAATTATAATCACAGGACATCACGAAAATCCGCGTCAAGAACCTCGAGTCCAAGACGTATGTCGACAAGGTTCGCAACGCCAGTACCTTCACCGAAGAGTCCTCCGCATTACCCATCACCCAAGAGACGGACCGCGTCTACCAAGCTCTAGACCCGAAGGTCCCCATCGTCGTTGCCTCGTCCGACGACGATCAGGCGATCTTCTCCATCACTCGCGAAGCATTGAACGACGTCGTGGTCTGGAACCCGTGGATCGAAAAGGCAAAGGGTATGGCAGACTTTGGGCCCGACGAGGCGTACCAGAAGATGATCTGTGTCGAGGCTGGTTCTGTTTCTGGCTGGCAGACTCTGGAGGCGGGCGACTCTTGGGAAGGTGGACAGACGATTCGCCCAAAGCTGTAGAGCGATGTATTTGAAGTACGCTGTAGTTTTTCTTTTCTTTTAGTACTTTTATGATGTCTACATGACGAATAGAATGTGATTTGACTAGTTGGCTTTGACGGAAAATAGAAATCTTGTCCTCCGAAGTTGATGGGTTGCAGTGAAAAATCCGCCTGTTTTATTCTTTGGCTTATGTAGCATAGATTCGTGCAGGTGTTTAACAATTGCCTCTATGGTGTAGTTGGTTATCACGTGGGTCTCATATTCCTATGACATTTCTGTTCAACAGATTTGACATCCCGAGGTCTCCAGTTCGATCCTGGATGGGGGCAATTTCTTTTTTCCTTTTTTTTTCTCCCGCTATGTTTCATTATTAATTTCTTGTCTGTATTTTCAGAGCTACTAGATGTCTCTGTTTCTTTTCTTTTCATGAATGAGGCGTCTGTCATAGCTTTAGGGCTCGGTATGGACAATCAATTTAATTAATAATACATAGGGTTGAGAGAGAGGCATTATCCGTGATCTGGATATGAAGATATTTATTGATATGCTCTTCCATGTCTGGCTGCTGGTTGAACCTAGGAATATCTGAGGCAGTAAACGTCTTATGCGTCTTCGCAAAAGAAACCCAAGAATCCGGCCTCCTTTCCCTGCAAATGCTACAGTTGAGTAGCCATTTGCATAGCTTCGATGACAGTTCCCAGGGATTATGTCTGGTATTGGTGTTGATATTCCAAGAACGCAAGAGTAGTCAGATGACATTACTATAGTCATAGTTAGCATTAAAGAGATGTAGCATTTAAAGTCATCATTTGCCTGGTTTGGTGTCTCATTTAGAAAAATCATGATCAATGCCTATAGACAAGGGCATCTTTTAGCAAACCCCTAATACCTTCGTTGCTGTTACACAATACTTCCCATATGTAGTTATTCCTGCAGATATTCAACTCTATATACCATAACAATATGTATTTAGCCTAATTAGGACTTATGTTCTTCTATAATAGATTATCTTCTCTTTTTCTACTGGCTTTTAATGTTACAGGTTACCATACCCTTGACCATTGCATCCTCCCTATAAGGAAGTATATGTGAGAACCCTAATATTTACAGTATATATTCTGTTTAGCTATAAGATATCTATACTTCAGTTGCTGTTACACAACAATCCCCCCTTTTTCTATGCCCTCAAATATTTAGTATCACTATGCCTTCAGCCTAATTGGGACTGCTACCCTTCTAGGTCTGTTGTGGCAGCTTCTCTTCTTCTTTCAGGTTTAGACATCTTCCCTTTCCCCCTCTCCAACATTCCTCCCAAACCCAGTATTGAAGCAAGGAATCCTTTTCTTGTGATACCATGTACCAGTGAATTGCTTTTGTAAATGCTTTTAGATAGTATAGTACTACTTACAGTCCGAAATAAAAGTAACCCATACATTACTTCCTGCAGTACAGGTAAACAATAGACAAAAGACACATACCGCGTAGAAAGACATGGTATAATATGGCTACAAGAAAGAATTTGGACGTGGTATGGTTTGAAATCTGACTGGTTCGATAAAGAGTTTGACCTGCATATAGGCATGTCCTTGTGATTCACAACTTTAGTAATGGCACTTAGGACTATGATCATCTGCGTCAGGGTTGAAAATCATCTTTAACCAGGACACTAAAAGCTACTTAAGCAAAAGGGCTCCTCTCTAGGTACATTTTCCATTTACACAAGAGTTCCAACAATCTGACACAGGCGCATTTCCTCTTATTACCCAATTTAATACATCTTACACCGTGCTTTATACTATACTCTAGGCCACAATGTTGACTGGAAAGAAATGCCTTACAATGTCTGACATGTGGCAAGAAGTCACTGCCTATTTCCAAAATGGTCCTTCATCTTCTAATCCTCTCCGGTTTCGCACCCACCTGTGTCTTTTGCAACCGCCGGCCTCCCGAAATGGCAACCTTGATTATGGATTTGAGGTTGATGAAGAGGCCATGACTATTTTCTCTTGCATGGGTGGCACATCTCGGCCCCCATGTACCTGCAAAGATCTCGATGAACTCGTTGAGGATATGGAAAACTTCATGTCATCCTGTGCAACACCCCATCCGGATGACTATACAATCCATACAGAGAAGAGTGATACTTCCATTGAAGAAGTCGCCCTGTACACAATGCGAGATACACTTCAGTGGTGGGTAACGTGGCAGGGGTCCATCGGGTCGCACTTTTGGAAACATTTATATGTCGCTATAATCACCATTTGTGACGATGTCGCTATTCCTCCTCAGGACTTGGCCAATGGCACTTTTCGATTCCTAGGTTACACTCTGGAAGACATATTAGATGGTCTTCACTCCGAGGGTGTTCATCCAGATGACATCAGAGAGCTAAAGATGCTCACATGGCGCCAATTCATCTGTCAATACTTGGAGAAAGTACATCCTCGAATCCGAGCCCGACTTCTCTCTCAAACCACCATGATGACCCAATTTCGCGTCATGACTGGCAATCCACAGGGCGCTGCGCTCACCATCCTGGCGTCCCGAGCAACAGGCCCATTTTCGGCTGCGTACGATGCGGTTGAACTTGCCGGCATTGGCGTTTGTTTGTCCCTTGACATAGGAAAGGAGGCTCGGGGGGTTCTTCAAGGGGAGGAGACTGAGACGGTTGCGGGCAAAAATCGGGATCTGCTCAAGAGCGAGCTACGTTGGATATACGCTCGATCCATAGAGCTCCTTGATGTTCAGCCTTTGGCTTCTTTGGTCCGTCGATTTGCGACGTCTGGTTTCTCCTATGTTCTCGTGATGGACCGCTACCTCGAATGGACGAGAAACACCCGGATTCCCATGACGCCGGGTTTGCGCCATATGATCGACTCTTATCGAGGTCTCCAAAGCAATCACATTCCGATTTCTGTGGATGAACCTGCCCAAGGTTGGCATCCAATGAATGAATGCATTACGACTAAGGGAGACCCGGTTTGAATGTTTGCGCTATGTAATGTGGGGCTTGGTATTGATATTGATGCGGGTAGATTGAGGTGATTGGATTGATGAAAGGACTGAAGTAGAAAGCAATGGAGTTAGTATAGCTATTGATCGTTTGGTAGTAATAGGAAGATAATTTGCGAAAGGTTTCTCATTAGAGAATAGCGGTATTCTACCGCTGACATGTAGCTATTCCACCATGACATCCGCAAACCACTTATTTATCCCTATGAAAAGAGCCACAACAGCAAGTGTCCAGTATATCCCTAGCCGTGGCCTCATCTACTTCATCCTCTAGATATATTCTTTTAGCCCACAACGCAGAACAATGATCATCACCCACAACATTCATACGTATATCATTCTCTTCACAAGCCTCATATAACGCCTTCTCATCCTCATCCCACATCCGCTCATAATGCCCATTCCACAAGCGAAGCGTAATCCGCTGCAAAAGGGGCGTTGCGACGTCCCAAATATCCACGAACGATTCTACATGGCTGTATATCATTGTGTCTTGCCAGGGGTTCTCGCCGAGGGGACTTGGGGCGGCTCTTATGACAAGCTCTTGGAGTGAAGATGGTAAGACGTCACTTAGTTTTCTGTCGTATGTTTCGTCGTCAATGAAGCCTAGGAGGACATGGATTGGTATTTCAGCGATTTGGAGTTTGGTGAATGATTTTAGGAAGCCGTTGAAGGGCTGCCATGATTCCATGAGTTCGTCGTCTTGGTGTAGTTCTCCCCAGCCACCGGGATAGTATTCGAGGCTAAGAGAGAGTGCCTCCATTGTGTGATAAAAGGGCTTTAAGGCTTGAAGGAGAAACTGGCCCTTTTCCAACACCTGTGCCTCGAGCCGTGGGTATGCTAGTCCTAGGTGCAGCTTTGTCAGGTTCGGCGTGCGCTGTAAGATGAATAACACATCTTCTTCTGGAATTGTCGACCGAGCTAATACTAGCGAGGTCAGGTTCGCAGGATCACACTGTAGCTTTTCGTTTGTTCTGAGATCGACGGTATCACGCAGCCAGATACCCAGATGCTGGAGGGACGGGAGACAAAACCACCCGATGAACTGATCCTGGTTGTAAACGGAAGGGAACCCATCAAGATCTAGCGGCAACATATTGTTGTCCCACAGCTCAGCTGGAGGTGTATTTCCGCCATATTCAGCTCGTTGGAGATGATCAAACGTAGACAATACTTTGTTTCTCGATAGAAGAGAGTGCTTGAGCATCCTGCCCGGATATCCACCCATCCAAACAAAGGAATAATCCAAATAGAGCGTCTTGACGTTGGGAAGTTGCGATAAAAGGATAGTAGCGAATACATAAACATTCCCATCGTTCAAAGCCTGAAGCCACTCATTCGCATCTGGGAACTGCCCTTGATGGATGATATCAACTCCCTTCTGAACCACATCTTCGAATAGCGGTCGTTCTTCATTCCAAGAAACGGTATGCTGAGGAGCTATCCAAGGTCCATGCCAATCCCTAAAACACTCTGCTGATGACACGCGACTTTCCTTATCTGACCACGGGTAGTTTGATGAGAGCAAGCTAACATATTGCACAGATGCCGCTAAATCTGGTCGATTCGATATGGTCCTAAAGAACTGCAGAATACGTCTCAGGGGTGGTGTTACCCAGTCCCAGCTTATTTTGCGGCAGAGAAAGGGCTCGCTTGAAGCGTGGAGAGCCTTGCATGTTTTTGATACGGATAATAAGTCGTCAAATGAGAGATATTCAAGAATGCATATCCAGCAATCTTGAGGGAGGTAGGAGAGTCTCGATTGAGCAGAAGATGAAAATGCAGGGAAAGTCATGATAGTAGTAGTGGTGATGATACGAGGTGAGGCTGTGAATCCTTAACATACCTTCAGCCTAGTCCCAAGGCAGTATGGCGCTTCTGCACTTATACTTTTTATTTTAATTAGTGGGTGTCAACGCTGAAGTAGAAATATGAATATGTCTTTGAGATTCAATATCTACAAACTCCAACACCTCGCCAAAGATTAAATCCACCCATATTCCTATATATATAAACAACAGACCATAGATAGAAAAAGAAATAATTAATTCTAGCAAAACTCATGGCTCATCAGACAAAGCATGTCCCTTTAAGGTTACACACTTCCATCACCAGTCCTTGCAGTGACACCCTCCTTCTCATCCTGCAAGGCGGCCAGCTCCTGAGCAGCTTCGAACCTGTATTCAGGACCCTTATAGTCTCGGTTGCCGCGGAAGAGCCACCACAGCGCCACGAGAGTCATCAAGCCCACGGTAATCACACTTGTGTAGTTCATGTTCTGTGCTGTAACTGGCATAACCAGAGGGAAGCAGAAGAACACAACAGTCACCACAATATATATGACAGCGATGACATTAACTGCCATTCCCAGAGCCTTGCCCATGTAGAATGGACCGGGGACGATATTCTTCCGCCCGGTTAGGACATGGGGAAGGATGGCACCTAGGTAGGAGAGTGTGCTGAGAACGATGTAGGATGAGATGAGGGCTTGGAAGGCGGTGGTGCTTCCAAGGTAGACACATCCCAGACAGGTCACCATTCCACTCATGGCCACGGTCGCTCGGATGGGAGAGTTGAACTTTAGATCGACATGAGCGAAATATGAAGGGAAGGGGGTCGCATTGTCTCGGGCAAGACTCCACCACATGCGGCCTCCTGTGACAAAGGTGCCGATTAGGGTCGGGAAAGTGGCTAAGAACAGAACGGCGATCATTCCAACGGCACCTGCGTTGGATCCTGTGGCTTGTCGGTAGATCTCTGCGGTGGGGAACGAGGAGATGCTGCTGTTAAACACAGCGTCGAGGTCATCAATAGCGTAGAATAGAGCGATGAGGTAGATGAATGCGCAAGAAAATGCCGTCAGCATTTGGAGCATAATTCCCTGCGGAACCTTCTTCTCTGGTTGGGGAACTATATCGGAGGTTAGCATCATATGGATTCAGGCAGGAGATAATACGGACCTTCTTCTGATAGATGGCTGATACAGTCAGGGACTCCGACCGCAAAGGCTGCATTGAGTAGTCCTGTCATGAAGCAAATTCCATCAGACCATCCACCTGTCTCATTATCGAATGTGGTCCAGACATCGGCATTGCTCGCATGTCTTTTGGGCATGGCAGCGAGGACAATCACAGTGATAAGAAGTCCACACAGTGAAAGAATCAATGCAATGCGATTGATCACGGGGATAAAGCGATTCCCAAAACAGACGATAGCGCAACAGATCCAGTTGACGAGCTGGAAGGCGATGAAAACCTGCCATGGGTGGAACTGCACAGTAGGAACGCGGAGTATGTGCATGGCGACGACTTCGTTACCGAGAATAGAGCTGATAGACGAGCAGGAGAGAAGCCATGCGCAGGCGTTCAAGTATCCGGTGAAGAATCCAACCACGCGTCCGTGTTTCCTGCTTAAGACAGACGACCAGTGGTATACACCACCTGCTGATGGCATTGACGATGCGAGTTCCGACAGTGAGGCCGATATTAACGTATAGAAGACGCTGACCAGGATGAGGCCATACAGCACGGCCATTGGTCCTCCATTTTCAAGAGCTGTCACGATGGTGCCTCCGGTTGAAGCCCAAGAACTGCATTTCCGGTCAGTCAAGAGGCGACGAAAAAGAAAAAAGATTCACTCACTTGGCGATGACAATACCCAGACTGGTCAAGCTGAAAAGATCGAAACGTCGCACGAGTTGCTGTTTGTGGCCCAACGCAGCCTCTAGACGGGCTTCATCGATCTGAACGGTGCTGGTATCCTTGGACGACATTTTTCATCACACGAAGGATTTTTTTCCCTTTGGGAGATTGTGAGTTGTGGGGGATAAGGAGATGTGCAGTGAAAATTGGGAACCCTCGAGAGTAGATTTAGAGGGATCGACAAGTTGCTGTGCTGAGCATGGCCGATCTGGATGAGGACAATTCCCTGAACAGACTAACGAAAGAATATGAGGTTGATGGAAAAGCAGTCGGATATTTTTTTTTTCATTTCTCCTCACATTCCAGAAGTAATGCAAGGATCAAACCAGACCATATGGGCGCCACGTTGCCACGTGCATTGGAGAAGCAGTTGAATGCCTGGGGAGATTCAAGTAACACAGACAATAGGGGCACTCAACAGCTGAAACCCGCCATTTGTCATTTCTTGCAGTCAATTTTACTATCGCATCGTTGCTTTTCCCCAAGCGGCATCGTGCAGGATTAACCTAATGCGACTTGCAGTTGGGGTCTGTTCCTTGGTTGTTTCCACAGAGAATAATGTTCCATTGCTAACATAGATAGTACTAGTTTGTGTTGATGCTATTCTGATCGGTGGTGCCTCGAAATGTCAATATATCCGATTCAGCCTTGCGTCTGGCGTTTTCCTCTGTCGACCGAGTCCAACTGACTCGAACACTGGAATTCCCATCTCAATCTCCATTCAGTCTCCACTGTGCACTGCCTTCTGTCCGTCGAGATGATCATTGCTCTATCCATGCTTCTTGGATGGAATCCCTGTCAAGCTTCTGTTAGTCCGCCCCACATGCTCTCTACAATTCCATCTGTTCATCTTCCCATACAATTTGTATACAAAATGGAACAGCTTCAATGTACTGCACTTGAGACCAAAAAGCACAGTTTGTCTTGAATGCAAACATGTTTTATGTTTTCTTCAACTCGTAGAATTATTCAACTTCATCCACCAACGACTTTCGGCCTAACCAGAGTCCATCATCTTTCATCTTCATCATCTCGTTATCTCTATCCTGTTTCAGTATTTTCGGCTCTTCAATCGCGTAAATCTAACTCTTTCCTCAAGCGGCGCAGTGCCAATTCTCTCCTACGGCCCTCATCCTCGTCACGGCCATCATCCAACCTCAGCGCGTCCAACGATATCTCACAATGAACTGAAAATGTCTGGGATAATGTGCTAGATGGGATTGGTTTTGGAGTATAAGTGGACTATACAAAGGTATAGAGTGTATGGCATATTCGTTGGCATCTTCCACAACGCTGGACAGGAAGAACAAAGCTGGTACAAGAACAATAGAATCACTGGCTGTTATGATGGATTCCAATTCTTATCCCAAGGTGATACTCGTCCATGCGTCGAGTTCTAGACCATAGATGATTGCATGGTGCTAACCAATTCGAATGAATGTTTGTCTCAGGACCTCAAACAATCCATCCTTTAATCCCTGGACTATATCACCACATCTCGCACTCGACTATTCACCATCAACAAAGAATAATCTCTCTCTGGGAGGAACAATTTGCCTTTCGGTGGGAATCCGACCTCTGACTCGTTTTGTATGCCCCGTTTAATATTTCCAAGTCGGTCGGGCTTTGGGTAATCTGTTCGAGATTGAGAAAGCTTGTGGAAAAAAAGTTCGAATGGTCGCTTGATATAGTATTCGAGACAGTGACACTGCGATGAATGACGGAGACATGCGAACTGTGGCGGAAGACTTTCCACTACATTATGAAATTGAAGACGATCTCTCAGTCTGGCATTGATCAACCACCAAGCGAAATACAAATTATAATAGCCCCCATGTTACTCAAAATCGCTGTTTGGAGATGGAGGCAAAGCTCTTATATTTGTCAACATAGGGCTTCCTTTCAACACAGCCGAATGCTGGCCCGATCATGCCATTCTGAATCAGTTGCGAGGTCCAACTGTTCTAAGAAGCCCTTCTGCTAATTATGAACGATGGAATAAGTGTAGGGATAGAAATCCCACAAGCGATGATCCCTGTCTTCGCGCACAGCCATAATATCGCACGCTTAATCAGATAAATGGAGTTCGGTGAACGATCGATTCTTCATCAGGTATGGATCCCTCTCTGTCAGGCAATGATCAACTGGATCAGGTTTATTTAGGCGTGTTGGTGCCAGACGGTCACCGCCGCTTAGCGACAAACCCCAGTCGATCGTTCCTTCGGTACAGATAAGGTGCTGTCCAGGACTCCATAGGAATGCCTCGCAGGATGGCGAAATCCGAAAATCGATACCGACGGATCGGGTCGTGGCGACTGTTCTGTTCAATTCTCTATCTGGGGATGAGAGATAGCAAAAGAAATTCCTGGCTTTGAAACCAGGCAATTTCTCCCTGGATGCCGTTTAATTGCGGCTGGAGCGCCTTTAAGCTTCTAATTAGATACGCAGATCTTATCAATGATTGCCATCATTCACCCCTGGACTTACGCGAGGTATTCATGCTTTTTACAGGCAACGCAATAGAAATTCACCCAAGGAAAAAACAAAGAGGGCAATTGAAACGATCCCAAGAAAATAATGGACCTTGTGGAGGACTCCGCGGAGTGGGCACTATGGCTGTGATAATCGGTTTCATGCACCGTGACAAGAGATCGACATGGCCTGTGACCCTCAACCCAAGCTATTTGTGTTGTACAAGGACGCATTTCTGCGTCATCCTATTAGCTGGGGCTCAGATCCTCGTGAATTTCGAACGCAACTCGTGGGATTAGTCGCTTGGGAAAGCCTATCGACCTTGAATCATTACTCAATCAGAGCCCAACTGCGTTGGATTTTGCTTTTTTCGTCGCCTCTTTTGGCTTTTTTCTTCTGGCATTTCTGGGCTCGCCCATTCTCACAGGCTGAAGTGTTCCTTCAAAATGCGGTGTCACGAAGAGGTCAGATTCTCCGCGCCTCGAGTTGCAACAGATTAGAAACCCTGGAAAAAGGCTACCCTGCTATTTTTGCAGGAGAAATATGCCTCGTAATGATGACTTCCAAAGCTAGCAAGCACCGGCACATGCTTTAATTGTCGCAGTCTCCCTTGCGCAGCCCCCATTCCTTGCTTCTTCGGCCCCCGCCCGTTCAGATTGACACTTTGCTTTACCAAGGACGAGTTCTCACTGGCAAGTCTGGGTAATTTGTTCCTGGTGGATGATGATCATGTATGTCTTATTCTCCCACCTAGTGCTGAATATCATGATGCCCTGCCCCCATTGGTAGATTATATGGATACTTCTTCCAAATTGCTGGTTGGCCCCGGTCAAAGGAATTAATATATTATTAATTATTATCACCCAGGTCATTCTGCATATTAACCGTGCCAGATCCCCCAGTTCCGCTCGACGGCTCTGATCAACTGCATTGCATCGCTCTCTGACTTGGTCCTGCATCTTTTGTTCCCGCCTCGGGGGCGCTCTTGTTCAAGATGGGGAACGTGTCGCCTACCCCACATCAGCTATTAGTGGAGGCTTGTGTCTTCTGGAGTATTGGTGTGATTTTGTATGTTGGGAGGATGTATGTATATCTCCCTGGACTGAAGATGGATTGTGTTCTGATGAAACAAGGGTATCACGAGTCATTGGCAATGGATCATTCAAACGGCTATTCTGTATGTCGCAGTCAATCCCGCATCTGTTGAACCATCTACTTACTTTGGTTACAGTTGACGATTATGTGATGACTGTCACTTTTGTGAGCTCTATATCATTATTTACAATATATGGATGTGCTAACGCAGTCCCAGTTGTTTTATACGGGTCTAATGGTCCTCATCCAAGTTTCCGCCCAATATGCCACCAACCTCATGGACCCAGCAGACTACGAGTCCGTCCTCTCGGACCCCCAAGAAGTCAAGGATAGAATCTTCGGCAGTAAGATCGTCATCGGACTGGAACAGTGCATGCTGCTCTCGACCTGGGGAGTCAAAACATGCATGCTCGCTCAGTTTTGGAGGCTAACAAAGAACCTCAAACTTCACCTTTTCGTTAAGATTATTGTTGGCTATGTGGCGCTTGGATTTGTTGTTATTCAGGTTACCTACTTTGCCGTCTACTGTCGACCGTTCTCTCAGTACTGGGCTATGCCGGTGTCCAACATGCAATGTGCTACCTACCAGCACTACTCCATCACACAGGCGGTCTTCAACATCTCCTCGGATGCCGCAATGCTAGCTGTCCCAGTCCCGCTACTCATCAAGGCGCAGATGAAAAGGAGAAAGAAGGTCCTGCTAGTCTGCATCATGAGTCTGGGTATTTTCACCGTCATCGCCGCAATCCTCAACAAATACTTCAACTTCGCCTCCCCCTTGACAACCATCTACCAAATCTGGTACATCCGCGAGGCCAGCACGGCCATGTACGTGGCGAACCTTATGTGTCTCTGGCCACTTCTCCGCAAGGTCTTCGGCCTCAAGGCATTCCAATACAACAGCAAACAACGACGTCGGTATGGCGAACAAGGAAAATCAGGCGCGGCGACTACCACATACGGGTCTCGATCACGAGCGTCATCTCTCCACGCTCTGCATTTCAGTGGACCCGGATCGCGAAAGGTCATTAATAAGTTTAGATTCAGCCAAAAGAGCGGTGTACCGCAACGGACGAGTGAAGAGGCGATTAACAAGGCCTCGGCTGATTTTACCGATGGTCAATACGGGGATGCTGTACAGCTTGGAGTCTTGAGTAAGAGCGGACACCAGTCCCGGGGGAAGGCTGATACGATTTCTGATTCAGTCGTCGATCTCGAGGGACAAACGTTGAAAGATGACGGTCTTTATATGGATCACGCGAGAGGATCGCAGTCGAGTGCGGGGCTTTACGATGATCGACATGCTACGTCTTCACGAAAGATTAGTCCTTGAATGTGTTTTCTTTGTTCGATGGCCATACCATATACACCGGCGTATGGAAGAGGGATATGGTTGTTTTTGTTTATGTTGGATTTGTTACATACCCTGTTTTGTATACCCTGTGTTGCTGTGCTATACCCTGGAGGCGTTGGAATTGGATTTGTACTGGATACAAACTTGTATAGATGGTCTGCGACTAGTTTGATTATTAGATGAAGATAGATATTAAATAAAGACTTTTAAATGCTTGATTTGGCTAGAAAATGCTCCAAATCTATCATAATTACGCTGAGAAAGAGGGGTTAACAACCTCTGATCGCCCCCTTATTGTAAGCACAGCACTAATGGTCTAGTGGTTACGATTCGATCCTCCCATCACTTGATGAGACCAGATCGAGGCCCGTGTTCGAATCACGGTTAGTGCACGTTTCTTTTTTCTTTTTTGCTCAACCATCTTTTATCGTTTTTTCCGCGTGTTTTTTTATCCCATCTTTAAACAGTTCTATCTCTTTGATATCTGGGGTTCTTTTTGGCTTTGCTTCTTGTCGTTTTATGGGGAACGGCTGGTCCCGCAGGTCCACACGGTGGAGTTCGACCACTTTGCGATCAAAAACCTCTTTATTCAACGTAATACAATTAATCATCTATCTTCATTCTATCCATGCTGCCAGAAAATTGTCGTCGCCCCTTCGATACTGACAGTCTCTAGTCGCAGCATCTCATCCTTGCTTAGCCGCCATCCCAGCGCCTGCATATTCTGCTCAGCCTGCTTTCCGTCGCGGATTCCAGCCAACGGGACTACGCCCTTATTAATGCAGAAATTCAACGCCACAGCGGCCATGGGGACTCCTCTTTCGTCGGCGATCTTTTTCACCACGTCTAGTGTTGGCTCGAGCATGTGCATTGGATAGCTGCTGTAGCGATATGTGCGCGGGGGCTGGTTGAACCGTGTATATTTACCCGTCAGTCTGCCTTCTCCCAGCGACGCAAAGCCCTGAAACACGATATTGCGATTCCGACACGTTCGAATCAACCCCGTCACCTCGGGCGACCTTCGAATGATAGAATACTCGCACTGATTCACAGCCAGCGGAACACCGTGTCCGGCGAGCTCATCCGCCATCTTGATCATCTCCTCTTTATCGTAGTTCGCGACGCCCACCGTCTTCGCCATCCCCGCATGCACACAATCCGCCATCCCCTTCGCAACAGTCGATATCAGACTCGGATGAATCGGCCCACTAACAAGATACACATCGACGTAATCAAGCCCCAAATTCTTCAACGACGACTTCAACCTCACCATCGGCCCATGACTCTGCATCACCAAATTCGTCATGTCCGGCCAACTCAACCACTTCGTCTGCACCGCAAACGTCTCCCGCTTCATTCCCTCAAACAGACGCCCGCAAATTCGCTCGCTCTCCCCGTCCCCGTATACCTGCGCCGTGTCGACGAACGTCATCCCCGCCTCGCGTAGCTTCTCCCACGCTTCTTTAATCCGCGGTAGGTCTGTCTCTGCGTTATACCCCCAGTTGGCTTTGTCGCCCCACGACCACGCGCCCACGCAGAGGTAGGGCACTTGGACGTCTTGGTGCTTCCCGCGTAGTGTCACGCGCGCCTGGGTGTCGGGCATCACGCTGTCGGGGAGAATGTAGTGCTCCTCGCTGGTTTTGGGGTCGACGGGTTTGGGGTGAGGCGAGTGGATGCCTTCTGTTGCTGACATGCCCGAGGCGAGGCCGGCTTGGAGGACGTATTGGGATCCTGGGGTGGCCATTTTGGTTGATTTCTATTTGGTTGTGTATGTATTAGATGTGTATGGTTATTAGACAGATGTATGTATATATGTATATTGAGGTGATAGGGCTTTTGCACCATATATACCACAGGTATGGATCATGCGTCATTCGGCATCATCATGACACCAAACTGTGTTTCCATAGACACCGGAATATGAACCCGCGGTTCGCTTTCCAAGTGGTTAATCTTTTCATTCATAGATTGGCTCATTTAGAATCAAGCGTGGGCTGTATTTAAAGTGAGAACCCTACACTGTATGTAGCCTATTCAAGAGTCCCTTATATTCTATAAAACCGACTTTTTATGCATATCCACAAGCATTGACCAGAAAACCAAATGCCAATTCCTCCCTTTCAATAGTATAGTTTGGTTATACACGTTCAAAACAAGAAACTGCCCACGCCATGTCGAAAAATCTCCAGATGAAGAAACACAGAATAAGAAAATAAAGTGACAATCCAAGAAAGCAAAAGAAAAATGATGACAGCCGAGAAGGCCGACAAGATAAGAAATGAAGTTTCAATCAATATGTGCTCAACTCAACGCCTTCGCTATGCAGAATTACTCTCTATTCCGTATGTCTCTTCAATGCCTCAAGCGCTTCCACCCGAATATCAAACAGCAGCTCATCAATCTCCTTGACGGTGCCTCGGTCCAGTTTGGCTGACTTGGCATCGTCCAGGACTTTTCGAAGAGAGCTCAGAATTCCGGATTCGTTGCTGTCTGCTTCTTCGATTTGACCTTGCGAGATATGTTCCGTTGCCTCGTGACGTGATTGATCGTCAACTGCCTCTGCATCTTTCATGGTAATATCATCTTCAACAACCGGCTCATTCTGTGGCTCGGGTTTGTTCATTTGGTTATCAACCAAGATCTCGGGTATTTCGTTCACAGGATCGTGAGACTCTGCGGATTCTTGGACATGGACGTCGTCATTAGGTTCAGTCGAAGGCTCCTGATGCTCTTTCTCCTGGTCTAAGACCATGGTTTCGTCAGCCACAGGTTGCTCTTTTGGCAACTCTTGTTTGGATGCCTTGGTTTCGCCATGGCGCCTGTCCGATTTGCGAGAAGAGAGTCGCGGGGACTTCTTCTGACTAGGACTCTCTTCGGGGATGGGTGGTGCTGCAACCCCTTCCAGACGACCTGACCTTCTCCGTTTTCGAGCTGAGCGACTCCGAGACCTCGAGCTCTTGTCTTTACTGCCGATACCTTGATCTTGCTCAATAGAGTTGGGTCCGGTAGACTCTTCCGTATCGACCTTGGCCTGCCCCTTGCGCTTCTTGGATGACGATACAGCAGGTGAGGGGTTGGCCGTAGGTAAGTCATTGAACGATCTTGTAGCTCGCGTACTCCTGGGTTCTTGGGTGTCATCTGCGTCGGGTTCTTTGACAGAAGATATTCTCGATGATCGTCGCCTCTCTTTCTTTCGGGGTGTCTGTGTCTCAACTTCACGTTTCCGTTTCTTGGTCATTGGGAAACTGTTGGGAAGCTCCTCAAGTTGCTCGGCTTTGGAATCTTCAACCGCATCCGTAGCTAGTCCCATGTCTTGTTCTAGCTGAGACGCAATTTGCGTTTCCATGTCATCGGTAGACCCATCAGATGCTTCTGGTTCTGGTTCGTTTTTCTTTTCGTTCTTCCTAGATCGGCCTTTGTTCTTGCCGGCGGATTTGGGCGTGGCAGCCGCTCCTTTTGAGCCAGCCTTGGACCCCTGAGTATCACTCTTTTCACGGGAGGCCTTTTCTGGAGACGGGTTGGTTTCGGATTTCCCGCTAGATGGGTTCTTGCTTGCAGAAGAACGAAGACGTCTGGTTGTAGGTTTGTTTGTCTCCACGGGAGTTTCATCGTTCCGATTCTCTTTTCGAGATTTTGACCGAGAGCGATTCGGAGTTTCTTTCTTATTCGTATTCTTGGCGTCCTTGTTTCCAGTAGGTGAGGAATTGTGCGACTTGAGTTCAGGGGGAGACGACGGGGGTTCCTTGATCATGTCGACGTCCAAGTTTTGATCAGATAGCGAAGATAACTCTGATCCAGATTCCGAAGCCTGTGCCCGACCTCTTGTACCAGGCGTAGGAGATGAGCCAAGAAAGCCATCCTCATTTTCTGCAGGAGCTGGCAAGGTTGGTGTCAGGGGTGTTTCGTTCTCGGTCTCTGCATTCCGTAGGTTGCGCATATGGGGAGGCGTCATGAACCCAAGTTCTCTCGGCGTGTTCACCGGAGGAGACGACGATCTCAGGCTTTCGATCATCGAAAACACCTCGTTGCGCTGGCGATGAGCTTTGGAGCCAGTTGGTAACGACAAAGATAGCTCGTCACCTGCAAGCTGGTCGGAACTGCCCCCAGATCGTAGCGGCCGACGCTCAATTACCTGCTCGGGTGATAACTCGGTATTTACAATCACTTGTGTGACGGGAGACGAAGTGAAGCCGGTAGAGTTTGGGGTTTCACCCAAAACAAACCCCTTGCGAGACTTTGGCAATGCTTCAGTCGAGCTTTCCTTGTCTTGCGAGGCTGAACTGTCCTGGGCCTGTAGAAATTATAAGAATGGAACTAAGACAAAATAACGAAACACGTACCTGGGAGTCGGGTGGAGGCTGATTTTTCATGTAGAGCTCCAGCTTCACTAGCGCACGCGATATGGACATGGGGCAGGCCAGTGATTCTTGCAAGCCAAATGAAGAACGCCACATTTCAACAAACCTCTTGGCTATTGACATGTGGGATGAATCCAACCCAGCGCAAATAATTGTTTCAAACTTCTGCAAGCAAACGGCGTCGTGAGGTGTAGACGCCTGTAGAATATTCAAGACAGCCGAAGAAAGTGCACGAATCTGCAACGGGTTAGAATGCATTGAATGGAGCTCCTTACTTTATGCACTTACTGCAGTCAGAATCCGACTCTCAACGCCACTCTCAACATTAAGTTGGCGGACTTCATCCCGAATCCACAAAGCAAGGGGCTGCTGGAGAGTTTCGAGAATAGAGGAGCGGAAAGTAAGGATACCAGATCCCAGGAAAGATGTCAAGGATTCAATAAAGTCGGCAATACCGCTGGTTTCCGAAGCATTGAACCCTCCATAAGACTCTTGAAGCGTCCTTTCCACCAATTCCACCAACTTGTGGGGGAAGAGCAGCTGCTCATTTCCAGCTGAGTGGGAACCAGTTTCTTTCGGATTGGATGCTTCTTGTTGGCAGTAAGGAATGGACAAAGAGTTGCTGAGAAGTGAAGTTGACGGTAGGTAGGCATCACGAACACGAAGCCGCATCACGCACTCAGCGAGTGGTTCCATGGCAACAGTTGCGATTGCTCGATCACCCTTTTCGGTTCTGACAACTCGCACAAATGAATCCAAAAGCTGATTCCAAACCTGAGATACATCAGAGAATTTCAAGCCTGCTGAAAGAATCTTGACAATGTTTTCATAATCGCGTAAAACAGACCCATCACGCTCACGGGCAGATTCAATAGGAAATGAGCGCAAGCAATCCGCAGCCAATTGTGCTGTTGATTTCCAGACGATTTGGGCATAGCTATGGACTCCAAAGTGGAATTCGGCCTCGTTTGGGTGTAGGTCAGCACATTGTCGAATAATTTCCAAACGCGAGCCTCTGGAGGTTTTGCCGTTACAAGCAGCTTCGAGTGTGCCATTGATTAAGCGCATATATGATGGGGTTGGTTCTGAAATGCCAGACACGTCACTGATGATTCGAAGGAAATGCAAAATAGGACTGTCTGGGTTGGAATTTCCGCGAGAATGACGATGTGTAGGTGTATTGGCAGCCTGGAATGTTTCGTCCGTCTTCAAGAGCAGTTTCTCAGTAAATGGAATACTGCCAAGAGAAAATATCATTGTTGTAGATAAGAAGCGGAATCTCTCAAAGAACTTCTCGAAAGATGTGTCTGTGGCATTGAGTGAGGAAGGCCCAGCGTTCCAGAGTCGCTGGAGTAGTCCGAGCACACTGGCAACAGCATGCATCGATTCCGCTGACGGGGTGATTTCTTTGCTAGAAGCGTAAGACAGTGCCCGGGAAAGACTGGTCCAAGCAGTGGCAATGTTTGACTTCTCAATCGCAACGACACCGTCCGCCCAAACAGACGATTTGAAAATGTTCTCGAAGACTTTCAGAATTGACGTAATCCGGGACCTTATCCATTTGCAATCAAGAGAAGGTAGCTCTTCAGGGTCCAACTTATTGTTGTCATTTGCCTTGTTTTCAAACCAAACTTTTGCTTGAGGGCTCCACAACATATTAGACAAGACCAGAGAAAATCTGTCGTTCAACATAGGGGCCGAGGAGAACACGCCGGCAGAAGGGGAAGCAATGTATTCCTCCCAGACGAAGTCAAGGTGTTGGTGGGATGTGGATGGGCGAAAGGCGTAATATACAAGGTTATAATAGCTGGATAAAGCAACCTGAGAGAGTTGTGCCATTTGCTTGTCCTGCTTTTTGCGTTCGAATTGAGATAGAATCGGCCGGCTCAGCATTTTGATAATCGATGGACTGGTTGCTTCGTTCGGACTGACAACATAAACGAACCGGTTCCAACTTGTCATAGCTTGTGCCTTGATTGCTGGCTCACTGCAGTTGAAACACTTCTGGAGTACAAGAACCAATTCTTTGAAATGCTCCCATTGATCGACGTTTGACCTTTTGCTCCTGAGAAGCAAAATAATGACACTCCAAATCTGTGGAACATGTACACCACTATCTTGAGATGCCATCATCCTTGACATGCGCTCGCATATCTCGGCTACCATCTTTCTGTTGTTTTCAAGAGGCCGATCGAAACAATCGCGAATACTCTTTGATAAGGCGGGGTTCGGTCCGAATACCATAGAAATGTGAAACCCAAGAGCAATAGCTTTCACTCTAGTATCTTTCAAGGGGTGTAGCAGTCCAGAGACAAGGTGATCCATCCATTGTGATGAGTGAGAGACAAATGTCGACTTGGATTGAGTAAGGATGCGATGATAGATGCTTAGGCGCTGCGTGACGATAGCGCTTCCGCTTACTCGACTGGTGACTTCATTGAGTGCTGTAAGGAGACGTGTCAATCGCGCAGTAGTCATGATCTTCGCGGGAAAATTGTGGGTTGACAAAATGGGCATGCAGTTCGTCACAACGGACTTGGACACTTTGGCATCTTGAAGACAACTCATAGAATGATCCACGAGAAAGACTTTGAAATCATCCGACAGCTGCTTGGAGATTTCAGGATGCCATACCAAAGCCGCTGAAAGTTTTAGGGCCTGAATGACAAGATTTGTATCCAATGGCCCACCATTCTGAAGATCCCTGGTAACATCCCTCTGGATGAACTGTGTCACCAGGCCCAACTTTCCCGATATCTCTCGGTCACTAGGAAGATCATCATATGCTCTCAGGGCGCTGAAGAAATGCATATAGGCATCAAGTCTTTCGCTAGTAGACCCCCCAGCTAGCTGTTTGGTTATGGACTCTAGCAGCATGGCGAATGATTCGGAGGTAAAAGGAGCATCGTTTGGCGAGCTAACGGGAGCGTGTGCGTGCGTCGCTTTCAGGATCGATTTGGACGGCTTACATTCGTTCGAAGGAGGCAATGCTTTGAGATCCGCTTGCGATTTCAATGTGGAATTGGTGAACGTCGGAGGTTTGATGTATTTTGTCCATGGCGAGAAATTTACCCGCTTCGAATGTCGACTGGAGGGAACGCCGGCGGACCCATAAGGAGAATCGCCAGGAGTCTGTAAGACTGCCGGAGAACCTTCTAATCGATCTTTGGCTTCATTAGGAAGCATTCGAGGTGTCGTCCTAGGTGGAGTAGGTGGACGAGCAGAGAGAGGGCCGAGAGCCTCCACCATATTTCTTTAAGAGATTGAACGACGGCAAGATGACTGTAAATTAAAAGGAGAGAAAGACAAAACACATCTCGATGATAACCCCAAAAAGAAATCAAACCGCACCATCCATATCCCAGGTCGAATCCGTCGGCAGTAAGCTGGAGGAAGCAAATGAAGTGCCCTTTAGAAGCCGCTCATCTTTCTGGGGAGAACACACCGCGCCAAGCCTGGCAATTCAAAAAGACGCGCCTCGATTTCTCTGATCGCGACTGTGGCTGAAGCACGCGTAAAGTGTGGCGCAGTAGGCCTGGGAATTAAGGTACCGAGGCAGCAAGGCATTAAGGCATGAAAAGAGAACCATTGGACTTGTCTGAGAATTTTAACCGAAGACAAATAACAAGCAAAAAACCAATGTCTCTCTACATTAGCTAGAGAACCATTTACTCCATATGCTTACCTACAAAAGCAGCAGCTGGACTGTTTGGCATCGAGCTTGAGTGGGGCTATTATTGCTAGCTCCCATGGCAATCATCGTCACACTGTGTCTCCCCGCGAATCTTCACCTCCACAGTTTCACTCCCAGACCCTGGAAGCTCTATTTATTCTAACATTTATTTCTTTTGACTATATTAATCAATATCGTCTGTCTTTCAAGTTTGGACATATTACAGTGGCCTGATCGTGTGAACCTAGAACTCGACACAGGATTCGACAGCGCGGGCTAGTAGGGGATAGCAAATTACTGTTGCCATTTATACTCTCAGCAGAACTACATTTTACTACGAATATATTCCTTCGAAACAAGATGGACTTTAAAATGCTCCATGGCGCAGGTGCGTTTCTTTTCTCCGGTAAATGGATGGAATTAACAGATCTCCACAGCCAAGCTGCAAGACGTTACCCGACTACTGGAGTCACTTGAGAAGGACTTGAAAGAAAAGTCACTTACATCGTCGCGTAAGCTGGGCTAAAGATGCCTATTTGAATCTACTTATATCTGACTTCTGTTCCATACAGAAAAGACACAGACACTTTTACAGTTGCGACAGCACGGCACAAGCCCAGATAACGCTGGTCCCATTTACTCAAAGCATGTCAGTGAATTATAAAGAAAATGGATGCATATGAATGCTAGCTTTCTGACTAATTCTGCAGGGCATGGATATTCTCGGAAAGTATGGTGTCGATGGAGAAACTGCGGACGTACGCCGTGCTGCGTTGCGCTGTATCGCCAATGCTCTCCTACTAGACCCCAAAATGCGCCAAATCTTTGTCGACACAGGCTATGGTGGGCAGCTTGCGCAGAAACTCAAGGTATGGGCACTTTTCTCTCTTGGTATTGGCCTTTGTGACTGACAATTGGACTTCAGTGTGACACCTCAGATGATGAAATGATACTCAGTCGAATCCTATTTCTTTCTACATATGATACCACTATGGATTTCGAGAAGCTTATAAACGAGAACTCTCTTGGTGATAATATCAACTATGTAAGACAGCTATCAATGCCACGAGGTATTCCATGCTGACAGCTGCAGCAAATTTCTCGACATGCCAAGCAGTTCCCCAAATCGGGCAAGAAGACATTATCTCAGATGGATGAGCTGGCGCTTATTGACACCATGAAGCTGGTCTTCAACATTGCAAAACTGTTTCCCGATCTGGCCTCGACATTTTCTCCTTCAGTTCCTTACATCTTCAAGATAATCAGTCGCATGGACATTCCTTCCAAACCCTTGGATGGAATCGTTGGCAACCTCATCAACTGTCTGTCGACTCTCGATCTTGAAGGGAAGAAAGGAAAACATCACTTCGAAACCAACCCCATCTTCCCGACTTTCAATCAAAATTGCAATGTCGACAAGCTGATTAACATCTTGGACCAATCTGTGTCCATGTATAGCCCCCAAGAACTCGAAGAAAAAGCCATTCCCCTTCTTCACGTGCTCATCATTATCTACGAACAGGCCCCAGATGGCCCTCGTAAATACATGCAGTGGCTTCTGTTGCCAGAGGATGATAACCGAAACTTGCCCATTGGTCAAACCGACACACTGTCTTCCAAATTGCTGCAGGCTTCGACTACACCATACCCCAAGTTGAAAACCGCTATCTCCGAGCTCATGTTTGTGCTTTCTGAAAGAGATGCAGAAAGCCTCACGAAGAACATCGGCTATGGGTTTGCCGCGGGATTCCTCGCCTCTCGTGGAATGGAGATTCCCCAGACCGCAGGAGAAGCATTTTCCACTAATCCCGATGGCTTCGATCCGGAAATTAACCCCATTACTGGTCAGAAATGGGCCTCTGAGCGACAGGACCCGAATCCTCCTATGACGAAAGAAGAGAAACAGAGAGAAGCGGAGCGACTGTTCGTGCTTTTTGAAAGGTATGTTCAAACGATTCGGTGCCTATCCAGTGGCATGTGCTAACACCGAATATAGAGCCAAGGCCAACGGTATCCTCAACGTGGAGAACCCTGTTACTCAGGCCCTCCATGAAGGCAGGTTTGAGGAATTGCCTGACTCTGATAGTGAGAGTGAATGATCTCTTGACACCTGAGATATCCTGTTCTGTATTAGTCATTGGATCGAACGTTCTAGTTAATTTTTTTTTGTATATCCGTGGAACATACTCGCTGCTTCCAACATATAATCAATTGATGACATTTGTAATCTATTACATAGCACCGTTTTATTCTATCACAACTCAGGGACACTGCATAGATTGCATAGATCGGAGATCGAGGATGACGTATCGGCCAAGGTCCGGCGGGGTCTTTTTGGGCGGCGCAAAAATCTCCGCCCGTGAAAAAAAAAGGGCCGCGGGGCAATCGTTTTGAATCCTCCATCACACATCCAACAAGTCGCTCTCAAACCACGAAAGCACTTTCTCTTCTTTTGAAAGACTACGACTTTATATTTCAATCTTCACAAACCGGTATACCGTAAAACCGCCAAAATGTCGCAGCCCTTTGACCCAGAGAAGGCGGAGAACTTCGAGGATGTACGTTGACCCAGCGCGGGAGGTGTTCGGACTCTTGGAGATGGTGAAAACTAATTGTTTATAAAGATGGAGAAGCAGTTCGCAGTGAAGGGTTGGTAGCCTGTTCAATGCGTTTTTCGTTTTGTTTACTCACGTCACCGCAGCCGTCGAACACTTGATGACATACTGGGCGATTCTAGAGAAGGTGCCAGGATCCAAGCTTCGTCTCACCAAGATGGACGACCAAATCTATGAACACTTCATGAAGGAGTTCCCCGACTTTGACCCCGCCGCGACCATCAACGAGGATAGCATGAAGAGCAAGGCCGGCAAGGAAAAATGGAGAAACTGGATGAACCAGTACGAGAAGACTGTTGCCGACTTCAACTTCGGAACTATCATCAGATCCAACCCCAAGTTTGAGTACGACCAGGATACTACGATTTTCGGTGAGCTATAATTTGTCCGCGGTTATAGGTGGATTTCCGACTAACGAGAACAAAGGAATGCGCATGCAGTTCTACGCCATCGAGATCGCAAGGTGAGTTCTTTATGCCGGAAATAGAAACTTCAGGGATTTCTGACACATTCAGGAACCGTGCTGGTCTCAATGACTGGGTCTACGAGAAGGCGCAGAAAGCAAGCTCGTAACCGTGGTAACATACCTCTTTTGTTCTCTGGGCCATATGGTGCGGCTGGCTAGAAACGATGGTTGAAACTCCGAATTCCTTTATCCCGGAAATTCCATGTTCTTGAGGGTTCTGCGATCCCAGGGATTCGCCAGAAAACTGCCACAGTATCACCTGGGCGTCCTTCTTGAATAGTTTCATTGTTAAGCGGTACTACTTTGGACCCAGAGAACTCACCTCTAGCTTGCTCAGCGGGCTCGAATCGATGTCAGATTTTGTTTATGATAGACTGTGATATCATTGCTTTACGGGCCTATCGTCGTCCTTTAGCTGGCCATATACCCACGAGACAACCCCTGTGTTATCTTTATGAAACGAATATGACTCGATAAATTGGTGTGATGTTTGTATTGGGGGAATTTTTTTGGAATCGAATGTGTACATACAATTTGGAGGGGTAAATGTGAATAAAAGTTGCGTGACAACAATGATGCGGGCACCAGGAACAATGTCAACGACCACATCCACTTCATTCACCATGTCTGACTTGACAGACTCTTAAATACTAGGTACCGCATATAGTAAGCGTTGGCTTTTGTGTCTCGAGAAACACAATGGACTCGGTTGCAGTCTGTCTTGGGTGTTTTGCCCCTCCTTTTCTTCCTTCGCACTCATCCTTTCTGCTAGATAACTCCCCAAACATGCTTTCCATCTCAAATTCTATCCCCCACGTACAACTTTACTGAAAGGCTTGTATTTATTTATTCTTCTGAGATGGCCTGGAAGTGGAAAATGCCCTCTTTATGTGGGCGTAAGAGCTTGCGCTGGAACGCAAGCTGGATGTCGTTATTCAACTTCACCACCAAAAAGCACATTCCAACACTGGTCTCAGGTCTGGTTTTTTCCCTCGCTGCTAGCCTGAGCACTCTCGTTTTTGCGATCCTTCTTGGAAAAATCTTCAACTCATTCATGGTATTCGGTGCTGGGGAAATATCCAGCCAAGACTTGATCAAGGGTATAACTACAGACTGTATCGGACTGGCAGGCCTGGGAGCTGCAGGCTGGGTTCTAAATGCAGGATATTTTACTCTCTTCGTTGCGTTTGGTGAGCTTCAGGTTGCCAACGCTCGTGGAAGAGTCTTTGAAAGGTTGTTGAAGAGAGACTTGCAATGGTTCCAAACGCAGCAGGACGGCACTGGGGCCTTTTTATCTTCCCTCCAAGCGTGAGTTGGCCGTTTATAACTTGGCACACAGTCGAGACTGACCTTTATTCTGAGCCAAATCCACGATTTACAAATGGCAACATCACAGCCTCTGGGACTTGTCGTTCATTATTCCTTCCGATCCGTCGCATCGCTACTCCTAGCCCTTTATACCTCCTGGAAGCTGTCCTTGGTTACACTCGCGGGTATTCCGATATTTTCAGCCATTGTTGGGTTTATTTCGCCGAGGATGACACCGAACATCGAAGCACAGCAAGCTGAGCTTGCCCATGCGTCGAAGATTGCCAACAGCGCTATAAAATCGATTGATACCGTGAAGTCTCTCAATGGGCAGACATTCGAGCTCCTAAGCTTTGCATGCACCATTGATCGAGCTTCTACACAATATCTTAAACAAGCACGCTTGAACTCCCTTCAAATAGCGATGGTTCGATTGATGATGTTTGGGATGTTCGTTCAAGGCTTCTGGTACGGCTGTTTGCTGGCTGGCTCTGGCGAGCTTTCGGCAAGCCTTGTTCTACGGACATTCTGGGCTTGCTTAACAGCAGCTCAATCTATCGAACTAGTCCTCCCGGAGGTTATTGTATTGCGAAAGGGAAAGGTGGCAGCCACTGCTCTGGGGGAAATCATAAACCAAACGGGAAGGACTGCCGGTGAAATGAAAGGGATTCATTGTCCCCGATATTGTGAGGGTGATATTGAAGTGAACAATGTAAGTTTCTCCAGCTCTTTTAGATTTTGTCTGGCCTAACTTAATGGATCCAGGTATCTTTTTCATATTCGTCTCAGCCCGAAAGACCAGTTCTGGAGACTTCGAGCTTCTTTTTCCCCGCCGGAGAGATGACTTTTATAACTGGGAAGAGCGGGTCTGGGAAAAGCACTCTTGGAAATCTACTCACGCGATTCTACTCACCGATGTCGGGTGAAATTCTCATTGACAACGTGCCAATCCAGACCCTCAGTATCAACTGGATCAGGAACAACATCACCCTTGTTGAGCAACAAAGCATTCTATTCAACGAGTCCATTCTCACCAACATTGCTTTTGGTCGTCGAGACTACGACAAGGTCCGGGAGGAAGACGTGCAGAAATGCATTGACTTGGCGATGCTCGAGGATACGATTGACAATATGCCAAATGGGATCGATACTTGCGTCGGCCATGGAGGCAACTTCTTGAGCGGTGGACAGAGACAAAGAGTTGCACTTGCAAGGGCCAGACTGAGAGATACACCGATTCTCATACTGGACGAGCCTACCAGTTCCCTGGATTATCACAACCGCACGGTGGTGATGAAGGCAATCCGAGAGTGGAGAAAAGGGAAGACGACGATCGTGATCACGCATGATATGTCACATATCCTGGAAAAGGATTTCGTATACATTCTGGATGAAGGCCAGGTTGTGCAAGCGGGATATCGACATGAGTTGGAGAATGGCCCAAAGAGTGCAAAGTACTTTCGCTCTGTTACCAAGGAGGACACATCTCAGGATACTCGACAGAATTCTGTTTCCAGCTGCAGTGAAACAAACGACATTCCCGACTTTGGCACGGATGTCTCTTCAGTGATCTCAATCTCAACAGATAGCTTTCATGATGTGATGAAAGCCTGTGCTCCTTCGAACAATGCATTACAGACATCAGAAGCATTTGTCGATCACGAACCTCGATCAAAGATACAGGAAGAGTCGCGACCTTTGTCAAAGTTTTGGAAAATGATCCGAAAGAAAAGAAATGCAATGTATGGAAAACGCGACCTTACTACCAGTTCATCTGAGATAGAACTTGACAGAATTCAAGTCAGACCAAAGCACGACCAACTTTCCAGGGTGAGCTCACCGGTCTCGTCACAGACAACGCAAATATCTTCGAATCAAGGGCAGGAACCCTGCACTCAACTCCAGAATACAGCATCCATGGCCCGGATTATGTTGACCATAATCCCAAACTTGTCTCCCTGGCAGTGTTTCCTTCTCTTTCTGGGTTTTCTATGCGCTTTGGGACATGCACTCGCAACCCCTGCCTTTTCATACTGTCTGTCCCAATTATTTTGTGCGTTTTATGACCGAGGGAGAACAACCCAATTGGCGATGAAATGGTCATTAGCCGTTCTTGGAGTTGCCATTGGAGATGGGACTGTATCGTTTTTTATGCACTACTTCCTAGAGTTATGTGGCCAAGCTTGGGTTGATGGTCTCCGAAAGAAAGCATTTTGTCGTGTTTTAGACCAGCCTCGAATGTGGTTTGAGGATGAGAGAAATAGCCCCTCGAAGCTCACCGCGTGTCTCGATCAAAACGGGGAAGATATGCGAACTATCATTGGACGGTTTGCTGGCTTTGTGCTTGTTGCTGCTACAATCGCCATCGTGGCTGTTGCGTGGAGCTTTATTGTCTGCTGGAAGCTGAGTATTGTTGCACTGGCTTGTGGTCCTGTCATATATGCAATCACCAGAGGCTTCGAGGGCACCAGTGGGCTTTGGGAGAAACGATGCAATGAGGCAAATCGGGTTGTATCGGATATCTTTGTGGAGACATTCTCGGAAATACGCACCGTGAGGTCGTTGACGCTTGAGTCTTTCTTTCATAGGAAGCATGTGAGGGCTGCCTCGAGGTGTATGAGGATAGGATTGAGGAGAGCTGGATATACGGGGTTTCTATTTGGTCTGGTAATGTCCACTGTGGTGTTTGTGAGCGGTAAGTGAGGTTTCCTCCACTTGATATTGCATTACTGATGTATGCAGCATTGATATTTTACTACGGAGCAGTCCTGGTATCATCTTCGGAGTATACAGTCAAGGATATAACGACTGTATTCTCGATGCTTCTATTCAGCATTGGTTATGCGAGTACGGTACTATCGTGGAGTCAGTATTCCCATCTATATTTACATCTTAGAGTGTTGAGGCATGCTAACCGTGTCCAGTCCCACAAATCAGCATCTCGCGAGATACAGCAGCCCAGCTTCTACGACTTGCCAACCTTCCTCAAGGAGCATCCCATGAGTATCTCGGCAATGTAGAAATCTCCAAAGTGGCCCCGGTGAAACTTAAAAAGTTGAACTTCCGATACCCCTCGCGATCTGATGCGCTCGTACTGCGAAATGTTTTCATCACCATTCCCCAAGACTCGTGCACTGCTATCGTGGGACGCTCAGGATCGGGCAAGTCAACGATAGCATCATTACTGCTGTCTCTATACGAGGCGCCATTGTCCAAATATGGAGCGCCTACTATCTCCCTGGGTGGAGTGGACATTCGAAACCTACACACCCCAACGCTCCGATCCATGATATCGATCGTATCCCAGCAACCCACGATCTTCCTGGGGACCATCCACGCGAACATCAGCTACGGACTGGACGAAGACTCGCCACTGAGCACATTACACAACGTACGAGCCGCAGCTAAAGCAGCCGGGATCGACGAGTTCATCTCCTCCCTCCCGAGCGGATACTCTACACTAATTGGAGACGGAGGCGTTGGTCTATCGGGAGGCCAAGCACAACGAGTAGTCATCGCTCGAGCGCTGGTCCGTCGACCGCAGATTCTCATCCTGGATGAGGCGACGTCGAGTCTTGATCGAGGCAGCGCGGAGGTGATTCGGCAGACGGTTCAGAAGCTCGTTGCTGCTCAGCTAGGACTGACGGTGATTATCATCACGCATGCACGCGAGATGATGGAGATATCAGATAATGTGATCGTTATGGAGGAGGGGGCTGTTATTGAAGAGGGAGGGTATTATGAGCTTTTGAAACGGCCAGGAGGGGCATTGAGGGCCTTGATTGAAGATGAATGATTGATATATCCCGCTTTGTCTCCCTTGCTCAAATTTAATGAGACCCTCCATCGGAAATTAATCTCTTGATTAATTAATATGAAACACGACTCAAATGCCCCTCAAACCACGTTAATGCCTGCTCCTCCGCCTCCGTCGCCTGCCTCTCCGCATCCCCCAACACCGTATCCTCCCTAACACAAAACCCATGCCCAGCACCCTCATAAACCCTCACCTCCCCCAACCCTTCCTCCTCCTTGTCCGCCATAATCGCCTTGAGATACTCCGCCTTCCTGCCCGAGTTCAACACGTCCAGCTGCCCCAGCGCGAAACTCACCGGCACCCGAATCCGCACGATGTCGTCGGGGATGGTCAGGAAGCTGGGGTGGCCGGTGAACCCTGCGTCGATGAGAGGGCGGCCGTCGACGTTGTACCCGTGGGATAAGGTGACGGTGTGTTTTCCGCCCCAGCAGTAGCCGACTGAGGCGATGGGGAGGTGGAGGCCTTCGTTGGAGCGGAGAGCAGTGAAGAAGGATTGTACGGTAGGCCAGGTTTTGGTAAAGCGGGTGAAGAGGAGGAAGGGGGGTACTTTGACGAGGATGCAGGCGAGGTCGTATCTTTGCTGTTAGTATCATCATCAATTGGATAGAAGTATAAGTAGAGGCATACGGTTTCAAGAACCAATCAGACAGCGTATCCCACTTTTTCAACCTGCGAAACGAATTCATCAACCAGGTCGGCATCGCATGTCCTATAGTTACATCTCAGCCACAATGTATATATTTCACATAGCCAACGCAACACAATACTAGGCAGAGAAATACTATACTCACCCCCCATAAAATCCGGTAAATAAACACGATACCTCCCCTTCTCCGCAAACCGATCCGCCAATAATCGACAATTGACAAACTCCCATCCGAAGGCATCAGGAATAATGACGATGATCCCCCGCACCCCGGTTGCCGATGCAGGCTCGGCGACGTACACGTTGAGGCCGCGGAGGGTGGTGATGTATCCCTGGGGAGAGCCGGGGTGGACGTGGCCGTTGAAGCAATCTGGGCAGGACATTTTTTATTTCACTTTTTTATATTATATATCTTGTGAGGTTGATGATGATGATGATGGTGGTGGTGAGGGGTTGGGTTGTGTTCATTTGGTTATTCGATTTATGGTTACATGATGATGGCATCATCAACAGTATCACGATGCTCGGTTACTTTAAACTGTTGAATATTCTGATATTATTTGCATGAATATATTCATCTGATCTATAGATCGAATACAGAATGCAATGCTAAGCAGTTGCAGTTGATACCAGTCTGCAGGTGATCTGGAGATGTGGATACAAACAGGAGATAACATCAAAACACCACAAGTGATAGGATAGAAAAAGCTGAACGATCGAAGCGATTCAGGATGTTCTAAATATGGACTGCATTTAACGCCATGACAGTCGGGGATTCATATTGATTGGCGGTGATCTGAAGCCACTGCTCTTATTCCCACGCACCGATAGAATAGCGTCACACTGGGGTATACCCCATGTTGGCCATCAGCCTCGTCGCAACAGGTCGTAACTCATCAATTTCCAGTCCAAAAACATCGTTGGCACTGCGGTTTGCATCAATATTGGCGCCAAAAAACATCCCCCGCGTCAGTCGCAGTATTTGAGGTGGCCCTGGTGGCTTGGGAAATATCTGCTCTGTCTGTACCAGGCGAGGCATTCCGTCGCTTTGGAGCGTATAAAGCTTGACATCTCCCCGAACACGCATAATGGCCCTCGATGGCTTCCACTTGACCACCACGACGGCCTGAACGGCTCCAGTCCCCCCTATCATCCATTCTCCCACATCGGCGCGAAGATTGTCGAAGGATTGGGAGAATCCAGACTCGAAAACTACCCGTGGCAGGCCAGTAGCATTCAGCTGAACGGCAATGTTCGGAGCCTTTGTCATCTGAGCATAGGGACCGCTGGAAAATCGAAAGACTGCCAGTTGTCAGTGATAGGCTCACCGTTGTATAGAAACCAGAGATCTCACGTGTGTTGGATGTGGTGGTCAGCATGCTGCGTTCATTCTGGGTCAAGACGCCTGTTGGGAGCCATTGGTCCCTGGAAAGAGACAACCACTCCTGGTCAGCGTGGTGGAGAGGAGTGGGCACTGTGCGGATTTTGAAGACCCTCCAGGAAGGTCTGTATGATTTGCTATAGAGGATTAACTATTGAAATGATTGCTATTATCATTGGAAATAGCCAGATGGGCTTACAAACAGACGAGTCTTTTTTGTTCGAGGAGTTTTATTGTATCTACTGCCCATGAACTGTCGATATTGGTATAGAAAAAGTCAGTGATAACATCATTTCCAGATGCCCTTGCCTCTGATACTTGGTGAATGAGGTGAGACTGAAAGGCAAGTGCATCTTGAAATACAATATCAAGGTAACGAGGTATTATAGTGTCTAGTGAAGGAGACATGTTTGAGTGATACATTTCTCTATATCCATGACATGTAAGAATCAGATATCATTGGTATGACTGGGAAGCTTAGATGACGCGGAAATGATGATTACATAGGATTATGGTACTGGATCTGTCTCTAAAATATGATAAGTTTATCTAGTATATATGGAAATCATTGGCCCCTTTTTCTTATAACCAAGTGAGGTGATAGACATCTAAGCATTTATACAGTCATAAGCAGTGGAATAAGAATTCTTACTCAGAGTGAATAAGGGTCCATCACTGGCTATTGCGGATGACGCGTAAATGCTGTTTTCAGATTAAAGTTGCATTCAAAGAATTCATTCATTCATACAATTAAATTTTAAATTCAACTCTATCTATTTCCATAGTATCTATCTATGATCCTGATAGGCTATGTATTAGTCCTTAGAAATGTACTCAGTGCGTCGGCATAAGAAGCATCAGTGGTGATAAACTGTATGATACGCGCCAGCAAGGAGTGACACTTGTCGATGAAATCATCTGAAGATCCTTACTGTGTAACAAAATAGAACACTCCTAAGAAACCTACCTCCACCATCCACTGTATCCTGTTGATGTCTTACTCGGCTATCGCTGCTGATCCATGGGTGGCTGGCATCCATTCTACACGAACAACCAAAGACATTGTCTAGATGCCCTCCAGTGGAGCAAAAGCAGCGAAAAAGAAAAAAGAAAAGAAAAAGTCTTCTCAACAGGCCCAGCCGCCTGAATTGACAGGATCCAGGCTGATTATCATTGGGACTTTTTCTTCCTTGAGTAGACGTCGTAAGCTGCACGCTTTCTGGTAATCCCGTTTCTCTCCACATCCTCCATCTTTCTTCTTCTTTTCTTTCTTTCTTCCATTTTCTTTCTCTCCTCTTCATTTTCCCTTTCTTTCATCCCACTCCATCCCATTTGATCTTCGGCTTCTGTCGCAAGCTTCCCTCCCATCCGCTCTTGATACTAAATAAAGATCACCCTTTGTCCTTCTTTCCCCCGTCAACTCTCCTGTCCACCCGCTTTGGCCGCCGACTCCGCTGTCTCCGCAGGCTTCCAAGCCGCCCGTCCTCTTCTCATTCTCACCATCCCACCGTGCTTGATTGTTCTACATGTTCTAGGATCAGCATTGGTTGGGCTTATTTGCTTTGCCCGGAGGCTTTCACCATGTTCATCCCACCTCAGGCTCACTGGCTTGGGGCTCGTCAGGAACCTCCACCACACGACCCCGGCACCGACCCGAATAGCGACCCAAACAAGGACAAGGACAGTAAGGACGCTGGACATCGAAATAATATCTTTATTATCGTGGGTCTTCCCTTCAGCTACCCAGAATGTCCGTTCTGTTAACTGACCGTCCCTCAATTCAGTGTGCTGCAGTCATTGTCTTCTTCCTGGCCTTTGCTGTCATGATGTTCTTTGTCTTTCGTACCCTGCGTCGCATGAACTGCCGCCCGAAATATCTCCCCGGGAAATTCTTGAAAGAAAAATGGCGAAAATGGGACGTGGGAGGTTCCTATGGCCAGGTCGCTGGGTCGTCCAACAACCATGATCAGGACACGGCGTATCGCGGTGCGGCCGAATCGGGCTCGGAAATGAACACCAACACAGTCCGTCGCGAGACTTCCGTCCGCTCTATCGCTACATTACCTGCATACTCGCCAAGTCCGAAACCTACTGAGCAGATTATCGCCCGGGAGGGAGAACGTGGTGGTATGGATGTTGTGGTGGAATTCCCCGAAACCGCGGAAGAGGAGGAAGGTCGCAGAGAGGAATTGATGGAAAGCCTCTACCAGATTCGGTTACAACGGCGTCAAGAGCTAGCAGAGCGCGAGGCCCGACGACAGGCTCGTCGCGAGGCTCGGGATCGTGGTGACTTTTTGCGTCTCGAGGAGCTGCGGATGGAGAGTCGGCGGCGGCAACGTAGTCGCTCCACGACGGCGAGCGGTAGCAATAGCACCCTTCCATCTTCTACCAACGTTGCGGAGCACCAGACTCGTGGTCGCGACAGACGAATCTCCCGAGTCAACTATGCATCCTTGGGTTGTGTCCGTCATGATGGTACCCGTGTTCGTTCTACTTCGCCCGACTCGGATAATCGCCCATTGCTGTCAAATGCCGCGTCTATGAACGTTGATGGCAATAGTTCCTTGACCCGTCCCACGAGCTTCCATTCCCGGGGCGAGTCCTACTCGTCGGCCAACTCTATGTCAACACGGGGATCGGACGGGGATAGCCTGACGCCCGTTGCATCTCATGCCACCTCTAATTCCGGTCACTCCGGTCACTCCGGCCATGAAGATTCGACCGCCCCATCCCGATCAGGCGCTGAAGAGGGAGACGTGGGAGCTCTCCACATCCCACCTCCGGACTACGATCATCTGGACTGGGGAGAAGCGCCGGCATATGAAAGCCCGACCACAGAGCGAAATGAACATGCGCCTCGCTTGCCACAACTCCAGGTTCCTCTTCCAACCATCCACATCGATGCTGCGAGCCCTGTGAGCGGCCCAAGTCCAACCACTCCGACAATTCCTCCCCCGAGAGAACCGGAAAATCCTGTCTCGACTGGCTCTCACCAAAACGCTTGATATTCCGTTTAGCATTTGATTTATTTCGCCCCAGCTACCTGTGGTAGACAGCGGCATTACGAACATGATTGACTACGACACTTTTGCGGCGGCCGGTCCTCTCTTCCTTCTTCTTCTTCCTTGTCTCTTATTTCCTCTTTTATCTATTTATTATCTGCTGCTTGTTCTATTGGCAATTGGCAATACTCAGCTAGCGCGGCGTTTGGGGCACTGTTGCCTGAAGTTCTCTTATATCTTTGTGACATCTTTTTCACTACAAAATTTTTGAAACTACCCAGGGCGAACAGGGTTGTAGATTTATTTGCATATTCTGCCTTTGATCTACATAAATTGATAGAGTTTACGATTGTGATGAGTCTGGGTTGTCAGTTGAGTTTGTTTTGTCGATAGTGATTTTGAGTGATATTATGCACCATCGATAGGATTGTATATATAAAATAATCTCAAGTATATACACAATCTTGAACATAATATTTACCTATAATAAAGAGCATAAATCTTACTTTAATTATTCCAATTAATGATGATAAAGTGCTGTCTCCAAGTATACCCAAGTCAAGGCGGTCGGCGGCTCCACCGCGTAAACAAACCCAGCCTCCTTCCTTTCCGCCAAATCCAATGATTCTTCCGTCCCACTGCAGGACAACTCAACCTCCCAATTCCCCATGCTGGACCATGCAATTCAGCCACGGTTTCTAAGACTGCATTATTTCTTGTCTTGAATTTGAAACCTATCGCCCAGTACATTCACGTTTTTCCCTCTCAAAATTACACGGCATTGTTTCTTCCTACATTTTGTTCACGGCCGACGCGCTTCGAGCATGTCGCGCGATAATACCAGACGCTCCGAGGCCACGACAGCCAGTTTCACTTCTTTTGGCTCTGATTTTGACCCTGAAGCCGAGGCCCTCGCCTCTACCAGACAAATGGACAACAGCCCCAGACTCCCCGACATGAAAGGCAGTGCCAGGAAACAGCAGCACCGCGAATTCGAGGCCGCCGCGGCCGACGACGAGCCCGACTACGCCATTGACACTTCCGCGTTGGAACGCGCGTTCCCGGAATTCTCGCAGGTCGGCACATCCGAAGAAGACGAGGAGCACGAAGACGATGAGATTTCCGTTGAGCTTGGACGGGGAGCGACGAAGCCGACGCGTCGGTTGGACGATTCGCGTAATTCGTTCATGAGCCTCGAGAATAGTGTGCGGTCTTCTTCGCCCGCCGTTAGACTCGATTATCCTACTTCTCATACGCCCCAGAAATCGGCCATGCGGAATACGCCACGGAGAGCTGCGAGTGAGAATCTTCGGAAGGATGCTCAATTGCGGAGAGCGAGCCAGGCTCAGAAGGAGAATATGGACCCCCAGTCGTCCAAGAACAATCGCAAGGATCAGCGACGTACGTTGTCTGAAATGCACGCCAAGGTCCGTGACTCGTACGACGGTTCTTTCCTTGGAGATGAGCGCCCTCAGCCGGTTTCCATGAATGCTCGCTCGACGCGCTTTGGTTCCCACCAGATCGTAGATGCTGTGGAGAGAGCCTCGCAGGAAGCATATGCAAAGGAGATGCGTCGGGGGAAACTTGGCAACAACTCGCGCAATGTATCCGCCACCATGAATGGTGATACAATGACTCACAATTCGTTCCTTCTTCCCGACCTCCCTAATCTCTCGGAGTTAGTGTCGGGTGTGTACGAAGATGGCACCCCGGTTTTCTCGCGCCAGAACAAGGCCCGGACAACGCGCTTTGTGTCGCCATCGCATGACCCGGCTGAGGTGTCATTCACTCGGGAGCATGTCCCGCTCGACGCGGTTCCCGTTCCCGAAGATGAGAAGGCTTTGTTTGTGTCACTGCGACTTCTGCAGGATAAGGTTGCAGAACTCGAAATGGCCAAGTCCGAATCCGAGAAGAAGATCGAGGAAATGCGCCAGGAAAATGTGTCTCTGAAGGCGGATAGACCTCGTAACAACAAGGACCGGTATGGTCGTTCGAGAAACTACGACTCAGAGGATGATCATCGGAGAGACAGCGGACGGGCTGCGAGCGAGATTCAAAGTAAGTACAATTGCGTTTGTTCATCTTCCACCCCGCTAATGATCCTTTTAGAATTGGAAGCAGCCAATATCGCTTTGCAGAACCAGCTCGACGTTGCGGACCGCAAGACTCAGATTCATGAAGGTGTCATGAAGAGGCTCAGCCGGGAGCGTGATATGGCGGTCTCCCAGTTGGGAGTCGCTTATCTCGAGTCCCAGGACATTAAGAATGAAAACCAGGACTTGAAACAGGAGAATGCCGAACTCAAGGCTCAGCTGACACGATTGGCTTCCTTCTCGCAAAAGAACCGTGACGAAACCTTCCAATCAGAACAAACTTCGGCATCTGAGGATGCAGATGCAGAGGATAGCCAGGTCCACACACAGCGCAGCGCGAACTTGAGCCGGACCGGTACCAGAGACGTCACTTCCAAGAGCACGCGGTCCCGATCCAAGCATGGACGCCAGGAAGACTCCCGTGCTAAGATTTCCAGCCAAGTCGATAAAGAGATTTCTCGCCTTGAAAAGGAGCGAGCAGAAGACGAACTCTTTTCGATCAATCTCCCGCGTTCGAGCCGCCCATCGAGCTCCAAACCCGAGAAATCAGAAAGGAAATCGCACTCGAGCAGTGGAAGCTCGAAGAAGTCCAACACCGGCAAGCAGCGCGTCAAGAGAGTTGTTGTGGAGGAAGTTGACGTCACGGACCCGGTCGACTCGACCATTGAAGATGGCACTGCCCATACCAAGAAGTCCTCTGGAACCGACCGGGACGTAACTTTCTTGAGCTTTATGGATGTGAGTATTGAACCTTATCTCTTGATGGGCGTTGCTGACATATGTTCTAGGAAAATGAAATTGCCCAGCTGCGGAAGACTTTGGAAGAGGAGCGATTGGCTCGGAAACAACGTCAAGCAAACCCGCCAAAAGAGCAAACTGCAAATGAGACCTTGAATTCTACTCGCCAGAGCGTTTCGAAGCCAGCTGCGCCCCGTAAATCGTCTATGAAGGAGCCGAAGACAGCACCACCCCGCCCTACATCGGCTGCCGGTGACGCAACAGCAGTCAGCGAAGGCGATAACAACCTGTCCGTGCCGACTGAACGTCAAAGACGCCACTCGGATCATTCCGTGACCCCGGTTGCTCAAAGAAAGCGCCGCCGAAACATTGAGGACATGACCTCTGCTTTCATCCTTCCTGACATCACCCTCCACCACGCAGATCAGGCTGCCCAGAACCCAGCGCTGTTGCCTGAAGCAACACGCCGCGCGCTTGACAGCGCTACGCAACATAATGGCAAGAACTGCACTGTTTGCAAGCGTGTTATGCCTGGGGATACTTGTGACCATACCCAAGAAGTAAAGGTCCCCAAGCCCGTTCCTGTCTCGGAGCGTATGCCCGAGCCTTCTGTTTACAACGAGGAGCCTACTCTGCGGCCCGCTCAGGCCCCAGGTGTTGCCCTCGCCACGGTGCTCAAGGCTTTGGAGGATGAACTGTCACATCTGAAGATGCAGCTGGCCACATACCAAGGAGCGTACAACAAGCTCGACTCGTCTCTAAGCAAGCGACAGAGAAAGTCGCTGGGCGAGAAGATCGAGAAGCTGTTCAAGGATATCGATATGAAGGCCGACCAAATCTATGCACTTTATGATGTTCTCGAAGGCCAGAAGCAAGATGGCCATGAGATGACAGAGCAGGAGATGGAGGTGACACTTCAGTCGATTGGAATTGATGTGCCTGCTGAGAGAACTGCTGACGTTACGGGAACCACGGATAAGTCTTCTCACAAGAACGTCAACGTCAATACCGACTATGACGTGGATGACGATGACGAAGACCTTCCGTGGGAAGGAATCGAGAGCACGATGGATGTGACTGGAAAGAGTGCTGCCAGCCGCCGTAATTAAGATGTGATGATGTTGTTGGAAGTGTTTTGTTCTTGATATATGTTGATTATTCTGTCTTGTTATTCATGTTGGCGATACTCTCATTCCGATTTCCTTTGTTCTTTCTCGAACACGGTGGTCTGTCCCCAGGACGTGTATGTTCTTGGTCATTCTCCATCCTGAATTGACTTTTTGATCATTGATAATTGATCATGAAACGGGCGTTGTACAATTGATTATCTTGATCTTTTTGGTTTGCATTGGTGTATCCTGGGTTTTGATGGATGTCTCTGGGTCTGGATAGTTGCAGGCGTTGATCGATAATATTAGTCTTATTTGAACTGTTCTACTTGTATACTTGCGGTGTTCTATGGGGATAATTGATATTCAGTGTTCAGTATACCAATTGTTGGTCTGATGTTTTTCGGTTCCTGAAACCATCACCATGTGGTCCGGCCCGAACCCAATCGAGCACAACATACAACCTCATGGTATATATTCTATTCTATCCCATCTCTATCTATTTATCTCTTTCTATCTCTTCATCCTCATGAATAATAGTAAAATCAGCTCGGACAACCTGTAAGATTCGGGTAATCGGCACCGACTCCGATCTCCGCACGGGAGACTTAGTCCAGAGTTTATCGATAAGGGAAGCAAAGCACGCAAGATCTTTCCACGATTGTTTTCTTCTCTTCTGCACTTTTCCAAAAATATTCACATTCTTGGTGAGATCATCCGGAAAGCTTGGTTTTGCCAATTATTATCATTACTACAGGCCAGAAAGACAGACTCATTGATGGGGTTCCCTTCCAACCAACATGAACATCCCCACGGGCATCATGTAGTCCCCAGTGGCGAGACTTTTCATGCCTCGCATTTCGAAACCCAAGGCCATCATTTACAGCCTCCAGTCACAGACAGTGAAGGCGACAGTGTCTGCACCATCATCCACGACAACGACTCTGAAGCAAGACGCCAATTACTCGCCCCAGCGCCCGATCTCACCCCTCACCGGTTATCCTCTGACTCCAACTCTTCCTCGGACTCTGACTCTGACTCTGACACCGACGAACCCCCACGCACACACGGCACAGACGAAAATGAGGACGAAAAACCCGTAACATGGCGCTCTCTCCCCAAAAAGAGCCAACTGGCTATCCTCACCTTCGCCCGGCTCTCGGAACCCCTCACCCAAACCTCCCTGCAGGCGTACATGTTCTACCAGCTTAAATCGTTCAATCCGGCGCTTCCTGACTCGACTATTTCCGCGCAGGCGGGGATCTTGCAGGGCTGTTTCACCGCGGCGCAGTTTGTCACTGCAGTTTGGTGGGGGCGGATTGCGGATTCTGAGTTGATGGGACGGAAGAGGGTGTTGCTGATTGGGCTGTTGGGGACCTGTATTTCGTGTTTGGGGTTTGGGTTTTCGAGGTCGTTTGTTACTGCTGCCGTGTTTCGGACGTTGGGGGGTTGTTTGAATAGTAATGTTGGGGTTATGAGGACGATGATTGCGGAGATTATTGAGGAGAAGAAGTGAGTTTCCCTTCACTTCCATTGTGCAGTGGGGGCTATGTGAGGGGTTTTGTGCTAATTATCGGTAGGTACCAGTCGAGGGCGTTTCTCTTACTGCCAATGTGCTTCAATATTGGTGTGATTATCGGTCCTGTTCTTGGTGGTACGCTGGCCGATCCAGCGAGAAGTTATCCGCATCTATTCGGGCCTGGTTCGGTGTTTGGGGGTAAAGATGGCGTGTATTGGATGCAGAGATGGCCGTTTGCTTTGCCGAATGTGCTCAGTGGTTTTTTCATTTTCGCGTCTTTGTTGGCTGTCTTTCTCGGGTTGGACGAAGTAAGTTTGATGTGCTTGGTCTGATGAAATCCACTAATGGTCTGCAGACTCATGAAATTGCTCGGTATCGAAGCGATTGGGGCCGCAAGCTGGGCCGGTCACTCGTTCGAGCTCTCTCCCGACGTAAGGATCGTGGTCACTACCGCCCTCTGACCAACCAAGGAGATGATCTATACATCGATGAAAGCATTCTCGGTAGATCGACTCCTTCCAGTCCGGCTCGTGCTCGTGTCCAATCTCGACGTAAGCGTCCGGGCTTCCGTCAAATCTGGACACGCAATATCCTTTTAACGCTACTGGCCCATTTTCTCCTCGCATTCCACACCAGCGCCTTCAATTCCATGACTTTCACGTTCCTCCCAGCCCCAAGAGCTCCAGAGGGCAGCCGGGACGGTCTGTTCCACTTCGGCGGTGGTCTTGGTCTACCATCTTCCCGAGTCGGTCTTGCAACCGCCATTATCGGAATCATCGGTCTACCATTACAGATTTTTGTCTATCCGCACATCCAATCTCGTTTGGGGACACTTGCTTCTTTCCGCACGTTCTTGCCCTTCTCGCCCTTGTCGTATGCTTTGATGCCGTTCATTGTTATCATTCCACGACTGCCTTGGTTGGTGTGGCCCTCTTTTACCATTGTCGTTGCTCTACAGGTTATCTCCCGGACATTTGCCCTCCCAGCTGCGATCATCCTGGTGAACAACTCAGTTACGAACCCTTCTGTCTTAGGCACCGTTCATGGAGTTGCGCAGAGTATATCGAGTGCGGCACGAACTCTGGGCCCTATGATTGGAGGTTGGGGTCTGGGGTTGGGACTGCACAATAACATGGTAGGAGGTATCTGGTGGGCATTGGCTATCGAGGCGATGCTGGGTTGGTTGCTCCTCTACACTATCTACGAGGGCAAGGGTATTGAGAAGAAGAAAGAGCCGACTGAAGATGAGGATTAGGGTGATATTCCCTTTTGATAAGCCCTTTGGTGGCATACATTGACTTGACATGACATTAATATTTATGAGAGACGCATTATGATTGTGTATAGCATATAGTCAGCTATAGAGAAAAGAATTGCGTTTCATTCATTTCATCGTGCTTCATGAGACATTAGTACAGTACGATAGTTATTACTCCCAAACTCTGGCCATAGACTTTGAAAGTCATCCATGGAAGCTCCTCATGTCCGTTCAACAGACTTCATAAAGCTTTAACAGCAGTAATAAACGCCTTGATAGCCTCCCTCGCATCCCCATCATGAGCCTTCAACAACTCCGTCGCCCTGATCTTATTCAAATCCAACTGATCCACCTACACCAACATTAGCCCCAACTCATCAGAGATACCGAAATCAGACGTACCAAAAGCGCCACATCATCTGCCGCAACCCTAACGGCCTTCTTCCTAACCACCTCACCCTCCTTCCCCTGCGCCGTCTCCGATGCCGTCCGCTTCTTCCCCGCGTCCTGCCCCGCCGCGATCTCCAACCGACTCATCGCCTTGTCTAGTGCCTCCTGATCTGCTGCAGATGGCGGCTTGGGACCGGTTTCCGCACCGATGCCATTAGTGTTGAGGGCGGAGAGGGCGGCGGCTGCTTTGCGGTCTTCGGCGTTGGCGGGGAGTTGTTCCTGCTCGGGGTCGGCGGTTGCAGAGGGGATGGAGTCTGACATTATTAGGTATTAGATGCTTTATATCTAGATGGTGGATTCTGTGGATGGATGTATGGCTTGATCAGCGATGGACGTTGGGAATAAATAGGTAGTTAGCAAACAATAACAAAGACGAAGGCGACGATAAGAGCCAAAATGACGATTGTCGATAACAGACGGATCAAGCCATGCCGGATACGGACTAGTCGCTGTGACTCAGGTCCGACAATAACCGCGACTTTTCCAGATCCGGTTATTGTCTTAGTCTTTCTCTGACTCTTTCTTTTCATTTAACTTTCTTTTCTTTCTTCTTTTTTAAACTGTTTTGGAAGAGCCATCGCTTCAATTCACTGCGTCTACATCGACGATTGACCGACGTTTCTTGGATACGAGGAGAGAAGCTGGTACATAGATCCCGAGGTCGATCGATCAATCATCCCCGCACCATGGAGGACTGGAAACCAGACTGTGCGTTCTGACTGCAAATAATCGAAAAATCGAATAACTTTGACTAACCATTATTTTTTTTTTCCTAGCCTGGACCTCGAAGCCCATCAAGCAGGATGTCGTATATGATGATGCACAGGGTGTTCAATCTGCCCTTGCAAAACTTCAACGGTTACCTCCGTTGGTCACAACACAAGAGGTGGGAGACCTTTGAGTCAAAGCAGAGCGGAGCTAGATGAGCTAACCAGGTACAGATTGTGAATTTAAAAAAGAGCCTGAGGAATGTGGCTCTGGGGAAGGCTTTTGTTTTACAAGGAGGTATTTTAATCTATCCACTGCATGAAAAGTAGTTTGGTTCTAATGCTGAATAGGTGACTGTGCGGAATTGTTTGATTATTGTAACCAGGACATGATCGAGGCAAAGGTCAAGTTACTGTTGCAAATGAGCTTAGTATTGATTTGGGGTATGCTCCTAACAGTTTCGCATCTCTTGTCTTCACGTGGCTAATGGATCAATAGGAGCCAATAAACCGGTAGTTCGCATTGCGCGTATAGCTGGACAATTTGCAAAGTGAGCCCTTCGCCTCATCATATGATACCCGACCAAGCTCAACTAACAACCCCAGACCACGATCAAGTCCAATGGAAACCATCAACGGCACTGAGATGCCCTCCTTCCGCGGCGACAACATCAACGGCTTCGCCGCAGACCCAGAGAACCGCAGACCAGATCCTTCACGATTAGTATCTGCATACTTCCACTCCGCAGCAACCCTAAACTACCTCCGTGCTTCTCTCTCCTCGGGAATGGCAGACTTGCACTCCCCATTAGACTGGGGGCTCGGCCATGTCATTACCCCGTCCATCAAGGAGAAGTATGAGCGCATCGTGAGCCGCGTCAAGGATGCCCTGCGCTTTATGCAAACCGTCGGCATTGATACGGATCGCGGTGTTGAAACCGTCGATGTCTACACAAGCCATGAGGGTCTGCTTCTCGAGTACGAACAGAGCTTAACCCGGCTACTCAAAACACCAACCACACCTACTCCACCCACCCCATCTCCACCAGCAGCATCTACCACACAGCCACAAACACAAACACCCCCCAAAAGCTACTACGCCACATCCGCCCACTTCCTCTGGATAGGCGACCGCACGCGCCAACTCAACGGCGCCCACATCGAATTCTTCCGCGGCATCACTAACCCCATCGGCATCAAGATCGGCCCCAGCATGACACCCTCCGAACTAACCCAAATCCTCGACATCGTCAACCCTTCCCGCGAAATCGGCAAAGTAACGCTCATATCGCGGTACGGCGCGGGTAAAATCGCGCAGTACCTCCCCGCGCATATCGCCGCCGTGCAGGCGTCAGGCCATCTGCCTGTCTGGCAATGTGACCCCATGCATGGCAATACGCAGTCGACGGAGTCCGGGGTGAAGACGAGGCATTTTAGTGATATTCTGTCTGAGTTGAGGCAGGCGTTGGAGATTCATCGTGCTGCGGGGTCGTTTTTGGGTGGTATGCATCTGGAGTTGACTGGGGAGGCTGTTACAGAGTGTGTGGGTGGTGCTGGGGGGTTGACTGAGGAGGGTCTGGGTGAAAGGTACACTACCTTTTGCGATCCGCGATTGAATGAGAAGCAGGCGCTGGAACTTGCGTTCTTGGTTGCTGGGTTCTATCGCGAGATGGATGAACCTGAAGGGATGAATTCAATTTAGGACATCTTAAACTGAAAGAATATGATATCCATATGTTATTGGATTTTAATTTGATTAAAATCAGATACCAGTCAAATTAACTAGCTATAACGCCAATCTGTATCGTATTCCAAGGATCCCCAACACCATGCCAAACTATAAGAAGGATGCATCCCATGACCAATGGCAATAAACCCAGAAAGATGTTTAAACATAAATCCAACTATTTTACCACGGGGTATGTATCCAATGCAAAACAAACCAAAACAATCAAAGAAAGCCCTATTCGACAAGCGGGCTGCCAACTCTGGGTTTGAACGCAAGACTCTTCCGCCTAGCAGCGTCAAGCTTGAATCGCATCCTTTTGGAAGACTCGTCATCGACCGCGCTTGATGTCGAGAATAATCCTTGTCGAGTCTGCTTAGCAGGACAGGTTTGCTGGACGAGTTTCGCTTGCTGGGTGAGGTAGAACGGGGTTGCCGGAGACATTCCAATGTTGTCGAGATTGAAACCGGGCCCAGGAGTCTTGGGGACTTGGTAATAATCATCGTCATGCTTCTTGTTCTTCTGGGGAGTGCTAGGCTCATCGCGGCCAAGTGGAGGCGTATGTCTCATAAAGTCCTCCATAGTGTCCCAGTCAGCACCAGAGCGTCTGCCACTAGCAGAAGCGGTAGCGGAGTCGACCTTGACAAGGGTTCCATTGACATTGCTCAGCGCGCGAGGTTCCATGCTCTTTCTGCGCTTTGCACCTCCACGGGGAATAATGGAGCTATCGACAGCATACTGCGCCTCGTCAAGCCACTTGTTCTCTCTTTCACAACTGTAATCAAAGTCAGTACTGATACCACGTGATTACGCATAACATAACTTACTCAAGAACCCAACCAACTCCAACACACTTGACAAGACCACCCGCCTGTCTAACCTTTTCCAAAGTTCGAACTCCTCCATCTTTGAAGACGACATGGGTGATGCCGACTTTGCTACTGGGGTCCGCTGAATCAGCAGGCGTCGGGCTAGCACGAGGATTCCAAGACCAATTCTTAACACATCTAGCTCCCATTTGCTGCAAGAGCTCGACGAAAATGCCACTAGCGTCTTCTCCCTCGGTAGTGTGAACATCCACATGAACAATAGCTCCTCCGAGAGCTTGTTCGCCTGCATTGGTGTTCCGACGAGGTGTTTTCGCGGGACTGGGAGACCTAGTTGCCGCTCTCTTTTGTGCACTTTCCTTGCCATTCACACTCTTCCTCACAGAACTGCTTCTCCGCTTGGGAGTTGTGGGTTCCTCAATTCTCGGCGATTTACGAGGAGAAAAGGAGGGAGGTTCGGGGTTTCTGGGGCTAAACATGGAGTTGCGAATTCTTGGAGAAGAACGCACAGGCGATGTGTTCGAAATTGAATAACCCCGCTTACGGGGCATCTTCAGTGGCGACACTTCACCTTCTGGTTTGAGAGGCACCTTCGAAACCGTATGGAAGGTTTGCGGGGGAACGATAGTTTTTTGCGTCGGAGTTGCGGGAGCCGGGGGAGGCACGTTCTCGTCATCGTTCTCCTTCTCGTCCTCTGACCCATCGTGAGCTGAGGGTGTCGGGGGTGCAGAGTAGTGATTCACGCTGGAGGCAAGGGGGCTTTGGTCATATACACTCCCTTGGTCTTCATTGGCCTCTGTGATCGCGGACTTTGGTTCTTCAAAGATCTCACTCATAGGTTGTCTCTGCGGTGTTTCAGTTTCCAAAGCATCATCCTGACTGACTTCGGGCTCTTGCTCTTGCTCTTGGTCCTGATAAATTTCAGTGTCCAACTGCTCATTCTCACTATCTTGAACGGGTGGTTCATCAAATAGCGACTCGACACCAGCAAGCGAGTGTCTGGAGATGTCAGGGTAGGAAATCTCCGCTGACTTCCTTGGGGCATGTCTGGATGGCTTTGGAATCCCTCCAATAGAGAAGACACCCCGTCGTCCTGAGCGTCTGGGCTGTGCTTTGTCTGGACTAATAGTCTTCCATTGACTCATTTGGTTTGCCAAAGGCGTAAAGCGAGGTGCATTGTCAAACAATGACCGCCTTGTCTTGCTCTTACGGCGAGGAGTCTGCCTTGTAGGTGTTTGAGGCATAGAAATTTCTTCCGCTGGAGGACCTTCGTTTTCCATATCCATAGTTGTATCAGGAGCAACATCGGGTTCAGCAGATTCCATACTCTCCGTATCATTATCGTGGTTGTCAATTAGCTCACGAACTGGGAAAGACGGAACCGGCTGAAGGGGTTCAGCTTCAGGCGAGCTTCTGGCGGGTTCGCTTTCCTGCACAACATGTTGGGAAACGCGTCGTGGAAGCGGATGAGAGATTCGTCGAGAGATCGGCTGGGAGACTCGGCGGCCCTCATCTTCGACATTTACGTCTGTGCCGGGGGCAAGCTCTGGCTCAGTGGGCTCAATAGCGAGCTCATGAGCTGGAGATGGAACCGGAGGTGTAAAAGTCTCAGCTTCGTGCGGACTTTCCTGGAATGAATGGTCGGAAATACGTCGCCAAATCCCCTCATGGATTCGTTGTGAGATCCGCCGGGACTCTCGACGATTCTCATCTTCCTCATTTGCAGTTATGCCAGGGACAACTTCGGGTTCAGCAGATTCCATAGTGGGCTCACGAGCCGGGGGAGATAAGACAGGGGGAGGACGAGGAGCTTCCCGAGGGGCGCTTCTGACAGGTTCACTCTCTTGCGCTGCGTATTGAGAAGCACGTCGAGAAACCCGGCGTGAAATCCGCCGGGGGGTTCGACCGGGGGTCCGGCGGGGTGTTCTGCGTGATGTTCGGCCGGGTGTTTGCATATACTGCTCATTCTCATCGATTGCAACTAGGGTAGGCTCGTCGTCATCAAAGAACTCGACATCGCTGTAGTAACTATCCTCGTCATGGTTGGGTTGCTGCACAAATGGTTCGGGGGTATGTTGCTCCCGAGCAGGGACTTGAGGAGCTGCAACCCTCGAGTTTCTCTGTGGAGTTTGGGAGGTGACAGGTGCTTCGTCAAAGACATCCTCGTGCACTTCGTGTCCGGTTTCAAGTTGAACGGGTGCTTCTGGTTCGACCTCATCATTGTCATCACCAGCTGAGGCTTCGTCGAGTTCATAGTCCACTTGCTCAGTTTCCGGTTCAGGCTCAGCTTGTTTCGGACGCGCGCTGGGGCTCTGCTCGACTTCCGAGTCGTTATCAACAACATCGGCTGCGAGCTCTTCCGAGGACTCCTCGGCAGGGTCTTCCATGTTGTTTTCAATGTGGTCCGGGACGTAGCTTTCGGCCGTGTCTTCGGCGACTTCTTCGTGGTGGCTGAAATGATCTGCAACGTCTTGAACGTCGTCCTGGACATCCTCCAGCGGCTCATCCTCGGTGGCGTCCTCGTCGTACTCGACATTTTCGACATCATGAATCTCCCGTTCATCCTCGACCTCCTCTGCCTGTTCAACGTGCTCGCTTTCGACATCTTCAGGGGCATCGTCTACCTCATGCTCAATATGCTCCTCAGCGTGAACAGGGCTGGGTGAATCATGTCCGGGTTCACTAGACACCATGGCCATGTCATCCATCTCATCTTCCTCCTCTACTTCTTCCTGGTCGTCAATCTCTTGGTACTCAGGAGCATCGGGCAGCTCGTTGTGGTCCTCTTCCATCAACTCCTCAGCGGCATTCTCAGGCTCCTCCTCACTCTCACCCTCGTCAACCTCCACGGCCTGGTGTTCAGCATTTTCCGCAGCGTCCTCCAGATGTTGGTCGAGTTCAGCATCTTCTTCAACATCGTCTTCCATCGCAACTTCAGGTTCGTGTTCAGGCTCGGGCGCTAATTGTTCGTCAATTTCACGAGACACTTCGTCCATTGTTTTTTCTGGGGTTTCGATATCCACTTGGGACAATCCTTTAGGCGTAAGGGGAGAGTCGACAGTCTTTGGGGTAGTGGAAATTTCATCCTCTACATCGTGCTCTTCCATAGTCTCAGCTTTCTCTGGCAGTGGCTGCTGCCTAGCAAACAAGGAGCTTTTAAATGGGGAGAAAGATCTTTTAGCAGGGCTCTGAAGCAGAGACGCCCGAGTGACCAATGGTGTTGACGATGCCTTGGACGGAGTAAGGGAGAACGATGCACCAAGGTTTCCTTTCTTGGGCGATGTCTTGAGCGGGGAGTTGTGACCGGGTGTAAAGTTTGGCTGAGACATTGGTCTGCTGTCATCTAGGAAAGAGAGACCACCGTGACGCGGGGTTTCCAATCTTGCCTTTTTAGGCGATGACTTGAGCGGCGAATCTTGCGTGGGGGTAAAATTGGGTTGAGAAATAGGTTTGGCCTCATTTCCAACTGTAAAACCACCTCTCCTCGGTGTCTCTTTCATTGTGAAGGCGAACGGAGAAGCCGACGGGCGCTTCGCAGGACTGGACATGAAAAGCGACTCGCTGAAATCCATAGGTTTCGCGTTGAGGTTGGTAGGCTCGCCATTTTCGTCCACGGTCTTAGGTCCTTTCTTGGGCGTAAAGTTGATTCTTCTGACCGGAGAGCCCAGTCCAGTGTTCTCGGATCCATGTTTGAAGGGAGAATGGACAGTTAATTTGAACTGATCCTTGGCACCACTCAGCTCATCGTCCTCACCATCTGAGCCTGCAAATGCGGAAAGTGACTTTGCGACCTGCTTGTCCTTCTTAGGCGATAATGGTTTCGCAGCGCCCTTGGCTGCTGCCGCGGGTTTACGACCACGACCAGAAGTCGCACCAGGCTTCCGAACTGGTTTCGATGCGAGGCCTGGCTGACGTGTCGATGTACTGGCTGCTCTCCTCCTCCCAGCAGCAGGAGCTGCAAGTTCCTCCATATCCTCCGATTCCGATCCCGACGGGTCTTGGAAAGTGACGGTTTTCTTCTTGGCCGGTCCACGCAACATATTTGACCTCATTAAAGTCGAATTTGTCGAAATGATCATCTGTCTGGGATTCGTTTCGTCCACTGAGGAATCCAAAATCTTGTTTGCTCGGGTATTCTTCCGCAAAGTTTCCTTCTCGGTATCTGCCGCTTTTGACTGTTTGCTTGCCGTACCAGCCCTCGGTCGACCTCTAGGCTTAGGAGCCGGTTCTGACTTTGCCGCAGGCTTCGCCTTCGGTCTTCCCCTCTTCTTCGGCGCGGAATCAGTATGAGCAAGTTCGTCTTCATCGTCGTCATCACTTCCCGATTCAGCAGCTGGTGCTGGCGCTGGCGCTGCCTTTCTTCCTCGACCTGTGCCAGCAGATGTCGTAGAACCAGCCGGTCTTCCTCGTCCTTTCGCCCCCTTGGGTTTCTCTTTTGGCTGAATAACACCAATCTCATCGTCTGTCGCGTCGTCCGAGTCATCATCAACATTGGATGTAGTAGTTCGCGCCGCTCCTCTTTTCCTCTGTGCCGCCGTTGTAGCTGTAGCTGGTGTCGACGCCTTTTTCCTCGCTCTCGCCTTGGATGCAGCAGTTTCAGTCGTGGATCCTTTAGGTCTACCGCGCGTCGCCCGCTTAGGCGGCGATTTCGGAATCACAGCTGCTCGAGCCATGATGTGTCGTTACTTCCCAAATATGCAGGGTGTGGTGTAGAGTTCGGGGATTTTCAAAAAAGCAACCTGCGGGACGATATTCTCCAAATCAAATCAAATCGCGTTGTGGTTGGCGGAGTGGCGGATGTGCGTCAATACAGATGTTGACAGGGCGTAATTCTCATCGTGAGTCCCCAATGGGCGCCGGGGGGAACTAATTAATTAATTAATTATGTCGGAACTGATCATGAATCTTTTTGGTCGTCGATGGCCGGGGGAAGTCGTGTATCCCACAATTGGCGATGCGTGGTTGGAGGTGCAACTGCAAGCGGTCGAAATGCCGCCTTCACCGTTCCAAGTCCACACGCGCCGGTGGGCGGGTTGCTTATTTGGGAAGTCACGTGCCGTTTCCCTGGCAACTGACCCACTGCACGTGATGGATGATGCAGCATGCATATGGCAGCCAGTTAATCCCAGTATATCAAGTGCATAGAAGGTTAAAAGGACATTCTCGATTACAGAATTGAAGATATCATATATTGTAGAAACTATCCAAAAAGCCATAAGACCGTACTACAGCTTTTGCTATCGATAAAAATGTCCAAAAGAAGTAATTTTTCAAATCACATAGGTATGTCGAAAATATAAACGCAAATATCAAGGTATATGCAAAATTGTACTAGATCGGTTAAATCATACTAAAGAGTGTAGCACTCACTACAACCATAGTCGAGATAGCAGAGGGCACAAGAGAGATACCTGAGCTATCGAGGGTAGTAGCAGGCTCGTAATCCGCAGGGGTGGTGGAGTTGGTGTTGCCGTTCCAGCAGTACTTGTTGAAGCACTGGGTACAGGCCTCTGGGACGTTGGTGTTGGTGCGCTCGAAGGAGCGGCTCAGGATGGCACAGGCAACGCAGGTGGACCAGTTGCCGTCGACGGTGCCGTTGCCCATGGTGGCCATGTTGTATCCGTTGGTGATGAGGTCGTCTCTCTCGCTGTCTTCATAGGAGGGGTCGAAGGTGGTAACGTTCGAGAGATACGTGTAGGGCGAGTTGGGGAGGTACACAATCAACGGGGCAGTTCCGGTGATGTTTGTGCTGTTGCATCCAAAGAATGTAGGGCGCTTGTTCAAGCCTTCATTGACAAAGGTGTTCTGGTCGGGGATGGCAGGGAAAGCCGTGCCGTTGGCAATGCCAGTGCCATTCAGGCTACGCTCGTAAGTTGCAACCATCGCAGTACCATTGGGCCAGTTGTAGGTGGTATCGGCGGAAGAGTCGATGGCAAAGATGACATCCACGTTGCGCTCGGGCTGGATCAGAGGGTGCAGAGGGATGTTCTGCAAATCTTCGCCACCATCAACGACATTGATTTCTGTCTGGTCGGCAAAGGGAGAGGTCGAGTTGGACCAGCCATAGAACGGATTGGCAGTGTACATGGCAATGTCATCATTGTCGCTACCAATCTTGCCCAGGATATCGGTAAAGATATTCTTGAGGAAGCTAGGCAGTCCAGTAGAGTTGACAGAAAGAAGGAACTGGTTGAACAGAGTGGACGAAGTACCCATGACGAAACCAGCATTGTCAAACCCACGCACGCAGGTCTCATTCGAAGGCAGAGTACCCGCGATGAACCGCGAGCCCAAGTACTCAAGGGGAGCAAAACCATAAATGGTAGGGTCAAAGGTGCCAAACTCCCAGGGGTTAAACTCGAAAACGGTAGAATTGTTGCTGCTAATCGCAAGCTGATCGGGGTATCGGCCGTCTGCAACGACCAGCGGCAAGGGCATGTCAGCCTGCTGGAACGACTCGGTCAAAGCAATTGATGACCAGGTGTAACTGGGGCCACCGTTGGTGGCATTGATGAGCTGGTAAGACAGCGCACGGCCCCTACAAATATCAGTATGTGAACTGTAGAGGAACAATTATGATCATACCAGTAATCAGTAATGGAAGTCGAGAAACCGGCCTTGGACTTGCCGGACACATCCTGTTCAATATCCTTATAGTAAGATGCCGAATCCAAAATCTGGATCGAACCGCTGTCAGGGCCCTCGAAAATCGAATTTTCAAACTGCCAAACCTCTCCATCCTCGTAGGTCTGCAGATCGGAGATAGAGGTGAAGTTGTTGACATAGATCGAACCCACCAACCAACTACCACCACTAAGACCAGACAAGTAAGTCGCAGACTGAAGCAATCCACCCAGCTGGTCGGTGTTGGTCGAGTTGTCCGTACGACTATCAAAAGCCTTGATGGCACCAGCACCGTTCAACATGGCCCGGTAACCACCTCCCGACACCGCGATACCGATAGTAGGCAGGTTGGAGCTGTTGCTGGAGAACTTGTCGACGTACCCCGCGGCATCAAAGTCTTTGATCGTCACATGGCCGAAGAAATCCTTCAACGCGGAGGTGGTTTTGTCCCGACGAGTATTCAGCCACGAGGTTTCGTTTGACGAGAGCTTTGCGGCGCTGCGGACCGTTGGACGAGAGGCCGGGCAGTCGACCTTGGAGGGGGTGTAGCCATCAGGGGCGTTTGGCAGAGCGCGCGACACTCTGTCCAGCCTCACATTCTCACTGGCAGAGCCTGGTGCAGCTGACGCACCTATAACCGGTCAGATATGATAACACCATGGAGTAGTCAATGCGACCGTGTACATACCAGAGAGAAGACCCGCCAGGGCAATTGAGCTGAAAAAAGCCGTAGATTTCATCTTGACTGCAGCCACACTCGCAAACACAGTGAGAGAGCGAGCGACCGGAATAAAAAGACTCGAAAGTCAAAAGATTCAGCCAGATGAAACGGGGAATGGGGGCCAGTTTTGAGGAGAACAAGTCGAGTTCAGCTGATCCCCCCAGGGGTTTTTTTTCCTCAGTTCATATCCGAATACGAAGCCAAGCAGACGGTCGCTGGAGTAAAAACAGTGGAGGGGCACTAGTTGGGCAAATCACAGGCAGCAGAGGCGATCGATGATGTCAGGGCAGGATCCGGTTTGGGCAGATCTGGGTGAATCGAGATTAGAATTGAGATTGGTTTTTCAATCGTATGAACCATGGGAGAGATATAATTTTCTCATGATCAGTGAATAATTAAATTAAATATGTTGAAGTTACATAGATACTACTGTGTAGTTATTGAGTGATAAAAGATGATCCTGCTGAAGATTACTGTGGGTCAATAATAAAACATCAAATCTGCATGAAATGAATTGATCAGATAGTATTGTAGTACAACTGCTATTAGTTCAACAGTCAGACTCAAATATGAGACACACAAGGGATCAATGGTTGTTTTATATTATGCACATGCCACTGTGTCACTCACGCTAATTGAAGGTATGTGTAGACAAGACCAAAAACTCGACAATGTCTGCCATATGATGATACTAACAGTTAATACATAAAATTATATCATAAAAGCAATCTAAAAGATATCAATCTAATTAATATTCAATCCATCTAAATATGGGGTACATCGATTGTTTATTGAGACCCGCCATTAGCGCGTAGAGGAGAAGTTGATGCTATTCAGAGTACCCACCTAGACTGAGGTACATGTACATACTCTGTAGTAAGTATCATTAACAGCACCTTATCGAGATATTTGCTCTCTGGATGGATTCTCGCTTGCCTGATCATTAAATACTGATATTCCTAGAATATCAACACTGTCCATCAGATATATTTTTTCACATCCACCCCTTAACTGAAGCATGATTATTGATTATCCCAACCAGTTTATACCTCCATAGATATAATCTTCTCTATACCTTCGATTATGCTTATGCTTATGCTTATCTTCAATGCCAGCTTATGCCTATAGTGGGTCCCTTATTGATCATCTCCCCGCTTCAATATGAGGATAGCATATAAACAGCATAGCAATTCCATCAAGAATCAAATATCCTATCTATCTACATGAATATATGATGAATATATATGGAGCAATGTTAATTGAACAGGGATCAAAATAATGGGCGAATGCTCTGCGCGCCTTTTTTGTACACCAGGGGAAGTGGAATGCGGCGATTGGGGATTACGCCGTGGGCACCACTTGGTCAGGGACGATGTAAAATAAAAGAGGCTCGACAGGATGCAACAGGGGGATCTGAACGAGCAGCGACGATGAGTGAAGATGAAGCCAAAGTATCTGGCTATTGGAGGAATAAAGAGATATAGATGTGTATGTATAGAGGATCTAAGAATAGATGATAAGCAGTTGAAATGGAAATACAAACTCTGCAGGTCACATGGACAGTCGGTGGTTCTAGATGCGACGATATCTTTCTTTCTTTGATGCATAATATTATACCGATTTAATTGAATCAATAAGCATAATAAGGGGAATATGGAGATATGGGGATATGGAATAAGTGGAGCAACGGCAATTCCACAATAGGAAAACCAAGAACAGCTCAGCAGCAGCAGAATCTGAAGGTCACAAGATGAGATCTACGGAAGATAGTGTCGCACAATGCACGAGTGCATCCCGTGATGATCAAATATCGATTGTAGTTGTTTTCCAGAATTGTCCAGACGGAGATGGTGCATTTTGACTGGTGGCTGTCGGGTTGCCCGAATAAGGAAACCGAGCGGATTTCCTGTCTGATCTTGCTAGTTATTCAATTGAGTGTTGGATATATTTTATTATTGAATAGCTAGAGCTATGATATAGTATAATATATTAGATATGCTACATTATACTGTCTATACTATAATATTATTGTAGTATAGTTACTACGTAGAGATAGATCTACATCGCTATATCGCTATACTTAGAAGTTCGTACTACTACAGTACTACAACAACAAACTGCATCGATATCAGCAATCAAGTGACTCTTTTACATTCCGGGTCCAGACCGAATCCACTGCATCTTTTTAATCCTCTCGGTTTCCCTTTTGGGCCATCGTGCTGCTCACATGAGCTTCTCTCTCTCCTACAATCATATAAAAACGGTCCCCTCACACTCTCTTCTCTTCTTATCCATAATCTCTTACATTCATCTCTGATCACTGCCTTATCCTTCATATTCTATCATATATCATCACAACAGCAGCAGACACAATGTCCGTCTCCATCGAAACAACCGACCCCCCATCCGCCGTCTCCCAATTCCAAAATGACTTTGGCATGGGCACAAAGTCCAGAATGCCCGAATTCAGCCTCGCGGGAAGAGTCATTATCGTCTCTGGCGCTGCCCGTGGACTGGGTTTAGTCCAGGCTGAAGCGATTCTCGAGTCTGGTGCTAAGGTCTATGCTCTTGATCGATTGGAGGAGCCAGTAAGCCTCCCCAAAACACATGATATGCCCAAGTATACTGATAAGTGTAGTCCCCCGATTTCTACACCATCCAAAAACGAGCCCGCGAAGAGCTCAATACGGAACTACACTACCGTCGCATCGATGTACGCGACGCAGAACTTCTCCACCAGGTCGTCGAGGAGATTGCCACCGCAGAGGGCCGTTTGGATGGGTTACTCGCTGCGGCGGGGATTCAGCAGGAGACGCCCGCGCTCGAGTATACGGCCAAGGACTCGAATACCATGTTCGAGGTGAATGTCACGGGAGTGTTTATGACGGCTCAAGCGGTGGCCAAGCAGATGATTCGCTTTGGGAAGGGGGGAAGTATCGTCTTTATTGCGAGTATGAGTGGTTCGGTTGCCAATCGGGTATGTCCCCCATCCACCTCTATCTCTTTCAAGATGCTAATGAGGACAGGGCCTCATCTGCCCCGCCTACAACGCCAGCAAAGCCGGCGTCCTCCAACTCTCCCGCAACCTCGCCATGGAATGGGGCCCCTACAAGATCCGCTGCAACACCATTTCGCCCGGCTACATCGTCACCGCCATGGTGGAGCAGCTCTTCATCGAGTATCCCGAGCGTCGCGAGACCTGGCCCAAGGATAACATGCTCGGCCGTCTGTCCAGTCCGAGCGAGTACCGTGGTGCGGCGGTGTTTTTGCTCAGTGATGCGAGTAGCTTTATGACAGGGAGTGATGTGCGGATTGATGGGGGGCATGCTGCTTGGTAGATCGTATGACTACCTTTATGACTATGATTTTGGTTTTTGATTTGTTGATGCATGGCGTGTAAAGTGAAATGGCCACTGTGTCTGTCATAGTGAAGTAAGTAGATTAATGAAACCCAACCACACGCATTTTAAATAAAGTTATCCAGTCCGCATCATCGATTGTTTTATTTTTATTTTTAATTTAAAACCCGGGGATCGCATGACCCACGGGAATTAAAAGATTGTCCAATCCATGGTTCCGGAATTAGTTATTATGGTGCGCTCGATATCACCTGGTTGGAGTCTGCCAATGGATTTGTTAGTTGTCGTTTCACGTGGACTGTGAGTTGGCGTATTCTCATCCATTTGTTTGATTCTCGTTTGATATGCTGTCACATGGTGTCAGCATCTACGCACTCGGTCACTCATGGTAAATGGTGCTCCGTAGATAGTATGAATATTCATCATTATCATGTCCAATATACAGTAATATGTATGTACAAAACGCCGTGTATGCATATCTAACATACAAATGCACATTTACAATGCAATGCAGCAGAAATCACTCCTTCCGGTAATCCCATAGTCGTTTTTGTTCGGCCACCCACCACGTTCCCACCTGCTCGGCCTCCTCCAACCAAGCCGCGGCTTCTCTGCCGTGGTCTTTGGTCACCAAGGAGACGAGATGGTTCACCGTCCACGCCTGGATTGGCCGGGTTTCCCCAGGATCCTTCTCCAGGTTCGTGAAGCGGAAGTTGAACTCCTCTTTCAGAGGGAGAATGAGACGGTAGGGCGAATTGGCCGAGGTAATCCCGAGAATCGAGCCGCCTCCGTTGATCAGCGCCATGTTCCACAATGGCTGTCCGTCTTCTTCCCGTTCATTTCGGAACGGTCGGATCAACGATTGGCCCTGGAACTCGGGCACTAGGGCAGAGGCGACGACAGAGTCCTGCTCGTCCAATGACTCGGATTGCACGAGAAGGTCTAGGATTGTGGGGATGATGGAGAGAGACGTCGCATTCGCTGACACGTCAATGTGTGGGAGATTGGGGTTTCTGAATAGCAGCGGTACGTGGAAGTTGCTGATATGTCCGTTTTCAAAGGTTCCAGTCGTCTTGGAATCTTCGCTAAAGGCTTGTCCACTGTTTTTTTATTAGCATGCATTCTATTTCCATAAGAGGAAGGAACATACTGGTCGCCAACCATCACCACCAAGGTGTTGTTGCTGATTCCGGCTTCATCAAGAAGACCCAGCATCTCTCCCAGCCAGTCATCGACAAAGCGAATCGTGTTGAGATAATCATTCATCGACTTGTGGTCAACGCTGCCTTCGCTACCCATGTATTGCTTCTTGACGAAATTCTTGGGCAGGGACCAGGGATGGTGTGTCGAAGTGGTGAGATGTGACAGGAACAATCGGTTTTTACCCTCAGCCGCGTCGTTGATCAAGTCTTGGATATAAGGCTTGGTCTCGCCTTCGGCGTAACTATTCATTATTAGATTCATACTCACTCAGCCAAACTGGATATGCTTACCCGAAATAGTTGGTTTCGGAAGTCTTAGGAGGGAAATGCTTTGATGCCGGGTCCTGCAGACTTTCTTTGCTCATGATTTCTTCAAAGCCCATCAACTCATTCAACTTGTGTTGTCGGTCGTATGAATCGGTGCCCGGCTGAATGTAGGCAGACTTCCAGGGGAGTCCCAAAAACGGCTTCTCGCTGTTCTTGCCTCCCCCGCCCTTCTTTCGATTGAACAGTTCAAAGATCTGCGGCAGACAAGGCTGGTAGAACTCATGGTTGACTTCCTCCAACAGATCCACAGGCAGTGGACTGACACCACAATGACTTCCGAGAATACTCTTCAATGTCAAGGTACTCGGGGTAAGAGCTCCCTTCACATTGATTCCACCCATGCCTGGTACTGACGAATTCGCCCAGGGCTCACCGCTGAAATCATTGGTTTGACCTGCGCTGTCCAAAGCATACTCTCCGGTGAGCATCTGCGCCACAGGAGTCATCTGAGACAGCGTGTCGATGGCCGCCTTCCTATCTTTCTCTGGGTGCGATTCGACAATGTAGCCGTACAGAGGAGTTCCGGCTTGCATGGGAAACAGCTCTTTCCGCCCACTTTCCAACGTCACGAGCACAACATGGTGGATTTCGACCGAGTTCTCTTTGAAGGCCTGCTTCAAAGTTTCGATAACTTCCTCACCGGTGTTGGAAACTTTCATTGGGTCTCTCTCGGCATTGTAGTGTTGAAACGGTACGCCCGGACATTGAGGTTGGATACCAAATTCTTGATCGTCACGTGTGTCACTGATATTCCAACGCTGGAATCCTGGTGGCGCCTCATCCGGAAGCCATGATGGGCGTACCGGGAAGTGATGTGGAGGCGGCGGTGGCGGTGGGGGAGGGAACCCAAAAGGACCAGGGGGGGGAGGGGGAGGCCCATGGTGATGGTGATGGGGTCCTCCCTTGCCGTGAAAAGGAAAAGGCAAGGGTGGCGGGGGACAGTTCTCCATCGAAGGTCTATGCAAGGCATCCAACATATTCAACGGCACTGCACGCGAAAGATGGTCATATGGCACGGCCGGGCGGGTGACTTCCAAAAAAAAGAGCGAGATGGCCAGGGCCGTGATCGGAATGATCGTTGTATAGGCGCATCGTCGGTCACCGGGAGTTTTACTGAATGGAAGCAAAGCCCGAGGCTCCCGCAGGGTAACCCAACATCGATCCCGAACCGCCCGCAGCCAGCTGCCACTGATGGAATACAGTCGAGAATTGATAACAAAGGCGGCGAGAAATATGATGGTACCGGCGGCTGTGACGCTAGAAATACCGCTCATCAAGATCTTCATAGCCGCTGGGTCTGATATGAAACTATTGGACGCGGCCCACTGGACCTCGGCGCCTGTCTCAAACCAGAACCCAAACTGGACAGACGCAGCAAACCAGGCAAAGAGTCTATCGAGATTTCAGTCAGATTGCGGCGATTCCGAAGATGGCCAGCAAGCGGTCAGAAATACTTACGCCAAGATGGCGCCCGCCGAGCACGCGAGCCATTGCCAACGAGACTCTGGAGAGTTGAGCAGCAGACGAGAAACAGAAATCACCACGACATCCTGAATCACCAAAGTCGGGGAATAGACGACAAAGTAGAGGAAGGGCAAAGACTGGATATGGTGAAAGATGTGTAAGACCTTGGAGGAGATGACGCTCACAACAACGAGGGCGAAGAGGATGGAGGGAAAGGAGGGAACGTAGGAGCGGAACGACATGACCGAGGGATCATTTTAGGACGAGTGGAAGGACTCATGGAAGGATGTCGGGGAGGGCAGATGTTAAGAAAGAAGGAAGAAGATGAGCGAGACCCATGGTAGAGGCTGCGAGGACGATCCGATGATGAATGGAAAAGGATCTGTCAGAGGCGTGTGTGACGGTCGACTGGAGACACAATGGCAGTGAATGCGTTACAGCGTCTGTACAGCGTCTGTAATGCAGCTGAAATTTATGGCCAGTCACAGGCTACTGATGCAACCTGGACCCTTTTCCGCCGGGCGCCATAAGGCGATGCGCCGATCTGGTTGGGGGCCACCGCCCCACCGGCAGGGGTCCATGGCCCCACCGCAGCCAATCAGCGCTCGAGAAGGTCACACACGCTGTCTTTTTAGGAAGCTGCGCCACTAGGCATCTGTCGCCCATTTGGGAGACCCTAAGCCCTAGAAGGGGAGATCTCACGCGACAAAACCCCTTTTCAGTGCTGCTTAGAGGGGGTTCTATCCTAAACAGGTAAAAGAAAAAACAAGAGAATAAACAAGAGCCAGGATGTCTGACGTGGAACATGCCACATTAGCGTCGTGCCATAAACGCCATCCGGACCCGTGGTGGTACAATCGAACTTTAATATCTTATTTCTGAAGATACATTAATAGATATTAGCCATCATATTCTGTCATATACATAAGCTTGTTTAGTGGATCTGATATGACTCTTCTCTATCTTATACAGAGCAATCCAGATGCTGACTGGCAGTGACTTCTGAGTTGATGATGCCTCGGATCTCCTCGGAAAGGTTCCAGATGTTGAAGATCATCGTCCAGGCGGAGTAAGCCGAGAGAAAGCCCAAAATACGGACCCTGAATTCTGAAACCTGCAACTGGCTGCAAATACGGATTACGTACCGTCTCCAAGAATAACTTGAGACAGCCAATCATGCTCTGTGGAGTCAGACATCAGTGTTACCTGTATCGTACCGCTGGTACGCCTGTTCGTACGACGACGACGATCTCAGCCAAAAGGCTTCACCAGTTCGAAGATCGAATCCGCCTCAGTCTTAGGCTTAGTCGTGTCTGTTCACTGCCGTCATCAGCATTCCGCTGTGCCTCGATCTGTTCTTCATGCTGTCAAAATACTCACATCTAACCATTCTGGAATCTGGAATCTGGAATCTGGAATCTGGAATCTGGAATCTGGAATCTGGAATGCTGAACACTCTGCAGCTCTCTTTTAAAAGCAACCTCACCCGCTTCTCAGCCTCATCTCACCGTCCACCTCGTACCTTTCCCAACCAACCATGATCCCTACCAAAAAGCCTCCCCGAGTCCCCAGCCGTCCGCTCAGCGCGTATACCCAACCCCTCAGACTCCCCAGACCTCCATTCCTTCTTCCATGGCTGCGAGTTAAAACACAGCCTCCGCCATCAAAACACAGTCAGACCGCCAGACAGACGATCGTTCGTAAAATCAGGCTTCAGTAGATGAAATTAGGACAGAAGATCGACCCTCCTCTCCAAACCTTGCAGTTCCGTTCTTTGTGGTTTTCTGGGTGATGCCGTAGCTAATATAGGCTTATCGGTGGTTTCCGTTTCCATGGTCTATCCTAATGATTGTCCTGTTGATCTTTGATTGCCCCGTGCTCGTCATCGTAGGGTCAAACGACGTCAACGCCGATCAAACGGGTTGGATATTGTCCTCAAGGCATGAGACTCGGGAGGTTCTTTCTTGCAACAGCCAACTTTTTCGTAGCTTATTATGAAGGCTTTCGGTCATTTTACGGTCGTTACACTAAAAAGGCTGTGTAACATGTCTTGCTGACCGCTATGTACTCGCCCCGCGCTAGCAAAAAACTGAGGTTAGATTGATCCTTCGCATATTGATTTCTCCACAGCAGAATAGTTGAGCATATTCTTCAATTATTATTATCTCACTCTTGAGTGGTATCGAAATAGAAATCTCACTGTATCTTTCTAGATAGAGAGACTGTGGATGGGGCAGAGTTCAACATCTTCATACTCGTAGATCAGCGGCGCTGGACATGAATCGTATAATCATCCAACTGCAGAGTGCGGATGGCATTAGAATAGTCCTAACAGACATGCATAGACCAGATCCTGTAGTTTTGAATTAGTTATTCATGCAGTCTCTATCATGATATGCATATGTTTATCAGACCTTGACGTTGTTTACAGTAGTCTTCGTTTCTCCCCGCAATTTCCCCCGCAAATTGTTGAGTCTATCGCGTCGGCTCGGCTGTGCGTTGAATAGCAACAAAGCAAAGTCGTCTATAGAGCTGGCTATTGGTTATTCCGCTGATCTTTCTTATTGATCGGAGCTGTATAATGTAATATCCCCTCATCTATATCAGTTGGACGATAATGAGAGCAGCAAGCGACGCGATCGAGCCGACAACCCGATCGGCATCGGCGTTGCGCCGATGGAGGGGATGTTCGAACCGATTCTAAAGACGTCACATTTAAAGCATCTCCTCATTCCTTCATGACACAGTCCATAGATTATTGAACAGTTGTGTTTTCATCTTCAACTATCAAAATGGGTTCCGATATTCAGAGAAACAAGATCTTCCCCAGTGGCATTCATGTCCCCATTTTGACTTTCTTCAAAGATGATGCCCGTCAAGAGGTTGATTGGGAGTTGCAGCAGAGGCACACTAAGTTTATGGTCGAGTCGGGGTTGCATGGAAGTATGTTTTGATTGTTATTATCATCCTTCTATCTCACTCAGTGCTAGTATGCTAACAGCATGTCAGTCGTCATTGCCGGCTCCAACGGCGAAGCAGTCGCTCTATCGACAGATGAAAAGGTCGGACTCGTGCGACAAGCTAGACAGATCGCAGAGCAGCTTGGTCGTCCTGAAATCACCCTGACCCTAGGTTGCTCAGGGCAGGCAACCCGCCAAGTCATCGACGAGACTGTCGCAGCTAAAGCGGCGGGCGCCGATTTCGCCATGGTTCTGACTCCCAGTTACTACCATTTCGCCATGGACTCGCAAGCCATCATCGCCTTCTTCCAGGAGGTGGCTGACCACAGCCCCATTCCTGTCATGGTGTACAATTTCCCCGGCGTTTCTGCGGGCATCGATGTGAACTCGGAGATTCTGGTCGCCCTCAGTGGACACCCCAATATTTCCGGGGCGAAGTTGACCTGTGGTGGTATTGGGAAGGTCCCAAGAGTCGCGGCCGCTACGAAGGACTTCGGTATCCTCAGTGGTCAAATTGATTGGATGATTCCCGCTATGTCGGTGGGAGCTATCGGGGCTATCACGGGAATGGCCAATTTACACCCACGGGTAAGACATATCCTGATTCCCTGGCCTTGATATATTCCCGGCTAACAATGAAAAGGCCTGCGTCGAGCTTTATGATCTCTTCCAAGCAGGTAAGATCCAGGAAGCATCGAAATTCCAATTAGAAGTCGCCACCGCAGAATTTGCCTTTGCAAAGGGAGGCATCAACGGAAACAAGTGGGTGGTTGCTAAGCTGCTGGGATATCCTGCAAGCAGCGATGCCTGCAGAAGGCCATATCCGCTTTTCAGAAACCCAAGCAAGCAAGAGGAAGTGCTTGGACTGGCAGAGAGGTTGACTGCAGTAGAGCAACAGCTGACCAAGCAGTCGAAAGCGTGATAATCCTGTCAATTGTGAGATAGTGAGGTATGAATAATGACGCCCGAGTGTCCATACCATCATAGAAGAGCAAAGCTTTGATCGAATATATCCCGCATAACCGATTGAATGTCCACTCGTTGTCCGTTTTGGTCCTGCCGTTTTTGGACCTCTCCCAACACATCCGCCATAGCATGGGCATTACTCGCAGTGCTTTCCATTCGACGTATAGTTTCCAGAATCCATACTCGCTCTGTAGCATCTTCTTCCTCACTTCCCCACATTACAAGTGCCCATAGCATGCTCACTGGCATTGACTCATTTGGCCCCAGCGCACTTACTATATCTCGACTCAACCCCTTGATATTTGATGTTGCGTCAATAACCTCTTCTGTCCGAGGAAGAGACTTGTACGCGACCCGGTGCAGATGGATGAAGCACGCATAGTAGTTGGCCAAATAAGCACGGAAGTTCTGGGTTATGGTCACGGCCAAGATTTGCATGATATGCGACTGGGTAATGTGTCCGGCAACGGCGTAGTCCATGAGAGGTGGTCGGACTGTGTAGAGCTCCAATAGCTGCTGAGAGATCTGGCTTGCGATGGCCATGACTTCCGTTTCATCTTTGACCGTTCCTCGACTCCGATGCCATGGGTCGATTTTTGAAATACGTCCCATGAAGGAGAGTACTTTTTGGAAAAATATAGCCCCTGGCCTGTGTATCGTATCGAATAAGATCTCCTCGATGGCAGTATCATGGTATCCGGGCTCGGGGCTTGCTGTGCGGCGAGAGTGGAATGCATCTGATGCATAAATATTTTCGTTGTCGTTTGTAACAAAAGAACCATCGCCTCCAGCTAAGGCTGCGCGCGCATCAATCAGTCGAATCCAGGAGATGAGTCGTTTCTCTGAGCATGAAATCAGCATCATTACCATCTGAATCCGAAAGCTCTTACCTGTGATATTCAATTCTGCTTGCTTCCGCATCTGGAACATTCTGAAAGATTTGTTTAAATATTCATTGGCCTGTCCAGCACGACCAGTTACCAGCTTCTGTCATCAGCTGCTGCATTCAGCGAATACGTAGCACAACTTACATCACTGTACGATAACAAAAAAAACCGTAGCAAATATATTCTGCAGCTCATCATCAAGCTTCATACTATCCAGGGATATCCTAGAAATCGTCTCCGATAGTTCTACAGCAGCGCTCTTGTAGACACCAGCCCGTCGCGACTGAAGCTCACCGTCTGTGTTACGAGACAAGAGAGCCACAAAAGCGATGATGGCACAGCGAACCATTTTCGAAGATTTCGACATCGATACAAGAGTCTTTTTCATATATGGCCATCTGATTTGGGTTTCGACGGACATGAGGATGGACTGGACCGGAGATTCGAGAAAGGCACGGAGCAGTTCCTCGTCGCTTGCATCAGCTTTGATTGTTGAAGGTGTCATTGATGGCTGTGGACGCTGGGTCGTTGATGCATTGCTTTGTGGTGTTTGTGGCAAATTCGTATCGTTCTCTACTGATAGATGAGACACTGGATCATTTAGATTGAGAAAGTTGCCAGAGAGCCAGTTGGAGGTAGATGGAATAGACGTGTCTTGCCATGGAAGACCTGGAAGGTCGAAGAACTGAGTAAATGGCGTTTGACTGGGTAGCTGGAGTCCATCCTGGAGATTCTCCACGGCAGATGTTCTCTCCAGGCTCGCTGGCGATGATCTGGCGATACTGGCCTGTGCCTGTGCCTGTGTTGGTTGTCTCCAGGTGCACTCGAGGCTCAGCCTGGCACAGTGAGCGCATCGCGGACGTTGTTCATTACAGCGAACTTTTCGACGCCTGAGAAAACTGGATTAGCAAAGTTCATATAAATCCCCAAATCCATATCTATGATTGGATACTAACCGGCATGTCAAGCATCCATTCCTGGATCTCGCTGGTCGACGCACCTTCAAGTCGGCGCCAATTCCGACAAGGCTTGATGGGTGTTCCATTCTTGAGATACCAGGTGAATTGGCTATGAGAGTAATTATACCAGAGTCTCGAACTGGAGTATAAATGCTTTTATCATCGCATCGTATTGATGGTTTTGACCTAGAAGTCTCCAAATTGCGGGACAGTAGGTTTGTGGGGAACGTTTGTGAGGGGAAATAGGACGACTAGTACGCTTTTTAATCGGCATTTCCAGTTCTTACTATCTGGCGATGACATGAAGTAATTCCCCAAATCACGTACCTAGTATTTGTATACAGCAAGATTGTAATGTCTAATCATATCAGTACCCTCATTATTGCATTCCTCAATAATCAGTATTCAGAGCTGAGATTATTTCCAGTAAAAAGCTATGATATTGTACATGCACGTGAAACAAAACTTCCATCTTTTTCATCTAAAAAGCCATTATACAAAACATGACAATGCGCTAAAATGCAAGAAAGACAAAAAGAACCCAGAGTAAACAGTCAGACAGCCCTTAGCTAACCTCTGAAACAACACCATCCTTCCCAAATTTATCCATAAAACCCTTCTTCAACTTCAACATACTCTCGATATCCCTTTTGGACAAGCCCTGCCTGTCGCGCATTGTAAGCGCCTGCCGGATAGTCAAAGCATCAGCATATTCCCGTCCTCCAAAGCTTCCTCGTCCGTACTCTTCGGCTTCTTTTTCAGCCGCCTTTGCAATCCGTTGACGCGCAGTCACCGTCAAGAGGGCTGGATTTGACGACTGGGGGAAAATGGTTTGAACTTGGCTTGGGTGGATTCCGGAGGAAGGTTGGTTGAAGGCGCTCGAGTGGGAATACGTCGGAACGGGGTTCACGGGGCCAATGTTACGAAGGGATTGAGCGAAATCGGGATCTCGGCCATCGAGGTCGATTGCTAGATGATTGTCAGCATAGCCGTCTTGGCTTCTGTTCCGCTCTGTGTGTACGCACCATTAGATTTAACACCGGATGCCTGCTCTTTTGAATGGTATTGCGGGCCTTGAGGTGTAGCTGGAATTTGAGGCTTAAATTGAGCCTGAGGCGCAGCCTGGTCCTGAGGCTTGGGCTTGGGCTTGGGCTCCTTTGGAGCCCGGGGTGCAGTGGCGGGCGTCGGCGTCGGAGGAGCGGAAGGCTTTTTTGGATATTGACGTCGTGAGGCCGCAGCAGCCGACCTCACAGGTTTAGAAGCTGATGAACCCATTGCAGCTGTGATAAGACGAGTGACTTGAGTCGAATATCGCAGTGGAGAGATGAAGCTTGGCCGGAGATGTCGATATGAAAATCGCGGAGACTAGGCGGAATCGGGCGACTGGACCTCCGGCGGGCAGCAGCCGCGAAAGTGACGTCAGGGTAATAACATTTGTTTACATTTTCATTCTTATCAGGGCGAAATTCTAATTTATGTGACATATATGCTAACGACAATGGCGATTAAAATCTATTCTCTACAGTCGCTTTACATTGTTTTGATGGATGGATAGATTGCCAGTACAAGTACATCAAGCCAGGCGAATAGGTCCTACAGAAGGACCCATTCATTCTAGACACAGCAAATCCAGCACCAGGTAGTTTTACCTAAGACCAGCAAAACGTCTACCCTGAACCTCACCCAATGCACGGCTGCCGCTGATGAACGCGACAGTGCCAACCACGGCAACAGCGGGGAGGATCTGGAAAAGGTTCCAGGAAGTGTAGTAAAGGAAGAAGACCCACTCGAAAGAAATCAGCGATCCGAGGAAGACGGCGTGAGGAATGGGAGCCGACTTGAACGCGGTAGGAAGATGGTTTAGGTTGGCGCCGAGGTAGAGCCACTAGACACAGGTTAGATCAAACCGGGAGTTGGAGTTGGAACCAACATACCAAGCCAGCAAGGACTGGAAGAGCAGTTAGAGTCATGCCGACAAAGACCAAAGTAATAATGATGTTGGGGCTCTGAGCATCGGTCTTGAAAATGTGGTGGATCTCGGGCAGTTTGCCGTATCGCGAGACTTCGACGGAGGGAATAGGCACGTCAGGGTTTCGAGCGACGGTCAATTGGAACGCGGCTTCATTGTATGCTTTAGCGGTACCGAAGGATCCGATGAGGAATCTCGCATCAACTGGCTCAGACACTGAGAGGAATTGAAGGGGGAGGTCTTTCTGAGTCTGTGAGAAGGGTTACGTCAGCTCCGATAGAACACGTCTAGTTTTGCGCCGGGCCACCACTCACCAGCTCAATTCTTGATTTTCCGTTATCCTTAACATTGAATGGATACGAGATATCCAGGCCAGTTTCGGGGTCCTTGAGGAGAAGGAAGACTTGGTGTGCTGCCTTCGGGGTGCGCCCTTCCTGAGCTGTCAAAACGACCTTCAACGTATCTGAGCTCCCGAGGGAGACGGGCTTGGAGAGAGGCTTGTTGTCGGGGATCCTGTCAATTGCAATCCACTGTTAGATACTAAATCCGCGCGATTGAAGTAAGATACTCGCGGTTAATCACGTACTGTTCCTTCAGTCCAGCTCCGACACCTGCGCCTTTGGTCTGAACTGACACGGTGGCATCAGTAAAGCCCCAAGATGCTGCGGTCGCGGGGACAGCAGCAGAAGCCAGCAGACAGAGCTGGAGAGCAGTATTCCACAGCTGCATGATGAGAGTCAATAGCCCAAACGAGAAAAACAAATGGATGAAACCGTGCTGGCTGCTGGACAGAGGGTGGGATTAAACTCCAGGTCTGCAGAACAACCAAAAGGCGGACCGGCCAGCGCTAAACCGTAGTTTGGCCAACTTGGGGCTTGCCGCGGTCCAGTGACCGTCCGCCCGCCAGCCCAAGCCCTAATTTTCCCAGTCCTGCAGCTTCAACTTAACCTCCCCAGACTATTTTCTGTCCGCCTCGATCGCTTTGGCCGGCTCTCCTCGTCCCACCGTTGCGGCATCTCGAAATATTAAACGGCTCGATCGTTGCTCCTATCCCTGTTTTTGCACCATGGGTCATATGGCGTTTTCCTAAGCCTCCTGCGTTGGCAGAGCGACTTTACGTTTCGACAGTCCTATCCTCCGCTTCACCACGACCGGCCCTGTTACTGCTGTTTAGCAACGTTCTCAACTCGTCGATCGCGATTTCGATAGCATAATCTGGTTGAATTGGGGGTGGAATATACACTGGTAAGCAGGGGACTTTGCTTTTGCTGTATTGGCATCCGTCAGTTGGCTGTGCTGTGTGCACGTAATTGCGGTGGCTGCTAGGAGTTGCCACGGACTTTTCCCCTCTTCTTTCTCTCGCAACACATCTAATTTCGCTCAAATTACTAACATTACATTTGAATGCGATAGATAAAGACCCTGAATTCCGTTAAATCTTCAAATCACTCCTGTTCGACTTGGTCGCTTCGCCGCGTACCTTGGAAGCCTCCGAAGTGGTCGAGACAGCATCGATGGGACAAACAACTTCCTTGGCCCATTTAAAGTCTATGAAATACCAAATATCGCAACGAGTAAGCTTATTATCTGGGATTCATTGTTTTCTCGATTTCATCTTTATTATTATTTACATGGGGATTGAAGGACTCGAGTCTTCTCATTCACTGTAACGACCAACACTGACAATTCTTGCAAAGTGGTGGGCAAATCTTCCGTCCCCGATGAGGTGGACTCCTCAACGGCTGTCTTAGATCGTCCAGTAAGTGCCTTCTTTTCATCTTGTCTTTTCATTCATCTAAACCAGCACTCCAGAGAAACACTCGCCGCAGCTCTTCTCGTGCGGCTTCTCGCAAGTCTACCCGGGATTCCGATATCAACGATCGTCCTCTTTCTCGATCTTCTTACTCTCTACCTTCAACTCCCCTTACAGCATCTTTTGATGAATCACAGCCTTCGGCTAAACGCCGTAAGACACAACGTATGAACGGCGACGATATGAGCTCGCAGCACCCAAAGGATACTACCGAGACACCAGACCAGAAGAGCCTCACTGGAAGTCATAAGGTACCTCAATCTGCTTTTAAATGGAGTAAGCGAGACCGAAAATCTAACAAACTTAAAAAGGACCCTTTTCAGAAAGATGATTCTGAAAGATCCCATTCGACTGACCAAGCTGTCGCTCCTACAATCACAAAAGCAAGACGAAAGTCTCAGCCTGCAGTGTCTCAGTCTACTCTGCATACATTCCTCTTGAAAAAGCCCCAAGAGCGGCGCATGTCCCTTGCAACGGAAAGCGAGTTGCTCGACAGCAAGAACAGAAACAACAAAAAAACCAAACCAATTGCCAAACCTTCCAACATCAATACATCTATCGCGCAGAGCAATCGCAAATCGAGAAAGTCCATGTCAGCTAAATCCAATGGGACTGAAAGCATTGAGAACGGAGGCGACCAGTCCCGGGCCACTTCTCGTGCGTCTACCCCGCATTCCACTCGGAGCGAACGCAAACCACGGAGTACAGCCCCTAAAGGCAGCGCCAAAGCTGCTAAGTCCCACGCAAGAGCAAAGTCTCTATCTACCCCAGGCAGGCATGCCACTCCCAGGGCTGCCAAGGGACAAGCCAATGGTACAACCAAGTCAGCCATTTTCACAGAAGACTCTATTTCGACCCCTAAAAGCTCGGCGACTAGATCTCGACATGGAGATCGAAAGCCCAGTACAAAGCCGCAGAGTAGTCTCACAAGCCAAATCGATGACACTCCGTCGCAGTCAACTCCCAACTCGAAGCCCAATGTTCAGACTAGCGAATCCATCGACTTTCAGACAGCAAATACGCAAAGCCCGAGACCTAAAAGAAACGCAAAGAACTCTGTAACTGACACGATGACCCCTGACGTACATCAAAATTCACTGTCTACCCCTAGAGTTCCTACCGAACTGTCTCACGCTCGTGAAATCGCTGACAGCGTTGATGGCACCCCAGTTCATGCTGACAAGGATCCTTTGCACTTCGACTATGAGCCGGAAATGTACGGGAGCAGCTTTGGCCTCGACGCTCAAACTGATGCTCCGGCTTCGCCTACAAGCTTTTCTACGAGTACATCAACCGCTGCGCGGGCCTCGAGGCGAAACCGGAAGCCCACGACCAAGGCTTTGGAGTCCCGCGAGTCGGAGAAACGGTTCCGCCGAACAAGGGCAGCCTCTGTCAAGGCGGAATCAACTTCTGGCGAGGGACTGGGGGAAAATGCTGGCAACCAACAGGCCAGCGCGCACCAGCCATCAGAGCTGACACAGTCGGGACTAACATTGCATGCCCCTCAGCAGCCAAATATGTCCGCGCTTGGCAAACGGCTGTATGAGATGGTTGCGACTGCTGTTTCGGCGGACTTTGTACCGGATCCAGGTGCTGATGCCAAGCTCAAGCAGTTGCGGAGAGATTTTTGGGCGAAGAGGGGTGTAGTGAGCTCGGGGGAGCCGGTGGGAGCGAGGGTCGGGGGCGAAAGTATGCCAAACTCGAGCAAGCCATCTTTTCTGGACCGTTCGCAAATTTCGAAGCTGTGGACTGACGAGGACGGTTGGATGCATACAGGTCGTATCAATGAGCATGGAGAGGAGTACATTTTCGTCTCCTCAGACTTCGAATGCTATCGGCCGTACAACACATACGGCGATGCAGAGCTGCCTCAGCCCCCGGTGCGGTTCAAGGCTCGCGAGCAAGTCGAGAAGGACCGCATCTTTGGCTATCCACCACGCATTGGGGAGCGCAATCTTCCTCGACAAAACCTCCCTTTCGTTTTTGAGGATATTAACAGAGAAAAGGCGAAGATCAAGGCCCGCGAGGATGCTCGCCAAAGGGGTATCCCCATCGAGCGTTCCTTGTCGGTCGCCGAGATCGAGGCTTTGATTGCCCAGCATGACAAGTCTGGAGCCTCAAGCTTAGCGGCCACCCCAGACACCTCGGCTGCCCGGGGAGCGAAAGCAGTCCAAAAGACTGCCGGGGGATCCCGCAAGCGACGGCGCACAGAGCCCGTCAAGAGCTCACTGAATGACAGCACGACCGAGAGCGCACCGAGATCGACCAAGCGCCGTCGGGGTGCAGCGGCGGCTGCCGCTGAAACACCCACGTCCTCTGACAAGCCCAAAACGCTGAGGCTCCGTTTGACTTTTTCGAAAGCGGCGGCAGCGGCGGCAGCAGCAGCTACCGGAAGTCCGAATGGGTCTTCCAGTAAATCAGAAAAGCGCACAGATGCTGCGACGGAGGACGCAACATCCAGGCCGGAGGGACAGATTGTGGGAGAAAAATCACCAAAGAAGCGGAAACGTTCGGCATCTGAGCCTGAGGCCTCGATCCAGCCCAGCACTTTGACACAATCTACCATTGCCCATGACGCTAAGGATGGCGGGGATACAATTCCAGCTTCTCCTACCGGAACCTCGGCCAGTGCCATTGAGAGCTCCAACTTAACCCCGGGCGGACGCCCCCGTCGTCGCGCAGCAGCAGCTTTGATGGCAGAATTCCACAATCATGCTGAGGAGAGAGCTCGTCGCGCAAACGCACGCAGGAAAGCCACGCCTGCTTCTGAGGGCCATGACCATACCACTGGACAAACGGCTGAATCGGTGAAGAGCACTTAATCCGATGGCTCAGTTTCGTGTGCACTTTCAATTCGAAACTTTTTTTCTACATTTTAATACAATTCTACGAGATGGTGTTCCCGGACACACAACCAACTTACCCTTCACGTGGCAATCGAGCCACCACTTTTATCTACCCATTTTTGAAAATAACATGGGCGTTATGGGCCGGTTTAAGTTGAGAACAACAGCATAGCGACATTTACGAGGAGATTGGAATAGGAAATGGCATGTTTTGGCGTTGAGTCATGTTGCAGCAAATCCGCACATGAATTGTCTCTTTCTTTCGTTGCCTTCTGTACTTTCTAATTTTTTATAGCTGGAATGTCGAGGAGGCTGGTCGGGCCCATGGATACACCTTGGGACCTCCCTATTCGACTAGGATTTCTGACGAGGCGATCGGGCTGGAGGATTGCTATTCTTCGGACCTCCCTGTCAGCTGTTTTCGGCTAATTACTTAATTTCTCATTCACTTGGCCTTGATATAACTGTGTATTGCACTGATATCATCAAAAGGGCTGGGATTGTATTATTTGTTCCCTTTTTCTGTACATCATTTCGGTTCTTCGTTTCGCATGTCAGATCCGGCGAGGGCAACGGGTCGACGTTATACATGGGATTTAATAGCGAGCATAATAACTGAAACATACAATATTTCTGTTGTTAATTTATATTATTATCCTTTGATCCGTATGCGTATACGTAGATGTATGTAACTTGAGGTCATGCCGGCGCAAAGAACCAGACACCTCAGGCACCAAGGCAGCACAACGCGATCTCATCTCCAACCGGCACCAACAGAAAAGACAGACAAACAGTGCGATTAATCCCATTATCCATCCCCACAACCAACAAAAGAATCAAAAGAAACAATAAAATAAAAGATAAAAGAAATCAGAAGAAAAAATGCCCAACTCCAACCCCCAAAAACCCCGAGTCATAGACCCCCAGACTCTATCTCAAAGACCTCGCCCTGCACGACCTACGCCCACGCCTTCACCGCAGGATATTCGGCAGACGAAGGAGTATAAAGTTGCTGCTAGACGGTATTATTTCCTTTTCTGATTTTTCCGTCTAGATTTGTGTTTTTGTATCTTGGGCAGGGGAGGTTGGCTAACTGATGATGCGTTTACTGCTGCAGATGGACGTCGACGATTGTCGCGCTTCCTATTTTCCTGGTTACGTCTTGGATGCTTTATGAGAGGAGTGAGTTTTCTTTCTTTCTTTTATTTATTGTCTTATCATGATATTATGATTTACTGACTGGGTGTACAGCATATGGTGATAAAAGTCCCAAGCACTTGGTTGGACCAAGTGAAAAGAAGAATGAGAGTTCGTGATTGTTTTACTACCTTACCCATGTTTCATTTATGCGAAGAAATGGGATGTATCATAGCATTTATCAGATTTGTTGAGCTGTCTGATTCAATTTGACTATATCAGAATTGAATTTATGTATGTCAACAGGTTAGAGCTGGGATTGTCATCATCCATATCCATCATTCATATCTCCTCCATTCATGCGCAATCAAAATCATGTCATATCTGCATGTATGACTCAAAAAAGATTTCATCCCCAGCAAGGTCTAACAGAGCACATGCCCAAAATCAACGAAGTCATGGACCGGTTATCCTCGACATGTCCCACGAACCCCAAATACCCCTTGACCAAGCGACCACGGCCATCCTTTTCGAGCCAGTTCTTGAACTCGTGGATCGCGACGGGGCAGTCGGTTGTCTGCTTGTCTTCTTCGGTGCCTTCGTCGTCGGAGGGGACCCAGTCTTCGTCGTTGGTGGTGGTGTTGGTAGTAGGCGCTGCGGATTCGTTGTTGCGTGGGCGGTGCTGGTGCTGGTGCTGGTGTCCGTGGTGGTGGTGGTGGTGGGTGGCGTTGGGGATTTCGTTATCGCGGTTGGTGCTGGCTCTAACGCGGCTGGTGTTGCTTTGGTAGTATTCCTTTTCGTCCTCGGGGTACTGGAGTTCTGTTTCGTCGATGTGGTTGTCTTCGACGTCGGCGTCAAATTCTTCGTTTTGGTCTTGGTCTTCGTCGTCCTCTTCGTCGAGGTCGTCTTCATCGTCGCTCTCGTAGTCGATAACTCTCTCATCATCGTTGGCAGTCGTATCGGTCTCATACTCAGGACGTAAGTAGTTGGTGATCCAATCATCCTCAGGATCACCCCCAGGACCAAACTCCCCCGTCGCAATAAGCACCTTATCCGACTTCTTGACGCTCTTCAAAAACACCCCGCGCACCTCATACACCGTCCGATACACACGAGGCCCCATCTTGCGAAGCGCATTCTCGCGGAACCCAAGCTTAATCGTCGAGCGCGACTTCCCCGCCATCTTCCAGTCAAGCCCGAAATGGTGCTGCATGTATCGGGTAAACTGAAGCGGGTACAGTACCGCCTGGGAAGGGAAATCAAAGGCAAACACCACCGACCACTCTTTGTCGGCGACTTCGAGGAGACGCGCGAGTCTGTTGGAGAGGGTCTCGTGCTCAGGCTCCATGACGTCGGTGTCTGTGACCACGAACCCGGCTATGTCGTCGCCGTAGTCTTCGATGATGATGTTGAGGGTTGTCACGTCGGGGACGTACATGAGTCGAGCGTCGCGTTGGATCCTGCAGAGTACGGCTCGATATCTGCGCCAGTAGCCCAGGCCGTTGGGCGATATCATGACGATGATCGGCTTCCAGCTGTGGGGGATTGGGGTGGTTAGAGTAGCCATGTTGGATCTCAAGATGGTTTGGCTCGCTTGAGATGGGGTGGATGTGAAGAAGATGAGATGGCTGTCCCCATATAAGAGAAGACAGAAGATGGGAGGAGAAAACCGGTGAAAAAAGATTCATTTCGCCTCTTCTGATCACGTTGACGGAGCTCGCCGTCTATCACAACAGTGAATGTAGCCCTAGGTCCCATTCACCGTGGGATATAAAAAGGTATGACGTAGCAGCACTGCAAAGAAAAGTCCAGACACCAAGGTGAAACAAATCAATAGGTCCAATTGGCTGGTATCAAAATAAATAAACCATAAAAGAAAAGAAAAAAAGATCTAAGCAAAGCAACTCCCCCAATCACCACCAGATCTAGCAAAGCTCAACCCCCGAATGAAATCATCACGTCTGCATCTTCCATACTCATCGACAGTACAGCCATGCAGAGGAACGATTCGATCGTTGACCAACGCCCGAACAAACGGCTCCTTTTCCCCACTGCACTGCATCATCTCGATATAAGCTCTCGCGGCAAACGGAACCACCCACGCGGCTGAGTAGCCGTTTGCTTGCTTGGCAGTCTCGACTGTCGATTGTGACAATGGCTTTGTTCCGTTATACAGACCCAGCGCGAAGAAAATCGGAATCATCCCGTTGTCGTGGCTGAAGTCGGCATAAATCGTCGCGTTCAGTGGGAAGGTAGCGGGATTCGAGTCCAGGGTGTGGTTGGTAGATGTCTGGTCGCGCACGGGGGAGTGAGTCAGACGCGCGATGAGTTCATTCGCAAATCCAACACCCTGGGTTGGTCCAAGAGGGTTGCCAGCGCCGTAGCCGTAGTACTTCTTCAGCGACTGCACGTAGTTGTACTTGCGCCATTCCTCGTGGGTGAACAGATCGCAGAATGGAGAGAGCTCACTCGCATCAGGCGTCTTCGCTACCGTTTCAAACGAGCACATGTCCATCAGGTAAAGCACATCGTCATTCGAAAGGCTCACCCCAGGCAGGTCCTTCTCGAGTCGCTCTCGAATCGCCGGCGCGAAAGTCTGCGTATAATTCCCCGCGACATAATCCCCCAATTCACTGTTCTCGAACTTGGTGCAGCGACCGTGGTCAAGCGTATTGTTAAACCCATCCCCCTCCTCAATCACAACATCAATCTCGATATCCTGATCCGCTCTCGCGCGCGCATCATTCTTCTTCATACCCTGCAAGCCTTCAATAAACTTCTCCCCAGAAGCAATCACCCGATCTGACCCCGAAGCCCTAATAAACGGAACAGTATTCCTCGCAAGCTGCTCATACCGATGGTAGAACTTCCTCCCTGACTCGACCAGCTGGTTCTCACCGAACGGAGTCAAATCGTCCTGTCCCAGTGTGTAGTTCCAGTCGTTGAGAAAGGCGTATTTCCCAGTCAGCGATTTCGCATTGCGCTGGATCCCTGCGACGAGACCTGCATATTTCTTCCCCTTGGAGCTGGTGGGATACCGTGCGCCATGGCGAGAGAGAACCTGGACAAACGTCACCTGGCACTCGGAGGGCGTATCATCTTCGATATTCTTCGATTCAGCCGCGAGCGAGAAATACGGCGAGTACTGGCCCCAGAGATGCGTGATTTCAGGAGAACATCCATCGACGGCGTTGCAGGTTTTATTATCCTGTCTGGGAAGTACATTTCCCAGTACCCTGACTTATTAGCTAAAGCCCGATAATAATAAAGCAGCAAACTCACCCAGAAACAAGATACAATCCAAGCAAAAACGAAACACCCATAATGACCAGAATTATCGCACTCGCAATTAATGCTATTCTTCGCCGACGATTCCCTCTCTTCTCTTCCTCATCCTCCATCCACGCCGGCCGACGGCCATCATATAAATATAGCCCCTTCATCTTCCTTCCACCCCTCCTAGCCCCTCCAATATAACTTAGCTCCGTTTAGCTTGATTCAATTCACTCAGTCACAGTCTGCCTCGGTGAAAAGCGTGGGCGCGATATCGGTCGTAGTATCAATCTAAATCTAGTGTGGGGGACGGAGTGGTTCCACCAGCGTCGTAGTTGGTAGTAGTGTAGTAGTTAGTGAAGACACAACCCTGTCGATAGGAAACGAAGGATGAGATATAAAATACATGGTGACGATGCCTATGTTGGCTTTTGTTAGGCAGACAACGGTGTAAGGTAAGGTGGTTGTTGGAACGTATGTACGTAGTTGTGCTGTCGACATGCGAAAGGGACGAGAGCTGATAGGCTGGTGGGCGGGGGCACGTGGGACGACCATAGGGTCTGGTTAGGTATGATGCTGACAATGTGCTTGAAGAGGAGATGCTAATTAGCTGGGCATTAGACGGTGAGGGTGTCTTATGATCGGTTAGGAATTGGTGTTTTATCCCTGTTTTATGATGTTCATAATAGGAGTAGTATAGGTAGTATGCACTATGGGCAGTACTCTAGGAGAGTGTCGATCTCTACATGTAGTAACACCAAGTCTACTGGCAGAATATTCTATACTCTATTATATCCTCTATACAGCATACTTAATAGTATAATATTCTGACAGCCACAGAATACCCCGAATGTACCTGTACCTATTTGCTGTCTTCTGCTGTCTGCTGTCTGCTGTCTGTTCAGCATCAGAAACGTCATCACGATCATCACACACTAAAACCCCCACCAACCAATCACCGCCTTCACCTCCCTTTCTTCAGTGACATCGCTCTCCTCGACCGTTATTGATTGATAATATCCCAAAATGACGATCTTCATCCGATGTCGCATGCTTGTTTCATATTAATTCTTTAGTACGGAACGGATCTGATAAGTTTTGCTTCTTCATCTTCATGTGAATACTTCATGTGAATATGTAATATCTATTTCGAGTCTACATCCAGTTGACACATGAATTCATGGATAGATGCAGTATCCCACACCCCACTGAACTGATTGAGTAATTATATCTTGTATTGCATGTATGCATTTATTGAATTGATGAATTGATTGATCTGTTGTCTCGCGACAAGGTCGTGGTATCTTTTCGTCTAATGAATAAATCAAACAAACAGAATAGACAAGAGCCACGACACCGGTCCAAAAAGCAGAATATGTTGTATGTATATCGAAACGCCAGAAGATTTCTCAATGATGCAAAAGGAACGACAAAATAATCTCCGCCCATGGATGATATGATGCAAGTCAACAGAAACAAATGGGTAATAAAAAGCAGATGTATATGTGCAAAGGATAAGGATAAAAGGGGAAAAAGAAATATGCAAAAAGTGAAAAGGTCAAAAAAGAAAAGGAAAAAAAAAAAAGAGTCAAAGGGCTTTTCCACCACTCCGAGTACACCTGAAAATCCATCACGCTCGTTGTTTGTGCATTCTGTTTCCCCAATACAGATAAACCGCTCGCTTTTGTCATATAGTATGCCAAAAAGTTCGGCGGCTTTTTGTATATCTTCAAAATAAGCAGCCACCCATTTTTTTTTAAAAAAACATATTCAAGTAAAAGGTAAAAAGGAAGAGAAAGAAAAGATAATGCGATAGATTGACTCAACCTTCAAGGCTAAGTGCGTGTCCATGCTCCAGAGTATTGTGGCATTGACCTTGCCTGCTCATCGGGCACCTGAGGCGCAGGTGCCACGGAATAAGCCGACGGAGCAGTCTGCCACGTAGCTTGGGGTCTCGGAGAGGAGGAAATGGACGCTGTAGGGAGCACCGAGTGAGTCAGATGTCCTGACTCAAACGACCCAAAGGCTCGCGGGGAGGGAGGTCTGGCAGGCAGCTGGCTGGGCGGCACAACTCGACCAAGGTGTTCACGGTAGAAATCTCTCTCGGAACGGTAGTAGTCTTTCTCCTGCATGAGGGCGCGGAGTTCCTGCGCCTGCCTCTGCATGGCGTCCGCCTGCTTCCTGATCTCCTCCTGCTGAGCTGTGATCTTTTGCTCCATCTGGATTTCGTTCCTCTTGCGGTTGCGGAACCGTCGAGACGCATCACTGTTTGCCTTGCGCTTCTCAGCCTGGCTGGAAGAGCCGGACTTGAGGTCCAGCACACACGGGATCATTCCCGAGGGGGTGTTCTCCGACGACTGCGAGCCTGCGACGGCCGAAGGATGATGCTCCCCTGGATGTCTCGGTGCTCCCACTACTGATGGAAGTCGACCGACAGAGTCCATGGCCCCGTATGGGGAGTGTAGAAATGGCGGTGTAGGCTGTGGGGCCGAGATAGTTGCGCTGGCGATAGCGGGGGAGGATCGGCCCAGTTGGCTGTAGACAGAGTGAGGTGTACTGGGACTGGTCTCTTGCGAGCTGGGATTTGTCATGGGCCCTGCACTCGTCCGCCGGCTGTGAAAGGTCGGTGTTGAGTTCAGAGAAACTGGAGCCGAACCTACGGCTGGGTCCACCGGCACTGGTGAGCCTGGAGTCGAACTGTAAGTGCCAGGGCGAGACTCGTGCGCCAACGGAGACTGTGATGCGCTGGACTTTCCCGGATAACCACTGCCGGAATTGACGAATCGGGCAGAGGGTGAGATGGGAGAGATGATGTGCCGTTGTGCGATCCTCGGAGACAAGGAAAGACGTTTGGCGTGCGCAGGCTGAGCCAGAGGGTGTGCCAGATGCGCTGTTGGCGATGAAGGCAACCTTGGACGAGCTGTAGAAGTCACCGACTGCACACCGACAGAGTCCCGGTCCGTAGCAGCAGGTTTGGCAGGAGGGTTCAAGATAGAATGCACACCGATGGAACGAAGCTGAGTAGGTTCCAACGGGGGTTCCACAGGAGCAGAGGGATGCCAGGAAACCGGACGAGGACGCATGGGATCCTGGGTGTCTGAAGATGAAGATGGAGGAACAGAGCTCTCTTTGTCGACCCGAGGGCGGTTTTCAGCCCGAAGTACATCGTCGGAAGAAGAAACAGCAGCAGCAGCAGCAGCCGGAGGGTTTTGCGACATGGGTTTCAAGTCGCCTTGGCTAGATTTGCATGGCCCCCCTCTCTCCAGATGCGTTGGGCTCTGGAGACGAGGGTGGGAGAGGGCCGCGGGAGAGTGAGGCGCAAGATGGTAACCCGAGAGGGAATGATATGGGTGGGATGAATGCACCGGGTTGGTGTATGGGGTGGGTAAAGGACTGATCCCGAGAGTAGCCACGGTGACGGTTAGGAGGAGAATGGGGAGAAAAAGTAAGAAGAATAGGATGCGATGAGGATGAAGATGAAGATGAGAATAAGTTGATCGTGTGCTTTGGTGGTGTTGTATACTGATTAGACCGCCAGATCAAGATATAGTAATAAAACAAGAGAAGAAGGGGAGGATAAGGATAATTAAAGGAGGATGGAGATAAGTTTGAATCCAAGTTGAGAAGAAATTATTATTTTTCTTGTCCAAGCAGGAGGATGATACGATTAATTATTACTTCAGACGATCTGGGAGCCGTTGGTGACAGACAGTCGTCGATCCAGCGGTGAGGCCAGAGGAGCGAAAGGACCCATTTCCGAACCATCAGGATGGAAAGCCCACCAACTAGAGAGAAAGTGGAGAGGGACAGACACGCAGATGGAGACTGGAGAAAGGCATCGAACAAGAAGTGACAGAGAAGAAGCAGAAGAAGAGAGGGTCAGACTCGATGGGGCCCGGGGGAGTCGGAAGGCTTCAGTTTGGGCTGGAAATAATAATAATAATAATAAAATAATTAAAAAAGAAAAAAGAAAAAAAAGAAAAAGTGGCACGCAGGCGTGAAACTAGCGCAGACCCATCTGGAAGATTATTTATTATATTTTCAATATTTGAATTGCATCTGCCAGCTAAGAAAGAAGAGAGCTGCAAGTGAGAAATCCCGTCACGACGGTCACCTTGGTGTTGGTGGAGATTGGAGGAGTTAGGGGGTTGGGCCGCTCTTACGCTGCATGTACTTTATGGGAGTACTTGGTACATTGAATTTGGGTACTTTTGATCTTCACATCAACCTCATATTTTTTTGAATTAGATGAGATGAGATGATTCAAGCTTAGTACAGCTTAGAATTTTTTCCCCGCGGAACCACCGACAGTCCTCCGTGAAGCTAAAGTACATCGACCGATCCTACGTACCATTCCACAAGTACTAACCATCTCAGTACTAACCAAGTACACTCAAGACTTGACCAAAGACTGGCAAGTAGCAAATCAAAAAAAAAAGAAACAAAATACCCATTCGGGGCACATGATGTCTTGCATGCATCCTCATCCTCATCCTCATCCGCGGGCCGATACTATCTAATGCTAGTCAGCGGAATATCCGCGGAGGTCTCCGTATTATTAACTATACCACTAACTCCCTAAGGTACGTACCTAATTCCCTTCAGCATCATCTTCAACTCACTTTCTCGACTCAGTCTCAGTCAGACCAGTTCAATGGATGATCAGCCGTTGGTCGGAAATGCATCGACACCACCAGCCAACCAGCGATCCCTCGCCCCATCCAGCACGGTAATCGACCGCGAGTCCATCGTACTACATGGTAGCACCTAAGCACTTCCCACGGACATGTATGCATTCTCCGTCCCCTGGAGAAGAGCCAATCGACTTGGCCGCCTGGACTAGTAGAAACCAGAAATTGGGTCGGCCGGTTTTGGCTTTGTGGCATGCAGGGTCTTGCTTTCATCCAGGACAGATCATCACGAAAACTCACCACCGCCTGTTCGCTGCCCTGTTGTTCTGTTATTCAATCGTCTCGTCCAGTCTGCCTTTTTTTTTTTTTTTTTTTTTTTTTTGCCCTTTTCTGAAACTACGGCTGATTCACTCGATCCCAAAGTCAACCTGTTGGCTTGACCCCCCTTAAAGTTGTCTCTCCCTACGTCATTGGGCACCAATGGCAACACCGACAAGACAGGAAAAAAAGGTCGCAAATCATCTGGAATAATCTTAGCGACTTAGACTGTCGGTAAATGCTAGCTAGCTGGGCAATAGGTCGTTGGGAGGGCCTGCTGGTAATGACCCGATGTTCTGGTACGCGAGATAAGGACGCTGTATCACGATTGCCTTGTGTGCGCCTTCAGAAGGCAAATCTCAAATCCAAAAACAGTAGCTGCAGCACGGCCTGAACTTATGCAGCCAGAGTGACGAGCCGCGAGCGGCATGTAAGCTCTCACATCACGTTGGATCGACTGAGCTGTCCGACTCTATTTCGCATGTACAGTCTATGTCTCTGTGGTCACCGAGTACATACAGTCAGTACGTTGGATTGCAGACCGCAAAAAGTCTGTTCACTGTTGCACTGTGTTCATCGACCTTGACACGGTGATTTCGATCTAGGGTCATATGATGTGTAGTCCGTATTGCGTACCCTTCCCTTTCCTCCTAGTCAAGCAACTCCCTTGTAGGGTTGTACGTAGTATGGATACCTCAATACGAGAGCGGTATGAGATATATTAAGAAAACAAGGGGGAGCGTCATAAGAAGGACAAGAAAAAAAGAAAGAAAAATCCTGCGAGAACGGCAATTATGTCAGTAAATCGGTGAGCTCCATAGTAAGGTACACTCTTCAGCAAAAGTGGACGAATAACAAGTCGCGATTCCGAAATTATTTGCAATCTGATAGATCCATTGATCCGTGATTGGCGAGACAACCCTCAATTTCAGGTAATTTTGATTTATTTGTATTTTGGGCTGGGTTGGCGTTGGCTTTTCCCGCCCACTGTGGTCACTTAAACGACCGAGCTTTTTTTTTTTTTGTTTTTTGCCCTTTTTCTTTTTTTCGCGAGCTTGACCGTCAATCCGGCAGCCCGTCAGTCCGTCAGTCCGGCACGGAATTTTTAAGGTTGAGAAGAGAGGATGGGAGGCGTTCTGGCGTTTCCATAGCGATAGTGCTTGACTAGTGTCGGTAGAAGGGGAGAGGAGCTGAGCTAGAGAAGAGGAAGAGAGAGGAGAGATTCCTGTCATACAGCGGGTAGGCAAAAGTACTCTGCATTTCCTGAGATAATATTAGATGCATATTCCATAGAGCATGTACGGAGTAGATTATTGTCTAGAGAGAAGTATCGTACTTCTCGCACCACTGACCACTTATTTGATCACTCTGAATCCAGACCTCCCAGACCCGAATCCCAAGGTCCCAACTCTGGTCCTATTTTCTCCGTGACAGGCAGCTGAAGAACCTCAATTTCTGTCGATCCTGTGGGCCAACCAAAGTCGGTTGTTCTAGAAGAGCCAGAACAGCCTCAGCCAAGGTACTGGACTGGACTGAACTGTCTGACGGGCAAAGCAAATAGTTCCACCCGAAGGTCTCTCATTCTGGACTGGACTCGTTAGGAACCGACCCAGTCGAGAGACGGCTCCATTCGTAGTGTCGTGCTGCCAGGCGCCTTAAGTTGACGGGAAGTGGGTAAGTCAATTAGTCACGGATTTCAGATTGACGAGAAAGTCTCAGATTCGTGGGTGGTTTTGCCCTCATTTTTTTCGCATGATAATAATATCATCATAAGATCTTTTTTTTTTCTTGGGGTATCATCGTCGGGGGAAGGAGATGCGTTAGTTCCAACATCGTCCTTGGGACTTCCCAGGTGGATGGTTCGTGGGGGTGGAAGGAAGAAGAGGGGGAGAAACAGAACTAAAGAGCCTTGGCGTTGTGTGTGGACTTGACTGGTTGTTTTTTTACAGAACACAAATACAGAAAGCAGACGATCACAAAATGAGGTACATTCGACATCATCAGCCAAGGGGAATCTATCCTTGTACAGAAGGAGACAAAGTTCTTGTGTGATGGTTTGGAATCCCAGACGTTATCACATTGAATTATTGCCATTATTGTTGGCAGCCGCCCGTGGAATCGAGTCGTTTCTTTTTCTTCGTCCCGTCTTGTACCGCTGTCACCACCACCAAGTCCCGCTGTAACCGCTTCAAACGAGGTATCCAGACCTCAGTAGAGAGGGTGGTATTATTCTTGTTGACGCGATAGTCGTTGAGATAGATTGATTGATTGATATAGATAGCAATCTATCTCGTAATTCTATCGCGGGAGGAATACTACACGACTATCTTCTCCTCATCCAGCATCATCCATGGGTGATTGCATCAATTATTGGCCATACAGAAAGAACAAGCACCACCTAACCGAGGTCTTTTGTTTCAGCCCTCGTGTTCAAAATGATAGATAAGACTATCAAGGTGTCAAGTACTTCTTTTCCCATCGTCTTAACTAATCTATCTAATAATCAACAGGCAATCATCACTCACTACTGCAAATCATCGCTGAATCGAGGCACGCCCCACTTGCACATACAGAGGATGGTGCATTGCATACCTTCCGTACTTTGGTACTTTTTCTCTGTTACATATGTACAACAACCACCAACTAGAATTACTAGGTTTGGACAGGGAATTGCCCAAAAGTACTAACCACGAGTCAAGCTGCATCACCTTGCAGCGAGGGAACTTCCTGATCCTGATCCTGATGTGCTGGCCTTGCAGGAACAGCACAGGAGACTGTATGCATGTACTATGAGTAGTTACATACCGCCCATGCATGCAGGCTGGAGCACACATATCCTCACAGTCACCAGACTTGGGGCCAGAACTGATTCGGTAAAGATTGGCGTTCATGGTATCGTGTACTATTACTGCGCTGTTGTGTCCTGTTGTTGGTGTTGTTGTTAGGATGGAATGCATGTTAGGCTGGTTGGCCTGCATTTCGACGTTTTTTTGCTGTATTGTTTTTTTAAAGAAAAAATCAGTACGTCATATCCCTTACAGGCGCTGATTCTAGAAGGATTTCATTCATAATTCGGATGATTTCTCGTTCCCGGAGTACTCCCAGCATACTCCGTAGATATATACCTGTATCTTCAAAAAAAAAAAAAAAAAAAAAAAAAAGCTATCCATAAATGTACGTTTATGTTCATTACCGGTTCTCTACATGGCTTATTCCTCATTACCCTTCAAGTCGAAACGGATTCTTAGGCTGGCCCCGGACCCCAACATCCACCCGGAATAGTCGTCCTCCATACCGGATGGACTCTGGCAGCGCCTCATCATTCGTATCATCTTTGGCCGTGGTGATGAACAGCTCCGTCCCAACAAAGGCCGGGCAGGTGGGATTCCTTGTCGGGACCGAGACTACTCCAATGACCTTGCCTTCGGGCGAAATACGGATGACCCGTCCACCGCCGTAGATGGCACTCCAGATGCAACCCTCCGTGTCAATGGCAAATCCATCTGGCTCTTGCGGTTCCGCAAGATCAAAGTGGACGCGCCGGTTGCTGATCGCCCCGGTGCTGGCATCAAAGTCAAAGGCGTAAATCTTGGCCGTGGGCGAGTCGGTCAGGTACATCGTGTCGTCGTTAGGGCTCCAGCCAATTCCGTTGGGGATGGTCACCTGCTCTACCATACGATACAGTTTCAAATCCGGATCCAGGCGAAATATGGTCCCTACGGGACCTGGCTGTACGAATTTGTTGTCGTTCATGGCCCCGGCCCAGAATCGGCCGTGGCTGTCGACCGCTCCATCATTGAACCGCATCCTATGTCTGTATTTTTCTCCCCCAATGTCAGATGTCTGACGGGCTGAAAATACAGGATGTGAAATCAGAAAAAAGGAAATCACATACCTAATGGACTTGTTCGGATCATTCTGATCATCCCAGACAGCGCGGATATAGGACAACTCCCCCGTATCGCGGTTGGCCAGGGCAAATCCATGTTTAGCGGCTACAACTATCTGATCCTGGTGGGAATCACCGGCAATATTGGCGGTGACTCTTAAGCCATTACTCCATCAGTTATGCGATGTTGGGAGAGTAGAAAAAGAAAAAAGACAAGAACACTACGGGTCTCAAACAGGACAAGACAACCCACCCGATCGAGTTGACAATGTCTAAGGTTTTCAAAGACGAAGGACCTTGTGCAAGGTCGAGAGTATAGAGCTTCTGGTCTAAGATATCCACGAAGCGAAATTCGTTCCTGGCCTCATCATGGAACGGACCCTCGAGTAGGGTACCGGGTATGTCGAGATAGGGCTAAGGAACAACCTAAGATCAATCTCGGGATCTGTACGAGCTGAGCTTAATTGCATACCTCAGAGACCGTCCATTTCTGAACCGTGGACATGATGCCCGCACACCGTTGGTACTTTGGTCGGAAACCTTCGGAGGATGGTCGGAGGCGAGAGAGAGCGTTAGTCCGTTCAGGGACTGTCTAAAAGTGAGATTGAGACTGAGACAGCAAAGCTAGTGACGATCTCTGAAGCAGCGGTAAGTCCAGCTGAGTTGGATTTGTCGTCAAAGAGAGAGAGAGACAGAAACAAGACGGGGAGAAGTGGTGAGGAGAAGAGGAGAGGTGAATTTCCCCCCGAAAACCAATAGCCGCTCCCACTTGGGGCTGCGTGGCATTTGCGCCAAGGCCGTTTCCCCCACATCTTCTTCTTCTCGTCTTCTTCTGTTGCTTCTTCGAAGGTCGACGATGATTTCAAAAAGAATCTCTTTTCAGGTTAGTTTCTATTTACCGCTCTTCAGCTTCAGGCTAACATCTCCACCCAATATTAGGACGGAGAAAAAAACAAAAAAGAAAAAAAGTCCCAATTCCCAGTCAAACTATCGAGTCAGTCTCCACCACAGTTTTGTCATGTGAAGGATCACAATTCATAACCGTTGACCAAATTAGAGCCCCCCGCTACTAGTATCATGATTCTATCTACTCGAATCTCAGCCCCATCCCGATAGTCACGATAGTTAAATCACCGGCCTACAATCTCTGTGACTAGTAGTAAAGGACGGCCACACTTCCCGTCCCAACGCCCTGTCTAAGCCTCTAGGCTCTAGCCTCTAAGGCCTCCTCCTCCTCTTCAGTGGAGACCTCTCCAGTGTTGCAATGTGTTCAGAATACGATTGATTACTCCAACTCGCATATACGTATTTCGGGATCCATCCAGGCAAATGGGATCTCTTCCGGTTTCTCCATTTCGTTTCGCCCCGTGGCGGTTTGGCAGAAGCTGAACCGGTTACGCTAAGCAAAGCACCACCTGCGCGACACAGCAGCTTGCTTTAGTCTGATTTTCCTGAAGCCTTCGATCATTCGATGGAGACACACGGCACATCAAACCCCGGGTCCAGACTCGATTGCCTGGTCTTGTGTTGACTTGATTTGAATTTGAATTTGCATTCGGATTTCGCCATCTCTGACGTACAGCCGTTGCAACCGTAATTCTGCATTGACAGCATGGATCATCCGTTCTTACCTGTCTACAAGGTCTGTGTGTTTGCTTGATTCCGGATGTCATGGATAAGAAAGGATATTCAGGGTACTACGTACTCAAAAGCCTAGTCCAAGATTCAAGCCTTTCGATGACAATCCACTCGGTTCTTTTTTATTTCAATATCGGCAATTCATTCATCGTCACCGTATTATGCCATTGTTGATCCATTTCCGGGGTGATCGCCCATCAATAGCGTCCAATGTGGATAACATCCTATATGATGCACTATTATGTATGCACATACGAAGTACGTCGAGAGGGAAAGGGTCCGAACGGAGTTGCGTCCGCGCGGAAGCCCGTCATTAGTACGATAATACATCCAGAAGGCAGACAGGAATAATAACCAGCAGTACCTACTCGGTAGTCGTACATCATGTCCATTCTGAAGTGAAGCGGAGAAAAAAAAAGGACGAGAACAAGGTACAAGGTCAATAATCGGGTAAGGAAGTTAGGGGGTTGATCCATATTCATTTAATGTAACTGTAGTATAGGTGTCATATCCGCCACCCGAATATCAATTCTCAACCTATCCAGTACAGTATCTTCGTTCAACCGTCATGATCCAACACTCTGACCTTTGAGGCTTTGTCTCAATCAATATACTGTACATTATCTTTTGCAGCGGGGAAATGGGACAAGAAAAACGTCGCTGCATAAGTCATATTATTTTTTCGGTCTGCCAAGACGAATGACAGGTCTATCTATATGTCGGCAGTTGAAGTTTTGGGCGAAATATGGATCGATTCGATTCAATAATATATCCCATACCCACCTTTTCGTTATTTAATATCTCCGTAGTATACCATACAGCTCATAGACATAGTCAATAGAAGTTTCTATCCTCCGTCCCGGACTCCGGAGTATGTACTGTAGCCACATCAATGATTCAAGTAAGGCTTCATCATCACCAAAAATAGATAAGACACAAGGTTTATAACGGAATATATTCATGACGTACTCCATACTCTGTACATACTTACCTACACAGTGTACTCCGTACATAGGTACTATACATAACATACTTCACAAGAACAGACGCAGCTATTGTTTCAACAACCAAAGCCACAAAAGCGCCACACTTACACATATCCATGACATACATAGGTACCTACAGCTCCATCCAATTCCCTACCCTGTCCTGTCTATACATATGTACGTACACTACATCCGACGCTCTGGACTCGAAATAGCAGCAACAGGGGAAAAAAGAACGGTGATATATCACATCCCGGTCGGTCTGGAATGGAACGTGTCGGACACAGACCAGAACTAGACCGAGGTATGTAGAAAGTACTATGTATGTAGTGTACATACATTGGGTGCTGCGTTTTGCCAAGGGATTATTTTGTCGTTTGATGAATCAATTGGGATGGTGGATGGTGGATGGGGTTTACTGTGAAACAATAAGTGGTTTGATATAGGTGGTTTTTTCGTGTATTGACAGTTATATTTTTAGGTGTGAGTGGATGGTGGATATATATTTAGTTGGTACTTTGAGTAACTACATAGTACACCACATTGATAACTACGAATACTCCGTTGAACGATTGATAAACGTTTGTCATAACTTCATACTAACTAACCAACAAAATCTCAAATATTGTACCTAGGTAGTAACCTCGTATAAACTTCAGTATGCAGTATGGTTGTATATAACTCACCACATAACATGCACATCATATCACCATCCCTGCCACACTGCATATGCCTCACCACCAAGAAAACAATGACAACAACAACACAGATAAATCGATCGACATGCCTAAAACGGTCGCCTACACCACGCAGCAAACCAAAAAAACTCAAACATTTTTTTCCCTCTCTCGCTCGCCATTCCAAATTCAAAACCAAATCATCCACATTAGCGGCGGGTTTAATATCCCATCGGGCACCAATGCTGGCCTCGACGTGGCAGAATTCTGGCCACTAACAGCATCCGATGAGCTGTTATTTTCTATACCGCTGCTGATTGGCGATGACTTGGTTATTCTGATTGTCGTTCTGCTTTGGGTTTCGTGCATCCTCGTCAGCTTGCGTTTATGCAGCCAGGATTACACCGTTTCCAGCATCAGGTGAGTTTGCGGTGCTGTAGTCAGATGTTAGGCAGAAATACTACTGCATCCCGTCGCGCATCACTTGCTCTGCTGTAGTCCAACAAATCCGGTTTGAATGAACCTATCTCTATATTGCGGAAATTATCGGGTTACATACTCAAGCACACGCATTCATAATACATTACAACCTGGATCCCAGGTTGACATGAACGGCCTTGACCTGCGAGTATGCCTCCAGTCCGGCCTCTCCCAGCTCTCGCCCAATACCACTCTGCTTCACACCTCCAAACGGAACTCGGAAGTCACTGTCGTTGCTGCTGTTGATCCACACCATACCGGCTTCAATATCGGAGGCCACGCGGTGTGCCCGCTCAATGTCCTTGGTGAACACAGCAGCTCCCAGACCGTACGTTGTGTCGTTGGCCCGGGCCACCGCCTCTTCCTCTGTAGAGAAGCTCGAGATCACAACGAAAGGACCAAAGACTTCCTCTCGGTAGATGCGCATGTGGTCCTTGACATCGGTGAAGATGGTGGGCGCAATGTAGAAGCCCTTGCCGTCGCCAATGTTCTTGAAGGCTTCTCCGCCAGCAGCCAGGGTAGCACCCTCTGACTTGCCACTCTCAATGTAGGACAAAACGCGCTCGTACTGCGCCTTGGTGACCTGAGGGCCCTGGAAGGTTTCGTCGGCAAACGGGTCGCCGACCTTGTTGGTGGAGGCCACCACCTCCTTGAAGAGAGCAATGAACTTGTCGTAGACGGACTCGTGAACCAACAGACGAGAGGTGGCCGTGCAGACCTGGCCCTGGTTGTACATGATGCCAATGTGGGCCCATTTGGCGGCCTGTTCAAGGTCTGCATCGCCAAATACCACCAAGGGCGACTTGCCGCCTGTTTCCAAGGTGATGTTCTTCAAGGTACCTGCGGCCATCTTCATGACCTCCCGTCCGGTCGCGGTCGAACCAGTAAAGGCGACCTTGTCCACATCAGGGTGCTGCACCAGGGCAGATCCTGCAATTCTTCCGTGGCCGTTCACAATGTTGATGACACCCGGAGGGAAGCCAGCTTCCTTGATCAGGTTGGCAAAGTACAGAATACTGAGAGGGGTTTGCTCTGCAGGCTTCAAGACCACGGTGTTTCCGCAGGCAAGAGCAGGGCCCAGCTTCCATGCAGCCATGGCCAGAGGAAAGTTCCACGGGATGATCTGGCCAACAACACCGATCGGCTGGCGAAGGGTGTAGGCGAGCTTTTCCGGGGTGGTGCCGATGGTTTGGCCAAACACCTTGTCTGCCCAGCCGGCATAATACCGGAGACAGTTGATGACTTCTCCTAGATCACTGTTGAAAGAGTCGGAGTACGTCTTGCCTGGAGGAAATTGTGAGTTAATGCAGGAAAAACAGGACAAGCCGGGAATCAGGTACCATTATCCCAGGTCTCGATTGTGGCCAGAGTCTCCCTGTGCTGCTCAGCCAAGTCAGCCAGCTTGAACATCAGCTTGGCCCGATCAGTCGATGGCAACTGCTTCCACGAAGGAGCTTTGAGGGCCTTGCGGGCCGCCTCGACGGCCAGGTTGACGTCCTCCTCTCCTGCAGCATAAACGGAAGCAATCTCCTGCTCGTCCCTGATAGGTGTTAGTGCTTCGTTCTGGATTCTCTGTTTTTCCGACCACACTTACGCTGGGTTAATGGTAGCAAACTTGTCGCCAGACTTGGAGGCAACAAACTCATTGTTGATGAAGAGACCAACGGGCTGGTCGTATTTGCGCCCATTGGGGGCAGTCAATTGAACAGAAAGTCCAGACATAGCGATACGAGAAGGGTGAAATTGACGACGAGGAATGAATGGAGATGGTGAAACAGCAGGCAAACGCAACCGTAGGGGGGAGAAGAAGACGGATGTGAAGGCGTGCATGGAGATATTTATGGATTGATGACGATGGCGATAACGATTGACCACTGAGCAATCATGTGCATCTACCCCGCCCCTGAAACTGGTACAGAAAGGCCTCGAAACTCGAGAGCGAATGGCCTGCAATGGTTGGGATGGATGGGTGGATGTGGATGGGATGGTCGGAGGGGTTCTCTCAGCTCTCAGCTCTGGGCTGTTCCACTCTTCCACGCCCCTCGGTCGGATACACCTTCTCTTCCCAGGCAACCAGCAGCAGCTTCGATCGGAGGGTCGAGAAAGGCCGGGTTCTTCTCTTTGTTCTTTCCCTTTGGATACTAGCTTTCTTTCTTTCGATGCATTATGTTTGTCACTTGATTCATGATCGACTTGTTGGTTGAATCGACGGGAGGATTTGTCACAGCGCGTCTTGCTACCCCGCCGTCATGGCCGATATATCGTCGATAAGTCACCATGCTACTAAACTTGCATCTCCCCTAACATCAAAGGTACGCGGAAATACTAGGTATGCCTCGATGCACGGTTTATACAGGGGAATCTGTCGACTTCGACCAGGGTGCGACTATTGCTATCCGCGTGTAGACTGGAGCATAAGCATTGAGCTTGTCACGGAGGGGTAACCCAGCCAGCCCTTTTTTTTGTTGTGATGATTGATGTCATTGAGCGAATACCCAGCTTGCCAGCCTGTGTTTAAAGAGCGAGGTGCTTCTGCGGATGGGATGACTGGCATGCAGTTGTATTACGTTGTGAGATGCAAGGCAACATCGCAAAAGCCTATCACAACGTGGAGTACAAGGGCTTTCTGGAACAATCCGGTCTACCAGCAAATTGAAGTCGTCTTTACTGAAAGGAGGCTTGAAGAGAAGAAAGGAGGCCCATTCATTGTACAAAAGAGAAAAAAATGTATACCAATGCTCAACACTTTTCGACAGCAGTCCATGATATCTTGCAAGTTGCTGTCGATCCTCGACTCCTCTACTCGCTGCTTTCGGCTCCCTCTTCCGAAGAGCTGGCCTCTTTTGAGGACTCTTCTGATTTCCCTTCTGCTAATCCCATGATGAACTTCCACTGTACCGAATTCACCGGGGAAACACTGAGACGTGTTTGCTTCAGTGTTTGGAGATCTTCGAGAGGCCCACCCACATACGCATGGGACTTGAGGTCATTTAATGTGACCATGTTATCGAACTTGCGTCGGAACTCAACATGAACTACGCTCCACTTGGGGTCGTCCCGATTGGACTTTTCGTCATAGTATGGATGAGCAGGGTCAAAGGCGGATTCTAGTTTGTCCAACGTCAGTCTGAGATCTAGGAGACAACCAAGCCATGTAGGACGAACCATCAGGGGTATGCTCCTGGACAATCTCCATAACCCCCACAACCCCAGGAACTTTGCAGTTCGAGTGATAAAAGAAGGCCTGGTCGCCTTTTTTCATCGCCCGAATGTGATTCCTTGCTAGTCGGTTGTAAGTCACTATTCCGAATCATCGCTACCGGTAAGCTTACCAGCGAGATTTCGTACACCTAGCATCGGATTAGCAACCAAGGCAATCAGTTAGTTACTTTGAAAACATACCATCCCACGGCTCTGGGACCTCAGCCGCTTGCAAGTCATCAATAGAAAACTTGACGTCGACACCCTTTTCCAAGCGTGACTCAGGCTCTGCCTTCATCAGCCAGTACGAGCGGTCCTCGTCCTCATCGGCACCGTCAGCCTTGGTGCTGGGAGAGTCTGTCTTTGCTGTTTGCGACTCATCGACACCATTCTCCACTGGATGTTTGCGAGGTCTTCCTCGGGGCCTTTGGGATTCCTTTGGTGATTTTGCGGGAGTTTCTTTTTAAGCACAAACATTAGCATCCAACTGCAACATGTAGGCCCAGCCACGAGTAGCCAATCATTTAGGGCAGCAATCGGCCAGGGGGTGTAGAAAGAGAACAGGGGTCATACGGATGGCAGAAGCGTCTTTTCGAGGACGTCCTCGACCTCGCTTGGGGCCGGGAGGAGGTTTAGGAGTGTCACTAAGGGGGTATTTTCGAGGACGACCCCTTTTTCTCTTCTCTCCAGTGACGGCTGGAGTAGCATCCTATGCGAGGCAAGTATTAGTCTCGGTATCTTGCAGTATCACCTGCGTTGCATCGCTCCATCCGCTCTCCTCGCGTGTTGGGGGGAGAATCCTTAAGATAGGAGCCATAACACGCAAAAAACTAGATTTTTCAAACGACGATCCAAGTTGCCGTGTCTTTTTGCAAAAAGGCGCACTCACCTGGGGTCCATCGTTGCCGCCTGATTCAGGCGTGTCATTACGCGCTCTCTTAGTCAACTCATCCGCGACCATCTCGCTTTCGGACTTGCGCTTCCTGGGGGCCATCTCCGCGCGGGAAGGTGGTAAGATCCACGCGATGACGATTCAAACCAACAAAAGAGGGATCGAGAGACGAGGAAAAGAGGAGAGGGGGATATTTGATTCGTGAAAAGGAATAGGAGGTCGGAAGAGGAGACGCAGCAGAAGGATGGGAGAGTCCTGAACAGGTCTGGATGGTCGAGGAGACTGAGGAGGGGATGGAGGAGGTGGTACGGAGGAGACGGGATGGGAATTGGGATGCAGTGCCGCCAGAGACACAGGCTGGATGAAGCTTTTGTTTGCGCCCGGGGACAAGCTCGACGCGAGCTGCGCGGTGGACCAGTCACGTGACGTGTGTTACTGTGATCGGATTTATCATTCAGTAGTTTGCGATTATTATTGATTTGCGTTGGTATTTTTATACAAAATAACCACGGTTTAATATGATTTGTAGATCAAGTACGGCTTGTCCTGATTGGTGTTGTCTGTTCAGACTGCGTTGTGTTTACTGCCAATCATCGACTTTGCCCACAGATCCCAAGGCGTCTTTATCTGTTGATAAACAAAGTGGGCAAGCCGCATTGAATCATTGCAATACATAGTTTCTGGAGTGATCGACCTGCATGATTCAATATCACGACAGTACAATCAACATGCCAATCAAGTCTGACCACCATCACACAGCGTACCGGGTACAATCTTATCTTCTCCGTACCGACATGTGGCATATGCAGACCATCCATTAACTCTTCCAGACCATCCTCTGATCCAACCGACAACTAAAAGCCGTCAGTCTCCATCACCAGCCAAACAAGCTCATCCTAGGCCATCTGATTCGTCGGGGGTTTCCCGATGTCCGAATAGCACGGATTGTGGGCCTTTCGGGGAGGGCGAGACGTTCTGCGTAAGGATTGGCAGTCTCTGGGGTTGTCTTTCCACATCCGGAGTAACCATCACTTATCAGCGAGAATTGGATGTGTTGGATGGTGTTGTGTTCAGTGTGGATGGTGATAGATATGTGTATATGAGATGGTGCTGTTGAATACTGCATCACTAGTCGCTACACAGTACATACATATCAACTCTTCTGGACTCTGAGATACAATTCCTATCTGTATCAATAGTGACTGATACATTCGGCCTTCTCTCCGCGTGGATTTCCCCTTCCCGGCTTCTCCACACTCTTACTTCCTCCAGTCGGGGTGCTTTTCGACTCAGTCGGATTTCTCTTTCGCCATCCTGCAAAAAGTGTCAATTAATAATGATTTCCTATCTGGTTCCTTTTCTATCGTTACTTTTCTTCGCTTGACTCTTTCTCTTTCTCTTCTTCTACTGTCTTTCCAGTATCATCAAACCTACCCAGTGAATGACCCATGAAGAATGAATCCTAGCAGCTCTGAACCCGACAGCCCTCGGCTTTCGGATTCGAGTCCAGAGACAATTGCCGAAACAGGGAACACGGCTACAACGCCCATGGACGATAACGACAATCAAGAAAAGCATCACGGCGAGCAACAGGCAGTATCAAACACCCAACACGATATTGAATATCTCTACCTCACCTTCGAAACCCCATTACCAACTCCACTGGGTATCTCGTCTCCACGACCCGATCAGAACCCCCCGCCACCATGTCCCGATCTCACCAAGTATACTTCGCCCTTCCTCTGGTCTGAGTCGAGAAAGACAGTCACCACTATGGTCTCCTGCTGTGTGACGGCGTTGTCGGCCTATGCGGCGGGGGAGTATACGTCTCCTTCTAGTGAATTGACGGCCAAGTGGAATGTGAGTAAGGTTGTTTATAATCTGGGGATTACGCTGTTTACTTTTGGGTTCGGTATTGCGCCTATGGTTCTTGCGCCTTTTTCGGAAATTAATGGGAGGAGGCCGATTTTTGTTATGAGTGGGTTGGTTTTTACTGGTGGGTTTATTTCGACTATTTGTCTGATGACGAGCATGGTTAATATGATAATCTTTGATAGTATGCTTGATTGGATGCGGTGCTACCGAGTCATTTGGGGGAATGCTGGTGGCTAGATTTTTCCTGGGTATCGGTGGATGTGCGTATACACATACTGCAGCGCAATGCCTACTGACCTTTTATAGCAACCTTTTCTACCATGGTAGGCGGGGTTATCAGTGACATCTACAACGCTCAAGACCGCAATGGCCCCATGTCGTGCTTTTCAGGAGCTGCGCTCTTTGGAACCGGGCTGGGCCCGCTCGTTTCGGGGTTCATTGCAGATCGGGTCAGCTGGCGATGGATTTACTACTCCCAGGCCATCGTCTCCGCCGCCTTTATCGTCTTGCTTTTCGTCTTCCTCAAAGAAACCCGGGGCAGTGTGTTGTTGAGTCAAAAGGCCAAGGCCCTCAATCGCTACTATGAAAGGTTGGAAGAGGCAGGCTATCACAGTGTGGTGTTTAGCTCAGATGACTCGATGGAAAAATCGCAGGTGCAACGTATTCGGTGGAAAGTCAAAAGCGATGAAGAGCGGGAGACTTTGTTCAGGATGATCACCATCTCCTGCTACAGACCCTTCCGTAAATTCCCCACGCCCTGTGTTTATTCCCATCCCATGGCTAACCGGGTTTCTAGACCTTTTGTTTACCGAGCCGGTGGTGTTTTTCTTCTCGCTCTGGGTTGCGTTCAGCTGGGCTGTTCTGTATATGAATTTCAGTGCTCTTCCTCTCGTCTTCTCAACAAACCATGGCTTCAGCGTTGAACAATGTGGGGCTGTTTTTTCGGCAGTTTCGATAGGTGCGCTGCTTGCCACTATCATGAGCATTTATCAGGAGAAGCTTGCTCTTCGGTTTGGCAAGATGTCGAGTACTCCAGAGGGTCGGCTCTATTTCACCTGCATCGAATCCGTTCTGATGCCAATTGGTCTGTTTTGGTTTGGATGGACGTCGTTCCCATCTGTCCCTTGGATTGTACCCACGCTTGCCATTGCATGTGCGACAATGGGGATCTTTTCCATCTATCTGGCCACCTTCAACTATCTTGCAGACACTTACCATAGATACGCCAGCTCAGCGATTGCTGCACAATCTTTCTGTATTGTGATTCTTATCCCTTCAATAACTGGATTGCAAAACTGACAGTATTAGGTCGAAACGTTCTAGCAGGTATATTCCCATTGGTGACAAATGCCATGTATACGAACCTGGGGTATCCGGAAGCCTCCAGTCTGTTGGGCGGAATTGTATGTTGTATCGTCCCTTTTGTCAAGTATTTCCCACTGACGTAGACCAGGCTGTGTTGCTAACACTTGTGCCGTGGGTTCTGTTCTTTTATGGTCCTCAAATCCGTGCAAGGAGTAAATTCGCAAGTGTATGTTTTCAGCAGCTGCGTCGTGGACGAATATTTTTGACCGTTCTTAGGAAATTTTGCACCAGCAATAAGCTGTGTCGATCGCAATGTTCTCGCCGTGCTATCGCATATCACGCCATTCCATCCGTTGGTCGTATCAAAGCCTTCGATTGCTTTTTGAACGCGCTGAGAGGCTGCCCGAAGGGTCCCCTACAGCGTTAGTGTCAACTGCCGGTCAACTTGATATCGGAATGCATATCGACCAAGTCCATGATTCTCAGAGAGAAATTCTTGCGATGTTCATAATTATGCCGACATATATATATATATATATATATAGATAATGTCCTTGTAATTAGAAATATAATGATAATCAGTCGTGAAGTTTGCCACGTAGGCCAGGGCCACTATCCGTGTGGTGGTTTCTTTTGTTGTCCCTTGGCTTCTTTTCCTCCACCCCTAGTGACCAAATACCGGGATCAATCGTACTAATGTAGTTAAAATTCATCCAAAAAGATGGTGGGAAGTGATGTGCAATTGCGCCATCATCCCATGCCTCCATTGGCCCCAATTGCCAACATTATCGGCCGAGCTATTAGTTGTCACGGTTTAGTCGGCCGACAAGCTCGGATGAAAGAGGGGTTCTGATGGTGATGATTGTGAGGGTGATGTAAGAAAGAAATAGCAAACGAAGAGGGGACTGAGAAAGGGAGATGTGAAGACACTCTACACAACAGCAAAAGCTGGGGATGGACTAGTGGCTTTGGAAATTAAAATGAAACCACCCCAGGATGAACCGGCAATGGATTGATCGGCTGTCAAGGGAACCATCGAGAACCAGCCAGATAGCCGCTTTCGTCCGAACTTGAAGGCATTCGTGGGGCAGACGCACAGCGACGCTAAACATCCCACCATGGATGAGCTCACAGCCAGCCAATAGCAGCCGTTCTGCCGGATGGGCGGTGTCAGATGGCGTGATTCTGGAGTGGAAGTGAGAGCAGCCAGAGTTGGGGATGGTCCAGACGGGTTCCTGAGGAGGGGCAGCAGTCCTACTTATTTGGATGGGAGCTGCCCCTCGTTCTTGTCCCTCTCTTCTTCTTCTTCTTCTTTCTTCCTTCTCATCCATCTTCTTCATTTCATCTTCATTCCCACTCAATCCCATCATCCTTCAAAATGGCCCAGGAACGTGCTACTCCGTAAGTAGACATCTAGCTCCATCTCAATAGCTTCAATTGTTTATGCTAATGCTCTCGATATAGTCTCCGTCTCGGCTCTACTGCCCCTGACTTCACCGCCGACACTTCGGCTGGTCCTGTCACCTTCCACGAGTACATTGGCAACAACTGGGTTGTCCTCTTCTCTCACCCCGTGAGTAACACTGAAGTATAGAAAGTGAAAGTTGGGGACTCGGAACTGACGGAGCTGATTCAGGATGACTTCACCCCCATCTGTACCACCGAGCTTGGTGCTTTCGCCAAGCTTGAGCCCGAGTTCACTGCTCGTGGTGTCAAGCTCATTGGTCTGGTAGGTTACCTTGATTCGAATACAATCCAATGCCATAAACAATAGCTAACTGAAACACCAGAGTGCCAACGGCACCGAGTCCCACCACGCCTGGATCAAGGACATTGATGAGGTCACCGGCTCCAACCTCAAGTTCCCCATCATCTCCGACCCCGAACGCAAGATCGCCCACCAGTACGACATGGTTGACTACCAGGACACCACCAACGTCGACTCCAAGGGTATGGCTCTGACCATCCGCTCCGTCTTCATCATCGACCCCGCCAAGAAGATCCGTCTCATCATGACCTACCCTGCCTCCACTGGCCGTAACACCGCCGAGGTCCTCCGTGTCATCGATGCTCTCCAGACCACCGAGAAGCACGGTGTCACCTGCCCCATCAACTGGCTCCCCGGTGATGACGTTGTTATCCCCCCTCCCGTTTCCACCGAGGCTGCTAAGGCCAAGTTCGGTGAGATCCGCGAGGTCAAGCCGTACGTTTCCTTTATATACTAAGTCAAAAAGTCCATGTTGATACTAACTCGTCGATTTAGTTACCTCCGTTTCACCAACCTCAACAACAAGCAGTAAATGTGATCACGACTTGAATTTTAAAATGAAAAATTGGGATATGTCTACGGATCGATGGGCAATATTTTGATACCTTTTACGAAACCAATCTTTATGCCAGAAGCTAGCGATAGCGATGACAATAAAATAATAATTCATCGACTCCATCAACTCAAGCATGCATATTAATTAGCCTTGTAGGGCTGTAAAGAATGCCACATATCCACGTGTCTCAAAAGTCTAGGAAACGTCTGAAATACTAAATGTCATTCTGCATGAACAGAAACTTGACAGTTCATCTGTATAACACTCAACACCAGAATACATCTGCATCTACAATCCTTTCAACCTTTCCATCGCCGATGACACATAACAAGGAATAAGGCATTGCCACCATCCCCTGCAGTCGGATCAACCCGACTAACATATGCACGGCGTGTCCAGCATGCTGCATATGGCATCTGGCTATCTTGATAATCCCATATTTTGCTTTTTCCGTGTCATACATCACAGCCAGTGACACTCTGCTGTGCTCCCTCCCACTTGTTTAGTCTGCATCAGAGGCAAGGCACCACGTCTGTGTGTGAACTTTGAATTGTGGATTGACCGAGACTATCCTGGTCGAGAGATGCAGCCTACAGGTTTACTGGGGCACACAGGGACTCTAGCTAACGCCACGGCTACTTAAATCTACCGGCGCAGCCGCCATATTCAAGCGGTCTAACAAGTCATCTGAGCGTAGAAGATTGCTGGGTCTCGATAGCCATGAGGATAAATATTATTTCAAGACTTGGGTGGTGAGCAGGATGTTTAGAACTTGGGTGTCCCACTCCGGCGGCTTCGTGTAGAGTATCTAGCGGGGATCGCACGCGACCGACAGTTTACCGGATGGCGGAGCTCAGCGATACAGATGAATGGTAGCCTAGAATGCAAGTCAGAATAGAGGAGAAAAGAAATAGATGAATGAACAGCAAGAAGTCGTTGAAGCGGCGACGGAGCGGATTTTATAGGGCGCAGTTGGCCGTTCTGGAACGAGTATCCAGGAACGAACTATTGATTGCTTATCTTGCTCCATCGACTCTTCTCGGGAATCCGTTTATCTGTCAGTTGATCAATAGTCCAACATCTGCAATAATATGACAGCAGCATCCATAATTACTTCCTCTAGTCGACCAACCCATCTCCACCATCGAGCCCAGCGTGCCTAGACAGCCTGAGTCTGACAATAAATAGACACAATCTCGGAGACCGCCTTGGATGACTGCGGGTCGTTTCTCGCTGTCACCTTCTTTGCTTTCGCTGTCTGCTTCTCCCTCCCCAACTTCGTCACGTCAATCGTTTCTCTTCCGCGCCCTCGTGGCTGACAAAAAAGTCCTTCTGTTTTTCCCCGGAGATAAAAATTGATATCGACTTCTTCTGAGCAGCATTCTCGAGAGACTCTCTATTTATCGCATTCCCTTGGGGACAGGTCCTCAACGGCGGGGAACAAAAAGGCCACCGCCAACAACCGCCCTTTTTTATCTTCCCGCCCCTGGAGTAAGGATCGGCTGAGATTTTGAACGAGCGTCGAACGCCCCTACGATTCCTCCCCTTACGCTCTCCTACGATCGATTATTTTTTGCTGTGTACGAGCGCTCTTTTTTCCCCCCTCGACTTCTTTCAATTACAGCGGGCTCGGTCTTGTTCGATTGCGGGTTTCAACGACGTGGAATGAGTTGCGGCCAATTCGGGATTATTACGTTCGGCCAGATTAGAGATTGCTATACTCTGAGAGATTTGGACACATAACGCCTGCTATAATTTGGGATCTACGGTCGGATTTGGATTCTGGGTTCAATTGAAGGGTTACCACAACGTTAGACACGGGTTGGGATTATTCGGTTGCACCGTTTGGGCAATTAGTCCGCCAATATGATGTCCAGAAGCCAGTCAAGTTTGGGTTACTTGGATGCAGGCAGAGAGGACCCTACCACTGCGGGTGTCTCCCCTGCATTCAATCAAGCGCAGTCAGCATCGGGTCCTATCAACTTGTCGGGTCTAGTTTGCAATGTTCGCAGGACGACAGGGCGAGAGCCGCATCCCCTGGTGGGTGCCACTACAACAATCCTGGGAGATAAGTTGTATGTCTTCGGTGGCCGGGTTTTGTCTAGGAGTCGACCGCAATTGACCTCGGACTTGTACGAATTGGACCTCATTCGCCGGCATTGGACCAAGGTTGAAGCCACGGGCGATGTCCCGCCTCCACGATACTTCCACAGTGTATGTGCTCTCGGGGATAATAAGCTGGTGTGCTACGGAGGAATGTCTCCTGCGCCCAATGACGCAGTGCCAAACGGCTCTGGGCAGGAGTCGCAACCGGAGGTGGTGGTCATGTCGGATATACACGTATTCGATGTGCCTTCCCGGACATGGACTCGGGTTCCAGCAAGCGATTCGCCTCAAGGTCGATATGCGCACTGTGCAACGATAATGCCGTCTAGCGCCTATTTCACTTCCGCCAGTGCGCCATTATCTGCAATCCATCATAACCCGGCATCGGCTAATCCCCATCAAGGCTCGATTGGCGTTGATATCGATGGTTTTGGTGGTGCGGAGATGGTGGTCGTTGGAGGACAGGACAGCTCCAACCATTACATTGAACAAATAAGCGTGTTTAATCTCCGGAGCTTGAAGTGGACAAACACAAGTACCCTAGGAAGAAGCTGCGGTGCTTATCGCAGTGTCGTAGCCCCGTTGGTCGGTATGAACGTTTCAGACATTGGATCCACCTCACCCGATAGAGAAACAGCCGAACCGCCAGAAGATTCGCAAGTCGAAGGCTGCCCCATGCTTATTTATTCCAATTATAATTTCCTGGATGTCAAGTTAGAGCTTCAGGTGCGCTTACCGGATGGCCGGCTGGTCGAGAAGCCCATGCAGAGCCAGGCATCGCCTCCTGGCTTGCGATTCCCCAACGGCGGTATCATCAATGGACACTTTGTCGTGAGTGGTACATATCTTACCTCTTCGAAGCAGGAGTATGCCTTATGGGCTCTTGACTTGAAGACTCTCACATGGGGACGGATCGATGCTGGAGGATCGGTATTTGGCCATGGTAGTTGGAACCGCGGTGTGTTATGGTCAAGGCGAAACACATTTGTTATTCTTGGACACCGGAAACGCAGCCTGGTAGATGACTACAACCATCGCAGGATCAACTTTTCCCATGTGTGTATGGTCGAGCTGGAGGCGTTTGGACTCTACAACAACCCATGCAGGACCGCGCCGACTTCTGGATACATCTCCCACAGTTCTCCAGCGGTCCCTGCATCTCTTCACCAGAAACTGGCCCAGTTGACTACCGGTGGAAGGCCGTATTCCTCCGCGTCAGACGAACTAGGAAAACTCGCACAGTCTCTGCCCGAAATGGCTGATATGGAACTTCAGGCGGTTGGAGGGGAGCGGATACCTGTCAACTCCCGTATCTTGACTCGAAGATGGGGTCCTTACTTTATCCAGCTTTTGCGAGAGTCGTGTGACAGCGGAAACTCTGATTCTGCAACACTCCGGCCAGCCGTTCAGATGTATCCGAGTCGCAACTCGAGTATCACCATCACACCTTCGTTAGGAAACCACAGCAACTATTCTAACGCTACCACCCTTGTCAGCAACAATTCAGCGCCCTCAAAATCATTCTTAGCAAATCTTGAGATACCCTCTGCGCACAGCTTAGCCCCCACATCTCGACCTCGCGTGCTTTACCTTCCCCATACCTACCTCACCCTCCAGGTTCTTGTTTATTTCTTCTACACATCATCTCTTCCACCCGCCGGAACCTCGCTCTGCACACCCCAAATCCTCTGCTCTCTTCTCCAACTCGCGCGACCGTACCAGGTGGATGGTCTCCTAGAAGCAACCGTCGAACGCCTCCACCAAGTACTCGACGGTCGAAACGCCGCAGCCGTCTTCAACGCAGCCGCCATGGCTGCAGGAGGCGGCAGGGGCACCGGTTTCATCAGTGGCCCGGGCGGCACCCTCGAAGCTCTCAACGGGGCAAACGCCGCGGCCGAATCATCCCGCATCACCGAAACGGACACATCACAAAGCCACCTCACCTCTGACTCCTCCGATACCGAGCACGGCACATCTGCCATGTCCATCGCCAGCAGTGCCGGCGGACCAATGGGCTCCCGCGGCATCCCCCTCCGCATCAACACCAACTTCTCCAGCAGACGCCATCGCAGCAGAGCCGGACACGACCGAGACCGCGAAGACTCAATCAGCAATGCCAGCACCTCCACCTCCGCATCCACAAACACCAGCTTCAGCCAGTCCGACTCTGAAATGCCAGGCGAGAATTCTCGCTCCAGTCGTCATCGCCGAGACACGGATGCCGAGCTTCGTCCCCAGCGGGCTATCTGGACGGGCGATCTAAGCAGTGTCATCGGTCTGCAGAAGCGGGGCCTTCGTGGACTCATGGAGGGAAGACGGTTGAGGGAACGCAGCACCAAACCGCCCAGTACTGGTGGTCCGATCACGATTCCCCCAGGATCATTTGACAACCATCACAATGCCATATGATGCTTTCTGTTTCGTTTCTTTGCTTGAGAAGTGAACATAGAGATGCAGGTGTGAAAGTGAAATTGAGTTTTGAACATATAGATACCAAAGATTTTCTTTTCTTTTCTTTTTTCTCTGTCCGTTATCTTTTTTCATAGGCTTGTATTTACGCTTCTTAGATGGTCTACAGGATTTCTATTATCCTCGGCTGAATATTGGGCATCTGAAAGTGGGTTGTGAAGCATTGCTTTTATTTTGAATATGTCACGTCTCATAACTAGTTGCATAATGTCAAGATCGTCTTTTAGAAAGTCTCCCTACCAATGCCACGCATGAAAACGTATTTGCTAGTAGATTCGGCAGGAGGAAGCAGAGTATGCATAGTACAAATATGTACAGTACTTTTAAAAAGAAAATGCCACGCTTGGAATATGAGACAACCCCTCCAACCAAGAAGAATAAGAATAAAACTAGGACGGTCGACGGATGATATTCCGTGGACTTGAGAGAACCCATGCCTCCCACAGTGACCTCTGTTCACGCTTGACACTAATACCATCATCTCCGAGGTCATTGGCGGTAAGACCCCGCAATCTTTCCAACATTGCATCTGATAAAGGCCCTGGAGTATAATCCTTGCGCGGTAGGATTGATAGGTGGGCCCCATCTGTGAAAATCGTTTGGGTCAGCGGGGATGATGGGTCCGGTGTTGGATCCGCCCCCAAGGAGAGGGTCGGGTTCTCGAACACCTCGCCGCCATTACCATGGATCATCGTGTCGGCATCAAAATGGGCAGCGTAGTCGATATCGCGCAGATCGAGGCGCTCCAGATGCTCCATTTCATCGTGCAAGACAGACAGTACATCTCGCCATCGTCCCCCATCTCGGAGATAGATACTGAGGAGTCTGAGATCGCGGATTTGGCGACGGTGGCGGCGTGCAAATTCTATGAGCTCATCTGAGCTCAAACGCCAGCCTTGTATGCCCAATGTTCTAAGTCTCTTCCATTGTACACGGTGGAAGATCTGCTCAAGCTTGAGACCTAAAGGTGCCCCGGCTGGAAAGCCGAGATGGATGGTGGTCAAATTTCTGGCCGCCAGAAAAAAGCCGTGGAATACCTTGGAAAGGGTTTCCATGCTGTTTGTGATATCTATTACGGAATGAAAGTTGACGTCTAGGCTTGTCAACCGCGCGCCAACTGCAGAGAGAGTCACAGATGGTACTTGTAACAGCATCACCGTCGCCTCGGGGCTGATTTGTGGCCCGACGAACCGAATGGAGCTGCAGTCTGATTCCAATAGGGCAGCGCCAAGGCTGGTCACAGCTCGAGTACAAGCTGGAGCCCAATTTAAGCTTGTGGTTTGTTCCAAGGATCGATCCCGGAGATAATCGAGTAGTTGTTCATCAGCAGCATCTTGCAAACGAAGCAATTTGACCTGCTGGAGAGACGAGAAGGCAGTTATCGCGCGTCGTAGTATGTATAGATCGCGGTTCGTATCGGTCAAAAAGGTTTGCTCGCTAAGTCGACGACTGTGAAGCTCGGACACTGGAAGATCATCTGTATCAACCCCATCCAAGAGGAGCGGCCAGCCTATGGCTATTATCAGCTTTGTCTACTCGTAAAGCAGGCGGGTATTCAGAGATAATACCGCTTCCATGATAGAAGGGTCGCACCATGTACGTAAAATATTTGACATGGCATGCCAATTGCATGCTCAGGAAATCCTCCAGCCTTTGAAATCCTTCCCTGGAAAATCGCAGAACAAATCGATGAAACTTTCGTGGGGTGCCAATTCGCATAAACCTTTTACTGACGAGTCTGAATCTATCAAGGTCGGATTTTTCGCCATAGCTAGGAGCGGAGTATCCATTGGTCCCAGTGTGAGAGCTTTGGTCGAGTGTGTGAGGGGGTTCGTTCAAGAATTGCTCCGAGTTTAGGAGAAACGACAGAATGTCACTAAGTAACTCATCTGCCAGATCTTCAATGTGTCGTTGTCTGTCCATAGTTTTTGCGCATCGAGGCAACCGAATGTCCGGCTGCTTTGGCCACTCGCAACGACATGGAATTCAATTCCAATGGAGGGATCGTAGGTTCGGTTCGCGGCCGACTCAGAGAACCTCGAGAAAGAATGAAAGCAGAAGAAAAAGGGGGGCAGGTGTGGTTTGTGGGAAGAAAAACGAAGGATTCAAAAAAAGAAATGAAAAGACTGAAAAAGAAAAAAAGCAAATGGAAAAAGAAAAAAAAAGGGAACAGGCTGAAAATAACAACTGATGGAAATGATACATCCCCTCTCTCCCACTTTTTAAGGGAAACTTTCTGAGCTCTAGGGCAGGTTGAGGGGCCCAAGACACTCACTGCGCTTGCTGCAGCAGTGGATTGAAGGCGTCCCACCCAAAAGAACCACCACCCAGTCATTTGGGATCATCGTCAGTACCTATCTGACCCCAGGGGCTCTTCCACCAGAAAAGTAGAGGTTGACTTGAGATTGGTTCGACAAGGGCACCCGGCAATCACATGATTGACAGCGTATGCGGACATCCAGCGCGAACCTGCAGGAAGGGCTTGTAAAGAAGGGGAAGAGTGATTGGGGGACGGAATGAACGATGCTGGGTGGTTGATGAGAACGACGAAGGAGGAGAGGGGAAGAAGATAACACGACGAGAGCGCTGGGCATTGCAGACGCCTACTGCAGGGAGATCAACCCCGCCCTGAGAATTTGAGTGATGGGAAGCGAATCAAGTTGACGATGCCCCAGTAGCACCCAGGCTAGGTAGATTGTTTCTGCCACTAGGCTACATGGCCATGGTGATTAGTCGAGATTATTTTAAATTCCGAAGCACGAATGAGACGCAGGAGACGGGAGAAGAGGAGACGAGACGACAATTCAACATGCAGAACCGGATCGGAATCACCAACAATAGCATTCGGCGGACGGCCAATAAAAACCATTGCCTGCATGGTCTTGAGAGGGATCATCATGACCTATGGTTCAGTCGTATGAATTGCCAAAGCGCATTCTCAAACACGATGGGTAATTGTAGCTGTCATAGACGTCGCAAACCATTGAAAAATAGCAGGTGTAGGTGGTAAGTGTGTATCGTAATCGCGCACTTAAGTGAAAAGGAGCCATTACTGGCCTGATTCGTCTACAATGAGAGCAAATAATGGCGCCTCGAATTCCCACCAGTCTAGGCATACAACTGGTGAATATGTACTCCGTAATGAGCATGATGATCTGCAGGTTGACGCGGGTACTGCAATAACAACTGTAGCGTGTGAGATTTTTTTTTTTTCTCTCCGCGTTTTTTGCTTTTCCCTCTTGTTGTTTCTCATTAATTGCTGGTGTTCAGGAATTGCTGACTGCAGAAAACCATGCATGGAAGTAGCCTCCTGGGCTTAATTCAACTAATAAAACTATCTCGTCGACTGATCCATTTGGCGCCGTCTGATATCCGTACTGCTTATTTTTGATGCGAAGCTATCGCTATCGGCCGTTGGGAGCTCTCCCAAATGGAGCACGTCGACTTCAAATATGTCGAGGCTCTTCCAACCCTTCTTTGCACGTTCATCATTGACAGCAGCACCCCCCGCGCGAGTCTCCTGGGAAACGATGAGGGCGCTGATATTTTCCTCGGTGATGGTAGGCCCAAACGGGTCGGATATCTGCACGATTTTCAGGGTCAAATTGGGTCGTAGTTTCACCAGGGCATACTTCCCATTTGGGCCGGGCTGTGATACCCGTTGAATCCTGGGTGCAGTTTTTTCAGGGGGGCAGAATTCAAGGATCGCTGCAAGGAAGGATGCTGTGTTTTGGTATCGTTCTTCCCAGCTCTCCAGGAACTCGGCATACTTCTTATTCACCAACAGTTCATCCCCTGTGACACCAACACTGAGAAGCCTCTCGTTCCCTGTATCTATACTCCAGGTAGGTTCCAGGGCCAACGCTGTGGCAGTGAGGAGCAGCTTGTGTCCGATATGGAAGTGATCGAAAGTACCCCCTACAATAACCGAGAAATGTGTATTAGATGGCAGTTCGTCCTCATTAATTAGAAGAGGCTCCGAGGATTCCCAATCCGACACCCCTGAGATCGGATGCATGATTCCGGCGGTGAAATCCCTGGTTTGCGAGTAGAGACTACTGAAGGCCGCTGCCAAACTCTGTCCTGTTTTGTTGTCTAGATAAAACACACAATCCCACGAGCGTTCAGACGTGGCCAGTGTTTGCAGGTCGAGGATAGGACCATACAGTGAAACCTGGCGATTCTCCGGGACGACTAAAGCTGGATGAACAGGGTCGAAATCAATGAAGACCACGCGCGCATCAACACCTCCAGGGAAATCGAGTTCAATGCGCTGCTCGGTAGAGACAATGCCAATAAGGCTATAGATACTCGCTAGGAAACTCTGAAGTCGTTTAAAAACCTTCGCCCTGGGCTGATAGGAAGGGGAAAGCAGTCCGGGGATGGACAAAGCAATGTCCAGCACTGCAATGTCATTGGATCCATTGAGCATACGTGAGATCTTTGAGAAGACATCCGACAAGGACGGACCATATGCATCCCTGAGCTGCTCAAAGGAAGTAGATGGCGGGGGTGGAAGAAGGAGCAAACCGGACGGTGGGCTGAAGCGATCGGAGGCCATTGCGGGGAAGGTTGCAACAGCCAGAATAATCTAGCAAATGCTATATAGACAGGCACAGAAACGCAAGTTATACAAAGTATGAAATTGGAGCTAAGCACAGATGAAGAGAAACGGAATGGAAGACCCAGAGGATGCAACTGAGGAGGAAGCGAGGACGTTTCGTTGACTGGCGATTTTCTGGGGATTTGTTGCATCGTCCAATGGCGGATGACTCAGCAGCACGAGACTCCTCGCTGTCTCTCGATCCCTCTTTCGTATCGCCTGGTCTCTCTCCAGACATCGCCAGTCGATGCCATTCTGAATCCTTCGGGCGTCGCGCTCTCTCGAATCAGCTCCATTATGCTCTTGTGAACCATTCTTTACGCCCTCTTTTCCCCTGGCATGATCCAAGCTGTTTCCGATTCTTGGTGCGGTCGGAGCTCCTACCAGCACATGCGTCTGATTCTCCCCGCCTAAACAGCCATTCCGAGTCTCCCAAAGGTTTAGTTGCTGGGGTAAGGTGACAAGGAGCTTTGCTTCAACCAGGCCAGAGTGCACAGGAAAGCTTTGCTCGTCGTTGATCGATAGTCGCCTCTTCTAGTGCACATCCCATGTCGAACCCCGCGTCCTACGAATCCCCTCGACGGGCGGGTGCCTTTGGCCGTCAGCCAGAGGAGCTTCATATTCCGTCAACGGGGATGCATCGCCAGTCCATGTCCCACGAATACCCACCGGGTTCAGAAGCAGGGCCCAATCATGTCCCCTCAATCAATGTCCATCCGTCCAGCGCTCAACCAGGCCAGTATGGGGGTAGCAATAGCGGCGCCGCCGGCGGCAATGTTGCTCTCCCAGGCGCTCTTCAACCAGGAGGGAATGCTAGCCGCCCGGCATCCATGTCTCTGGGTACAGCTTCGTCTGGTATTCCTGCACTTCCTCAGTTATCCACGCAGTTGCAGCAGCAGCAGCAACAACCATCGGCGACGACCCCTCGTTCTAGCATGGCCAATTCGCATGCGCACTCTAGGTCCAGCCCGTCTGGCTTCGACCAGCCCAAATACAACAAGCATACCGGGGCAGTAGAAAACTCCAAATATACATCACCTCCCAGTACAGGTTATCCACCCCATACGCCCCAAGGAGCGAAATACTCCCCTCTCGGACTAGCAGACATCCGACCCTCGGCAGACCTTCTGAACGATACTATTGCCAGCCAGGGAGTTTTGCCCTTCAATGGCGGTGATTCCCAGGTGCCCACAAATAGCAACTATGTAGCCCCGTGGCCCATATATGCGGTGGATTGGTGCAAATGGCCGATCACTGGCAATTCGGGCTCATTTGGCGGCAAGATCGCACTTGGGAGCTACTTGGAGGACAATCACAACTACGTAAGAACATCGCCCTACGCTATATATATACGTGCTAATGGGAATTAGATACAAATCATCGACACGCATTGGACCCAGCCCGACCCAGATACCCCTGACGCCGCTGCGGGAGAAATCAAGTTGGATTATGTCAAGACCGCAGAGGCTACGCATTCGTACCCTGTGACAAGAATACTCTGGGAGCCTCCCTCATCGCAAAAGCAATCTACAGACCTACTGGCGACTTCGGGAGATCATCTCCGTCTATGGTCATTACCTACCACACAACCCCTGCATAGCTCCAACTCGATTACGCGGCCCTCCAGTCAAAGGGATGTCGCAACTGCCAAGCTCTCCCCATTGGCATTATTGTCGAATTCCAAGTCGCCAGAGCATACTGCCCCGATCACCTCTCTCGACTGGAATACGATCTCTCCAAGCTTGATTATCACGTCCAGTATCGACACGACCTGCACTATCTGGGATATCCCGACTCTGACGGCTAAAACCCAGCTCATTGCTCATGACAAGGAAGTATATGATGTTCGGTTCTGTGCAAACAGTGTTGATGTTTTTGTCAGCTGTGGTGCGGATGGAAGTGTGCGAATGTTCGATCTTCGTAGCCTGGAGCACAGTACCATCATCTACGAACCAACTGATAAGAATGACAAATGTAGGTTTTATCCATTATGTTACTGGATCTTATGCTAACAAGAATGTACAGTAATGAGTCCCGGAAATGGTGGAAGCCCATCAGCGCCATCTCAATCATACACATCTCACCCGCCATTGTTGCGAATCGCAGGTATGTTTCTTATCCCGACGTTCTGATCCGGGGAGCTATCAAAGGTTACTCACTGAATAACACAGCATCTCCTCATGACGCTCATCTCCTTGCAACATTCTCCTCGGATTCCAACATTGTCCGCGTGTTAGACGTACGGCAGCCGGGCCAGGCACTTCTGGAACTCAAAGGACATTCCTCATCCATGAATTGCGTTGAGTGGTCCCCTAACCGCCGTGGAGTCCTTGCCTCTGGCGCGGATGACTGCTTCGTTATGCTCTGGGACTTGATCAATCAACACAACGCTGCTCCCATTTCGTCGGTACCCCATAACCCCGGCGGTGCACCCTCAACATCAGAACGAGGACCGGCCGCCGCTTGGCAATGTGATTACGAGGTTTCCAACATTAGCTGGTCCCCGCAAGGTGGAACAAATCACTCAGGGCATCCCCGGGACTGGCTAGGTGTTTGCGGTGGACGAGGGATATGGGGCGTTGGACTTTGAAAGGACGAACGAGAGAAAAAAAATCCTTAGATCTATTTGCATCTTTCTTCCCTTCTCTTACTCTCTTATACTCTCTGTTTTTTGTGCGGATGTGTCTTATTTACTGTTTTTCACGAGGACGATACAGACGAATCGACGTCGACCTGATCATGTGAAGCGAGCCATTGTTGGTTTTGTTGGTATAGTACGAGTGAATGAATGAATGAATCACCAAAATCAAGTTTATAAGTCCATAACTATTTCATTCTGTCTTAATGAGACTACATGAGATCTATTTCAAGACCGCAATATCAAGAAGCCATGGATCATTGATGTATTTACTTCTACTTTGAGTAGATGGTATAACTAACTGTACATGAATAAATGAAATTATACAGCCAAATGAGCCTAGTAGAAGACAAACTATGAAACACGCTCGCTAAACATACATTACGCAGTTTTCAAGATAAACAGAAAAGGAAAATGCATTTATGGAACATGGCCGTTTTTCTGTTCAGTAGGGTTGGCTGTGATTTTTGCCTCGATCCACCGGGCAAACTTGACACTCGGGATATCAACCGCTCGCCAAAAGATATCGCCGGCCCAAATAGAAACAGGAAGACAAATGAGCCAGCCGATCAGGAAGCCAAGACAATATTGAAAATTGGTCTCCTTGCCCACTGTATTCCAGATACTGGGCATGATAGAGTATCCCAAGGAGTGGAGGATGGGACCGTGGACAATGTAGAACGCATAGGAGATCTTGCCCAGGTACTGCGAGAGAGGGTTCGTGAAGAGCCTCTGTACCTCCTTGGAGTGGTTGATGCTGAAAACGATTAGGATTGCCCCGAGTGATTGAGGGAATCGATCCGGGTCCCGATAGTATTCTGGGGTCAGTTCCCAGAGCCACATATAGAAGGGGGTCCATTTAAATCCAGTGTTCGGGGAGGATCCCAGGTAGAGGCCGAAGATAAAAATGGCGATCCACCATTTCCAGCCCGACATTTGGAAATACTCCTTGAGAGAATTGGGAGTGCTGCTCGTGGATTTTTCTTCCGTTGATGAGCGTTCCCACGTCCCATATATGAGGTCCAGCTCCGCCATCAACATGCCAGAGAGGAACAAAATAACATCCCATCGACCCCAGCGCGTACAGAACCAGATCAGACCGCAGACTAAGGTCATTCGCACAGCGGCCACTAGGCGAGAAGTGGCCAATATAGTGACAAATAGGACGATGGAACAGCGAAATTCGACGGGGATAGTCCACAGGTGAGGGTTGTAGTAGTTGAAGTACATTTCCCAGTGCCAGAAGTTGAATAGTTCTGCTACCTCATAATGCCAACTCCAATACTGCAAGTACCAGGTTTTGAAGATAGGTGGATGCTGTTCATTCGTACCCTGGATCGTGTGGCCCTCATCAATCACTTCTTTTGCATAATCATAGACGCCCGCGCGCACGGCAAGCACAACGAGCGAGATACCGACGAGTGAGGGGATATATAGTCGCAGCCCGCGACGAAAGGTCGAGGAGGCCAGAACGTTGAAGGTCTGTTCCCAGGAACGACTCCGGCACAGTTTCAAAGGCTTATATGAAAGCACATAACCCGAGATCACAAAGAAGATAGCAACCATAATATGACCGGAGATCAAGAGGTGAAAGATGGGAAACTGCAAAATCCCAAAGTTGTCCCCAGGAAACCCCCACCCGACGGATACCTTCCATGTGTAGGTGAAGAGGAAGTGAAAATTGAAGACCAGCAGACAAGCCCAGCCTCTCAAACCGTCAAGCGCCGCGATGCCATGGAGTTTGCTGAGTTGCGGCGGTTGACCACCCACTCGGTGCTGCAAGAAGCTTGGAGTGAGAAATATGCCCAGTTTTTCAAGGAAGTCGTCCAGATAGTCTGGCCAACTGTCTGAAAGATCTTTGATAGGTAGTTCTGATTCCTGGTGGCTGGCGAACGTTTGCGACGCGGAGAAACCATCGACACTCGCCGGGCTGCGTTCGGAGTTTGCCTCCAGGTCGTTGAGGGGAACGCTGCTAGTGGGCGATGGGGATCGAGAGGCCTTTTCAGAGAGCGACATGGTGTTGGAATAATATGTGCTGATGAGGAAGTCGAAGGTTAAAAGACGACGACAGGTGGAGGTGCGTAGTAGTTGTATAGACTTGGTTACGCAACTCGATTCCCAAGCAGGGCTATACCCACCATAGACCAGAGGATTCACTGTGTCACTTCAGGTATAGGAGATATCTCCGCGTTATACAAAGCTCCAAAGAACGGCTGAGGATATGTCCTGTGATAGGGGCTGTGGTTGATGCGTAGAAACGAAAGAGTAGCTCAGACGGCGACCGGGAGAGGGGCGACGAGAGTCATCCTGTTCAGAGTGGCAACAGTCAGTAAACCGAGACCATTTAAATCGCATAGAATATAGAGAATGAGCCTTACTTGGAGGATGAGGATAGGAGACGGAGAAAGAAGAGAGGAGAGAAATGGTGGGATGGAACGGGTTGGTTTGATGATGATGAAAACGGGATGCCGATCGCCATCGCTGCAACCATTGACGAAAGGAATAATTATTAAAGAATTATCCGACCCACTGGTTGCGTGTTTCTGAAAGATGACAAGCATTTGCTATTGATGAAGGAGAGCTCATTTCTATTTTTGATTCATCCATGATAGTGTTGTGTCGTACCTTACGGACCTAGTAGTTTAGTAGCTATTCCAGCCAACTGATGGACTGCGATGAAAAAACAAAACGGCCTAACAGAGCTTGATTAAGGCAATAAATTAGCTTGATTAATGCCACATAGACCAGCTGCAGTGATTGGCTGGATCGGATTGGATTCAACGACTGGAATTGTATCCTGGTTGTTGCAGCCTCTCTGACTGCATCTGGGGTCGGCCATGTCCAATAATGCCAGATATCCTCAACTTCATTCTCGATGGACTGCACCGTCCTTGAGATTCAAACATCCAGAGGACGTGGCGATATCCATCATAATTGATAGACTTCATTTACATCCTGATATACTCGCAGTCTAGTTTCCCTCGAGTCTCGGCTGCCAGGGGCAATGGCTTCTTCACATGGAGCAACTCTCGCCAGACAATGAAGCAATTAAATAAATTCTTCGATCAGCGTCATCTAAACACCATGTCCAGATCAGCATTACCATAAGCCGTAAATCCCAAGCGCATCTCCGTTGGTGGTTCTCCGAATCCGCTGCCTGTCGTTCTTTGTCCATCTTCATCTTCACATCGTCAACTCATCCCGACTTCACCTTCTTCCCTCTTCTCTCTCCCCTCCCCCGAAACGGCCCCTCGACGCCCTCGTTGCGACGACGGAGCCAGCCTCTGGATGCCCCGGTCTTTGTGAACATTTGATCCGTATTTTGTCATTCGTTTTTTTTCTCTTTTTATTTGCCAGGTTATCGCGTGTTGGAACAACAGCAGGAAAAGAGCAGCAAAAAGGGAAGAAAAAAAAGCAACATCTGTCGCCATGGATTTGCGCACCATCATGAACAGCGACGCCGCCGGCGCCTCCAACAACAACAATCCCACGCCATCGTCGCGCCAGTCGCCGAGTCAGGCTTCAATCAGCCATCCCGAGTCAGCCTATCCTCCCCGCCAGCAACAGCAACCGCAACATGCATCCTCCTCGTCCTCCGTCGCCTCCTATCCGCCAGGCTATCCCGGACGGCCAGCTCAGCCTCCTCCGTTGCAACCACCCCATGCCTCTCCAGACCGTTCCTCCTCCTACGGCTCCATTCAATCGCCCTATCGTTATAATCCTGCGTCGGGTTTGAATGCAGGTGCTTCATCTCAGCGAGGCCAGAGTCCCCCGGCTGCTGTTCCTCCTTCGCACCCTTATTCGCGCTCCGCGTCAACTAGCTACACTCACGAGCTACAACATCACCAACCGCAGCAGCAGCAGCAGTCGGCTGGTCCCTTGGCTTCGCCTTATAAACCGCAGCCGATAAATACTAGGATTCAGCATCCCGAACAGCAGCAGTCCTACTTTGCGCAGCAGCGTTCGCAATCCATACAGTCTGTCCTGACCCCCCTACTTCACTTCCAGCTACTCATTGTATTCCAGGGAACCCCCCCCGTCGGCGTCATCTCACCCCTATCAGTCGCAGCAATTCTCACCTTCTGCCCATGGGTCTTTGCCAGGCACTCCCTTAGGTCCTCCTCCCGCATCCTACACGCGCCATTCGCCGTCCACCGCCCGCCCACCGTCCGCCGGTCATGACTCCCAATCGAACCAACCATCCAGTCCCTGGGTTAGGCATAATTCCCAGATACACGATCAGAGAAACCCGGTGTCTCCAACTGCGCAATCTCGCAATAACAGTCAGGTGGAGCAAACCCCGCGACAGCATCCTTTGGGGTCGGAGAGAGAGCAGAGTGAGAGCGTGAGTCCCAAGACTCTCTTCACTCCGGGCTCTCGCCAAGGGAGCACGACGGGAAGCCAGGATCAAACGGGCCCTTCTCAGCGCAATCGCTCCGAGGATATGACATGGAAAGACAGTCCCACGGGATCTGCGTCTGGCCCTTCGCAATCCGGGATTGGCCCCGGCGCCCAAGTCTCTAATTCCACGCCGACTACTGCGCACAGAAACAGCTCACCGCCTCCCCGAGCATCTTTATCGCGTGAAATTCACCCAGGAGACAAAGAACCGACATTGTCAACGATGATGGACGTCACCCCCGACTCAGCAAGGTCAAGCCCACACCCACCTAAACGGAAAAGGATGCGGTACGACGAACCCCCAATCTACGCCCAGAGATCATCTCGCACAAAGGGGAAGTGCCCTCCGATTTTGAACCGACTACCTCCAGTTCCAAAGCATGCAAGGGACTCCATTGAAAACCCATGGACTCTGCGCAAACAATCATCTTCGTCAAATGCTCCCGCGGCAGCCCCAGCCCCAGCACCTTCTGCTCCTGCTCCTGCTCCTGATCCTGCTCCTGCAACACCCGCGCCCAAGGTCAAAGCCGAAGAAGCCACCACGGTCAACGGACCACCAGTCTCACACTCGCCTGCTGGGCCACCCAAAGAGGGGTCTCTGGGACAATGGGAGCCTTCTATCACGGGATTCATACCGCATGAAGAAACCACAAAGTTGGTGTGCGATTTCCTCTTCCAACACGTGGTTCTACGGAACGATGTCGGTGCGGGTCCAGCCGGCTCCTCTGCGGTTGGCCAGGGAGCAATCATTGAAGTGGAAGCGAAACTGGGACAGCTCATCGATATGGATCGAGGCGACAGACTTCGTTTGCCAATAATGACTGAAAGCGTTTTGAACAAGGAAGGTTCTCGGCTTCGGACCTCGTTCGAAAGCTCAATGACATTGGTAAGTCCTTGTTCTCACTTCCGAAATAGAATTCAAGATCGCATTTTGACTTTCTGAGCAGGCGCAACACCGAGCAATGAACAATTTCCTCAATGAAACTGTGAAATCATCCATGCCTCAAAACAACCCAGGACGAATCCCCATATCCTACGCACACAAGAAGGAACGAGATACCTTCTACGAAGTCTCCCCTTCTGAACTCCCCCCCGTCATCAGGCAGAACCTCAACCCGCGGCACAAGCCCAGAGTACGAGTGACCACAGACCAAAGAACTGGTGAAATCCTCGCCAAGATTGTCAAATGTCGGGTCGCAGATATGGACGTGCATAGCCCTCGCACCTGTGTCGACTGGCGGGTCAGTGTGAATCTGGAAATGAGCTATGATGGCGATGTCAGCCACCTCCCCATCATCGACACCGCAAAGGGCGGAAGAAGCGGAGATCGAAATAAGGACCGTATGAGCTATCGTCATTTGGCCTATCAGGTTGACCTCACACAGGTTGCTAAATCAGAAGTAAGTTTGACCTTATACCCTCCTACTTGTCAACGTTCCCTGGCTAATATCTGTTGCTGTACAGATCAAAGGTGATTTCGAACACGAACTCGAGGTTGAAGTCTCCGCGGCCGAGATCCGTCGTCAAGGCCAACTCGCCATGACCGGTGATCCCAAAAATCAGTATGAAGACTTGGTCAAGGGCTTTGTGGATAATATCCGCATATTGGCGCGAACAGTACCTCCATAAATCTTATATGTTTTCCTAGGCTTTTTCTATTTCTTTTTTTTATCAATTTCATTGCCTTTATTCAAGGCTACATTTCAGTGATACTTTTTCTTTTTTCTTTCACCATTCATCATAGAAGGGGAGTTTTTGAAACATCCGATCAAGGCCAGAAAAAAAAAAAAAAACAAAAAAAAGAACAAAAATTGGGAGTGCCTAACTGCAATTTCGGTCTGGATTTCTTCTTTTACATCTTACGTTGGCATTGGTATCTTTTTCTTGAGTCGACTTCTCACCCAGGTCTTTTTTTTTTTTTTTTTCCATCATTGTTAACATTATCTCCATTCTCATATTTGACACTTAGGGTGGTAGGGAAAAGTGAGTGTATGGCATTAGATTAAGGAAATGATTGATGCGATATGCTGGTCGATTTGTCCAACTTTTTTTTTTTCTTCTCGACTCATCGGTGATTCTTCTTATGTCTTTATTTCATCTTTTGTGGCTACTATAAGGGAGATTGCTTAATTTTACGGCATTCTAAGCCTTTTTGGTGTTGATATTTCTCTCCTCTCTTCATCACCATTTTGTACTGTACGATAGCAATATCATGAAATGCAATAATCCAGATCTTTTATCAGAGTTTATCTTGACTAAGCCATGTCCAATAATGTAACAATGCAATAAATAGTCCATAGTGCAGATAGTACAGTAAAAAATTCGACCATGTCTGGACCGTGAATATAATACGATGATCGGAAAGTAAGAGAGTAAAAAGAAGAAATGAATACGCCAGAGCCTTGGGGAACTCCTTGCTTCCTACCGGTGCGAATCTATCAAGGGCTCGGCGTTCCCTCCTCATATCGAGGCCCGCCATCATCTCCATCTCCATATGGTCCTGCTCCCGGGGTAGCTGCTGCTCCACCAATTGCCGGGGTAGGGGCATCATATGGCGTGGGAGCGCCGCCTGGGGTTGGGGCGTTGAAAGCGCCGGGTGTCGGGGCACTGTCAGCCCAGCCTCCAGGCGTGGGCGCGGACGCTCCAGGCGTCGGAGCGGCGTAGGCGCCTGGGGTGGGAGCACCGAAGTCTCCGCCAGGCGTTGGTGCATCGTAGCCACGGGACTCTCTGCTTCCACTCGCTGTAGCGCCACCAGACCAGGCGGGGGTTCGGCTACCGGAGCTGGCACCCCAGGCTGGAGTCCGAGACCCGGCTGCAAAGGCATCGAAACCGCTCGATCCAGAACCAGAGTCATAAGGAGTTCTTGCGCCCGAGTTCCAAGCCGGAGTGCGTGAGCCACTGCCACCATACGCAGTACGGCTGCCGTCGTAAGGGTTGGACGTCCGGGATCCATCCATTCTCCATGCCGGGGTGCGAGAACCGCCTCCGCCTCCTGACCAAGCAGGTGCTGAATGTCCGTTAGAATCATATGCAGCGTGGTCGGCATGTAGTATTGGGAATACTTACTCCTCGATGAAGAAGGACCACCCCAGGCGGGTGTCCTGGAAGAATCGCCAGCACCCATCGGAGTGCGGCCCCCGTGCCAGCCAGAGGGTGGTCCAGCAGAAGCTCCATGGGGAACACGTGGTCCTCCACGTCCGCGAGGCATATCAACCGTCGCACCAGTAACAGGGCTGCATAGAAAGTTAACAAGACCACTCGGGGGTAAAAAACTCTAGGGGAAATACATACTCTTTGACGACAAGAATTTCCTTGGGTATGGTCACCAATTTGTTCTTGGAATGGAGCTCGACGCGTGCTTGAGTATCACTCGAATCTTTGACAATTCCAACCAGACCCTTGAATGGGCCCTTTCGCACCATGACGGTCTTCCCGAGCATCCGGTCACGACCAAAGCTCTTAGGAGGACCCATCGAGCCACCGCCGCCGGGCATGTTCTGCTTCATCAAAGCAGGGTTCATCTTGGTCAGATCGGGCCCGCTAGATCTACCTCCTTTCGTCGACACTGTAACAACATTCGTGGTGCGCACAACAATGATACCTGCGTTCTCGGCTTGGGCCTTGTTGTGCAAGAACAGGAACGAGCGGTGGATGTGAAGAATGAGTCCATTCCTCTGCTCACCGTAAAGCTCCCGAACAGTATCCCCATGTCGAATCTCGGCACCGTTGCGATCGGTCGCTACAGCGTCTCTACGGGGAGTAATCTTGTTTGTGACCTGCGTGGGAAGAATGGTCCGGATGGAGCCATTCTGATCCAGGACTCGTAAGGATTCACGGTCAACTTTAATGATACAAGCAACGGTGGCAGCACTTGAATGTCAAATTAGTACGTGATGGAGATAGAAAAGTATCACAATCAGGGCAACTCACTCTAGTTGAACGAGGTCATGCACGTCAAACATGCCGAGTTTTCCGTCAACACCAGTTTCAGCAGACAGTCGAAGGTCTTTACTGAAAACCGTAATCTCCTGCATGCTCATATCACTGAGCAAAGTCACTGTATCGTCCTTTACCTGTACCACCATACCCAACTCATCTTGGTATCTGCTACCGCCAATGACCTTGACATGGTCACCTTCCCTGAAGCGCTTGCGGAGCGACTTTACAGGAGCGTCGATCATCTGGCCCGCCAGGTCGCCTTCGGTGACCTGCAAAGTCACAATTTCTCCACGGGTAGAGCTGGTGCGACCAACCAAGCCCTGCTGTTCACCACGGAACACCTCAACTGGATCACCCGGAAGGTACGAGTCTTCAGCTGTAGCATTTTTGAGAGTCTCGGCAAGGGAGGCAAGGTCTAGGTTAGATGTGCCATCCTCAGAGCCACGAGCAAACATGGTGACTTCCTCTAGCCGAGGGTTGACATTCTTTGTGATCAGGTGCTGGACCTTCATGTCCTTGATCAGGAAACCATCGACATAGGTCTCGTTCAGATAACCCCATGACTTTCCACCAAGACCTGAAGTAGCCGATAGATACTTGCCATGCCTCTTTTTTGCCTCTGCTTCGCTGAATAGACGTTGAGGGGGGCGAGCAACTGCTGGGTTCATGCCAGGACGCTTTCTCTTGGGGTCGACTACTGGTGCACCAGTGTCTTCGTTCAATCCATAATCCAGTCGTGGGACCAATCGGACAGTAACATCCAGACCATTTGTTTCGACCTCTTCGATCTGGGCCAAATCGTTCATGTACTTGCCACGCTTGATGCGAACCCATCCACCAGGTACAAGCTCTTCGGATTTCTGTACACGCAAAAGATCGGGCATTTCCCTCACAGGGACCAAGATTGTCTTGGATCTGGGATAAACGTTGGTCATGTCTTCCAGCGCTTCCATGACATCGGCCTGTCTGCGGGCTTCCACATAAATGTAGCCGCTCATAGCACCCCCACGCTCAAAAGCAGAAATGATCTTGATGGGCTTTCGAGAACCCATTGGTCTCTCCTCCATGCGCTTCTGGATTGCGAATACGACGTCACGCTCCTTTCCGGCTTTACAGCGAACACCCCAGATACTAGGATCTTCGACACTGGGAAGGAGCAGTCGCTTCGGGACGACGACGGCGTCAGAAGCATTCATGCGGTTTCGTCCATACCGCTCTTTGAGCATCTGAGCCTGCTTCTCGGCGTCCATGCTAGCCTCGAGCTCACGCTGACGATCAAGTTGTCGGTGTCGACGATCGTCCGTCTCTGCACCAACAGGCAGCGCATCCATGTCGTCTGGGTGCATCTCCGCTCCGAATTCAGCCAATTCGTCTTCCTCATCTTCTGCTTCATCCTCATCCTCATCGACACCGGCCTCTTCTTCGAAGAAGGAGTGCACACCTCCTCGCCTTCTTCGCTTTTTCGGACGACCCTGTGTAAAGCGCAAAGAGTCTTGTCAGCCTTGCCACTACCTAGAAGAGAAGCACTCCAAGGAAATCAAGCAAAATCACGCACAGAAACGGCATCTTCGTCGTCTTCGTCTTCCTCTTCCTCCTCCTCCTCGTCGTCATTGTCGCCCTCTTCTTCATCGTCTTCGCGACCGTCGCCGTCCTCATCATCATCCTCATCATCTTCGTCCTTTGGCTGTGCAGTCGCTCGGCTACCGTTGGGCTTCGTGTCTTCTTCTTCTTCGTCATCCGAGTCGGCGGCTGGTTTACTCGCAGGCTATTTTCCCATTTTCTCAGCATCGTCTTCTCCCATTGCCACTTTTTTACTACCACCAACCTTTACATCTTCGTTATCAGAGTCCTCGGCGGGAGCGGGGTTGAAGTCATCATCCTCCTCATCGGACCCAAAGTCCTGGTTGGCTAAATTATGTGACATTGTGCTTTAAATGCTTCTGAACCGGTTGGTTTGTTCGGGAATCCGTAGCTGGCCGATCACTGCCTCAGATATGAGCGGAGGGAGATCGAGAGAGCGCAAGGCAGGGTTCTATCCGACTAGCAAAATCAGAAGAGTTGTTAGATTGATCGTTCCTTTAAGGGGGGCTGTTCAAGCAATTTATAGGAACCAGGGACAACGTCACTAAGCCAGCTGGGGAAGGCAGATCGGAGCAAAGAAATTCCAAGCTGCGGATGACTAGTCGACTCCGGCCTGGCAACCGACAGATGAAGGGATGGGTTGGAGTGACTACCTTGTATTAATGAATCGTAGCCAGGCAATCAAGCGGCGTTTCGTCGCCAAGTCCGCGACCGCGACAGGATAGCTCGTTGTCTCTGGTCTAGAGCGAAAGAAACAAACAAGAGATAAATCAGAAGCTGCCCACTTCAATTTTCAGTAGGGCGAGCCGTCAGTGTGTATAAATACACAGAGGAGGTATTCAGGAGAGGTGATGAGGTTCGTGGTCAAAAGCTCCTCCGATGATCTTCAAATGAAGTTGAAACGGCGCCAGGCGGCTGCGTTTGTGGTGCGAGTGCGGCGCCGTAACTTTCGTCGACTGGTCAGTTTGCAACATAAAATCTAGTTGCAATGAATATATTTCTTTCTGATTGGAGAAGATATTATTTCGTCTGTTTGGCTGAGTTTATTAATTTTGAAATGACTTGGGTAATTCTCATACCCAATTCAAATCGTGTCATACAAATGGTTAGACATTTGCCTGGTTGTTGATAATATCCGCGATCAATTCTAGCGTAGATATTGATAGTTACCAGCCAGAACATTATATTTAACATGTTTAAAGTCGATCATATTTCCAAAAAAGAAGAGCTGTCCAAGTAATGCTAAATAGGATATATAGTACAAAAGATCATTCAACATCTCTGAATATCGACCAAATTCACTGGTAGATCAAGACAGATTTTATATCCAAGGAGAAGGGAAGACGGCAGAAGCATTAAAGCTTCATTCCAAAAATCTTGTGCACACGCAAACTCTGGCGCATACTCAAGTCAAGCATGATTTCCTCACTTCCACCAGGAATGGCATAGGCACGGACATCGCGGTAGAGTCTTTCGATCTTGCCACCTTGGCCGCCACGGCTGTAACTTAGACCGCCGAAGATCTGACTGGCCTCACGCGCACAGTACTCGTAAGTCTGGGTGGACTGGGCCTTGAGACCGGCAATAGCACCACCAAGTCTGAGCATCGCTTCGGTCTCTTCCATGAACTGGCACTGGTAGATCATGTTCTCCATCCAGTTGTAAGTGGCCTCGATTTGACGAGCCATATGGGCCAGTTTCATACGGATGACCGGGTGGTCGATGAGCCTCTTTCCAAAGGTCTTACGCTTGTGGGCGTACTTCATCGACTCTTCATAGCAAACACGGGCGAACCGGACGCACTGGATCACAATTCCCATTCTCTCGTGGTTGAAGTTGGTCATGATCACTAATTTGATAGTTAGCATTCTCACGGTCTTTCATTTTCGTTTTTTAGAGTCTGAGGAGCAGCTGCACTCACCCTTGAATCCCTTGTTCTCCTTTCCAATGACGTTCTCCACAGGCACCTTCACATCCTCGAAGGTCACATAGGTGGTACCACTGCTCCAGACACCTTGGCAGTCCATTCGTCTGGTGCTAACTCCACCGGCCTCTCTCTCAATGAGAAGAACACTGATACCCTCCATACCGGGCCCGCCGGTACGAACAGCAGTGGTGAAGTAGTCCGACCAGCAACCGTTGGTGATCCATTTCTTCTCACCGTTGACAATGTAATGCTTGCCATCGGGTGTCAACTTCGCCTCACAGGTCAAGTTGGCAACATCGCTACCAGCATCGGGCTCGGTGATAGCAAGGCAGATGCGCTTCTCGCCAGCGAGAATGCCAGGAAGGATTCTATCCACGAGAGACTTCTGACCAAACTTGACCAGTGGCGGGCAACCAATGCCAAAACCACCAACCAAGTTCCAGACCAGACCACCACTGGCACAGCGCGACAGTTCATCTGTAAGAAGCATTTCGTGGAAAAGATCCCAGTTCTCTGGTGCAACGGACTGGACTCTATGAGGGGTGTACTGGACGGGATATTTGACACCCAGCAGACCTGCCAGGTAACCTCTTTCACCCATCTGCTTATAAACTGAAGCGGGCACTTCCTTGCCCTCATCCCACTCGGTCACGTACGGCTCGATCTCGGATTCAACCCATTGTCGGACCTCTGCGCGAAGTGCGGAATGGGTCTCGTTGAAGTAGGGAGAGTGATACTATCCAAATCGCAACGATATTAGCCTAGTTGCCCCCAACATGTAAAATGCGACATGCCGAGCAGAAAACTTACACCGTGGTACCATGCAGGATCGGAGAAAGGAATCAGTTCACCGAAAGGCTCCTGAGGCTCGGAGGTTTTGTTTGGGAGATCAACAGCAGCAGCAGCCTGCGGCTTAGGAGCTGCCTCCTTAGCCGGCGCAGGTGCTGGCGCTTCTTCCACCTTCTTGGTGTTCAACGACCCAATCTGCAGCTTGCTCTTGTACTTCTTCAAGATTCCTTCGTTGTGATATTTCCAGAACTGTTTCGATGCATCCTTTCCACCCATTCGTGCAAGAACTAAGCGTGTATGGTTAGCCCCAGTGATTTGTCCCAACAAATAGACGGCGACATACTCTTCTTTCCACCTGGGTGTTCATCTTGGAAGTTAGTCAAATCGTAAACGTCCTCATCGATAATAACCCAGAGGTTGTCTGGTTTGCTATGCGACGAGACGTCTTCTTTGGAGAAGGTTTTAGACATGATGGATTGGGCCTAAGAGAAAGAATGCGCAGAGATAGACAAAGGGGTATGGGGTAGAGGGGAAGAGAGAAGAGAAGAGAAAGTCTGGGGTATAAGAGAGATAGATATAAGACTGGAACAGGACCCGTCACAACCGGAATTTATTCTATTACAGTACTGGCGTGAAAAAAAAATAAATGGATACAAGAATGCGATCATCGATCACTCTCGGAGCAGTCCAAAGCAGGTAGGTAAATGGGGTGGTTAGGACTGTGTATTAGAAACCGACAGCAGCGATCGCCCTCGGTGAATTAACAGCCCACCACTGCGCTTCTGATAGCAGTCAGGTCGTTCACATGTGCCAAACCAGCTGAGTCTGCGTCCCAGCCAGAAGCCATCCAAGGGCCGTCCTGGCATTCTGTTGAGCGCCTCGGAGCAGAAGGTCAGCCGGCTATGTTTGGGCCGATGCTTATTGGCCGATCGGGCCTCTCTGCGTCATGGGATCACGTGTGTGATGCTACCAGAATAAGCAAGTACCGAGGCTGAGGAACAGTATAAATTACCGTTACTTTACATCCAGACCGTGGACACCCTGTAATTTTAGGTTCGTCCACTTTGGATCGCAACATGTGAAAGACACCCGACAAAAACAAGATGATGGCATCGTCATATTATTTTTGGAAGTTCGCTGATTTGTTGGCACATGTACGCAATCCAGTTGAAATCGACTCTGTGCATATGCTACTCGTGCTATTTGAAACAATTCTACTCCGGGGATCTGTGGGAGATACGGAAACATATAGGCATTTAGGTAAATTAACCCGAATCACGTTAAATTGCCTCAAGCAGTATCTCTGCCATCGCTTAAGATAAAAGACATCCCTATTATTCTAGTAATACAACCAGCACCTGGAATGGTGCGTGCCGTTACCCCCATTACTCGTCACTTCCGTCAGTTTCATATTCAAAATCCTCCGGAACAGGTGCTTCTTCGCCTCCTTCTTCATCCTCATCCACGGCCATGAGGACGCCCGCAGCGGCTGCAGCACCTGCATCGTCATTAGGGGCTGTGCCCAGGGGAGCTCGTGCTCCGCGTTGAGGAGTCTGCATGGCAGCGGCACCAATAGCAGCCTGGAGTCGGTCCTGTAGGGTTTCTGCAGCGGCAGCCTGCTTGACCTCCTTGCTCGCCTTCATCTCAATCGTCTCTCGTGTCTCTTCAGGGGTCTTGTCAAGCACGACAACCACACCACCGGTAGGCTGTGGAAATTTAGTTAGCAACCTGATTTTAGTTGTGTATGGGAAAAAGAGGAAACTCTATACATACCCGCTTAACTGGTTCATACCGTGGGTCGGGGAAGGTGAGGTACTTGAGCTGAGCAGGGAGAACTCTAGACATGTTCTCGAGTTCATATCCAACCTTCTCACGCTCGACCTTCTTCTTCTGACCTTCTCCCTTCTCGCCTTCCTTGGCCTCCTCTTCCTTGGCTGCACCTTCGTCGGTTTCCATCTTTTCCGGCAATTGTTCAGACACCTTGGGGGTCGTAGGTGTTTGGTCGACGTCCATGCTTTCACGGCGTTGTTGCTTCTCACGACGCTGTGCGCGACGCTTAGCCTGGGCAGTCGTAGAAAGTACGGCAGTCTTGACCTTCTCCGGTGCTTCCTCGGCCTTGACCTGCTGCTCGGGAGGGTAGTCGAAAAGGCTCGGCCTTGTGTTGCTGTGGAACTTGAAGAAGGGGACCTCAAGCTTCTGGTCCACACCAATCACCGAGGTGGGAGCAAAACTGAGCGACAAGAAGTGTGTGAGAGGGAACCAGTACCAGTATTGGATGAAAACAGCAGCACCAACGATTCCAGGCATGTTAAGGTTGCCAGTCTGGGTCTGTAGGCTGATAGTGCAGTTGCGGCCACCAGCGTCGATAATGCCCAGGGCAACGGCGCAACCGAACTTGGCCATAGCATCCTCATGTCTGTCTCCGATCATCTTCATCATGGCCTTACGAAGACTGCTAACACGAGGGTTCATGGCCTCATTCTGCTGCACCAGAACCATGGCCAAGGAAATCAAAGCTCCTTGTCGAACAAAGTCGGTAGAATCCTTGAGCATTGGCTCAAGGAGGTCAAGAGCCTCATCCAAGCCAGTACCGGCGCAGGAGATACCAAGCGCCATCGCAGCACCGTATCGAACGTGAGGGTTGTAGGATTCCGAGAGTAGCTCGACCATACGGGGAACGCTCTGGTGCTTTCTGAAAAGGATGAATCCCAAGCTCAGCACTGCAACCCGTCGTACATCATCGTTGACATCACTGACGGCAACGTGCAGAAGCTTGCGGACAGCCTTGTTGCTGCTACTACCGCAGTAAGCCAGAGCGATAGTCATGATACCACCGTAGCGGAGAGTTGGGTCAGGGTCGCCGAGGAGGCCATTGATCAGCTCGTCAGCCGCTTCTTGGCGTCCGTACATAATCAAAGCCATACCCATAGCCAAACCACGAACAATCTTTTCGTGCTGTGTGTCATGAGCATATTGAATCATATCCTCGAGAGCCTTCATATTGCCGGTTCCCAACATGACGAGACCCATGGCCAGACCGACAGCCTCACCGTTGAGGGCCGAGTCTGTGTAAAGAACGTTCCGAAGGTCTTCGTAGATACCCTCATCGCCAGTGGCCATGCCTGCGACACCCAGACCCAAAGCTCCACCATGTTGGACGACCTCTTCGGTAGCCTTCTTGAAGTGATCACGAATGAGATCAACGGCCATGCCACCGTGGTTAGCATAGATCAAACCGAATGCATACAACGATCCTCCCTGGCTGTAAACGGAGCCAGATCCTCCAACGCCAGCAATGTGCTCCCTAGGCAGATACGGTTGCAAGAGCTTCTGGCCCTGGCTGAGATTACCGCGGTGGATCACACCGAGAGCAGCGGTGGCCGTGAACTTAGACCAGTTGACGGCCTTGCCAAGCCACTCCAGGTTGTCGCGGAAAAACTTGTCGTGGGTGGTACCAGCATGCATGAAGGCATTGGACAGCGTGACCGCGGTGTGGAAGATAGAGTTCCGAGCCTCCAAGCTGTCGCGAACCTTGTTGAGAATTGAAATGTCGGCCTTGTTGCTTCGGTATAGAAACTCCAAATTCAACTGGATACTCTTGATGCCGTCGAGTATGTCCAAGATGTTCTTAAATGCTGCACGTGCTTCACTGGGGAGTTTTGCACCGGCGCCCAGGGACTTAGGTTGCTCGGAGCTAGACTGGTCTTCCAACAAAGCATCGGATTCTTTCGGCTCTTCTTGTTCACCCTCCTTTGTCTCTTCCGCCTCATTGCTGTCTGGTACAAGTTCAGCAATCTCCTCGCGAACCTTCTTCAAGAATTCTTGCGTGCTGTTGTCATAAAGATCGAAGGAAATCTGGTAGGCAACGGCTAGAGAACGTGCGTCGCCCTTCTCAACCAATTGGCGAAGAATAACAGATGCCATGGAATGTTCGTTCAGGTACACGACGCACTTGGCAATCGAAAAATAATCTGGCGCGGGGATTTCATTCAACAGTTCAAGAATGAGTTTTAAAATCTAGAAAAAGACCGCAAAATTAGATATAGAAACAACTGGTGAGAGTGGGGTACAAACCTCATTCCGAAATGCGCGCTCCTGAACGATGCCCATGCAAATATCGAGGACATACTCCATGAGCTCTTCGCTCCGTCTAGACTCGCCGTTCTGCTTCTTTTCATCCTCGCTAGCCCGAATGATAGTCTTGCGAAGAACATCTAAGCTCTTTGCTTCGATAGCGATTCCTATCACTTGGCGGTAGCGTTTCTGGCGGAAACAGTCTTCAAACAAGCGCTCAATGACTGTCTGCAGCTGACCCTGGACTCCTCGCTTCAAAACAAGTGGGGTTTCTACCTGCTTTACGCTAATGTCTTCACCTCCTGGGTAGGCTGCGTCCACTCCAGGGACCTCCTGTCGAGAAAGCAAGGATTTCGATGGCAGGGCAGACTGAGAGAATGGTGTGATCGGGGATGTCAGGCTCGCAGAAGTGCTGGTCGCACCTTCACCGGAGGTCGGGAATGCGGTGTTCAAGTTGGCGGGTTGGTCACCAGCTGCAGGCCGTTGGGCAACCGAGAGGGAGATGAAAGTATCAACGCATTTTGCTAGTGTAGTGCATCGCATCAGCTAAATATTCTAACATCTAGAGCTCTAGCGACTCACCGATTATGGTCTCTTCAAACTCGCCACCGTTATCCAACTTGAAAAGCTTTCCTGCTCCGAGAGCAAACACCATACTCTCATTATATTCTTGAAGGTGGTAGTAAACCTTTGCCGCAACCAAGGCGGCAAGCTCGCGTTCCGGGAAGGACTCATCTTCATAAAGTGCCTCTCTAGATGCCATTCTGTTAGCCAGGGATATTTCTAACAGGGAATCAGGCCCCAAATAGAATCGGTATCAACAGGATCACGCACATTTGTGGAACAGCATCCACGACTTCTGTCCAGAGCAGGTCAATCTGGGAGTCTAGCGTCTTCAGAGCAAACACTCTGAGCTCCGGATCGGGCTCAGAGAGAAAGCCAACAAGACCAGCGGCTGAAGCAAGTCCGACCATCTTGGATGGAAATATCTCGCTTCACCAGCTGAAGTGTTATGGGAGGGTTGTGGTGCTGTCGCTAGAGCGATGAGGCGACAGCTGTGAGAGGGAGCTTCAAGACAGTGGAGTAAGCCCCAGATCGACAAATAAGACTTCAAAAATGGCAATAATCACCGTAAATTGAAATGTACAAAAAAGGTACAAGATAGAATCAAAGGGGGAAACAAATGACGGAAATGGAAGAGACAGCTGGAGAGATCACGAAGCTTCCTCCAACGAGGCACACGTCAACGGGCGAAGGTGAAGCTGACCAAGAAGAGGTGCCCGTTGGTTCCTGCAGATACCCCTAGAGGTGTCACGTGAGGCTATGATGGAATGGATTGGAAGATGGACGGATCACAAGCGCAAACAAGCACAAGAAAAATATTCCTTGCTGACTTGGAAAATAAATTATTAGAAGGTCATATGCAGATCGGGCATCTTTGCGTTTAAATACCCTTTTCTGTCTTCCCACTGCTTTTCGGCTTACCGTGAGAGCCTGCTGTCCACCAAGCTACCCGCTTTACTCGTAGCTGATCCCTCTAATCCTCAGAATGTCCACAGTTCTTCCGCACAGGGATAAGCACTTGATGCCTGTACCTGCCAGGGCTTCTCTCCAACACCATGACCCTCTATTATTTATTGATCGCCAAACACAACATATCCAAAGGACCCTTCAGGTCCTAATCGATGCTCAAAGTGAAGGTCTCGTGGCTGGACTTGGAGGGCCCCGACAAGACGATTCCTTTTCCAGTGGAAGCTATACACCCAATTCCTCTGAGCCAGGTAGCTCTCGAGGCCCTTCGACTATACCTGTCAGGCAGCCTGTCCAAAAAAAGATCGGATTACGTTCTGCACGGGAGGGAATTTTCAAATCAATATATGACCTGTTAAAGCTCAGGGAGGAGGAGCGGGAGATACTCACGTTTCGATTTGACGAAAGAAAAGAAGCACTGATCGAAATTGATGAATTTAGTTCCAAAAGGACTGGGCTAGAGAAATCCATCTCAACGATTCACAATAATCGTGAAAGCCAACGATCCCATGAGCTACAACAGGAGGCGCGCGGCCTCGAGGAGGACATACGTGAACTGGAGACCAAGCTGTTTGAGATGAAGGCAAAGCACCAACATGTTATCTATGAGATCACGCAGATTGAAAACTCCGTCGAATCAAAGTTGTCTTCCTACAAGGCTTCGTTGTCACTTTTGGACTCGGACATCCGAAATTATCTTCAGAACCCCCCTTTCCAGCCCATGTCAAGTACCAGTGCCGATCAGCCTACCTTCTATTCCCTGAACCCCAAGCGCCGAACCCTTGATATGGCACAAGAGCATTGGAGAAATGAGCAAGCGGAACTACAAAAGAGGCAACGGGAAGTGGATTTAGAAATACAAGCCCTGGAAGAAGGCGGTGGTGTGTGGAAACAAGTGACTTCAGAGGTCTCAGATTTCGAGAAACGCTTAAAGACTGAGATGCGTCAGTTTATCCAGACGCAGTCACAGCTTCTGAAGCCTGATGGCCCATCAGGAAGCAAATCGGAGGAAGATCGGGTTCGAGGTATCTTGGACGATTTGGAAAGCACGACCCATCGTATTGAAGACCACCTGGAGCTCGCAGAGGAAAAGAACTGGAATCTGCTTGTTTGTTGCATTGCTGCGGAGCTTGAAGCGCTTAAAGAAGCACGAGAGTTGCTTATTGGCGCGTTCAATGTCTCGGGGGAAGACCTTTGGCCTGATTCTAAGGGCAAATCGCCCGAAAAAGGCCACCATGATGATTCAAAAGCAGATCCTCTTGGCGTTGACAATCCCGAGCCTCCAGCTGATTTATTGAGGGATGCAGACGGACATTTCCACGATGCTTCGTTGAGATCAGAAGACGAAGACGATGAGCCAGACCCTGCTTGGCTACTCCCTGAATCTTGAACGAGCTCTTGGCCTGCAGTATAAATAAAGCCTGCGACATGTTAATTGTAGTGGTAGCTTATATCAACAAGACTCAGGTTGTTCTCAAAGCAATGAGAAACTCCCCAGGTACCTGGGTTAACTTTTTAAAACTTAACATTAGATCCAATGTATATAGCCCATTATTCTAAGTATAATGAATTATAATAATGATCTCATTTTGTTCTAAGTATCGATTGGATAAGGCTTTCAATGCGACCGACAGTCGAGGATTGGCGGAGTGTTGGGTAGCGTCGAAGCAGGCCACGCTCCGGCCACACTTCTCTACTCTCCAAGAAATCCAGCTTCACTGCAGATAATCACCAACAACACAGCATCCCCCGGTGATGCTGTTGGAAGGGAAAGACCGAATGATTTGGGACTGAAATCGGTCTTGATATGCATCTCTCATCTCCCACTTTCGAATTCTTTGTCCCGTCGGTTTATGATGGAACCCAGCTGGACTGTCGCATATATCTCCCTCGCGAGTTCCAACGACTAGAGAGCGCATCGAGCTGGCAGAAACGGGGTGCTATAGTCGCTCACCCATACGCTTCGCTAGGTGGATGCTACGATGACCCGGTCGTGGGGTTTGTTGGTGGGGAGCTTCTTAAGGCTGGATATGTCGTGTTGACATTCAACTTCAGGTTAATATCTACCATTCTCAACAATACCAGCTTGGGCCATGGCTTACACAAAATTCTAGGGGGGCTGGTGAATCAGAGGGCCGTACCAGCTGGACAGCAAAACCCGAACTGGCGGATTACGTTTCTATCTATGGATTCATTCTGCGTTTCTTGCATGGTCTGAGGGTAAAGAGTCTTTCGACGCAAGCCGACGATCTTACGGCAAACTCGGAGAATAGCACCGCAGATGTACGAATCATCCTAGGAGGTTATTCCTACGGGTCATTGATCGCTTCACACCTCCCAAAGATTGATGTCATCATGGAGCTCTTCAGAAAACCTTCCGACGGTACCGTAGTACAGGAGATCTGCAAGGTCGCAGAGAATATCGCTGCAAGCTCAATAGAGAAACTTCGCACTCGAGTCGAAATGCCGACGTTGGGCAAGTCCAGTTTCACCGATGATGGAATGAATTCTACGAAAATCACCAAACCCGCCATTTCATATCTACTGATTTCGCCACTTCTACCGCCTGTCAGCTTTTTCTTGACAGTATTCTCCAAATTGTCGCTGGATGTAGGAGTTGGGGAATCTTCCAAACAGATTCCATGTCCCAAACCTGCCGACCAACTATGTGCGAATCGATCGCTGGCCATTTATGGAAACCAGGATACCTTCACGTCCGCTAGCAAGCTACATAAATGGTCAGGCGAGCTCTGTAGTGACCCACGGAGCAATCTACAGTGTCGTGAGATTGATGGAGCCGGACATTTCTGGCGAGAAAAAGGTGTGGAAGCGCAGGCAAGAGACACCCTGCGGAACTGGCTGCGTCAGATGCCCTAAAGTCTTGCGAGGTCTTTTATCTCAACCCCCGATATCAAAAGTCAGCTTCAAGGGTCTAGATTACCAGCTATTAAGAGGAGAAAATATGAAGGCTGCCTGCGCCTGATGAAAGAGTCCATATTAGACTCACATGCAATTGTTCACTTATCATAAAGCATGTGAAAACAGAGCTATGATACCCAATCTATAAGATAGTCCGTTCGCATGACTTTTTCTGCAGGCCTGGTGGATGGATGACTCAGTTGGGATTGGTTTTGGGTTTCTTACAGGGTTTGTTCGTTGCTCTATTGAACGGAAATATATTGAACATCCAATTGATCTATGCGAGCTGCCAGTGTCTCTTTAGTGCGACATTCTGTCCAACTCATTATTCTTAAAGATATAATACAGACATGTGCTCTTTAAAGTGGGATTGAGAATGATGTCAGCCAGCTGGTCCATGCCATCACTGTTCAGATGATAGACCCCGCCATGCAATGCAGGGTGGAGATGAGATCAGATCGGCTGAGGAATTGCAACATCACGGCCCAATATCATACCAACTCTAATAATGGATTCAATTATACCCTATCTATTCTGAATCATGAGGATTAATCTCTCTTACCAACCATGATAACGATGAATCATCTGGCCTTGAGGCGTAACCCACACTGCCGTAGATCATCTCCGGTTTTACCCCACGAAAATCAAATCCTCTGGGGTCCCGATCGGCAACCGCCAGGCTGAACATTGGAACAACAGCGGAACAGCCCTCGTGACGTTGCCTCCAACTGACTTTTTTGGGGGAAATTCATCCATCGTTCATCTCAGGTCAAAAGGAATTGTTGCCCTCTTTTGAATACTCTATATTTTCTTGATTCTTTATTCTTCAAGCCAACTCTCCTTTCCCCGGATGGCTTGGCCTCGATGTACTAGGTAGCCTGCCATGTCACTTGTTCATGATTCTGCGATAGTCCATTCAAAATGCCATGGCAAGAGCAAAAAAGAGTCAGAGCATGTCACGATCCGTGAGCTATCCAGCAAAAATGCTTCTCTTCTGAGGTCGATATCCGTTCCCTCGCTGTCCTCGATTGTTAAGAATTCGCTCTACTGGGCTGGTGACACCTTCCATTCCTATCGCGATGGATTGTCCAAGGAAGAAAGGAAAAGCCAGATGAGGATCGAGGATAACAAACAAATCCTGTATCTCAGGATGCGTAATGTGAGTTGGAATTCCCCATCTCTTCCTTCTAATCAAAGATTTGTCTGACCGTGCTGTGGCTTTTAGGCAGTCTCGTACGACGAATGGCGGAACTGCGCTTGCGAATTGGATAGCTTGGAGGACAATAATACTTGGAAACAGACATTTGAGAGCTCTGATTACGACCCGCACCTCGTACAAGAGAGTCTCAGACAGCTGGAAGATGCCCGGATCAATTGCGACATGAGGCGAATGCTGTTTCTGATTCGTACCTCTTTGAGCCGTGATTTAGGCAACATGAGCAATGTCGCGCTTTACAGACACTCTCATTTCGGCACAAAGGATCTGATTGATAGATATATTACGACTGCTCTGGATACAATATCAACTTTGGTGGATTTGTCCGGTAAAGTTCGTTGCGATGGATTGGAGTTGAAATATATTCTCGATCAACTTTTAGCGGCACGACAGGCATTTGGCAGAAGTGCTCTGCTATTCTCTGGAGGAGCCACTTTTGGAATGAATCATATTGGTGTTCTCAAGGCTCTCTGGCAATCGAAACTACTCCCACGTATCATCTCGGGTGCTTCTGCAGGCAGCATCGTTTGCGCGGTCTTCTGCACTCGCACGGAGGACGAAATTCCAGCCCTGCTGGATGCATTTCCGCAAGGGAATTTTGCAGTTTTCAATGAAGAGGGTCACGAAGAAAACATTTTACAGAAGACTGCGAGGTTATTGAAATATGGATCTTTTCTGGACATTTCCCATCTGGCAAAAGTCATCAGAAGTTGGCTGGGAGATATCACGTTTCAAGAAGCTTATAATAGAACACGGAGGATTCTCAACATCTGTGTTTCTAGTGCCGGTATATATGAGCTTCCCAGACTGTTGAATTACATTACTGCACCTAATGTGCTCATCTGGTCTGCTGTGTAAGTACTTCTGAGCGTTTGTGATTTGGACTTTGCTAACCACTTCGAAGGGCTGTTTCTTGCTCTGTACCACTTGTGTTCTCGCCTTTTGTTATTATGGCTAAGGATCCCTTGACAGGGCAGCCTGTACCTTGGAGTGACCTTCATCGACAATACATTGACGGCTCGGTCGATGGTGATTTGCCCATGACTCGCTTGTCTGAAATGTTCAACGTCAATCATTTTATCGTTTCCCAAGTCAACCCCCATGTAGTCCCTTTCCTTCCAAAGGATGACGGACCAAGTGACGGGACAGAATCATCCCAGGCACCGGGCTGGCTTCATACCGTGACGCATCTTGCCAAGGAAGAAGTGCTTCACCGGATGACAGTCCTGTCAGAGCTGGGAGTATTTCCAACTTCGTTGACCAAAGTCGTCTCTATCGTGAATCAGAAGTACTCCGGAGACATCAACATCTACCCGGAAATACTCTACACCAACTTCCCTCTGATGCTTAAGAATCCAACGACGGATTTTATGCTCAAGGCTTGCCTCAGCGGGGAGCGCGCAACATGGCCCAGGCTTGGCCGGATCAGAAATCACTGCGCCATCGAGCTGGCTTTAGATTCAGCTATCCAAAAAATGCGGGCAAGAGTCGCTTTCAGCCCCAGCCAAATAGAGTTGAGACTCAATAACTTGAACTACAACTCCATTGATTCTTTTGATAGCACTGGGGGCCGAGGGCGAATGATTAATCGAAGAAGGAACTCTTTTAGCCACGAGTGTGAGAAGAGAAGGCATATCAGACGAAATTCAGGACGGTTCTCGATAGCACAGATCAGAAAGTCCCGCAGTGTATTATCCTTTGAACAGCCACAAACTTCAGAATCCAGCGATACCCCAGGCCCCGAGATGACCAAACCCCGATTTGAGAGCCACCCGAGTTACATTCCAAATACTGGTGATGGGCCTTTTAATGCAGAAATTGATAGTACCGAGGAGAGGGAATATTCATTTCCCAGACGACCGGCACCCCCAAGACATCGAGCTTCATGGGGCCCTTCATCTTATGACCACCCGTCTGCTTGGCCTGGCCAGCATAGCCCAGTACGATCCCGGCAGTCCTCTTCCGCCTATTCACAACGATCCTCTTCTATTGGAACTATCCTTTGGCAGCCGAACCATGAATTCTCAAGTCCTCGAGGATATCCAGTACCTGACAAGGCCATGTCACCTCCGCAGAATGTTCTCAGCATGACGCCTACGGTCAACAGCAGCTTTTCCAATCTGACATCTTCTCAAACCTGATTTACTCAGCTGTTACTATGGGTTTCATATTCGTGTTTCAAAGCTGTTCAATGATAGTACGCTGAAGACCAAGTGGCCAGGTGCTCGTTTTGGCTTCAGTTACTGAGGGTCAATTGACAACAGCCTATATACCAGTCGGTTGATGGGACCGATTCAATTACTCTTATGACGTATATGGCACATTTTGTTCTTTTCATTTGGGCTTTTTAACTAGAATTGGGTGTTGGTCATTAGAATGTATCTGGATGGCGTTGGTGCGAATAACCATCGGAGTGTGGTGTTTTGGATTCTGATTTGGAGAAGCATCATAATTCTACATTACCTAGACTTTATTGTTTCATTCATTGGCAATGTGACTGAGCTGGTTAATATACCCACTTGCATCGGTTCTTCCACTTCTTCCCAAGTGTGTTCTTGTGTGATTTGTATAGGAATGGGCCTTTTGTCAACCTTGTTCACATGGACCAAGAAATGACCACCCAAAGATCATCTGGCCATCACAAACATGAACATGATCTCCTCTGCTAACCGAGTCATTATGCAAATCAACCTGAAACCGCTGGTCGACAGCGTTGCCGCCGGGCGCATCGCTCGCAGCCATCACCAACAAGCACCAACAACCGCCGCGATAGATCATTGGCCAGTGAAGGTGGTGAATGTGTGGGATAATGCGACATAAGAGCGGGGAGAGAAAGACCATCAATATTTCTAATTTGGTCCGTTACATTGAGCTAATTAGTGTCACTAAATCCCTGTTAAGTGTCCTTAAAATAGGTCGCTTTCCTGGCTAATTATGCTGGATTGCCACGATGCGCTGCTAATGCATCTGCCCGCTGTCGTCCGGCGGCAAGTATCGATCAATGAGTGCTATTCTCGTGGATGATCTTCTCCGTCCAACCCTGACGCTGGTCTAATGTTGGCAACATCGTGCATGTTGGATAGTGCAACTGGGGTGGTTCGAATAATGAAACAAGAAAAAAACAAAACAAAGCACCATCAGCCATGGCCAAAACTTTTATATCTTCGTCTGCCATCACTGGCTCGAGTGCAATCGAATCGGATTCAAACGGCTTGTGTCTGGGCAAAGGCTTATTGTTCCTTTTGAAGTTGATGATTCGTCTTGAATGTGGTTAACTTTGATATGCTTCTTTAATTCTTTGTCTTCGCTTCTTTATGCACTGTTGTCTGTTGTTGGCCTTGATTTCCCCTCACTGCCTTGGCTTGTTGGTCTTGTCTGCAAGACGTAATTTGTCCTCGTGCCCCTGTCTGGACTGGTGGTCGATGACTCTTTCGTGCAGGAGATCAGCAGCAACTTAATATCAAGGGTCTGCCTTCTCTTGTGATTGTTGGATGTTGGTGTTGGCTGCCTGGGAGTTGTTGGTGTGCTTCTTTCGTGTCTAGCCTTCTCATACTATATCATGATTTCTCTCCTTCACTCTTCGAGTTGACTCTATCATCTTCTTTGGCTGCCCTCTATCATCGACTGGAATAAATCCCAAGCACACTCTCCCATCATGACAGCGTTGAACCCATTCCGCAAACATGACTCGCGCAAACCCCTCCATGCCAGATGGGGGGATGTCGCCATCTCCGCCCCGACAGAAGGCTCATGGAGCCAATACAACAACCCTCATCAATCATCCCATCGGAAACTGGGATACGGTCCAGGGTTTGTACCCGACTGCTCTCCTCGCTCTCGACAGTCATCAGACGAGGATGAGACTACCTCGACGGATACAACGCCTTCATCCCGCCGCAACTCCTTTTCCATCAGCACATTAAACCCTCGTCGGTTGTCGATGCGTCTTGGCCCTCGTTCTAAGGCTGCTGCACCAGACACCCATCATGACGAGGACGACCGACTACGACACTTTGCAGATCAGAGGTCGGAGTTTGCATACAAACCCATCCGACAAGATTATCTCAACGAGGTGGCTGAGAAGACAACCGCCCAGCACCATGACCGCCGGGCTTCACGATTCCGGTATATCCCAGCCAGCACACGATATAACGAAGAACTGGGATCACTCCCACCCCGCAGCCCCTCGGTCAGCTCCCGTGGGAGTTCGAGAAAATACTCGGTCGAAGTTGAACCCGTGCATGGCCATGAGTATGGAAGTGGCTACTATGATGACGAAAACGACTACTGCGATGATTATCGGTCCTCCTCGCGATCGAGTCACAAAAACAGCTTTGATCCGCGTAGGGCATCAGGCATACAAGGTGGACGGGTGGTGGTTGCGAATCCGGCAGTGGGAAGGAAGAAGGCGTCCTCGCGGTTGACCATGACCATGGTGCCGGATGCAGAGGATCTATACGAATGATTGATTTGGCTTGATTTGATATACTAGGTATTGTTGTTTTGTTTTGGTTGATCAGAATGACTGAACTTAATGCAAGGCGTTGGTGGTTATCCCGGTTTTCATGTAGATGATAGTATATACGAGTCGTACGATGATGAGATTATTTGACAATGCATCTACATTTTCACAACTATTCTTGACATTATTATTAAAACATCCCTATAATAATAAATGAAATATCCCACCGAGTTGCTGAGTATTCCCACCCATCACCATATGTGACTCTGACGTCAAGACTGAATCACTCTTGATCAACCGACGTCAGAAAACGCCCCCAACTTGATTTCATGGATGATAGATTCCTATTGGTGGGATACTGATCCCTTCATGGCTTAATTCATGTGCTTTATCTGAAGTCGAGCAAGTCATATCTCCATATGACGATAATGGCATGTCAATGTCGCTCTTTCGGCCGTTACATAGACGGATAATCCTCACACGGACACTTTTCGATTTGCTACATATTCTGGTAATATTTAATTAGTATCTTCTTTTCGTTTTTGAAACGAGATAGATTCTTGATATTTTTCTTTATTATCTTATATTATGGCTGATGCTGTGGTTCAGCTCAAATGTGGCTGCAAGGTACGAGTTCAGATATTCAGATATACCACGATATCCCAATACAGATAGATAATAACATCTACACAGCATGACCCATGGGGAAAGAAAGGAAAAAACTCCGTGGCAGGTCAGTTGTGGTCCAAAACGCCCGGGGCAGGCGAATTAGAAGATTCAGAGCTATATTCAGAGGTGCGTTGGCTTTTCTTTTTCTTCCACATTGACACCCACTGACGACGATTAGATGTGGATGGGAACATACCCTACAGTCCCATCATATGTGCTATCCACAGGAGAATTATTGGCAGACTATCTGAAGAAGAATCCGCAGTTTATTGGGAAGTCTGTTCTGGATCGATGGGGTCCAGAGATTCCTTTCTTGCCAAAGGTTTTTTCTTCCTTTCTCTTTCATCTCTCTCTGACCACCTTCTAACGCGATCAGATTCTCTCCTTTGCCCAAGCTCTCCCCCTTCAGATTCATCCAGACAAGGCCCTAGCAGAGAAGCTCAACCTAGCCGATCCCCAAAAGTTCGGCGATCCCAACCACAAACCCGAAATCGCAGTGGCCTTGTCGAATTTCGAGCTATTCGCAGGATGGAAACCACTCGAGGATATCCAGAAGCTCATGAAGCTGCACCCACTCGAACGCTTTGTTCCTCCCCACGAAAAGTTCGACGATAATCTCCTCCGCCAGGTGTGCAAGACGCTGCTGAGCATGCCGCAAGTGGTCGTGGCCGAGACGGTCAAAGAGCTGCAGAATATCCCCGAGTCACAGTTTGGTCGCTACTCCTACATCCCTGGCCTCCTGGAGCGTCTGCGCAGGCAGTATTCTGAGTCGGATAACGGCAATCTGGTTGCCACGGTGCTGATGAACTACATGACGCTGGGACCGGGTGATGCTGTCTGTGTGCCCGCCGATAGCCCCCATGCCTATCTCAACGGTGATATTGTCGAATGCATGGCACGGTCTGATAACGTGCTCAATACTGGATTCTGCCCCCGTCCGGCGCGGGATAACGTGGATCTATTCGCGCAGGCCATGACGTTCAAACCGCATAGTCCCGAGGGGGCGATGCTGTCGCGGAAAAAAAGTGACAAGGGGATGAATGGTCGGACAGACGAGTATAAGCCTCCATTCACCGAGTTCAATATCCTAGCGACGAGTCTTGGGGCTGGTGAGACAGAGACGCACAAGTCGATTCTGGGACCGAGTCTCATGATAGTCACCAAGGGGTGTGGGAAGATGAATATCCCCGACAAGACATTGGAGTTGAAGGAGGGATATGTGTATTTTGTTGGACAAGGCGTGGCGTTGGACTTTTCAACTGAAAAAGGAATCGCGCTTTATCGACCGTATGCAGAGTGATGATTCTATTGTTGTTGTTGGTGTTGGTGTTGGTATATTGTTGTATGCAGGGATATTCACTACTAAAAATTGAAACAAGACTATTATTCGAAGATAATTAGGACATATTATTATTATCCTCATCCTTATGCACCTAAACGCTAGCGAGGCCCATTCTTTGACGCTACACCAACGTGGCCCAATTGTGTTCATCCTGAGCGCTGATGATACGAGTCCACGGCGCTTCGATGGCGATGGACAGAAATCCTCTGCCAATGAACGGCACCGTCCGATGGAGCTCGAGATGCGAGGCAGGATGAACGATGCTATTTTGAGCTTCCTGGATGGACGAGTCTATCTTTGTTTACCGTGAAGCTCAAAATAAACCACTCTGAAACCACGGCTTCCCCTCATTCCAGATGCTTTAATTCCCCGCTCATGAAGCTTTTTTCAACCTCTAGAAATGTTTCGGCCTTCTTACAAGAATCCATGAGATCGTGTTTGAACCAGGCCTATCCCAGTCAGCTCCCATCATGATCCTTCCTTCTGGTAGTCTTGTATGGCACAAAAGATCCGATGGTGATGGATCAGGGGAGCTTTCAACTCAGGATCAGATCATCATTGGAGTCGTCGTTGGAGGCGTTGCTGTCATTGCCAGTAAGTCTCATCGCATTCTTTATCATCATCATCATCATCAACTCTAACCATCTCCCAGTCACTGCAGGGATTGTATTCGTGATCTGGAAGAAACGCAGATGGGATCGTATCCAGCGACACGAAGAGCAGCTTCTCGCCTACCATCTGCCTCCAACCTATAAAGTCAACACGCATCCATCACGGCCTCAATCCTACTATAATCCCGTTAGAGAAACCGACCGTCCCCCAACGTATCATCAGACACTATCATCTTCACTCCCTGTATACGATCCCTCCAAGTACCAGGATCTCCGTCCAACCTCCATCCAAGTCCAACCAGTCTACTCTCCCAATAACGGTAGAAGATCATCACATTTGCCGCCTCCACCAGAGAATCGTCCTTTCTCGTTCATCCACAGCTCACCGGAGTATACCAGGGATTCTGCCCTGCTCTCGGCTCGAGGTCCCTCGCCAGAAGATGACTTGCGACCGTCGATGCACTTGGATAGTAACATTTCCTACCCTACGGGCCAATTGTCTGTAGAATCACCTTCTATTCCGTTAGTGGAGGGAATGCGACCTCCGCGGAGGCCTAAACCGGTGCTGTCCAGACTGATCACCAATTTTGGCTGAGTGGATGGATGGAAATATTTCTTTCTTTCTTTTCTTTTCTGGGTGGTTTTTTTCTTTCTCAAAGCGACGGTGTACGGAGTACTGAACACTGGGTACATTTAATGTTTATACGGAGTCACTTGGACAGGCGACAAACGGCCGATATATTATGCTGGATTATCCACTTCATGGTAATCATTAGGGCTTTCACATAAGACAATCCGTTCAATTCTCGCCAAGTACGCCGTAGCTTCGCCATTTGACTCGTCTCTTTTCCACTGCTGATCACTGGAGAACACAAGGGAAATGATTCGTGGCCATTATTAATGAATGACCCCTTCAAGGGCCCCAAGTCGTCTCCATGACTCCATCGCGGCGCGTAGATAAGCTCTGTGGATGGTTTGGGCCAAAACGCCGGACAGCGGGACGATCAATTAGTCTTGTCCATCAGCAGTCAGCAAATTAATTGAAATCGTCGAATTGATGAATGAAATAGGAAGGCGAAGAGGTGTTGTTGGTGATATGGTGATAATATCCTGGTCTGTTACTGTTACTCCAGCTTCGCGATCGCTTCGGCTGCTCTTTTGCCCTCTTGCATCGCTCGTTGAGGCGATTTCACCCCCTCATCTCAGTCCACCATCTCCTCTTCTCTCCACTTTGCAACTCTGCATCTGCTGTCGGGATCCATAAAGAGAAAGTCAAAAATATAAAAGAAGGAAAAGAAAAAAAAGGCCTCATCCGTTATGGAGATTCCCTGTAGTCTTCCATGCCATACCCCTCCTCATCCCAGTCTCTTCCCTGTCCTCCGTCTCCAACCTCTTCTGAACTAATTGACTGACTGTTGGTTTCTTTTTCCCTTTTTGTCTTGATCAAGTCCAATTCTTTTCTCATCAACCAACCATACTCATTCAAATCGACTGGCCCCATCAGTCTTGCGAGGCAGCGCGATACCCACCTTCCAGTCTTTGTTCATCGCGAGAATCCAGAACCCAGATGTTGCATCGCCAGGGTCTTTCAGGCAGCTAGGAGGAGGCTAGGTTGCGGCTGTCCTTCTCCAGCTCATCACTCCCACCCCTGTCAATTCGTCTTGCAAGGCTTATTTCTCCTTTGGCGGTTCTTTTGCAGTCTGTGATTCCATCGAGCAAGCGCCATGCCAAGGCGCTGCTTGTGTTGGGCCTCGGGGCTACGACTTTCATCCATGACCGTCGTTATGGGTACATATCCGACCTGCAAGATGACTGCGCCGCAAACCTCTTCTGGTTGACGGTCCCCCCTCATTGCTATTACTCTGTCGTGTGCACTATCCTCAGTAAGCTGTTCTGCACTCGGTCGAGCAGGCTTGTCCAAGATGGTCGGCTCCGATTCCTCAGGATCATTGGTCTTGATTGCCTCTTTTCTCCCGGGTTCAAAAGCGCCGCAATATCTGCAGTGCCAAAAAGTGATCTTCCCTTTTCCCCTCTCTTCAGTGGCGGCGCTTTGCAAGAACATCCACCGGCCGGAAAAGGGAGAGGAGGGTGAACCAAACTGTCGGGTCAATAACACGTCCTAGTATCGCGCGCGAGGTCTGCCTTGGGATGACGCCTGTTGCTCAAGGGAACTCATTCAGGGCAGGAAAAAAAATTCTTTTAATCCCAACACCATGTCAAAGGACGGATTGTTGTGTTTTTTGCATACTACATCCATGGATGTGCTTTGATATAACCTCCATCCATGTAGGCTGCTTGCTTGCCTAGCGACTTCCTCTTTCATTCTTTTCAACCCCTCCTCCACCATACTCGCTCGCTTTGTCTGGACAGACTCCCAGTGGCTTTTGTGTAAGAATACTCATATTACAGGTTGCAAAGTGGATACTTTGCCCTCAACTGTTTCATAATCTTGGCTTACACATCCAGTGGACGTTCCAGGCTTCCAAATTTTATGATAAACCCTCTTAATTAACACACCATGGCGGCATTCATGCGGAGATTCAGACGAAAGCGAAAGGTGTCATCGGAGATGCATAATAGATGGGGGGATCTCTCAATCAGCAGTCCCAACGAGGGCTCCTGGTGCGATCAACCATCTATCACTGTCACACCAGATGTGTCGCCAGAGCCACGATGGAGAAACAGCTCCTTGAGCTCACTCGACCGGCAAAATGCCTCCCCTCGGGCTGGGGATATGCTACGGCCCAAAACTGCAGGCGAACGAACTGTCTCAATAGACTCCGCGATGTCGATGCCTGTAGGCCATTATGATGCCAATGTACAGCGCCGGTTCAAGAGGAAGCAGAAACAACCAGGCCAGGGTCTTGGGATAAGCGACCACAAAGACGGAGGTAGTTGGGGGAATAGTACTCTGGATGAAAGCTCCGATGATGAAGCAGAAGATACAAGTTCCATACCGGCTGCTTCTGGCTCTCTCAAAGGGCGACGCTCAGAGAGCATTCGAGATACAAGATTAGACGAAGCAGACTATACCCACCGCGCATCCAAGTCACCTCCTTTGTCAGTCACGTCACGCATGCGGCATAGCCTACAGAGTAACACGACGGCTACAACAACTTTGACTGAGCCGTCTGTATCTATGCCTGGCACAGCGAGCTCGAAACATACCAGCTTCACTTCCTCTACTCCATCGGGTACATCAGAGGACCCGCGACTACTATACAATGCCGCTTACCAAGAGAAGAAGAACGCTCATCGGTCCAATAACAAGCATCGAGTTTCTGAATCGACCCAGAGACATGAGCTGGTGCCATCGTACGATGATCTTTATGGATAATTTCGTCTTCTCGCTTTTTCTATGGCCATAGATATCGTCGATTGTCCATGTGTTTCCTTCTCTATACTCCTCTCAACACACTCCTTTCATGATCGCCTGGTGATCCCAACAGGGATATCTCTGTGGCTTATTACCGGGCGCCGTCAAGCAATATTGATTGACTATTTGTTATTTGTGCCACCAGCGAGAAAGATACTTGCATTGTGGCGTCTACTTCATTTTTGGGAGGGATTGGCGTTTTGTACTTTTTATTTTCTTGTCATAGAGAAAGCAGTCGATTTTGATTTATAAATGGAGCGGAATTTTGAATATCCATCGTTAGTTTTTACAACTTTGGTTCCTCAAATGAAAATGGACTTTTGTATACCAGCTGTAAGCGCCAAGCACTTCACCTGTTGTTTTCCCTCCATTTTCCAACTGTTCGGCCTGGAATTTCCGACCAAAAAGGATACTCGCATCATCCCATCCACCACGCCATGGAAATCAGTGTCATGATCCTTGATTCCCATTTCTTTCGTTAGTGATGATAAATGGTGGTGATGGGACAGAAAACCAAGAAATGCGCCGAGCTAAGATGAGGGGTTCGTCGATCGGTGGACGAATGAGAAGCTCGAGCGTCCATCACCAGCCGATGCGACGGTCTGCAAAGCTCGTCACGGTCACAATCGGCCATCTTCCAATCTCAAGTCGCGCTCGTCGCTCATCACACGGAAAGCGCCCCGTTAAGCGCTGCCAGTGGACAATTCCCACGATGCTTGTCTGGCTCCCCGGTCGGATCATCCGTCACAGAACGCAGCATCCCCGCCTCTCAACGAGCGAGTCCTGCGAGATGAGGGTCTCGGGCTTCCTCGACGACCTCTGTGAGCGGCTTTCTTAGCGCCCAGAATCATACTTGGACACATAGCGTGTGCTTCGCTCGATTTGACTCGCGTTTGGTCGCTCGAGACTCACATCCTGGCCCAGTTCGTCGCCGTCACGGCCTTTTGCTCTCTTCCCCCGCCGGTCTTGTTCTTTTATCTATCCAAGAGGTACCAAGCATGTCGTACCGTTTGCTGGATTTGACACAAAAAGGTTGATCCTTTTAGCTCGTCGAACTTATCAGGTCGCTTTTCTTCCCCAGCTGCGACCTCTTCTTTTTTTGATTTATTCGATGCGAAAGTCGTTACCATCACGGCGCTCGGCCTCATCCTCTTGGTTGTCGTAGTGGGAGGAGAAAAAGAAAGCAACCCGATCGTGTATACATACCCTCTTGCATGATTTTTTCTGAACCAATAATGTTTGGTTTCTTGGGCCTGGGCCCAAGCTCAAGATCTACGATGATTCTGGTCGTTGCGATTCTTTTGCTTAGCCATTTTACGCCTGTGGTTCTTGGGTTGTCTACGGCTGCGGGCTCGCCATGCGAGAGTGTCTGCCATCGAGAGACAACCAACACAACCTCGTCTGAAATTGTCTGTTTGGACCGCCAGTACAACGGTACAACGAAGGGAAACAATTTCCAGTCTTGCGTTGATTGTCAATTGAAAAGCTCCTACGTCGATTCGACAACCCAGGAGACAGATGTGCAATGGGGCCTTTGTACGTTGAGAGAAACCATAGAAGGCGATCGTGAGAGATGTCCTAACTTACTTGGCAGATAATCTTCGATATGCTTTTACCAGCTGCGTCTACGGATTTCCCCAGCAGGTAGCCAATATATCGTCACCTTGTGTCGTTTCTTGCGATACGTTGAGTCCGGCGCTTAACAACAATCTGCTCAGCCCGGATGAAAGCACCTTTGATACCCTCTGCGGCTCGACGGCCTTTGCCGATAATGTGATCGACACCTGCCAGTTTTGTTATAATCTGACCACCACCCAGGTGTACCTGGCGAACTGTGCGTTTGATAAACCCCATAGCTTTGCTGGAGATATCGTGCTGACCTGTTGAATTCTAGTCCTCGAGTCCATTCGGTACAACTGCCACATTCGTAATCCTACCGGTACTGCGTTCGACATTAGTCCTGGGAGAATCTTCACGCAGTCGCTGCTTCCTTCAACACTCGCATTCCAAAACTCGGGCTCATCTGGAAACACAAATCTCGCCTTGGTCATTGCTCTTCCGATCATGGGCTTCGTGATTCTGGTAGGCGCCAGTGCGATGTGCTGCTTTTTCTTTATCCGCTGGCGTCGGAGGGAGGCTCGTAGAAAGCGTCATTCAGACCATCTGCATGCGCGCTGGCACGATACGACCATCACAACCCCGGGTAACTGGGGTGAATATCCCCAAGAATACCCTCACCAGCAGGGCATGTATAGCCCGGCGATGTACCCTGGTGGTTATGGGCCGGGCTTCGGCTTCGTCGATACCGATGGACATGGGCAGAATGTGGGATATGCCAAGTCCAATTTTGCAGAACCGGGTGTAGCAGTGTCGACGATGGGCCCTTCTGCCGAGCACGAGAAGGATGAAATCACACATTCTCATGCGGTGCCGAAACAATGAATCGATGGTTGACATGGCCCCTGGTAATATACTAGGAGTTGTATGACAGTATTCTAGTCTTGTCAGTGCTCATCCAAAGATTGATTCAGACATACTGTCACCCTGTCTCCTTCACATCTTTTTTCTTTTTTTTTGTCGTGTTACTTTCCTTTTTCTTTTGGATACCTGAAGCTATATTGAAAGCTCTCGATATATACCCCGATTCCCAATCGCTGCCTATGTTGATATCATCTCCTCTTTTTTGAGTTCTATCTGTAACGTTGGATGTATGGCGTTCAGATGACATTTTGTTATTCCAGCGATCATCATGATCTGGCATCAGAATATTGTTGCAAGAAAGGCGAGAGAAATAATAAGAAGTAGTGGAAGTGATAATGTGACTTGAATATAATGAACAGAAATACTCAGATGACAATGACAACCCACTTCCCAGGGTCTTTATATACTGGCTGCACGATCCTTTCTTCCCCCCTCAGCTGAAGAAACCAAGACCCTTGGCTAAAAATAAACACGGCCTTGGGAGTCGTGGATTGGATGAGGATGGATGTCAACTGTTTCAGGGAGCGCCGCCAAGAGGGACGAGGGAGTTGAGGGGTGTCTACTGATCTATTTATACATGTCTCTCTTTCTTTCTCTCTTGTACTGTTATTAGTATCGTTTATTAACTCTCTAACTTGTGATAATTATGGGCTTTGGTAGATTTAATGGCAACCAGACTTTGCTGATTCATCATGAGTATACTTCATCTTTACAGGGCCTTTTCTTTGAGCTGTTGAGAGGGAACAGACTCGAGAAGAGATCCATACTTTATGTGGGAGAATCATATAGGAGTGGTTACCATGAGAAACGGCTTATGAAGAGGTGATTGTGTTGTATATTTTTGAGCTAGCTATGCTATCATTTATCGGTTGTTAGGTTTCTTTGCTTGTTACATGTATTTTCTGTGCTGTGATAATGATAGTATGCATAGTACTAATGTCATGTCGGTGGGGAATTTCTCCATCTCCAACTTTCTCTACGCCCTCTTTATTCTCCTCACTTTCTGTCCAAACCAAACCTAACCACCTTGACAAAATAACACCATACACATCGACATACGCATCGTCAACATGTCATCTCTCACCCACGACCAGGTCAAAGTCCTCGAACAATCCCGCCAACGGCTGGTACAACTCACTCGTTCCCTGGCATCGTTAATTGGCAGCTTAAACCAGAGCGATCCCCTTCCACAGTGGTAAGATCCCCCCTCCCATCTCTTCCAGAGCAACCAACACAACACCTCAACCCGAATTGAATTGAAGATGAATATAAATACTGACAAAGCCAACCCAGGTCCTCCCTCCAAACCCAAGCAACAATCATCTCCAACAACCTCGTCAGCGTCTCCGAACAACTCTCCGACAACCAAGACCTCTTCGGTTCCCTCGTCGCCTACCCAGGTCCGGAATACCCCGGGCGCACGCAAGCCCCTACCCTCGAGCAACTCCTACGAACGAAACTCGACCCCCGCGTCGACGAATGGGTATCGCGCGGTCGGATAGCGGGCGCGTCTGCGCTGGAGGACAAGGACGCGCTCAGCGAGCGCCATCTGGCGGAGTTGTGGGACTGGGCGCCTGTTGAGGCGAACCAGGAGGCGAGACGGAGGAATTGGGGTGGGGATTTTACGTTGGAAGAGAAGGAGATGGGGGTTCAGAATGTTGTTACGGGGTTGGTGAGGCAGTTGGATGATGATGAGGAGGAGGAGGAGGAAGATGAAGAGGATGATGAAGAGGGGGAGGGAGAGGATGAGGAGATGGAGATTGTTGGGGGGCCGCGGAAGGTTGCCGGTCCTGGTGTTGGTGTGGGCGAGGTTGATGCGTCGCAGAAGATCGTGGCACCGGCTTTGCCGTTGGATGATATTTTGAGATTTATGACTACTGGGATGCCTCCGAAGCAGCGGTAATTGTTGGCACGATTGCCAACTACGTCGGTGCCCAATGGTCTGGCTCAAGCTAGCAATATGTACAATGCAGACTTACAAGACATCTTGCGACGAATGCGAAAGCAGCTTCAGTACTGCAATACGATCTACAAATCACATGAACAACTCTTGAAACCCGCAAATTAAAAGTTATATTGAAAAAGATAGGCAAGAAATGTAATCTAACCCCGTCGGCGGGTGGTGGGTGTCTTTCCAGAAGGCTTGGGAGATACACCGGAGCTCTCTGCGACAGGTGTCTTCTCCACTGGTCTGGAAGTGCGCTCGACCTGTTTGGCCTGCTTGGGCTTCGCAGGGCTGTTCCAGTAGTACAGCATCTGTGCTGCCAGGATCACGTTCAAACTGAACCCAGCAACGAAGCTGTAGAGGATGAGCTTGTCGTCGACCTCCTGCAAGGTGGTGAAGATTCGGGACAGAGAACCGGCGAGGTAGTTAAAGACCTAAACAGAAAAAATCAGTCAGTAAGCTGTAATGTTGCGATATCAGCAGGCTTCACATACCGCGAATGCGCTCAACTGTCCGGTGCCTCCCTCACTCCAAATAGTGTAGATCTGGGGTGCCTTGCTGGCCAGGCTCAAAGCTCCAGCACCAGCCTGCAGGTATGCCATGGTCTGCGCATCCACCAAGGTCTGGTCGAAGAGCAACGTGTACACACTGGCAGCGACAACAGCAACAAAAGCCGCGGCAGCAGTTGGTCGACCGGCAAAGCTCAGAACCAAAACGCCCACTACCACATCCTGAATAGCGATCAAGGACGACTCTCCGTATGTGCTGAAGGGGAACTGGTTGCGCACGCCGTAGGAGAGTGTGATCAACAGACTGGCAGTTTCCAGAGCGTACGACACAAACGACACACCGGCCGAAGAACGAGAGCTGATCAACTTCAAGATTTGGGGGACCTTCACGATAGCACTGGCGCCAACGATGGCCACTCCCAGAGCCTTGGAGATAGCGAGAGAAGTACAGGCAGAATCCTTGGTGACATCGAGATCCACGACCAAGGCGTTATGGCACGACGATCCGATCAGCGAAACAATAACATCGTGAACGGGCTCGGGAAGAGAGGACGCGACGGGCCGCAGCAGCGGCTGGAGAGGCTGGATGACGGATTTCTGAAGGATGTCCATGGTGAGTGCGATGGACTGGGGAGCGACCAGAGACGAAGTGCTGTGTTGGCGATGAAATCTGTACAAAAATAAAAATAAAAAATAAAAGCCAACCGCAGCGCCGAGATTCATAATTGCACGTGTGGTCGCTGCCGCCCGCCGGGGAATTCCCCAACTGCGGCGATCGAGGATTCCACTTCGCTTTGTGCTGCGTCTTTCTTGCCCGGCTTCATCCCCTCCTCTCCATGCGCTCCCCGCCATGATCCCCCTCCGATCCTCTCTGTTGAGGCCAGGATCGGCTCGGGACTCTTCGATTCTGTGTTCTCGATGCTTTGGGCGTCTGGCTCGCAGCGTTCAACCGCCCTCCGTATCCCGCGGGTTCCTTTCGTCCTCCCGTCTGAGATCGGGTTCTGGAGTGGCTGATGGCCAATCTCCCTCGGTGACTTTTCATAAGTCTTATTTCTCTGCAAATCGAACGGCAGATGGTTCATTGGGAAAGGATGGGTTGCTCTCCTCATTTTCCACCAATTCCACCATTTCCTCCCCCGCGAGTCCCGCCGCGTCGTCAAACGAGACCGTTTCAACGTCCAGCACCGAGAAAGCCAGCTCAGAGGAATTGCCTCATCGAAGGAGGAAACGCTTAAGGGAAGAATCAACAAGGAACAATGGCGCAGAACCCGTCATTCCACCAGATGCCTCTGCGCAATTATCGTCCTTTTCGTCTGCGCTCCCCGCAACCTCCCTGCGCCGTAAATTGGCCGCTTTCCTCGCCCTCACAAAGCCTCGTCTTTCGTTCCTGATCGTTCTAACGACGACTTCCGCCTATGGAATGTATCCTATCTCCTCGCTCCTCACCCTCGACCCGTCCATAGCTCCGCTTCCTACCCTCTCAACCTCGACCCTGACCTTTATCTACTTGACCACGGGTACATTTCTGTCTTCTTGCAGTGCAAACACATTGAATATGCTCTTCGAACCCAAATATGATGCGCAAATGTCACGAACACGTAACAGGCCGTTGGTTCGGGGTCTTCTCTCTCGCCGTGCGGCTGTTCTGTTCGCCATTGGGACTGCTGTATCGGGTCTCACGCTGCTCTATGTCGGAACCAACCCTACGGTGACAGCGCTCTCGGCCAGCAATATCTTCCTCTACGCCTTCGTGTATACGCCACTGAAAAGAATTCATGTGATCAACACCTGGGTGGGTGCTGTTGTGGGTGGTATTCCTCCACTAATGGGCTGGGTCGCTGCGGCAGGCCAAACAGCGACTACAGGCCATGACACATGGCGGGATTTCCTCCTGAGTGAAGATAGCATTGGTGGTTGGCTTCTTGGTGGTATCCTCTTTGCCTGGCAATTCCCGCATTTCAATGCTCTGTCTCACGTTATTCGTGATGAGTACAAAGCGGCCGGATACAAGATGATGTGCTGGACGAACCCCGCTCGGAATGCTCGTGTTGCCCTCCGTTACTCCGTTCTGATGTTCCCCATCTCCATCGGTCTATGGTGGGTTGGTGTCGTCGGTCATGGTTTCCTCGTTGGAAGCACGGTTGCCAATGGTTGGTTGGTGAAAGAGGCATACCGATTCTGGAAGCACCAGGGCGCCAACGGAACCGCCCGCGGTCTGTTCTGGGCCAGTATCTGGCAACTCCCAATTCTCCTGGTCGGAGGCTTGGTCACGAAGAAGGGTCTTTGGGATGGTGTTTGGAGAAACGCTTTTGGTCAACCGGAAGAGGATGAAGATGATTATCTCTACTATGAAGACGAAGAAGAGAACGAGAGCCAGGGCAGAGCTGTTGTCTCCCGACAGACTGCCCAGTAGGGCTCCCTTAACCCTTTCATATCAGCGACATGTTTTGTTCAGCTGAAATGATAAATCTGGCGAAGACAGAGATACTGGAGCAGTCAACGCGGCTTTCTTCACTCATTTATCCTTCGTTTATCTAGATTTACCCCGTCCTGTTTCGGTTTACAGGAAAAGGTGGTGGCGTTTGTTGTACAACAGGTGATACGATTTATTCATGGATTACTCCTATCTTTGATCAAATGTAGATATATTTAGCACTTTTCTTTTTTTAGTGGGCACACAAATCTTGTATCTTTGAGAAATTTGAAAAAAAAAATTAACATTGTTTTATATTCATACACCCAACTATTATACAACATGAGATGAGACTGGGTATCGCGTTTAGAATGAAATCGTACAACCATAGTCCTGCTCCAGTATACATTTGATCCTCGAGAACTTCAGGTCTTGTCAAAGTCTCAGAATTAATTCTCCCTCAAAAGGAGATGGTAAGTCTCCAGCGCTTCCTCGGTCATAGGGCTTGGAGCCTTGACCATAGCATCCTCGCCGCCCTTTCCTGTCTTGGGGAATGCGATCACATCCCGCACAGACTCCTTGCCCAGCATGACAGCAACGAGACGGTCAAATCCAAGCGCCAATCCAGCATGTGGCGGACAGCCTGCCCGCAGGGCGTCCAGCAGATGTGTGAAATCAGCCAGTCGTTCGGGCTTCATCTGGAGAATGTCGCGGAGGATGAACTCTTGGACCGCTGCGTCGTGGATACGACGACTGCCACCGCCCAGCTCCACGCCGTTTACCACAAGGTCATAGTGATCAGCCACGGCTTGGGTGGGGTCAGTCAAGAGCATGTCGACATCTGCGGCCGACTTTGGAGCTGTGAAGGGATGGTGGGTGGAGGATATGCCCGCGGCACCACCCTGGCCAGGCTCGGAGTCACTCGAGGGCGAAAAGAGAGGGAAATCGACGATCCATTGGAACTCGAATCCCGTGGGTGCTGGCTTGAACTCAGAGGCGACGGCAGCCGAGTGTAGAGCGCGACGGAGGTCGCCAATTGGCGTTGAGCCGCCAGAGAAGGGGGCTCGTTTGCGTGCTTGGATGACGATGAGGTCACCGTGGTCAGGTTCGAGCAAATCCTCGACGTGCTCCGCGGCCTCGAAGCCGAAAGGCTGCAGGCCACAAAGGGGCTTCTTCGCATCATAGACGAAAATGCCTGGTCCGCCTTCGGGATTGTTGTTGAATGGCGCACCGGCAGGCGAGTCTAGGAACTCACTGATGAATTTCGAGGTAGCAGCGGGATCATTTTCGCTGTTTTCGAGTTTGAAAATCTCTACAATCGGTTCGGTCAATGGGGTAATCTTGTTGACAAGGTCGACAGGAAGAAGATAATCAATCCGATAAATTTCCATTCCAAACCGAGTGTCGGGCTTGTCAGAACCGTATCGGCTCATGGCCTCTTGGTAGGATAATCTCCGGAAGGGACCAGATGGGACAGGGTCCTTCATGAGCTTTGACCAGAGTCTGCGGATAACACCTTCAACAGTTCGCATAACATCCTCGCCAGTAGCGAAAGACATCTCCAGATCGAGCTAGCGCAGAGGTTAGGGAATGACTATTCAGGAGACAGTATAAGGATCGCATACCTGAGTAAACTCTGGCTGTCTATCAGCCCGAAGATCTTCATCTCGGAAACAACGCGCAAACTGATAATATCTCGGGATTCCGCTGGCCATAAGGATCTGCTTGTATTGCTGGGGACTTTGTGGCAGAGCATAAGCCAGACCGCGTCTCCTAGTTGGCACCAAAAATTCACGAGCACCCTCCGGGGTCGATTTGAAAAGGAGCGGAGTCTCAATCTCGACAAAACCAGGCCGGCATTGCTCCAATTCTTCCTTGCAGACATTATGCACCTGAGCACGGAATCGGAGGGCATCGCGCAATTCACTGTCGGAACGCAATTGAAGATACCTCTGTTCAGGCGAGAAGACTGTCTCGGGTGTGATGATGATATCCTTCGGGAAGTCATTGAGAGGATGAATTTCCTCCACATGGACCTCCCACGCATCGCTCTTCTCCGCATCTGATCCTTTGCCCTTCTTCGCTTGGACCTTTCCTTTTACTGCCACGGGGCTATTTGTACTAAGTGCCTTTAGCTTTTCGAAAGCGTCATTCTTGGCGAAGGAAACGAGCTGGACATTGTGTTTCATCGTAGGGTCTGTCAGGCGTACAAAGGACAGCTTCTTGGAGAGGTCCGCTCGGTTCCCGAGGTAGCCGTGAAGGGTGACCTCCTGGCCTGCGGCAGCCTGAGAGAGGAAAGATTCGAAATCATGGGTGGCTGGAGGGAATTCAACTGCAAATATCCAGCGTTAGCATCTCGCTCACAAATAACAAATGCAGAACGATAGGGAGCATGCATGTGCGTACCAGCTTTTTTATACCGTTCTAGCAGAGAAGCATGGGATGTAGGAACCTGAGTCTGTTCTCTCAGACATGGCTGGCGATGGAATGCCCTGTATGAAGGAAATCGAGATCGTAAGGATGCTGTTCGTCCGCCGCGGAGGTAATTCGAGATCCCGATGTAGCTGGAGCGGAGACGAGGGGAATGTCGTCCCACGCTGCCCAAGAACATTCTGGCGTGTATTGTGGGTATATATGAAGTCTCCGCACTCAATTGACTATCCAACAGCTAGAATATGAATAGACGACGAACTGCTCTACAGCAGAAGCAATTGACAAGATGAAGCTATTCAAACGCAGAATCCACGATCGAAAGACGATGTGGCAGAATCATGCCGCCTTCCAGACACAGACTAGCGCGGGAGGGCCCACTACAAAAAAAAAAGGCGGCGGAAAAAGCGAAGCTTTTCTTCTTCTTTTCTTCTTCATCCTTCCAAGTTTTTACTTAAATGATGAAAGCCTAGTGTGTTATATTTGATATCGATCTCTCCTCCAGGAATCCTGCGGCTCTTCCTTCGGGGCTTAAGGGCTTCAGGACTCGGGATGGAGGGAGGATGATAAAGGCGTTCGGCACACCCACCTTGTTACTTCACGGACGCGATGAAGGCATCTCTGATCCCAACAATTACTTGGCTGGTGTTTCCCTTGCGGGCAAGGGAGTTCTGGCGTATGCGTTGAGATGGATCCTTGAGGGGTGTTTGCTGTCTCCATGAGAGGCTGGGCACCTTGATGATAATGGTTCTCTCAATGTCAGCCGCGATTTTGCTAGTTAGCTCTCAGATGCTCTTGGTTATTAGCCTAGGCCTGGAAATGAAATCATTCTGAAATAAGTTGTTCACTTTGGTATCTTCATTTTAGTTTGAAATATCTGTTCTGTTGGTCCGACAATTAAAAATACATAAAGCTTACGGTGCTGTACAAATGAACAAAGCCAAAGCAAAAGACAAGAGCCTGTGTGTCTCGAGCGTTTTCATACCAGATCACTCCTGTCTCCCATGATCATCCCTTCCACTATATCCCTCTCGCCACTGTTTTCCACCAAGTTCTTGAACACGCCCCCTTCAATCGCCATGAGATCCTGGGGGCTTCCAAACTCAACGGCCTTGCCGGCATCCATAACCAGGATACGATCGAAATCTGCAATGGTACTCAGTCGATGCGCAATTACCAACAGTGTTGTCGCGTTGTGGCCAAATTCAGCACGGATGGAGCGTTGAATCATAGCATCAGTCTCCATGTCGACGGCCGAGGTTGCTTCGTCCAAAACCATGATCTTGGGCCGCGCTACAATGGCGCGTGCCAGACAGAGAAGCTGCCGCTGGCCCTGAGAGAAGTTTAGCCCTCCCTCCGACACAGAAGAAGACAAGCAAGAGAACAGGCCGCCATTATCTTTCGGGTTCTCAGGATTGATCGATCCCAGCGTTTCTGCTGTGCTCATCGGTGTGGTCGTCCTTGTCATATGGCCAGGGGCCGTCCAGCTGGATGCCAATGTTTCAGTGTCTTCGAAGAAGGCCAAGTTGACTCGCTCCAGTGCATCATACAGCTCAGTGTCAGTATGTTCACTGAATGGGTCCAAGTTTGACCTGATAGTTCCAGAAAACAGCACTGGATCTTGAGGAATGATGGCGAGACGGCTCCGTAGATCATGGAGCTTAATTTTCGACACATCAACACCGTCAATGGATATACGGCCTTCGCGAGCTTCGAGGAAACGGAATAATGCCAATGTCAAGGATGACTTTCCGGCACCTGTGCGTCCAACAACACCGACCCTTTGGTTCTTTTCTGCAGTGAACGAAAGCCCGTTCAGCACAGGGGGAAGCCCGGGCGCATACCCAACAACAAGGTCTTCAACTTCTATTCTTCCCTCTGTAGGCCAAGCAGCAGGCGCACTCGCCCCCTCCTGGCTCTCAGTCTCGATATTCGAGTATTCAATGACACGCTCTGTGGCATTCATGTCAAGCTCAAGGTTAGCATATTGGCGCAATACCATGGTAACAGCAGAGTTATACTGCAGGGCGAAGCCCAGAGCAAACCCTGCCAGAGAAGCGGATATGCTTGGTACGTAAATCACGAGACCTGCTGTGACTGTTGCGAAGAGAGCTCCGACAAGGTTCATTCGGAAGTCCAGCCATCTGTTGAATAACCAAAGGTTCCATGAAGCTTGTGCGTGACGGCTGATCTTCGAATACATGATACTGACATAGTTATCTGTCTTGCTGAAAGCCCGAATGGTTATCAAGCCGCACAGACTAGAACCAAATTGTTCGAATATCGGGCTTTTTGCGCTACTTTCCAACCGTTTGAGTTCGCGAGCAGCCGTCAAGTAGGTCATGGATAGCTTCAAACACAGAGCGAGTAAAGCAATTGCGAAAATGATGACCAGGGGGGAAACAAATGCCCCAGCAATCAAAATTCCTACAATCTCCAATGCCTTCAAGGTGAAAAATCCAACGTCATAGCCAAGTCTTACATCGACCATGTAAATATCGGATGTGAGTCGGTTGACGATACGGCCCAATGGAACTGTGTCCAGCCATCGTAGAGGTGCCCGTAAAACAGTTTGCATCAAATCATTGAACAGATTCCTCGAGGCTTGGATCGAAACGCACATCAGCAGGTAATACTTGACGCATCCAATAACACAACCGGCCAGTGATATGCCAACATAGACTCCAAGGTAAAGAGGAAGATTATCATCCTCTTGGGCCACAATCGGCCGGTTCACTTGGTCCATAACAGTAAGAACAGGGCACGGTTGCTTATCATCGTCGGCCGAGCTGGTCCAGACACTAACCCACCATGACTGCTCATAAAATTAGAAATCAAAGGCTATATGAAGGAAAGAGTGTCAGGCTTTGTTGACTTACCCGTATAACCATCAGACTGGCATAAGTGACATAAGTCATGAGCACAAGGGCCCAAATCCATGCCTTGCCGCCCTTCTTGAGGTAAGTTGTATAAACAGAAAGTGGTATCGACCCTGTTCCGCGACTTTCCTCTTGAACAAACTTCTTCACTCGGATATCATCAGACACTTCTTCATTGCTTGTGAAAGCGGAGCTTCCTTGACTGAAAGCATAGCTCTGGTTGCTGAAGGTGGAGCTTCTTTTACTGAAAGTCGAACTGCGTTTACTGTACGTTGAACTTCTCTTGCTCAGGATTGAATTCCTGTTGCTGATGATAGAGGTTCGTTTGCTCGACTGGGAGTATCGTTTGTTTTGCGGCGTAACGGGAAGGGGTTGCTCGGGTTCCCTAGCTTCAAGCTCGACAAGACCCTCTAGCTCAGCTATGCGGCCCTGTAAAATGATATCCTCTAAGCTGTTGGTCCTTCTCAATTCCTCGATTGTACCAGCATATTTGACACCCCCATTCTCGAGCAAAACAGAATAATCGGTCTGAGGCATGCAGAGTGAGACGTGATGTGTAACCAAGATTCTGGTTCGGTTCTTGCAGATTTCACCAGTCAGACCGTGCTCATAGACATGGCGGCCGGTATGAGTATCTAAAGCGCTGAAGATGTCGTCCAGGATCAGAATGCCGGCTCTGGAATAAAATGCTCTGGCAAGCGTAATTCTCCATCGTTGTCCGCCACTAAGATTCACTCCATTTGCACCAATGTCAGTCAGTTCGCCATCGGGAAGCATGTCAAGATCCTTCTCAAGCCCAGATGCAAAAAGGACTTTGCAGTATCGTGCAGGATTGAATGGTAACCCGAACAGAATATTGTCTTTTATAGTCGCATTCTCGATCCAGGGGATCTGGGCAACATAAGCGATTGCAGAGTCGATTACCCAATTCGCACCGGTAGCCAGATGATCATATCGATCTCCAATGGATGGAGAAACAGGGGCTCTGATCGTACCACCAATGACGTCGCACTCTCCAAGGATAGATGCGAGAAGAAGGCTTTTTCCGGAACCAGTTCTACCAGAAACAACACTAAGGCCTCTCAATGGGAAGGCCAGGTCCATATTTTGTAGAACAAAGCGTTTCCCATCATCCCAATCGCCTTGACCATCTGCAGGCCACGCCACAGAAGCATTTTCGAAAGAAATCTGATTTCCTGGTAGTATATTTGGTGTTTTCTCTGGAGAGTCCATATACTTCTCAATGCGGTCAGAGCTGATCTTCGCTTCCAAGACCCTTGACAAGAGATCCGGCAAGCTGGCCATCGATAGTTCCAGGGAACCGAATATTGACATGGCAGTGAAGGCCACGGACGCTGTCAATTCTCCGTGAATAAATACATAAGCTGTCAATGAGGCAGCCGAAAGCATAAGAGGACCAAGTATCCAGAGTGAAACCAGTGCAGTGCTGTAAAGAAATGATGTCCACAGCGAGTCAAGCTCAATATTGCGCTTCTCACTGATTCTGTTCTGCCACTGCTCCTCGAGTGCCGAGAACTTGATTTGCCGAATTCCCTGAAGTACTTCTGTCACTACCGCTATCTTCTGATCTCTAAGTTTCATGAGAAGATCTTGAGAATTTGCATATCTTTTGGCAAGACGAGCATTGACTGGAAGAACGATTGCAGACACAGCGAGCCCTGCCAGAAGACTCCAGAACCCAATCAGACTAGCCAAAAAGAAGCATGCCATAAGCAATTTGAGAATGGCAGAAGGGATGAGGTAGTTGTAAGTTGCGAAATCGGCGATACGTTTGGAATCAACGGCCGCATAATTGATGACGCTTTGACGACTCTTCTCGAGATCCTCCTCTTCGTCATTCTCCTCTTCGCCGTCGTCAATCAATGGTTCTGATGAATCCGAGTTTGAATGTCCTCCTCCATTAGACTGCTGCATTTCCTTAACATCTTTTCGTCGCATAGATTTGGCAAAGATAGTTGCAGCCAGTTCTTCGTAAACAGGTATACCAATCTGTGAGTAGATGATCCAGTATAGCCAAGAATCAATGCTCGACGACAAGACCATCAAACCACCCAGACCTACAACCCAGAGCCAAGAAGCAGAAGAATCACCTAATTCCATACCGCGAGTTTCCAGCGACTTGAGGATCCCATATAATGCCATCTGCGGTCCAAAGCTCAAAACACATGAGAACAGAGTGAGCATCAGCTGGACAAGAATCGGCCGGTAGTGGGCAACAATGAGGGCTTTCCATAACTTTCGGCCTTTTCTTGCTTGTTCAAATCGCGCTCGCAGGTTCCCAGGTCGTGCAGCGAAAGGCAATTCAGGTAAATCTTCGATTCCCACGCATCTTTTTTGTGCCGTATACTTCATCAACTCGTTGACCCAGCTGAAGGTGAATCGACTGAAAATCGATGCTGTAAATTCCTGGTCGACTAGCTTTCCATTCCAAAATACATCTGGTCGACGTGGGATCATGGTACAGCAGATCCCACGCAGGAATGCGATTGCAACTTGTCCGATTAGAAGTCCAATCGATGGTGTCGTGAGCGATGAGACACGACCGGCAGACCACGAAAGACCAATCTCGATGCACGGTATAGAAATCGTTAGAATACTTGCCCAGAATGCATAACAGCTCAGTTTGAATCGTTCAGTGTTCAAGGGCTCCGTGAAAAACGCGACGGCTTGAATCGTCAGTAACACCTAAGGGGGTTCTATCAGCACTCCAAGCCTTCTTCTGGCCTGTTCTGTTAATCTCTTACCCAAGTAGCCACTTGAAGCCAAGACTGAACCAAATAACCATCCCTGCCCCCGTTTAGTGAGCTAATAATTGCTAGTGGTAAAGACACGAGCAATCCTAGCTCGGAGAAAAGCGCAATCCCAAATCTCTGCCAGTTGTCCGAGAAACCCATCACCGACTTCTTTGACGCCTCTCCATCCTCATCGTGGTATCGTACTCTCTTCTTTTGTGATCCATGATGCCAGTTCGATGTTGTCTTGTCGCGAAATCGTCGTGCAATGCTTATCACAGCGGGTGTGCTATCCAAAGCCACCAAAAACAAACCCAAAGAGCCCGTCACCACAGATGCAATTTCCGGATTCAAAACCATCACTCAATAAGTCGATTGAAAATCTTTGCCGGTACCTGCAGCTTGAATATCGAATGTGCAGGTAGTTGGGCGGAGAGTATGCAGGTGAGAGGGACACTGCAGCTGGATGCTTCAACTTCTCCAACGCTCCGGACGCTACAGCGCACAGATCGGCGGGGGTGCAGTATGCATCCCATGATCGCTAAGGCAAAGGAATGGGGCTGCTTGTGCCTCCCTTGCTTCCGGGTTCCTGGCTGTCAAGCAGGGCAAAGCTGGGGTTGCACTGGCGGATTCCATTGCCATATTCAAGGGATAGCACAACAGCCTGTCTGGAGCTTAATTCCGGGTCTCTTAGCCAGAGACCAAGATGCATAATTCCGTGGATATGGTTGGACAATAAGACCTCGTGGCTGATTGCCAACGAGAAAGGGACATTGAAGGGGCAAAGTTGGGTGGTTGGTGGTTTCTGGCTCCTGAATTCTTTGCAGGTCGTTGGTGCATACCGGTAGCACAACACAGCCAGTCAGCTCGTTTTATTTATTCAGCTTCAGACAGATTGATGAAGAATTATCTTCTCCTCGAATCCTGGAATCAAACACTGTTGAATAAGCATATCATATGTTGGGTTGTTATCCGAAGCCGTCGGATGGTAGCACACAATGGAACTCGTGACGTCTGGATTACACAGTCAGCCCTATTCATCATTTCATTTCTTTCCTTGGTATCCATCTGGTTCTGGATGCCTAAATTGGTAATCTTCATCATTCTGCCTCATAAGTGTCTCATCCTGCGTCTTGAAGGGAGAGGGAGGCACTGAGAAGACATACCCAACAACCACCTAGTAACCCATATTTTAGCCCTATACAATTAACAGACTCAATTTATTTCAGGTTATAGGTCCAGGAAGCTATACATAGATATGTATCCGGTCATATATTAGCTTGTACGCCCGATCATAGCCGAGTTAATGCTGGTACTGTGTCTCAGTCAACTCCCATGCTCTTTTTACTACTCTAGGCATATCGAGCCTTCCCGAATTCTTTTGAATTGAATTTTTTTCCCCTTAGGTTTTTATATCAGATTTAGATCTATCCCTGCTGTAGCAACAGTTGGTGTGTCATGCAATGAGATAATGACCACACTGTGTAAACCCTCTTCAGTCTAGATGACCTCCACAGCAATATACAACTTTCAGTCATGCACCATTTTGCAAAAAAAAACGTCCATAAATAGAATCCGATGTCGTACGATTCAATTCTTGTGATTTTCACTGGGTTGTGTGGAGACGAGTCAGAACAGCCTTTTATTCATGTCTAATATCTACCTATGTACAACGCAAGACATTTGGCAAACCCAACCGCACTACTCATTCTTCGATAACTTGCTTTGGATATGGCGATATTGGTCCCAAATGCCTGTGCAGACTGGCACCATAGTGTATATCAATAGTCGCTCTCATGCTCTAGTTCCAGAATGAGGGATTCGACTGGGACGGTGAATTCTAAAATAATATTTGCAGTTACACATATATGAATCGCAATGCTAATAGTATTAATCATTAATCATAGCATGCTCGCAAGTATTCAGTACTAATACACAATGATTATGGATAAATATTAGTTGAAGGCTTCAATGCTGATGGAGATAAATATGTATCGACAACAGACTGAATCTTCAATACACTCTCCGTAGACGAAAATTCTTAAATATACTCGAATTATACTCAGGATAACCTACTCAAGGATATACTTTCATACTCTTGGAGCTATCTATCTGTCGTTCACTCGAAATGTTTACACGATTGTATAGTTGCAAATTGGCCAATCAGAGTGATTCTGGTGACGCTAACTCCTTCGAGAAAACAGCTCCGCATCAACAATTCTCCGCCGGGGAAGAGCAGCGATCTTCTTATCGATGGGACAAATCGCAAGAACAAAAATCATCCCCAGCCTTTACCACGGTCCAATTCATAGTAAATCGCATCTTCGGTTGCGATTGATTAATTTTCAGATTTAATCGGTCTGATGCGGCCTCATTTAGGGTCCCTTCCTCGCGCCGCACGCCTTCGCATCCCGTCGATCGTTCCTCCGTCCCGGGCAGCATGCGGTGCTCGCAACTATGCGCAAACAGCAGATGCTGTGCGGACAAGAACATTGCTCTCTGAGGCTCGCCGACCATACCTCGTGGGACAGAATCGTGGATCGGTCTTGGAACAGAAGAGATGGATTACACAAAAATATGTCCGGAGGATGCAAGACGCGGAGAAGGAATGGGCAGGTTTTGCGGAGGAGATCAAGGCAGGGAAGAGAAAAAACTTCGCACAACACCTTGAGGAAAGAGGTCTGCTTCATGATGTCGTTGGGTATGTGGAAACACTTGGCTCCTTTACCTAGATCTTGGACTGATTTGAACCGGGAAAATTGCAGAGAACGAGAAATTCTACACAAATTATTCACGAACAAGAGAGTCGGATTGTACGCCGGTGTAGACCCAACCGCACCGTCTATGCATGTTGGCCATATGCTTCCCTTTATGGTATTGGCATGGGGCTACGTTTGGGGATTACCTGTCTATTTTCTGGTTAGTGATACTGAACTCTAGATTGCTTGGAAACCCTAGAAGTTGACTGACTCGAATCAGCTCGGAGGTGCTACTTCCCGTGTAGGTGATCCGACAGGAAGATTAAAAGGAAGAGATCAAGTACATTCTTCTGTCCGGAAAGCGAATATGGCGAGCATGCACATGCAACTGAAGAAGCTGGGCGCAAGCATCGAGGCGTATGGCAAAAGACATGGATACGACAACAAAGTACACTGGAGACGATCGTTGACCAACAATAACACCTGGTGGAACAAACTGCCGTTCATCGAAGTGCTTCGGGATTTGGGTTCACACGTTCGACTTGGCCCTATGCTGGGCAGAGATACGTAAGTCTAGATTTGTTGTTGTGCTTTGGTACCCCGTACTGACGTATGATGACAGAGTCAAAACTCGTTTGGCGAAAGGCGACGGGATGTCGTTTGCTGAATTCTCCTATCCTCTCATGCAGGCATGGGACTGGTGGGTTCTGTTTCAGAAGGGTGTTCAAGTCCAAGTAGGAGGTACTGATCAGTACGGAAACATTCTTTTTGGAATGGATGCCGTCAAGTCGATCAGCAAGAATAGCGTCATGCAGGAAGAGCAGAATCCCCTTGAAGATGACTTGGACAAGCCTATTGGACTTACTACACCCTTGCTGACAGCACCATCTGGCGAGAAATTCGGCAAATCCGCCGGGAATGCAGTCTGGCTTGACAAGGACATGACATCTACCTTCGAACTCTACCAGGTTCGTTAACCTATCTATGAATGGTAGAATGAAATTACTGACCAGCCTTTAGTTCTTCGTTCGGACCCCCGACGACGTTGTCGAGAGCTATCTGAAAATGTTCACCTTTGTGCCTTTGCCCGAAATCGCAAATATCATGGAGAAGCAGAACGAAGATCCTTCCAAGCGCGTAGCTCAGCATGCACTCGCTTTTGAATTCGTCGAACTTATCCACGGGAAGCAGGAGGCCGATGCTGTGGCCCTCCAACACCGCCAGCTGTTCCGTTCACGAAAATCCACTGCTGAACCGACACCGCTCCCCCGAAACTCGAGACCACCTGCTAGTCACGCAAAGTCCCCTACTTCAGGCTTTGATAACCCCCAGTCCGGCAATGAGTACGCCCCCCAAACCAATTTCGCAAACATGCAAACCCCCCATGTGACTCTTCCTCGATCTCTCGTCTTCAACCAGTCATTTAACAAAGTTCTCTGGTCTGCGGGACTAGTCTCTTCTAAGAGCGAGGGACATCGCATTGTTTCAAACAAAGGTGCCTACGTCGGAAGTCGCCCGGGCGATAGCGGACCCATGTCGGACGATTTGGCTTTCACGCCCATCAAGACATGGCCGGCTGAGAAGACACAGGAATTCGTCATCAACGACGACTTAATTTTGCTGAAACTGGGCAAGTGGAAATTCAAGATGGTGAAGATCATTAGTGATGAAGAATTCAAACAACTCGGACTCACAGCCCCTGGTTGGGAGTCAGAGCCTGAATCGACCCCGGAGTCTGGGGAGAAAGAAACTTCAGCAAATTAATCATAAAGAGTCGGATCCCATTATTCCATCATCCCATGTTGTGGACAGGCATAAATGGCTTATGCGTGTGATCGGATGCCTGGGGGAATCGACCCATTATGGGTCATGTCTCCACTTACGTTGTATTTCTAGAACTGTACCTACACAGGTACCGCCGAGGTACCTGGATTTGTAGATAATAGATATCCTGTATTATGTGCTGACAACGATAGATATTATTAGCATCCGCATCTAGGCTTCCACTTTTATTATTTAATGATTCACGATGAGCGTTCAGCCTTGCTGTATGATCATTACTCCACATTGGCGAGCGAGTTACCTTTTATGGTATTTGGATCATCCGTCAGCCTCATGATTTGGCCCCCAACCACAGCGGGATGATTACGGATGATGCATCGAATAGTTAGGCAGATTCATTACTTATGCAGTCTTGCATCACAAAAAACCTTGGCATTGTTAGATCCGAGAAGAAATTTACGGTTGAGGCTGTCCCTAGAAGAATATGTATTTAGAGATGGGAATCGCCATTCAAATCACTTGGAAGCATCATCATCGTGAAGCATCTCTACAGCCATGACTCTTCTTCCTTCTCTCATTCTCTGTGTCTCTCTATTCCAGGTGGGCTATTCGAAGCAATACCTACCTCCATCCACAGGACCATGCAATGTGCAAATAACCCCTGCCGAGTTGGTCGACCTGTCTCGGGTTGACCCATTCAGCCCAGATCACAGCAAACGAGCCATCATGGCTAGTTCTTTTGTGCCAGTGAATTGCAGCGAGTCCTATGACAGCCCAGATCACAGCAATGGAGGCATCATGAATAGTTCTTTTGTGCCAGTGAATCGCAGCGAGTCCCAGTACAGCCCCTACGTAAGCCAAAAGGTAGCGGCTGTTATGGACCAGATGCTGCCCTTGGTTGGGATTTCCTTCCCTAATGTAACCTCGAAGAATTTCATGATCGAAACAAAATCCAATGGATCTCACCCATCGCTTCCTGGGAAGGAGTATCCTGTGATCATCTTCTCTCCCGGCATGGGTGCTTCCCGTTTCATCTATTCTTCGCTGATGCAGTCCGTTGCCAGCATGGGATTCGTTGTGATTTCGGTCGACCACCCTTATGATTCTGCCATTGTTGAATTTCCAGATGGTAAATCCATCAATTCATTAGGTGTGAAGAAGCTTAGAGAGAATATCTTAACGGCCCTGGATACTCGTGCGAAAGATCTCTCCTTCACATTGGACCAACTGGAGGAAACACCCAAGCTCATTCCCTCCTCCTTCACCGGCCGTCTCCAACTCGACAAAGTATCTGTCATTGGTCATTCATTTGGCGGCGCAGCAGCAGCAGACGTGATGATCAACGACACCCGGTTTGCCGGCGGAATGAACCTCGATGGTGCTCTGTGGGGATCTGTATTGCAACAGGGGCTTGACCGTCCCTTCATCAACTTCGGGGAAGGCAAATTTCTACACATTCTCAACAAAACTTGGTCGGAGACTTGGCCTCACCTGCGTGGATTCAGACGAGAGTTCAAGCTGAACGGTTCGTACCATATGACGTTCTCTGATCTGCCTTTGCTTGTCGAAAATGCTCCGATTTCTTTGGAGGCGAAGAAAAATGCGACGGCCGCCGTGGGAAATGTGTCTGGATTGCGAGTTCGGACCATTCTGTCGGATTATATCGCTGCTGCTTCTACATATTTCACCACAGGCAAGAAGTCCCCACTGCTCGATCGGTCATCTGCAGAGTATCCCGAGGTGGTGATTGTGCGTTGATTGAATTTGGCTGAATGTAAAAGCCATCGAAGCACATGAGATAGAATAGAATTCCAAATAATTAAAATCTATAAATGTCACTCATCTTGCTATGAATGTCAGCAATAGATAGAGTAGAGAAAACGTCCGTGATGAAGCCTCCAAGTCTGGTTCGGAGCAAAAACCACTAAACGCGTCGACGCGATGCGTGACGCCCTCCCTTATCGATCAATCACTTTTCCGCCCTGGCAGCAACCTGTCTTGTTTCTCCCACATCCCATCTTGCCATTTGTTTGATTAACCATTGCCATTCGTTTTCTTAGAAGAAAATAATTGCTTCCCAGCATGCTTTGATTGAACCCATTGACTATTTTCTGCTATTCGTTTTCTAGATTATTCTTATCCCGCAATAATGGCCAAAGGAACCTCCGCATCCTCTCCCACGACCGCGACGCCTCCCTCCGGAGCGCTGAAACGAGCGACCTCGAGCGCGCAGAACATGAGAAACCAGAAATCCATTCTGGGGTTCTTCCAAAAGTCCTCGCCTTCCACACCATCTACGGCTCGTAATGCCGAACCAGCGTCTTCTCCAGCACAAAGAGTTTCAGAGTCGCGTGGGGCAAGCGCTGCTGCCAAGGGGTCATCGAAGAAGAAGAGTGTCCCGAAATTCACGCAGGATTTGACTCCAGTGCCGAGTAGTGATCTGGTTATTCCTGAGGAAGATGATAAGGAGGAGGATGGGCTTGAAAAAGAAATAAGTCCTAATGGACAGGAAGAGAAGACATTGGCCTCTCCCTCTCGCCGAGTAAGTCGGATGGCAGATTTGATTGGTTCACCAGTCTTAAGACAGATATTAATGGTTCCTTTTTTTAGGCCAAGAAGCAAGTGAGCTACGCCGAGTCCAACTCGGAGGGCGAAGACGACGACGAACAGATTTTTCGACCAAGCAGGTGGAATGGTAGGGCCAACAAAAGGCGAAAGCCGTCCCCTGAGAGTGATGACGAGTTTGATGCCGCCGGGGGAGATGATGGAGGATACTCAGATTATGGTCAGTCATAGAGTGCCCCAAGTACCACCTACCCGTGGTTAGAGATGTATTGACAATCGCCAGAAATGGACGATTTCGTTGTCGCCGATGACTCTGACGAAGATGCCAAACCCTCGAAGAAGCGCAAGAGACCAGCAAGCAAGCCAGCGCACAAATCCTCATCGCTGCCCCCTCCCCCATCGACAGAAGAAGATCTAGATACTGACATTCCGGATTCAACTTCTGGCACAACGCTGAAGTGGACGTACGACCCTGAGAACTCAGAACCTCGCCAACCCAGAGCGGCCCCAGTTGCCTCTTCCAAGCCCTCGTCTAATCCAATCAAGGAGAAGGCGCATCTCAAGGAACCCGAACAACGGTACCCTTGGCTTGCCTCCATCCGGGATATCGATGGCAATGCTCCTGGTCACCCCGAATACGATCCGCGTACCATATATATACCTCCGTTGGCATGGTCCAGGTTTTCTCCCTTTGAAAAGCAGTATTGGGAGATCAAACAGAAGTTCTGGGATACTGTTGTTTTCTTCAAGAAAGGCAAATTTTACGAACTTTATGAGAACGATGCTACTATTGGCCACCAGCTGTTTGACCTCAAACTCACTGACCGAGTCAACATGCGTATGGTTGGCGTTCCCGAAATGAGCTTGGATCATTGGGCCAATCAATTCGTGGCCAAGGGCTACAAAATTGCTCGCGTGGACCAATCCGAGTCTGCCCTGGGCAAAGAAATGCGCGAGAGGGACGGCAAGAAACCTGGCAAAGAGGACAAGATCATCAAGCGAGAGCTGTCCTGCGTTCTTACCGCTGGTACCCTGGTTGAGGGATCAATGCTTCAGGATGACATGTCTACTTACTGTGTTGCTGTCAAGGAAGCCATCATTGAGGACCTTCCTGCTTTTGGACTGGCATTTGTTGATACGGCAACTGGTCAGTTTTTTCTGTCTGAGTTCGTTGACGATGCGGACATGACCAAGTTTGAGACTTTCGTCGCTCAGACACGACCGCAAGAATTGCTCCTCGAGAAGTCGACCATTTCTCAGAAGGCACTGCGTATACTCAAAAACAACACGGGACCCACTACTCTTTGGAACCACTTGAAACCAGTAAAGGAGTTCTGGGAGGCCGACATCACGGTTAAGGAACTTGATGCTAGCGAGTATTTTGTTTCCGAGAACGATGAAAACGTATGCGCATGGCCCGAAGCCCTTCGTGAAGCCCGCGAAAAGGAATTGGTGATGTCTGCATTTGGTGCCTTGGTGCAATATCTCAGAGTTTTGAAGATCGAGCGTGATTTGATCACCATTGGCAATTTCTCATGGTACGATCCAATCAAGAAGGCCTCCAGTTTGGTCCTGGATGGTCAGACGCTCATCAACATGGAAATCTTCGCAAACTCTTTTGATGGTGGTATTCAAGGTACTCTTTTCCAGCTTCTAAACCGTTGTATCACTCCGTTCGGCAAGCGGATGTTTAAGCAATGGGTCTGCCATCCTTTAATTGATTCAAAGAAGATCAATGCCAGACTTGATGCCGTTGATGCGCTCAACGCTGATCCAACCGTCCGAGACCAATTCTCTTCGCAACTGACTAAAATGCCAGACCTTGAGCGTCTCATTTCTCGCATCCATGCTGCCAACTGCAAAGCCCAAGACTTTGTGCGTGTGCTTGAGGGCTTTGAACAGATTGAATATACCATGAGTTTGCTTCAGGATGGCGGCTCAGGCGATGGACTCATCGGACAGCTTATTAGTGCAATGCCCGACTTAGGAGGCTTGCTTGAATATTGGAAGACTGCCTTTGACCGCACCAAAGCTAAGGAAAATGGCATCTTAGTGCCTAAACCCGGAGTCGAAGAAGATTTTGACAATTCCCAAGAACATATCGAGCAGTTGCATCGGGACCTCGATGATCTTTTGAAGCGAAGCCGTCGCGAACTTGGATCTTCTGCTATTTGTTACAGGGACAACGGAAAAGAAATCTACCAGTTGGAGGTGCCGATCAAGGTGAAGAACATCCCGAAGGACTGGAATCAAATGTCTGCGACGAAGCAAGTCAAGCGGTATTATTTCCCCGAGTTAAGGTCTCTCATTCGCCAGTTGCAGGAGTCACAGGAGACACACAGTCAAATTGTCAAGGAAGTCGCTGGTCGATTCTATGCACGATTTGATGAACATTATGCGACCTGGCTCACGGCTGTCCGAATTATTTCCCAGCTTGACTGCTTGATCAGCATAGCGAAAGCTTCGTCGTCCTTAGGTCAACCGAGCTGTCGACCTGTTTTTGTTGATGATGAACGGAGTGTTCTTGAATTCGAAGAACTCCGCCATCCATGCTTGCTCTCTGCTGTTGAAGATTTCATCCCGAACGATGTTTGCTTGGGAGGCAACAGAGCAAACATTGACTTGCTGACTGGAGCCAATGCCGCTGGAAAATCTACGGTCCTTCGAATGGTAAGTTCCCTCTTTCTGTTGGTAATCTAATTTTTTCTAACCAAATTATATTTTTTAGACCTGTGTGGCTGTCATTATGGCACAGATCGGCTGCTATCTTCCATGCCAGTCTGCTCGATTGACTCCAGTTGACCGTATCATGTCTCGTTTGGGTGCCAATGATAACATCTTCGCGGCACAGTCAACTTTCTTTGTTGAGCTGTCTGAGACTAAGAAGATTCTCTCTGAAGCCACTTCTCGATCATTGGTTATTCTTGATGAGCTTGGTCGTGGAACCAGCTCTTATGACGGTTTGGCTGTTGCCCAGGCTGTACTGCACCACGTTGCGACCCACATTGGAGCGTTGGGATTCTTTGCAACCCACTATCACTCCCTTGCGACTGAATTCGAAGGTCACCCTGAAATCGTACCAAAGCGCATGAAGATCCACGTTGACGACGAGGAAAGACGCATTACCTTCCTTTACAAACTGGAGGATGGCGTCGCTGAAGGCAGTTTTGGAATGCACTGCGCTTCCATGTGTGGCATACCCCAAAAAGTAATCGACACAGCCGAATCTGCTGCCAAACAGTGGGAACACACGAGTCGACTTAAGGAGAGTCTTGAACGCAAAAAGGGTGGCGGGTTTATTGGCCTTGGCTGGTGGAGTGATGTTGCCTGGGCTCTTCGCGAGTCGACCGGCAGCACCGACGCCAATGCTGGCGAAATATCTGATAGAGGCTTGGAGGTGCTCCGCAAAGCCATTGAAGCTTTGTAAGACGTGATAGATGTTGTGGTTCTCGCGCGGTACGATTGTAATCTGCAGTTGCCTTTTCATTTGTGCTGTCTTTCGTACCATTTTTATCAAATACTTGATGGAGTAAAAGGACTGGAGTTGTCAGGAAGACTTAAGGATGTTTTTTGTGAAAGAGAATTTGAAATGTTTGTGCTAGGATTTAATATGCTCATCTTTAAGCAATCTCGGTTATATAGCCATGAATAATAGAAAAATGAAGTTGAACCGTGGCCATTCCTATGTAGTATTCTGTTCTCTATTCCACATAGTATGATACCTCACTCTCGCCTCACTTTTCATGGCCATTCACAGCCACAAGCAGGCAACAGAGTTACATGCGTGATTTTTTTTTAATTTAGAATTAATGAGAATCAAATGCCTTGGAATGCCATAGTTTGAAAATGAGTAATGTCAATTGCAAAGTTAACTAAAGGAACCTAAGGTTTCCCTTTCACGACCAACGTGTATTTGCCCCCTAAATCAAGATGGAGGTAACCTGTCGAATATGCTATAATCCATCCCGTCCGTTTCTCAAGATATGAAGTTATGCCAGCCATAGATAAACGAAGAAAAGAAGAAAAAACCAGTAACGAAAGAAGTAAAAAGAGGCCGTGAAATATCGCCTAACTGTCCAAGTCAAGGCTGTAGTAATGCAATCAAGCGACGAAAGGGTCCTCGTGCTTGACATACGCCGGAGTGTCATCCATGGCATCGATCTCTGCTTCAATATTGGTGTCGTCGAGATCATCGTCCATATCTTCTTCTTTCTTGACAATGTGGTTCTCGGTCTGAGGGTTGGCTTCGGCTTTGACGGGGGTGTCATCGCCGTTCCTGTATGTAGTTGGTGATACCATTAGCCTAGTTCCCAACAAATGGTGATAGGGTTCGTTTCATACTCTTCCTTCTCAGCCTTGACAGCAGCTGCCTTCTTCGTGGGGGCCTTTCTCTGGCGCTTCGGCTTGGGGACAGCAGTCTCTGCTCCCTCGGCAGCACCGTCAGGCGAAGCAGCACCCGGATCGGCTTCAGCTGCAGCCGCCTTACTCTTACGCTTGGCAGGAGCCTTCTTGGGGGTTTCGTTCGTGCTCTGGCCATCAGCGGTAGGCGCAGCAGAGGCGTCATTGTTAGTCATGTCTGCACCGTGGAGTTCGACCAGCTTGCGTCTCGCATTGCGGTACGTGGTACTGGCAGAAGCAGCGTTCTTGTAGCCCCCTTTCTGGGCAAGCTTTTCGTAGTCAATCTGTGTTCTTGTCAGCTTGGCGGGTCCAATGATTGGGTTGCTTTCTGTCTTTCGAGACAAGCAGTAGGTGGACTGACCTTTCCTGGGTCGAGGAGGGTTCCCAGGATGATTATTCTTGCATCGGCCATCGACAGGCCAAGGAGAGTCTCGGATTTAGCTTTGGGTGCCATGGTTGATGTGTTTGAGACAGGGGACAATGTTTTGAGAAATGGTATACGGAGTAGGGAAGAAGATTGGAAGCAGGAAAGGTTGATTAGGATAGGGAGATGTTTGGAACGAAGGATGGTTGAGGTTGGTAAGAGAGTTGGGGGAAGAAGAGTGAGAGGGAGAGAAGATGGAAGATATAGGCCGAGGATCGTAGGCAGAGAATCTAGTGAGAGGAACTGTGAAAGAACAAGAATCCCAGGCAGATGAGAAACACTGAGAGAAGCAAAAGGAAAGTGAGTAGAAGCTGTCCTCTCGATCTGACTGCCTGGCTGTATTTCCCCTCAGGATAGCTCAGTGAATAATGAGCAGTGAAGGAAAGACCCGGCCTCAGAGATGAAACAAAGACTTTGTACCAACAATACAGATGTGTTGCTTTGGAATTCGGTTATTGAACGCTCTCCTACATGACATGGGAAGTGAAAGATGGTTGACTAGATTCTCATTCAGATTTAATTTTTCTTTGATGACCCGGGATTGCGTATTTGCTTGTATACATGTTCCCACAACTCGGGATAGAATGTCGTAGACGTCCTCCCAGGTTTACTTTTATCTGACGTGTAGAATTCCCGGAGCGTTTTCCCTTGCCACCAGGGAAGAGGAACGGGATTGTTATTGCGAAAGCTCACGGGCCGTACCAGAGACTTCCCGCGGGCAAGATCTCCTAATCGCACTTCCGTCTGTCGAGGGATAGTGGTAAACTTCATCGTGTTGATGTATAGAGTGGCTGTCGGAGGCAAGTCTTTCGCATACTGAATAGCTTGCTCGCGCGAGCGCCGAGCAAAGATCGGGAGTGCAAGGTGAACGAAGTTGACAAAGGGGGCGGATGTGTAGGAAACGAAAAGCATAGGCAAAGCACCGCCAACAACCACTGCGAGGATAACATTAGCATCGATGCTCCATAGCAAGGCAAGAAATAGTAAGCTTACCAGCAGGAGCTATATACCACGGGTGTTCATCGCTAGCGAATGCTGGCGCGACGATGAGAACGGACACACCAAAGAGAAATATGGTGGTGAGTCTCAACATTCCCAGAAACATCGTATTCCCCGTTCCTCCATGATAGATCAATATGCGTTCCGGTGGCCCTGTATAGTTCAAATTCAGTTCCCAATCGGCCAGCGCATCACCGGCTTATGATCGATCCATCGTACCTCGTCTAATGGTTGTCTTTGCGTGTGCCGAGGGTGTCGTTGGATTCCGCGAGGCAATCACATTCGGATCCTTGGGCTTCAGCGAGGGGACCTCATCCTTGGAGGATCGAAGGGGTTTCTGGGTTGTCTTGAAGCGAGTAAACAATCTGCTGTTCAGATCTCTCCGCACGGCTCGGGGCAGCGACGTGCGCAATTGCGGGTGCAACAGGACCTGCAACCTCATGATTTGCGGATATACAAACAGGTGGTATCAAAACAAAACACTGGATTCTATGATCAATGACTCCAAACCACCAATCAATGGGTCTGGCAAAGATTCATGGAGACTCAAAAATGAGATGACGGAATGGCGTTGATCTCCGAAACGTGACCGACGGTCTTGGCGCTCCGAGTCTCTTTGTCTCCTTGGCTGTGGCTTCTTTCTTCTACGTCGACCGTTGACTCAGAATCATCGATTTAGTTATTCTCTGCTGGCCTTGTTATCTGGGGCGTCAGGATAACTGAATATTCTTCCCAGGACGCAACCTGTGGGCCATGAACGGCTTGTTTATAGGACAATAAGTCGCCATGTCCTCGGCTTACGGTGGCCTTCTCCGCCCTCTCCTGTCGATATGCATCAGTTTACTTCTCTTTCTGCGGTTCGGACAATCATACGAAGCTATTACAGATGACACTTTGAAGGGACTTTCACGACCGAACGATGACTTCGATATTCATTCCGGCGCGCTGCTATCTCCTATCTTGAGGACCCGTGTCTCCGGCACCCCGGGCTCTACCGCAGTTCTCAATCATTTTACAAACTTCTTTCGAACAGCACTTCCAGAGTGGAAGATTCAATTCCAAAATTCTACTTCAAAAACACCTGTGTCTGGGGACAAGGAAGTTCCCTTTGTGAATTTCATTGCCTCCCGAGATCCCCCGTGGGCAGCAGTAGGTGACGTTGGAAGACTCACACTCGTTGCTCATTATGACAGTAAATATGAGCCGGAAGGATTTATTGGGGCAATCGACAGCGCGGCACCATGTGCAATGATAATGCATGCTATGCGGAGTATCGATGCAGGGTTGACCAAGAAGTGGAAGGATATGGAGGAAAAAGGTGGCATAAATACGTCGCTGGAAGAGCACCATGGAATCCAAGTCATGTTTTTGGATGGCGAAGAAGCATTCAAAACCTGGACTGCTACAGATTCGTTATACGGAGCGCGCTCCTTGGCAGAGCAGTGGGATATGGAGGTGCACCCTGCCATGTCCACGTACAAGACTCCGCTTACGTCCATCTCGTTGTTCGTTCTTTTGGATCTTTTGGGTGACAAGAACCCGGGTATTCAGTCTTTCTATAAGACAACTCACTGGGCCTATCGAAAGCTTGCAGATCTGGAGACGCGCTTTCGTGACCTAGGCCAGTTTAAGTCGTCCCCCGGTGGACCTTACAACAAGTGGTTCATTGATGGATCGAAAGATGAGCATGAGCTCCTTCCTTTTGGTAGCATAGAGGATGATCATGTACCCTTCCTGGAGCGTGGAGTGGAGATTTTGCATGTCATCGATGCGTCTCCCCACAAAGGGTTTCCTAAGGTCTGGCACACTATGGATGACGATGGCGAGCATCTAGATATGGACACTGTGGAAGATTGGAGTATGCTCGTGACTGCGTTTGCGGCCGAATGGATGGAGCTTGAAGGATATATGCATTCCAACCACGAAGCTTCATCCTCATCCCGCTCAACGTCGGGCCAGGAAAAGCGTTCGGCGCAATGGTCAAATAAGAAGACTGAGTTGTAAGCTTTACCTGTCTTTCATAACAAAAACATCTGTACCATTTATTATGCATATTTTGCTGCATCCTATTATTACATGAGCCGCGCTGATGTTTCTATTTGCACAGCTTTTGAACAGCGGTTAGGCATTATGTGTACCTTAAATGTCCTTAAATCCCTGGGCGTCAGTTATACCATGGCCCTGATCCAATGGAACTCAGAAAAGACCCAAGCATTTTACATCATGTTCCCCAGCATATATCCACTCATCTCCGCCAGACCCCATGTCGGTTGCAATACTGCACGCAAGATGGCTGGTCCCGGACACACCCCTCGTAATCCCCACGCGAGTCCAAATGCTACTGCACCGCCTAAAAAGCGCCAGTCGATATCTGCAACAGTCGCTGTGGGTAGCCTCCAATGCTCTGCCAATGTCGGTTTTGTGGGTTTGCCTGCCTCATCTTTTGCATTTTGTCCCGGCTTTGCAGACAGATATGTGAGAAGCGATGGGCCAATTCCGAAAAGAATAATGAGGGCCAGTGAAGGATCAAAGCGCGAGGGATCCGTTAGAAAGGCGAAGAATCGCATTACCTTTGCTGAGTCGGCCATTCCGGAGATGAGGAGACCCAGCCCAAATTCGATTCCGGCCAGATAAGAAAAGATTGTCCTCGATTCTTCCGATCGGGTGAGTACTCGAGGGACGATGAAGTGATTGGTGAGAAATGTTATAGCCGTCGTACCGGCCATGAAAATGAGCTCCGGTGTTGATGGGTATGTCGGAGTGTAGCAAGGAATATCAGCTGCACATGGCGGGATATTCTGTCCTCCAGCAACAAAGTTTGCCGTCAGCAAAGCAGTCGTGAAGAAAACGGCTGTTGCAATCAAAGAACGTGGTGAGAGGCGGGAGAGACCACAAAGCATGTGGCCAGAAGTACAACCTCGCCCATTCTTGAGGAAATTATATCATGTCAGCCTCTAGCAAATTTGTAAGGATCACGCATTTCATGCTACCTTTGTTCCCCAACCCAGCAAGAAACCCACTCCAATTGTGGACGCAACAGAAGCCAAAGAGGTCGGAGCAGGTGGATATGCTGGTATCAACGATGGGGTGAACAAGTACACCGGAACCACGCTGGACACGAGCCCTGCGATAATGGGAACGTTATCACGATTCGGGTTGAAGACGCATCCCGACAAAAGCGAAGAGATCCCGAAGACAGCACCGTTATGAATGAGGAGGCTGGATGAGCCTTGGAACAAAAGAAGAGCACCTAGGGAGGTGTGAAGAGGTGTAAACATCTTGTGGGTGTGTCACCAATTCCCAAAGCTTGGAGCTCAGTGGGCGTCGATTATAATAAGTAGCCTCCTGTAGAATGAATAAATGAAAATGAATTAGAGAATTGAAAGAGAAAAAAGATCCCTTAATGTTTGGCTATTGTATTTATCTCGGGCTGGTTCTGTTCCCCGAATCGAGGAGTCGGGGACCAGATGGCGTCACTGATTTGAGTTGATGATCCCCGATACTTAAGAACGTTGCGTGATGAGATGTGAAGTGGTGCCTGTTATAGATGCTGCTGTTGAATTAGAACAGTCAGATATATAGAGCATAAAGATCTATAGAGAGACCAACGACGTCTGCCAAGTATTCCGTGGTATCTCCTTCAAATGGATGTCAAGGATGAAAGTTGAAAGAAGCCGGGATACTGCTGCAGGAACACAACGATCGCCGCATTACCGGCGAATTACCAATATTACCAATATTTTCCCTGTCGATCATGGATGGCGTGTATTTTGATTACATACAGATCATCTTCCACCCAGACCAACGACTCATATTCATGCTATTCACTCTCTGATGAGCCAGAAAGATATATTCGTGCTCTTGGCTAACACACCCTTTTCTTTGTGGAGGCTATATCATCGAAATGCTTTGCTAACAGTTTAGCAGAGGGCCAGAGCCATAGACCTTTTCATCCAGGTTCCCTGTTATTCGGCTTCTTCTTCACCCATCTCGACTTCATGGGCTTTCTACCGCATATATCGCCGTGACTTTTCTTTACTCAATTACCTACTAGTAACTGCTAACACTCTATATACTGCTTTTAGCTCTTCGTTATTATTACCAGGCCAAGTGCGAGGGCAACACAATGCAGACCACACGAACCCAATCCCTCGGGCATAAATCCCCCAGAATTTAAGATCTCTACATGAAGGTCCTACCAGTTGATCAGAAGTTAAAAATTTTCAACGAATGGTCTGGTAGTCTGGTTGACTCGCGGCCTGGAAGCCGATTCAAGGGGTGGACAATGCAAACAAATGCGTGCTTCTAAAAGTAACCCTTGCATACTATTTGACTTGCCATGCGGTGTCAATAATCAATTGGTCCTCTAGATAACTGACTTAAATTTATGGTACTAATTCCCAAAGGATCAGAGTCAAGTCAGTCAGAGAAAGCATCCTCGTACTTTCTGGCGATATTCCGGAATGGGCATCACGGCTAGTTCTACTGGACGTGACTGTTTACTGTCTGCCGTTGGGGGTAACCCAGCTCTCGTTACTTTCCATGGGGGTCTTCTCCAAGGGGGTCTCCTATATCAACCACTCGCAGTGCAACCATATAACCTCAACTGGCCTGTCACCCCCATTGCAGTCACCTTCCCCAAGACATCCCAGCAGGTGGCGGAGATCGTCAAATGTGCCGCCGACAATGGCTATAAAGTTCAGCCAAAAAGTGGTGGGCATAGTTATGGTAATTATGGTTCGTGACTATATCCCAGGATGGCCCTTCTTCGTATAATAATGAAGCTTTCTGACGCAGTACGATGTAACAGGGCTAGGAGGAACGGACGGTGCCGTCGTAGTTGATTTGAAACATTTTCAGCAGTTCTCAATGGATGAAACCACCTACCATGCCACCATCGGAGCAGGAACCTTACTGGGAGATGTCACCAGTCGTCTATACAAGGCAGGGGGGAGAGCTATGGCCCATGGAGTCTGCCCTCACGTGGGTGTCGGAGGTCATTTCACGATCGGGGGCCTTGGTCCGACGTCTCGACAATGGGGAAGCGCACTGGATCATGTCGAGGAAGTGGAGGTCGTTCTAGCAAATTCCAGTATTGTTAGGGCTTCAAATACGGAAAATCCAGACGTTTTCTTTGCAGTTAAAGGCGCCGCCGCCAGTTTCGGGATCGTCACTGAATTCAAAGTACGAACTGAGCCGGCACCGAGCGAGGCGGTGCAATATTCCTACACTTTGAACCTAGGAAGCGCACATGAAAGGGCCAGGCTTTTTAAGGACTGGCAGGCTTTTATATCCAACCCAAATCTCACTCGGAAGTTCGGTACTGTACTCACCATCCTTGACCATGGTATCTTGCTCTCAGGGACATTCTATGGATCCAAAGACGAGTATGATGCGCTGGATCTAGAGAATCGTTTCCCACTCACTGGTCCTGGAGAGGTGATTGTGTTAACCGACTGGCTTGGGATGACGGGCCATGCCATCGAAGATCTTGTTGTGGGCATAGCTGGTGACGTCCCTTGCTCCTTTTATGCTAAATCCATGTCCTTCACCCCCGACTCTCTCATCCCATCTTCGGCCATAGATGATCTTTTCAACTACCTCGATACCGTTGATAAAGGAACGCCAACTTGGTTTATTTCTTTTGACCTGGAAGGGGGCGCAACCAACGACTACGCTGTGAATGCTACAGCGTACTCCCATCGAAATGCGCTTTACTGGCTGCAATCGTACGCCATCAGCCCTCTGGGCCCAGTTTCTGACACGACAATTGAGTTCCTGAATGGAATAAACCGGCTCATCGCCAAATCCATGCCTCAGGCCGATTTGAGCGCATATCCGGGATACGTAGACCCGTTGATGCGGAACGCCCAGAGCGCATACTGGGGACCCAACCTCCCACGACTCCAGGGAATCAAAGCTTCTATTGATCCTAAAGATGTGTTTCACAACCCCCAAAGTGTCAATGTTGCAAAAGATTAAACAGAACTTCTCAACATTTACAGGCCGTTATCAAAAGGTTCGTTTGGTTGCGGACTCCAAAAATGACTTTCGTGGATATATTTTGGCATAGAAACCTTTAAATTGGTTATCCATAGCTATAATGGAATGAATTACTATTTTATAATAAGATAGAATGTGTTATAAAATTATTCATCAAGAAATTAGGTAGTTGTATGATGCCACATGACTAAGCCTTGCGACGTCCACCTTCTGATGTTGACCTTCGGCCGTTCTTCAACCTCCCCAGACGTCAACATTTTATCTGCCTACGTGAATCGGCTTACATCCAGAATCACTATTATAAATCGGCAAAGGAAGACTTTCTCGATGTCTAGACAGCTACGTTGACATCATGAAACGCGGCCTTGGTTCCAGCGGCCAGGGCTCGCCCAAAAGCGAAGGTTATCAGAACCAAGAGAATAAGGGAAACCACCCCATTATCTCCAGTCTGAATGAGCCCGTATCACCTCCTAGGAGACGCTCTACAGCCAACAAAAATCACAAAGCGCCATTATCGCCACATCCACCGGAGGGAGCAGAAACCCGTACGCAATCACCACCAAATCTTGCTTCCATTGAAGCAGGCCAAGTCGAAGTCACCGACCACCTGGGTATCTTCTCCTCACAGCTAAGCCAATATGTCCGTCCAGCAGGATTTCTGCAGTCGCCACGTCTTCAGATCGCCGACTGGGTAGACTTATATCGCCGCAATCTACATCCCTACGGAAAGCACTTCCTGATCCACCAGCACGATCATCCTGTTGCTGGGCCTCACTATGACCTCCGGCTCCAGTTCTCTGAAACTAGTTCTGTGAGCTGGTCAGTGATGTATGGGTTACCGGGGGATCCTAACAGTCGCCGGTTGAACCGGAACGCGACAGAGACAAGAGTGCATTGTTTGTGGGTATGTCTACGGGTATTTTCTTGATAAACACCGATTCTGATGAAGTGGTGGGTAATATGCAGAATCATCTCATCGAAACAGCATCCCTAAAAACAGGCAGTATGATTATCTGGGACACAGGGGAATACGAGATCCTCCCTTACCAGATAGAACACAAGCAACCAGATACCGACGATTCTCGATCAGAGGTCTCGGATACCCCCTTAGACGAGAAGACCCAGAGTGAAAAACTTTGGGAAGCATTTCAAAATGTATGTTGTACATACATTGCTGTTGCTGTATCGATGACATTGGTTATGTTAATTGTACGATAGCGTAAAATCCGACTTAGATTACATGGATGCCGCCTACCCCCTAACTACACCATCATTCTCCGTCTGGACAAAGCATCGAGTTTCACAAACACGCCTCATGTCCCCCAAAAGCGACGAAAGCGTACTCAATCCTCGACCCTCGCGATCAAAAACAGACAGACCACCTCCTCATCCTCGGATTCATCATCTCCAGTTCCATCTGATGGAAACTATCAAGATCCTACTTCTGATAATCAGCCTTCAGACCTAAGTCCAGGCATATCCAAAGTCGATGAAAACGCAGACTCTAGTGACGAGATGGATTATCAGATTCGTGCTAATAATGCCTATCCTGGCTCTACCAACTCAATCGGGTCTATCCATCAGCGACGGTGGTTTATTACTATGGATCGTTTGAACTCTGGGTTCATCGAGGAGACGAGCACCACACCGGGGAGGAAGAGATGGGTACCAAAACGGGACCCAGAGACAGGGCATATAGTAACTGGGTTTGAACCGTTTTATGTCCGGGGACCAGATGTGGAGAGGAGTGTGGTGACAGGCCGGTTAGGAAGAGAAGTCCTGGAAGACGAAGATGTATCGGGATTCTTACCTCGACGAGGATGGAGGCCCGTGCTGCAGTAGGTAAGACTGATCACTAACTGAGTAACATGAATAGTAGAATATGAGTGATGGTATATTCCTAAATCATCTATCTTGAACACATCAATGCTCGAAAACATAGTACTATTCTATCGAACGAATATCACGCGAAAACTTCGCCAAGCGGTTAACCAACATAAACTTGCAGAGATACCTCATTGCTCCATCCACTATCCAATCCCATTGCCTTCCATGCAGCCAGGACATCTATCGCCAGGACCCTAGAATCATCCCCGCCCTCTTTCCACACGGTCTTCCGCGGCACTCCCCGCTTGGAAATCATAATCATGAAATTCTGTTCAATACTCCAGTCCTGCAGATCAGAGAAGTAGATCCCAAGCGTTCCCAGAGCCTTCAGGCTGATATCGAAACGAAGACGACCTTTTTCTGTCACAACGATGTTTGAATCTACGAGAGCTACAGCCCCAGTCATCTTTCCTAGCAGACCAAGGATCGCAACATGCGTAGGGCTACCCTCACTGGAGTTTCTACCCCGACTCTTTGGCAAAGTAAATGGTTGGGTCGGATACGCCGTGAGAATCTCCCATCCCTTCTCTTCCAAGACGACTGTCATCAGCGAGTTTTGACCCGATGGCTTCAGAGGGTCTGTTATTCTACCGCTGGAATGTGCGCGGACAACATGCCGTACGTCGGGGCCCTGGTCGATACCAGGTATATCTTTCAGGGGAACAATACAAGAGGCCTCACTGGCACGGATATTGAATAGGCCCAAGATGCCGGTTCCTGTAGTGGCCCTTCCGTTATACGTGCCCACGCGCAGGATATGGCGTTGGTTGTAATCGTGATACACATCAATTGTTCGACCCACTACACTGGGGCGAAGAATAACCGTCGCGCCATGCGTTGTTGGAGCGGTCATTTGATCGAGAACGGCCATGTCATGCTTTCCTGGCTTATCGGTGATATAGATAGGGCCTCCAGAGATACACCTTGCAGCTGCGTGAAACGAAGCATATGGATGATTGGTTTGAAACATGTCCCAGTCTGGGATGACATTTAGAAAGCGAGTCAAGAGCGAGTTGTGAGCATTACAGAACACATGCCATGGATGGGAATCCGCAACATCAGGGCAAAAATCGTCTGAGTTACGCATCGGAATAGTTGGTTTGTTGGTTGGTAGTTGTGAGTGGAAGATGCCTTGAGGAAATTGTGACATGCACGAGATCGATCTCGTGCTGAAATATCTCAGTGAAGCAATGGACCAAGCATCCTGATAGGCAGTTATAAACCGCCGCCGATCCTCGGGATTCTCCAGCAAATCCAAGAAGAACTGGGCATCAGTTTTGACTGAATCGATTCCCACTGATGTGAGGAATCTATAGAAGTTCTCATAGAATCGATTGACATCGTCTGGGTCAATTGCCAGCAGTGATCCTCGATCGAATGCACGTCCTATTTGCCCGCCTGCAGCGGGGTTTGTGATTTTGACCTCTTTTATTTTATATCTTCTAGTCAAATCGGATTCTGGCGAAATCCCACCCCAATAGCCAAATAGGGCATGCCAGACCGCGATATGTTCGATATTGGGATGACTTTGGCGGATTGCATCCACGGCATGCTTGAGACCTCGTGGGAAGGCTTTGGGGTTTGCTTCGAAATGTTTCCAGCGTCGCGTGAACTGATGATCACCCTCATTGTCTAATGATTGCCAATTATCATCAATAATAAGATTGGAAATGTTGATCCCATTCGCTTTCAATGCATCTAATGCATGGAGGATATTTTCCTCGGTGAGGTCCTGCCCCAGGCCGTTCCAGGTGCAATAGGTCAAGCCATCGTACCAGTCTGTGAGCCACTGCACCTCCGGGCCCTTTTCAACCATCACATAGTCGTGGCCTGGAGGGGATTTTGGTGGTGTAGGGTCTTTGATAACTGATCCTTCAGCATAAGATGAGACCAACTTCCGTGCTTCGTAAATAAGAGCACCCAGCGCTTTTTCAAAATCATCTGAAGCGGAGGCCAGGACTTCAAATCGAGATATTTCTTCGTTGTCACTCTGGGCTTTGATCACCAGTTCGCCGTTTTCGCCGGATTTGAGCAGCGTCAAGATATTGTTGGTCCCGGAGACTGCCAGAAGGACAAAGTTCGTGCCATCCTCCCGGAGAAAAGAGCAGAGAATTGCATCCTCTGTCAATCTGAATGTCTTGCTGCCATGTCTGGGAACGAGCCATGGTGTCCACACCCGTGCCAAAGAGAAATATCTGACCATTGAAGACGGTACTCCAAGTGTAAGAGTCCTGACTGCAGAGTGTTTTTCTTCAGCTGCATCTATAGCTCCAGAGATATGCCATAGAGCTGAGCCGGGAACTTGACTTGCCCGTGACTCTACATCTACTTCAGACGTGATAAGCTCGATGTATTTACTGATTCCGTCCGTGTAGGCTTGTGAGAGCAACTCCGGTTGATCATGCGAGTCATGGATGGAATTATCTACAATGAGCAATTCACCATCGCTTATAGAATGTAGCTGGTTCGCCCACTGCCAATCTGCATCAGGCTTGGTCCGGAATCGGACGGTGAATTGTGCAAGGCCTCCTTTATCCAGTAGACTGATCTCTCCCGAAGACACATAACGATGATACTTCTCTGAGCCACTACCAGTCATCAGAGGGGCAGTCAAAGGTTGGCATTTCTGAAGTGGAAGAGCAGTCCAATCCAAACTATCAACATTGTGCCAGATTTGAGCTTCCCATGACTGTTCGGGGAAAGCACTGCTTGATTCTATAACAACCGTGAAGCGAAGCTACCGATAGGATTAGCCATCATGATGAACATGATTGGGCAAAACAATCTCATGTTCGTCCAAACAAAAGTGGTTACATGAAAAGAAACAAACAAGCTCACCGTATCCTTGTCTGTATCTCTAGACTGTTGATTGCGAAGACATGTCACCTGCCCCAGAGGCGGATAAGATGTAACTCTGGTAAACTGATTCATTTGGTCCGTGGAGATAGTCGCCCTATTGCGCTGGTCATCTGATGATGGGGATGAATGATGGATCAATCCCAGGTGTTGGTTGCCGTTTATATCAGGGAGATAAAGTTATTATTTCGGGACAAAGCCAACAGGTTATCGTTGAAATAAGCTCAACAGACACGTTGACGATGGCTGATTCGACTCCTTATGATGTATGATGAGTTGTGGTTGCGGCGATGCGGTCAGTGCTCGTGCGGGGTGATTGTCTATTCTCGATAGAGCAGGTAGATACGCAGATGCAGTATTGGATATTATCATGAATATTGTTTAATTTGGTGTTTAATTCAATATGGTAGAATTTGGTTAAATAATATCAAATAAGAAGCACTTTGGTTTACTGCATTATAGTTGCGTTGCCATAACAGGTGCGGGGAAGCTCAGTAGGAAAGAGATGGTCCGTATTATATATTCCTTTTGAATTTATATACTATCGCTAGCTAAACATTTGGTCATGAAAAATAGCTGTTTCTCCAGTCGTCATGTTATTTAATCAATCTTGATAGTCAATTTTCCGAAGTGCTTTTGAGCCCACTACATCCCAGATGGTTAGCATCAAGATTCTATTAATCATTATGTGATAGCAAAATGGAGTACTCACCATGTATTCGTAGGCCTCCTTGGTCTCTGCCAGAGAGAAGACCTTGTCATCAACCACCGGGCGGATATTGTTCACCTCGATTGCCTTGTTCATGTCGTTCATCAAAGCCCTGCTTCCCACGTAGACACCGCGAACAGTGCAGATGTTGCTCAGAGTGTCAAGAACGCTGGGCTGGCCTCTTGGGTCAACGCCACCGAGGAAACCGATGACACTGATCACACCTTCGAACTTGATGCACTTGAAGCTCTGAGCAAGAGTGCCAGTACCACCAACTTCGATAATGTGGTCAACACCGACGTTGTCGGGGGTCAGCTTGCGAGCGGTCTCGCCCCAGTTAGGGTCATTTTTGTAGTTGATGACATGGTCGGCACCGAGCTTCTTCAGCTTGTCTGCTTTGGCTTCAGAAGAGGTAGTGGCAATCACGGTCGCGCCAGCAGCTTTAGCAAACTGAGATAGGAATCATGTTAGTACGGCTATCTCTTTTCTTTTCGTTCTGGTTCTTTATATTGGAAAGCATACCTGCAACGCGAAAATGCTGACACCACCGGTTCCCTGTACCAGCACGACTTCTCCGGGTTTCAGCGGCTTCAAGCCATACAAAGCGTTCCAGCTAGTAAGGGCAGCACAAGTCAAGGTGCTGGATTCGAGGTAATCGAGGTTCTTGGGGGCCTTGACCAGCCCATTTTCGTTAAAGACACCGTATTGGCGCAGAGAGCCATCGATAACACCACCAAGACCAGTTCCAGCGGCTTTACCATCAATAGGGCCGTACTGGTGTCCCTGGTTAAACAATGTAGCGACCTTGTCTCCTGTGTTAAACTGAGAGACCTTTGATCCGACCTCGACAACTTCACCGGCACCATCGGAACCAGGCACAACAGGGAACTTGATCGGAAAGGGGTACATTCCCTATCGACAAAAGAGATGTCAGTTTTCCGTGGTAATGGCAAGCATCAGAGTATCCACATTCATATGCTCCTATTCAATGAGCTCAATGAACATACCTTGGGAATAATAAGGTCACGGTAGTTCAGCGAGGCAGCATGGAACTTGACCAAGACTTCATTCTCACCGACTTTGGGAACAGGTGCATCGCCAAAAGAAAGGCTATCGAAGCCATTCTCCTTGTCGAGCACAGTCCACTGCTTCATTGTTGACGGAGCCATGATGTTTGATTAGTGCTTGAAATCCAAACGATACGAGTTCGAGATGAGCAATCAAAAAATATGGTCTTCTTCGACCGAGGGGCAGAGCAACATTTAACACTACCACTCCTTGACGTAAGTTGGTGGTGAGCTCCACAGCTATGACGATACCTACCCTTCGTTAGTTGGGAACGCCGAGGCATCTCCGGCGAGTTTTTACTCCATCAACGAATCAGGTTTTCCAATGGAGGGATAAATCCCCATTCCTCGGGCACTTTTGAAGAATATTAATAAAAAAAAGGATTAATAATGATGGGTGGATTAACGTAATCGGACACCGAACCGCCGGGACACCGAACCGCCGGCGGCCTGACCGCCACCACCGACCTGTCGTACGAATTCAACCAATTCATCAAAACTGAAGCTTTTCAACGCCATAAAAATGGATATAAGTATGCTATCTAGAGATGAGAGGTTAAAGCTTGCTGTTGAAGCTTTTGAGAAGGGCAAATTCCACTTAAAACAAGCCTGTGCTGCTACTTTTAATATCAAGATAAGCACCTTAAAAGGCCGCCTGAAAGGCATTAAATCTTGTAATGAAATTGAAGCTAATTTAAGAAAGCTTTCTAATAGTGAGGAGCTGACTTTAAAGCAAAAGATTCTTAATATAGATTCCCGCGGCTATCCCCTTATAATCTCAAAAGTATGCTATCTCGCTGAGCTTCTTTTCACTGTAAAATTGAAGCCATCTAAAGCTAAAGATGCATTTATCAGTGATAAATGGGTTAGCCAATTTACCCATCGCCATGAAGAAGAATTGAAGTCTAAATACATAAAGTAATATGACTATCAATGTGCTAAATGTGAGGATCCCAAGATTATAAGGTGGTGGTTTAAACTAGTTTAAAATACTATACAAAAGTATGGGATTCTTGAACAGGATATATATAATATAGATAAAACTGGCTTTTAAATGGGAATAGCTTTAACTGTAAAGGTTATTTGTGGATCAGAAACCAGAGAATCCTATGCAAGATTAATTCAGCCAGGGAATTAAGAATGGGTAACCTTAATAGTCACTATTAATGCTGCTGGTAGTGTTCTACTACCGCAGATTATCTTAACTAGGAGAATACACTAATCACAGTGGTATGAAGCTATTCCTAAGGAATATCATATTAGTATAAGCAAGAATGGCTGGACTACAGATGAACTTAGCTTTGAATGGCTTTAAGAAGTCTTTAAAAAGCATACCGCTTCTAAAACTGCTGGCTAATACCGTCTTTTAATTCTTAATGGCCATGGAAGTTATTTAACTATTTAATTTGACTAATTCTGCAAGGAAAGAAGGATTATTCCTTTATATATGCCTCCTTATTCCTTACACAAGCTTCAACCACTAGATGTGAGCTGTTTCGGGCTATTAAAGCAGCTCTATGGCTGGCGGATCAGTGACGCTATTCAGAATGGTCATGAATTTATTAATAAAGCCAACTTTCTATTTCATTACTAGCATGCTCACTGCTAGGCTTTCTCTAAAGTAAATATTATTAGCAGCTTTAGAGCTACTGGTCTTATTCCTTATGATCTAGAGAGAGTGCTTTTAAAGCTTTAAATCTAGAAAACACTAACACCGCTATCTACTTCATCCTCTATGTCATCCTTTTGCCTTGGGAAAATGCCAGCGAACCTATACTAATTAAATCAATAGAAGAAGCAACTTTAAGCTCTTGGACTAGAGATATCATCATTAGTTACAGATTAAATGCTAGAAAAGGTTATAAAAGGTGCGGAAATTATAATGTAAAGCGCTGTTCTACTCTAATAAGAAGTACATCAGCTTCGCACGGCAGATAACTATTAAAGGAATAAGAAGAAGGCTTCATAATACTATATTTAGGAAGGAGGCAGTTTAACAGGCCAAGAAGGTTAAGAAAGAGGTTAAGAAAGAGAGAGAGAGATACAGAATCCATCTCTAAAGCCACGGCGACCACCACGCTGCAGTAATTGCAATGTTGAAGGTCATAATAGATTAAAATGCCCTGTACCTAAAACAACATAATTTTAATAAAAAAACATGTTTATATGGCGATAAAAAGCTTCAATTTTAAAAATTAATTGAATTCCGTCAAATTCGATGAGGTCGCCGGCGGTTCGGTGTCCCGGCGGTTCGGTGTCCGATTACGTTAAGCAGTCAAAGACCACGAGGTCTGAAGATCATATCAGTTGCACCGACCGCCACTTCATGCTGTTGCAAACCATTGCCGTTGTTTTTCGTGTCGATTATGGATGATCTGTCCATCGGAAGTCTTAGCAACGGTTGACGTGGCGGGGTACTCTGTAAAAGACTTGGACTTGAAGAAGTTGAAGGTGAAGAAGACGAGGAATTTCGACGTCCATCAAAAGGGCTCTTGTCACGTGGCCATGCAGTGAATGGCATCAATCCCTGCCTGTTCCCTGCTGCTGCTTTCTTCACGATCCATCATCTTGCATTTTGCATCTGACTTCTTTTATTTCTTTTTCTTCTTTCTTATTTTCTGAAGCGAGTCTGATAATATCAAGGATAAGCGCTCTGATATCTGCCAACAACAACTCAGTGTCCTCTTCAAGAGTATAATGCCTCGAATGACGCAGTTTCACGACAATTTTACCATGACTTCGATGCTTAGGATAGTGCACTTGGTGACACTCAGAGTCTATATATGCTCAAATGCAAGAAATCAACAGTGCCGGTTATAGCTGCCATTGGTCTTGTCGAAACACGGTGTGGTCTCCAAATTGGCCGAAACATTAGTAGACAGCATCACAAATATTTCATGAGGACATATTTGCAATACAAACCATTCATCCAATCTATTCCCCCCGCGATATAAATAATGTGATTAAATGTGACATTGTCGAGTCGCAATGTGCACAAGGATCGCGCAATATGGCATCACGATTAGTTGACGGCAATCAAAAGGCCCCAGTGCCGTCTACCAATCACCAACAACAATCGAATACCATCAAATACACTAGATCGTTCAAGAACAGCATTTCTCATCGTTTGCGCAAGGTGATTAGATCTATGCTGGGATCAGCAGCGTGGTGAGGGGTAATCTGGCAAGGTCTGAACGCCGATTTATTATCCCCTCCATCGCTGCGCTCGACGCTCCTAATTTACTCTCTTAATTCAATCAATCTTCTGTCGTATTCTTGTTGAGAAATCCTTCTCAACCACGCATAGCAATCGTCATGTCTCTGGGACGTACCTTCAAGCTCAACTCGGGCCATGAGATCCCTGCCGTCGGTCTGGGAACCTGGGTAAGTTACTCATCTCATAAGAAATGGTTCAAATACCGATATACAGTAGCTCTCCAAACCCCATGAGGTTGAAAATGCCGTCGAAACAGCTCTACACTTGGGATATCGCCATATCGATGCTGCTGCATGCTATCTGAACGAGTCAGAAGTGGGCAACGGCTGGAAAAAATCCGGTGTTCCTAGAGAACAGATCTTTGTAAGTTTTTTCCGAGAGATAATATCTTTGATGGCTCAGCTACGATTCTCGCTTATTCTTCGTGGTTTTATCCAATAGATCACTAGCAAACTGTGGAACACTCATCACCATCCCGAAAACGTGGAAGAGGCGCTCAACAAGACTCTGAACGATCTTCAGACAAACTACCTTGATCTGTACCTGGTACGGTAATTGAAATATCTTCCCACGGCGATACACGTTTCTGACTTGATACATTATAGATCCACTGGCCAGTGGCATTTGAGCATACAACTGAGACTCTCACACCCACAGATCCGGTCACCAAAAGATTCCGAATTGCAGATGTCCCCGTCTCCGACACATGGGCAGAATTGGAAAAGCTTGTCAAGGCAGGCAAGATCAGGAGCATTGGAATTAGCAACTTTACTATCGAAAAGACCCAAGAATTGCTCAAGACCGCGGAGATCCCTCCAGCAGCGAACCAGATTGAAGCCCACCCCTATCTCCAACAGCCGGGGCTCACCAAGTTTCTGATTGAAAATGTGAGGCATTTAGTTCCAGACGGCTTAAGAGAGATGTTTTCGTTGACCGTGATATAGAACATTCTTCCTGTCGCCTACAGCCCGTTGGGAAATAACATCTATGAACTTCCACGGTATGTCACAGGCTATCATTTGTTACTCGACTTGCTAATATGTTTATCAGCGTTGTTAACGACCCTATCGTCGAAGAAATTGCAAAGAAACTGGGCAAAGACCCTGCTCAGCTGTTGATCTCATGGGCTGTCCAGCGCGGTACAGCCGTGCTGCCCAAGAGTGTCACCTCATCGCGGATTGAAAGCAACTTCCAAGGTAAGCACCTAGCTGATATCAATATTTCACTGTATAAATATCAAAACTCATCATTTGTTTCCTCCTAGACTTTGTCGTACCCGATGCTGATCTCGAGGCGCTCAACAAACTCGACCGCAACCAACGATACAACTACCCCTTCCGTTGGGGAATTGACGTCTTCGGTGAGCTAGGAGCTGAGGAAGCTGAAAGACGGGCAGAGGAGCATGCTGTGAAGTTGAGACAAGAGGTGTCTTAGTGGATTGTGATTATCGATGCAGTTGATGCAGTTGATGTACAATTGTATATATTGTTGAGTTGCTATATAAATCACCATCTATGGTGTACATGAACGAGAATCAACATAAATTCAATTACGAGCCATACATCTTATAAAGATACTTCATAAATCTCAAATTTTTAAACATCTCGTATTATGGATACATGTAGGAAGTACGGAATAATTATTGCAACGAAGACCTGCCAAAAAAAGACGCCTCCGACGCGCCACCAAGAGAAAACCACTCCTCAGTCTGATCAGTCAATTCATTTACCACCACATTTTTAATCCACAACCCCCCTCACCTAATTTTCTGATATCATATACAGTTCTAATGAGCTGTATTGAAAGTGATTCCGCCATCAATCCCCCAAGATCAAGATGTCCTCGTCGATCAAGAGTGGTCGAGTGTCCAAGACCAAAGTGAAATCGCCGTCGCAGCTCAGCCGTGTCTTTTCGAAACAAATGGCAAAAGAACAGAGAAGTGAGTGATATTCCAGTATTTAGACGTCTTTTGCTTGATTGTTTTCCTTGATCTGTGGTTTGTGCTCGATGAATCAAGGGTTGTCTTGCTATCTCGAGTTTCCAACTTCCTCATTGAGGGCTTGGGTTTTATTTGCGTGAAAAGGATATAAAAATTGCCATTTCTTTATTCCTGTTCCTCCGTCTTTTTTTTTTTTTTTTTTTTTTTTTTATTTATGACCCCGTCCTAGCCTGTCGTTATCATTTCGACGTCTATAAAACGCGTTTAACGCGTCTTCTAGAACCCAAACCACTTCCCCTGGTTGAACGCACCAATCAGCTACCACTCGACCAATTCATCTCATCTTATGTGCCACAGTCTCTGCTTGAGATAAGTTCAAGAAAGACTCAAGATGCGAATGATTCTGGATCCGAGGAATCGCCAGACTACAAAATGGACATCTATACGGCAAATTCCATTCCTGACGCAGACTTCGAGGCCTGTTTCAAACTTGTCGAGGGAGTATCCGACGACTACGAGAAACTAAGCACAGGATGGTCTCCATCGAAGAAACGAAAGGAGATGCGACTGCCTGACATGAAATATATAATTCTGCGTCGATGTTCAAGACACGACGTCACCGGGAACGATGACGTGGAGTCTCCCCAGGAAGAGGGGGAGGCCTTGGGATTCACGTCATTCATGGTCACGTACGAAGATGGGTACGAGGTGGTCTATCTATATGAGATTCACTTATCATCAGCGGTTCAAGGACAAGGGCTAGGGAAACAGCTGATGCTGAAACTCGAAGACATCGGACGACACATTGGCCTGGAGAAGATCATGTTGACCGTTTTCAAATCGAATACAGTCGCCATGGGGCTTTACAATCGAGTTGGATATACCGTCGATGAGTTCTCACCGCCGCCAAAGATACTGCGGAATGGGACAGTGAAGGAGTCCAGTTATTTGATATTGTCCAAGTCGTTGCGCACAACGTCTGCATGCATGAATTAACTGAGCATCAACCCCTTCCCGTCATCATGGTCAGTTGTACAACGCACAGCGCATTGAATTGGCTTATCTTCGGCGGCCTCGAAAGGCTGGTCATCAGCTGAATGTTCAGCTCCAGCTCAGCTTTGGGCTATGAAGCGTATTTATGAAATCCCTTTACCTCAATAGGCTCATAGCCCGCCTCCATCACGCGACGGCCCACACACTAAACATTTGAGTGCCTCGAGTATCTACACAGTAGATAGTTGATTTTATTGGCTACTCGTCCTACTGTGAATGTGTTGTCACCCAATGACCCAACAATCTCGCTATGGGGGAGCGTCATATCAGATACGGAGTTCATGCTCATCCACTTACTGCACTTGCCTAGTCTCGCACAGTGGTATGCAGCCGATGGATGGCTGTCTACAGATCTTTCTCAGGCGACCTCGATTGAGATCTCAATGCTGCCCTCAGGCCTCAACTCCGAACAGATTCTTATAACGTCATAACCCGACTTTCCTTTTCCGGATCAGGGCAGCCACACTTCAGCGATGCCCGCTTGAAACCCCACTCGTATCCTATCTATCTATTACGGGGCGCTAAGGTCTTGTTCCCTTGCTCAAACAATGTTATCGGATCGACGAAAGTGATGGCGGGGGTCGTGGAAGAGCATGTGGACGGTGACAGGGGGATTTACCGGACCATGATCAGAATGACTCTGGTTCTGAGATGATGTGGTTGATGAAGGAATGATGATGATTACAATATTTATAAGACAGAACTATCTTTGATGAATACCCATACTTGAAACTGAAAATGTGTTACAGCTGTCACAGTTTATTAATAGACTCTTATAATTTGAAAGGGAAGCTATGTGGTGAAGGCTCTAATTAAAAATCAATTCTAAACTTGTCTCACATCTTTCCCTCTCATTTCCGGATACTTCTGCTCCCACTCATCTCTGAGTGCAGCAAAGATGGAGTCGGCCAGTAAGATGGAGAGCCCAAGACTCCAGACAAGGGTGATGGCATAGAAGAAGTTGGCGTTACCTGATCCGGCGTAGATCCATAGATGATAGAATGCGGGACCGAGGAGAGTAGCGTACAGAATGGCAGAGATTGCGAAGAAGGTGTAACGCATCACTGTGATTCATTAGCCAATGTCAATGCATTTGAAGTAGGTGGCGTGAACTTACAAGGGAAGAGATGTCGATAAAGTGGGAGGAGTGCAAAGTAGAGAGATACATCTGATATACTAGGATAGGGCTTGAAGATGGCGAAGACGCCTAGGAGAGCGGTGATGATAAAGAGAGGCTGTCGTCGCAGCCGCACGGTCAATCCTCCAACATATGCGGCCAGATGAAGCCAGAAAACACCGAGGAAAAACTCTCGGAATGAATCAAACATCTCAATGAAGAAATACCACCACAAACCGACATTAGGGGTCAAGTCAGGGACGAGTAGCTGGAACCCGTACGTTGCGGATATGAATTCCCAGAAGTCGCCAATGATCAGACAGGATATTCCAAGCAGTCCCGTGATGCCACCTAGGAGGATTCCGAAATGTTGTACAGCAAAGAGTGCGGCACTGGAGGGAGGCTTCGTCGACTGTGCGCGCTGATCATAGCACAAGATAACAAGCGGGATGAACAAGAGAACTGGGTAGATGGAGAGGTACGACGCAAATCCCAATGCCAGCATGGAATTCAAGCTATTTCCCTGGACAGCGCTCGATATGGCGTAAAATATTCCGGTAGTGGTAAACACGGTCGTCGAGCGGCCCAGACATGTTGCAATAGTGAAAGGGTTGAAAAGGAACCTTTGGGCCTTGTCAGCAAACTGCATCCTGCAGAGCACGCTTGTACATACCAGGCTGCCACTGCAACTCCATCCCATCTAATGTTCTTTCTCAATGCCGAGTGTAGTCTCCCTGACACAGACTGTCCCGAATTGGATATAATGACCAACGCGTTCGCATTAACAAGGTCGATCAGCGCGTAAAAGATAGCGGTTGGTAGAGCAAAGTCTTGAGCATTCGGGAGCAAAGCAAATATCGGAAGAAGCAAGGGTGCCTATTTTCAAGCTGGTCAGAGACAATGGCCCTCGATGGCCTATATGTGTAGGTATGCCGTACCTGATGATAGACACCGCCGTCGTAAGGAGAGACATTGCGAGTATAAAGAAAGAGACCTTCCTGCACTACAGTCACGAAGTTAGCTCACAAGTTCAACCCGTTGGCTCCATTCTCGATACTCACATCTCTTGAAGCTATTCACTGGCGTCGACACCTCGACTCGCCCCGTCAACAAGTCAGGCAGTGAGGGGAAGAGACCGAGGAGCAGTAGTCGTAAGATCAAGGCCACACCGAACACGGCAGCCTTTCTTCGATCAACCAGCATGGTGGCTCAATGCGATGAGAATATACCGATCGAATCAGACAATATCAAAGATCAACAGGCCATATCGGTGGCCGTGAAGCACTCCGCATCGCCTCCAAGTGTCCCTTTTCCCATCGACAATCACCGACCGCCAAGACTCCGCGCATTTCCCTTTTCCGCAACGCACGGACCATCGGAGCTTAGAAAAAAAAAGTAGGAAAAAAAAAAAGTTATCGAGAAATTTTTTGGTTATCAGAGAAAGTCTCCATCCACCACCACTTGATCATCCAACACCAGACCATTCGACAAGATGGGCAAGATTAAGAAGAAGGGTACGAATCGATTGCTCGTGAACTGGAAATTATTGCGTTACTGATATTTCTTTGCAGGTACTTCTGGCCAGGCCAAAAACTACATCACTAGAACTCAGGCTGTCCGCAAACTCCAGATTTCTCTGCCGGACTTCCGTCGACTATGCATCTTCAAGGGTATGTGGGATTGCGCCTTATATTGAAAAATTGAAAAGGGAATGCTGACTGTATCGGCCAATTATAGGTATCTATCCTCGTGAGCCCAGGAATAAGAAGAAGGCCTCCAAAACATCAACCCCCAACACCACTTTCTACTACACAAAAGACATCCAGTACCTCCTCCATGAACCGCTGCTCGCCAAGTTCCGTGACCAGAAATCGGTTGCAAAGAAGATTGCTCGGTCTCTTGGACGTGGAGAAGTCAGCGATGCTTCCCGTTTGGAGAAGAACCATGCGCCGAAACTCACCTTGGACCATGTCATCAAGGAGCGCTATCCCACCTTCATTGACGCCTTGAGAGATCTTGACGATGCTCTGTCGCTGCTTTTCCTCTTTGCCAACCTGCCGTCTACCGCCCATGTGCCACCCAAGACTATTGCGCTCTGCCAGCGTGTTACCCACGAGTTCCAGCACTACCTGATCACCACCAACTCCTTGCGCAAATCGTTCCTTTCCATCAAGGGTATCTACTACCAGGCGACTATCCAAGGACAGGACATCATGTGGCTGGTCCCTTACCGATTCGTGCAGCGAGTGAATGGAGATGTCGATTACCGTATCATGGCCACCTTCGTCGATTTCTACACCACCTTGCTAGGTTTCGTCAACTACCGACTGTACTCTTCGCTGGGTCTGAGATACCCTCCCAAGTTCGACACACGGAGTGACGAGAACGGAGCCGAACTCGCTGCATTCACTCTTGAAGGCCGTACAGTTGGAGAGGCGCCCAAGGCTCTTGAAGCCGGCAACACAAAGCCGAGCTCTTTGCCTAACAAGGAAGTCTCCCGCGAGGTTCAAGACAAGGTTGACAAGGTGATCAAGTCTGCCGGTCTCGACAAGACCAAGGACGAGCAAGCAGTGCAGGCCACTGAGGAGGCGACTGATGCCATTGACAAGTTCGAAACCGCCGCCCCCGAGGCTGACACCCTTCCCCAACCCGAGATGAGCGGCAGCGAAGCTGGCGCGCTTTTTGCGCCATTCACCGTCTACGTCTCCCGAGAAGCACCTAGAGCTCCGTTGGAATTCCTTCTGCGCTCTTTTGGCTGCAAGCGAATTGGCTGGGACACCGTTCTCGGTGACGGCGCTTTCACTCACGACGAGTCAGACCCCCGTATTACACACCAAATCGTTGACCGACCCCAGCTTCCCGAGTCCGCTCTCCCAGCTATTCCCGCGGCTGATGGTGCTGCACCCCAGAAGGTCAGACCCGGAACCCGGATTCCCGGTAGAACATATGTCCAGCCTCAGTGGGTTTGGGATTGCATCAACGAAGGAAAGCTTCTCCGTCCCGACTTGTACGCACCGGGCGCTACTCTGCCTCCTCACTTGAGTCCGTGGGTTAAGCCTAGCAAGGGTGGCTACGATCCTCGTGCTTCTCTGGCCGAGCAGGAAGAGGAGGGCGAGGCTGATATGGCAGCCGAAGAGAGCGACAGCGATGAAGAGATGGAAGACACCACTGATGACAAGAAGAAGTCTGACACGAAGACAAAGGAATCCGAGGAGTCCGAAGAAGAATCTGTCGACGGCGGTATGGATGTTGCCGGCACCGACGACGATGATGACGATGACGAAAGTGAGAGTGGCGAAGAAGAGGAGGAAGAATTCGGTGGACTCGAAGAAGACGCTGCCTCTGAATCCGAAGACGAGGAAGAGTCTGCCCGCACACAGCACCAGAAGGAGCTCGAGGCGGAGGCAGCTGGCCTTCCCTTCTCCTCCGGCGGCGCCGCTGGCGAAGCAGCAAAGAAGAAGTCCTCGCAAGCCAAGAAGATTGCCGCCAAGAAGTGCAAGGAGGAAGAAGAGCTGGAGAGACAGAAGATGATGATGAGCCGGAAGAAGCGCAAGCTGCTCGAGAAGATGATGTACTCGAACAAGAAGCAGTCCGACGAGGCAGCCAAGCTGCGGTCCAAGAGAAGAAAGGTCGAAAAGGGGGCCGAGAAATAAAAAGTTAATTCATCTTTTGTGATAATGTGATATCCTCGCTTGGATTTGGAGGCATTCAATTACATGGCGTCTTGATGTTGTTCTATATTCTGCATGCAAATGGTTACTGAGACTGTAAATTGCTTCCGAGTCGTGGCGCTTTGTAGACATACACATTCTTTTTTAAAATTTAGACAATGATCATATATTCAATTGAACTCGATATATCCTCCATATGACTTGTTTCAATCTTTTGTGATCCATCCACGAGCTTAACAACTGTGGAAAGATCACGTGACATGATGTTTTTTTTTTTTTTTTCTGTTGCAAATTCTCGCTGCTGTTTTTGACGAATTCCTGCTTTCATGCCCAAGTACAACTTCCAAATTTCAGTCTTTAAATCATCCAGACATATATGGAGAAGTTCTCGGGTCTACTGTTCCTTTTGCTCAACGGATGCTGTTGTTGATGCCGCAAAAAAAACTTGCATCTATCCTAAGCTCCGCAAAAAGTCGAATTTCTCCGATTGTACATGCCCAAGGGCACTGCATGTCAACAGAAGATATATCGTCGATGAATGTTTAAAATTGATCTTTTTTATTTCTCTAGACTCGAAATACTGAGTTCTTTGCTGAAGCAACCATAAATTCATGATTTCTGAGGCATGTCCACGTTCTCGGACAACCAGTCTCCTCCACGCTTCAGCCCCCCTCAGTCAGCTCAGCCATATAGGTCACTATTTGGAGGCCCCAGCAGTCAAGATGTTGATCTGGAGCCATACCCTGAGCCGCAGCAGGATGCGAACGAGGAAGACCAGGATGAGCTTGACGTGATCATGGGAGAGCCGCCGTTGATCGAGCAGGATTTCTCCGATGATGCTACCTACATGGAAAGCGACGGCGATGGGTCAGCATCAGATGGCATGGATAGCGATGCCAGTAGTCGTTACAAGGCGCGAAGAAAGAAGGAAAAAAGCACGGCAGCCACACTTCCGCCGGCTGAAAGAGAGCCACCTAGTTCGCCCCCGTTACCTGACTATCGACCAAACAGGTTCCGCGGTCCTGAGTCTACATGGAGGAAGCTTACTGTCGAGGATAGACAGAATGCTCAAGCGCTGGAGGCGATTCGGGCTAGGGATCTTGCAGCGCACCTGTACAATGCGCATGCGCTTCGAGTAAGGGCACGTGAGATAGCAAGACGAGCCACAGAAGATGATAGGCTACAGGACGAGGCCGAGGCCTTTCATCCTCCTAAGAGATGGACGGCGTGGCCAATGCATGCTAGTGAGGTTCCTCGGGTAGATGAGCATCTGAGGCGGGAAGAGGACGATGTATGGACCTTACGAATGCAGCCCGATCCGAGACCAAGCGGCGAGCTGGAGGAGTCTATCATGGCGATAATGCTCAAATCCGCAAAGGAGAGATTTGAAGCCAGGGAATGGGAAACTAGGCGTGCTGGCTCGCGATCTGTCTCGCGGTCTGGAAGAGCAAGTAGAGCCCAAACCGAGGATTATGACGCAAGTACAGGCAACGAGGGGGACTGGAGGAGTGATGATGAATCTGTGGATGATGCGCAACTTCGACCTGCTGTTCAGGCAGATGACGAGAAATCACGGCGGCAATTAAGGCCTTTGACCCGCAATACGATCACCTCGCTCGACCAGCTTCTTATGGGCCTCCATCATGCCCGCAAAGGTGGTCTAGCAGTGGACGATAGCTCTGCAAGTGAATGGCAGACAGACACAGAAAGTGTGGTTTCTGGGAGGTCGTCGTCCCCTAGAAAAAGGAGGACATCCAGAAACACGGAGAGAAGTCAATCCAGAGGCAGAAAGCGAACTCGCCGGTCGTCTCATTCGGCTCGACCAGCAAACGAACGTTCCCGCAGTATGCATGCATCCAGCGGCCCACCTTCATCCCGTCAAACTTCCCAACATACCTCCGTGTCACGACATACATCCCAATCTCGGGGAAGGTCCATAGGCAGTGATCGCAGGCGATCTGCTAGTCGAATCCGGCATGGCGTTCGAGACTGGAGCGAGGTGTTAGGGATCGCTTCTATGATGGGCTGGCCGCCCGCCGTGGTGATGCGCGCAGCACAGAGATGCAGCGGTCTTTTTGGCGAGGACATGACGTTCCAGACCATGAAGGAAGGGCACTTGCAGCAAGTTGAGAAAGAAAACGGCAAGGCCTGGGAATATGCCGAGAGCGAGTCTGAAGAGGAAGAGGAAGAGCCTCCCACTCCACCCCCATCTCGACCTTCATCTAAGCGATCACGTTCCCGCGCGGTATCCTCCAAAGCTGGCTCTGTCTCCCGGCCTTCAAGCCCTCTTTCTGGGACTCAAGACGATACGGGCCCCCGGCCCAAGGGCAAAGGAGATCACCGGAAGTCAGACCTGGTGTGTCCCATGAAGAAATGTCGCCGGCATAGGAATGGATTTTCTCGGACGTGGAACCTCAATCTACATATCCAACGCATGCATCCAGGATATCGTCCCAGAAGTACCGATGTGAAGCCAGCGGGTGTTCAAGACCAGATGGATGATGAACGAATTAATGATACGAGATAGACTATAGACAAGGTGTCATTCTAGCTTTGGGCCGTGTATTATAGACATGAGGACAGTGGGATGACATGATAGAATAACCATGGATTCTCTGAATTTGTATATTGTGAGCATAGAGCATCTTGTCTTTATAGATCAATACGATATCTGTATGGCGATGTATTATCTCGGTCATTGATAAGTCGCTCAGATGTCCTATTGGTTTGAAATGCCGCAAACTTCCCGATAAGGCTTCTGAGTGGCTGCTCATACCGAAAACGTTATTATAAATACAACTTGATACACGATTTGTAATATATGATTCTTCAACAGCAACAAATGGGTTCATTTTTGATTAAAATGGCTATATAACAGAGTGTATAGAGATCGTGAATACCATCACAATCCCACCATATCGATATAATATCCACAAATGGAGTGTTTGCGTGCAGAGAGAAGATGACGTTGTCCACGTGACGCAGAGCTCCCCGCTCGATGATCGAAGTATGAGAGCAGCTCGGAGCTTCGATGTATTTATTCTCTGCCTTTCGCCGCGTCGTTTCCATCGTTGGATAATCAATTCTTCTTTCCTCGGGACAGCAGATCAATCATCTTCGAGCCCAGATAGAAGGAATCAAAGGAACCACCGGGACGTTCTTTTGGCCATTTCCACTGCTTTGCCGTCTGGATCAGAGAAGCTCCCCACATCGCATCATTGGAAACGCATTTATCAGCTGTTTCCTCCCTCGCCTTTTCTTTTTGCTTCTCCTTTCTTCCTTTTTTCTGTTAATTCATTTCAAACTCGCTAGCCATGGAGAGACTTATTTGTCCTGTCTCACGGCAATTGTTGCGATCACGTCCACGATACCCCTTTGCCATTCCTCCACCCATTTACCCCCGACGACTTTACACCATGGGCCACACCGTGCCAAAGGTGAGTGGATGATTCGGAATTAATCTACTGGGGGATTCGTGGACTGATTATCATTATCTTCCAGCTCAAAGACCAGTCGCTCTTCATTGAGAAGGCTTACGTCAACGGAGAGTTCGTAGCTTCGCAGTCGGGAAAGACCTTTGAAGTCCACGGTAGGTCGGAGGCAATTGATCCTCACCATGCAAAAGTATTAATTGGATTTCCCAGATCCCGCTTCTGGAGAACTCATTGGAACATGCCCCGAGTTTGACGCCGCCGACACCGAAAAAGCCATCCATGCCGCTGTTGAAGCTTTCCCTAGTTTCCGTACCACGCTTGCCCGCGAACGCGCCCGTATGCTCCGTCGGTGGTACCAGTTGATGATTGATAACGCAGAAGACCTGGCAACACTGATCACATGGGAGAATGGTAAGCCATTGGCGGATGCTAAGGGCGAGGTGAACTACGCTGCTGGTTTCTTCGAATGGTTCAGTGAGGAGGCACCCCGCATTTACGGTGACACAATTCCCTCTTCCGTGCCGGGCAACCGTATCATGACTCTGAAGCAGCCCGTTGGTGTCTGTGGTCTTATCACACCATGGAACTTTCCTGCGGCGATGATCACAAGAAAGGCTGCACCTGCCCTGGCGGCAGGCTGCCCCGTGGTTGTCAAAACTCCTGGAGAGACCCCTTTCACCGCAAATGCGCTGGCTGAGCTGGCAACCCGGGCAGGAATCCCCAAGGGTGTTTTCAACATTGTTACCGCGTCTAAGAACACCCCAGAGGTGGGTGAGGTGTTGACCACCCACCCAGAGGTCCGCAAGGTGTCCTTCACCGGCTCAACCAATGTTGGTAAGCTGCTCATGAAGCAGGCTTCTTCGACTGTCAAGAAGGTGTCCTGGGAGCTTGGTGGAAATGCCCCATTCATTGTCTTTGACGACGTTCAGGACATTGACGCTGCAGTGACTGGAGCTATCAACTCCAAGTTCCGTAGCTCCGGCCAGACGTGTGTCTGTGCCAACAGAATCTATGTGCAGCGGGGCGTTTACGATGAATTTGCCAAGCGCTTTGTCGAGAAGGTCAACACATTCAAGCTGGGAGCAGGCTTTGGAGACGGAGTCACTCACGGTCCCGTCATCCACGAACGGGCTGTTGCCAAGGTTGACGAGCATGTCCGCGATGCAGAGTCCAAGGGTGCCAAGATCGTCGCCGGTGGAAAGAAGGTTCCCGAGCTGGGCTCTAACTTCTACCACCCGACTGTCCTGACTGAAATGACCAAGGACATGTTGCTCGCCTCGGAGGAGACATTCGGCCCCGTCGCTGGACTGTTCCCCTTCGAGACCGAGAAGGAAGTTGTTGACCTGGCCAACCGCGCCGAAGTTGGCCTGGCAGGCTACTTCTTCAGTGGGAATGTCCAGCGCATCTTCCGTGTCGCGGAGTCGTTGGAAGTCGGTATGGTGGGAGTCAACACTGGTCTCATTAGTGACGTCGCCTCTCCGTAAGTTAACCCGAAACATACTTTTTGACACTAAGATACTGATTGTTATAGATTCGGTGGTGTTAAGCAGAGTGGATTCGGCCGTGAGGGCAGCAAGTACGGCATTGAGGAGTTCTTGACAATCAAGAGCGTGACTTTCGGAGGCATGGGCGAGCCTCTCCAGTCGTGATGGCAGTTGCAGCGATGAACATGATGATACCTACCCCGTAGATACGACCCATTTCTATATATCTATATCTATACCATATAATCTATTGATTTTGTGTTTTCACTTCAGTACTTGACAGCTTGTAGGCCAGACAGAGAGTGGAATCTTATGTACAGCTTCATCTATCATGTTATGTACCATCATTCTGTCCGCTCATAAGGCAGTTCAACATACCCCTTAACCCCAGACTTCTCAAGCTCCTCATCAAGCGTCTTCACACTCAAATCCGTCCGCCTCAGTTCGAATTCCCCAAAGCAGTTGGCCTCTGTCGACATCTTACGAAACCCAAGACCCTCAAACAGCGCCAGACTGCCTTCATTCGCCTGTCCAATCTTGACACTCAGACAGGCAAACTTCCGCGACGGGTTGGTCGCTTTAGCCATCGCCTCAGACGCAAAGGAATCCCCCTTGACAAACTCCTCCAAAATCTCCGCTTCATGGTCGATAATATATCTCAAAAACGAGAGTATACTAGCCCTCCCAAACCCTTTCCGATGATTCACCTTCTCGGCAATCATCAATTCAACCTCTCCAATGATCTCTGGATTTTCAGAGCCCCCCTCTTCTCCATCATCCACACGGAGGAACAGGTTAATGTCTCCCAGCATCCGATCATCATCGTCATCCCGCACGGTGAGTTGTCGCGGAAGAACCCCATCCTCCGATCTGGCAACTGGCAAGCAAGTGATGAATGTCAATTTGTCCGCGTCTTGGCGCCAGCTTTGCTGCATGTTGTATTCCTCCTCTATGGTGAGGGGTTCGGAAGCGGTTGTTTCTTGGATTTCCTGTTTGTAGAGTGAGCATGGACCAAAAAAGAGAAAAAAAAAAGTATAACCTACCTCATTCTTCATCCATTCATGGTATCTAGGAACATGCCATTTAGAATATGGGACTAGAAGTAATGGTGATGTTGAGATAGCTGCATCAACCCTATGCAATTAGTGTGATTTCTGGCGTCGTTGAAAACACTGGACCTCCATGGGCTGGACGTTACCGGTTTTGGCGTTGAGTAACATGGTGTGGTTTAGCCTCTTAGATAGGGTTGAGGGGGAATTTTCCGAAAATTGAGATAAATTCCATATGATGGGTTAACAGTGTATGCTTTGGTTAATTGTGTGTGATGTTTTGGTTGACGATGATTTGAGGATGGAAGAAGGTGGGATTCGTGACATTTTCGTGCGGGTCTTGGCGTTGCCGATGGAGTATATAACCACCTAGCAGCAGGGGTGCTGGATTATCGACTACGTTTCACATTTGGAATACACGTGCAATTGTTGAAGAGGTATAGATTTTTGATATGGCTATGTTTTCTCCTCCTGTCCGGCAAATGCCCCGAATTTGATCACTTCGACTTCCAGGGTTTCCGTATCCACCAGAAGAAGTTCCCCAGTTTCGTTGAATTTTGGAATCGACAAAAGACGAACACGAGGACCAAGGGAGGCATCTGCGTCAGACATCTCCGTGTCTGCTCCATTCAGCCTCAATGGGGAGTCTCCCTCGATAACTGCTGTCTTGAATTGCGGTTGATTCCCCGCAAAAAAGATATGGGGGCACGATTCCAGAACAAAAGGATCGTGTGTTTGGAATGGGTAAGACCCTAAGAGTGGATTAGCACTGGTACTTCGTAAGATTAGGATGAGGCATACAGATTGTGTCTGGTGCAGTAGGAACACCACATCGCCATCGCATCATGGCCTCCATGACCTTGATCCGTGCCTCGGTGTCCCCATTTCTGTCATCATCATCGGCAAAGGTCAAGTATCGGAGAACGTCGTCCACATTCTGGCCACTGGTACCCCAGACCCGCCATCCCTCTACATCCCCTTCCCAGGGGTTTGTTACGCTGTCGAACCAGCCCGGTTCGGACGTTTCACCCGCTGCCGGGGGCGCAGAGCAGTATGCTCTGGCTCGGGGAAACATTGCCCGATGAATAGCTTGTTGAGGGAGCGAGAAGTTGGCTGGGTCTTTCTCACCAGGCATGAGAGTGATAGGTATACTGGGGAGGATTTCGGCGAGAAACGAGTCAAGCTGAGTAATGGGTGAAGCGTTATATGAGGAAGCATCGTACCCGTATTTCTTCGGCCCGCTCTTCTTCTTTGCAGCTGCTTCCGCGCCGGCTGAGGCAGCATCGACAGTCACACTAGATCCGAGCGAATTTCCCGCAATGACGAGCCTTGTAATGGCTGAGGCATCTGGCGGCGAGGTACCATTATTGTCCGTCGAAGTCCCCGTATACCCAAGAAGATACTCCGACAAGAGCTCCAGCGCGAGTGTATCAGTCGATGTTCCAGTAATGCCCAGTCCACTGACAAAGGCAATCTTCCCTTTACTGACTCCATGACCATTTTGTTTGGTTTCCGGGGCACCATCTCTCTCCCACCGGCGAGGTTGCTGAGGCAGATCTGGAACCTTAATGTCGATAACTTCAAAGTCGCCATTTGCGTTTTCTGTTCCCAATGCAGCAATAACGGCTCCCGTGGCTAATTGTGTTGATAGAAGCAGGCTTCCCGTTAAACGCAAGCGGCCCGACTCGTCTTCCATCATGAATTGGGTCAACGAAGGATTGGATTGATCGATATATGTGGGACGAGGTGGAGGAGCCAATGTATAATTCTAAAAACCCAACATAAGCCATCGGAATAAGCCCGTAGATTGCCGGGCCGGTGCATACCTCTTTCGTCAAGTCATCCAGGATATTTGGCTTCAAAGGCAAATCCATGTAAATAGTTCCGGCAACCCAGCAGAGCTCTCCTTGTCGCACATCGAGCACTCTTTCCACACGGCGAGCATGTTCTCCTGCAATCTAATGGGATTGAACAGTGGTCAGCAGGTATCCTTGCCTGTAGCTTGTTCTTTTCCGCCATCTGTACAATCCCACTGTATGACCCTGACCGGCATTCAACGAAAAAAAAAAAAAGGCAATCTTACACTAAATCCTTCCCAAGCCTCTGTTGCAATTTCTTCAACGGCAGGCTTCAATTTCGCAAGTCTCAAGAAGTACATATCGCCATATTGTTGTTGATAGTGTCTCTCTTGACCGGTTGGTAATTGGAAGGTGTGCAGGGGGTTGTAATGAGAGGCTTCACGATATACCGGGGCATTTTCTTCATCACTATAGGAATTCAGACGAATATCCGTCAGCCACTGTATATGCCATAGTTGTCGAGGACCGGCTTGGTCGATGATCGCGGGGAGCAAACCTTGGAGGGCGCAGGAACCCGTACTCTGCATTAGAAGCCATTTTATAAAAGGGTGTCGTTTGTATGGATTAAATTAATAGACTCATTTGCCAAACGGGAAATAAAAACCGAGAACCCCAGGCACTGTGATGTTGGCAGAAAGTTGTTATCGTCGTTGTTCTGCCGCGGTGTCCTGCCTTTGCGACGCAACGCGAAATCACGCGTCTTTTGGCGTCACTCGAGAGGCGTAATTACAATACCGCTTTGGGCAGAACTCCATCGCTGTGATGCGGAGATACAGCAAGCACCATCGCTTTTGTCTTCTTCTTGATATGTGAAGATGGAAAGGAGATTCTGATAGCTGTGATAACGATGGTATAGCGCAGTGCATTGGATCGAGTCCAATCGAGTCAATCATGCTCTACGGTGGTCAACCGCCATCGTTGAATGACCTCATGGCAGACAAGCCATGACATTCCTTTATCAAAGATAACTATTTGATGATCCTAATTCTTCACAGATACTGAATGGCCAACATTATCATAGAATCATCCAGTATTCCAGAAAGACCGTTGATCGATGGGGAAGAAGCACTTGACGCGAAGTCATGACCACCAACTTTCCCCTCTACTGGATGATTATTGATGGACGACGACGATAATGGACCTGAAAAGGATCTGACACCATGTCCTCTGATCGTTTAGGTGCTTTTGCTATAAACGAATATCTTGTCAAATGAGGGTCTCAGTCGACAATTGTGCCACCGTGCTTGTGTCAGAAGATGGAATGCTAAACAAACCGAAAAGCACAGGAATAACATGACAAAAGACATTAAATACCATAGCATGTATTCGAAATGCCGTTATTCTTCTAATATTCTTCTGGAATTAAGGGGTTTGTTATCGACGTGGTGGAACCATCACCAACAGAATCCCTGGATGCATACCGATCCTCGTTCCACATGCCACATGCCACACACCTAAACAGATCTCGCTTTCCTCTCACCTGAGTCTTGCGCAGAGATTTATTTCTAATTGGAATCATTTCTCCGCTGTTCCAATGCTTATCTTCCCCTTGGATCGTGGAAGGTGCATTCGGGTGCGATGATGGGAATGCACTAAGAACAAAAATATCACAGTTCATCATTCTCCATACAAGGCATGTCTCTTATGAGTATGTTCTTCGAGCGTTGACGAGCTTTGTTATTTTTCTGGCGCAGTTCATATTCTTTCTTTCCCCAGATATTGTTTCGTCTTGCGTGTTCCTTCGCCATCACTTTGCGCAGCGGACTATCTCACATCTCCAACGATCATATTTCGATCAAAATAATTCGTCATCAGCAGTATGAGGGTGGTACCTCATTGCTTCAGTAGCCTCTTGGGCAACTTCATCGCTATCAACCTGCTGACGTGCATGCTCACCTCCGCATTCAATATCAATTTTTCCCCGCGCAGCCTCTCATCCCATTTCTTCAAACGCAGCATACCAGGATCTTTTGCAACTGCCCCTCAAGGCGCAGTGGGCTACTATCAGCCTCCTCCAGGTCCTGTCATCGATAGCCCCCCAGCGTCGCATACAACGACAACTGCTCCCCAAGAACTGCATCATGAGCTGAGGCAAGAACCGACTTCGTCGGCCATTTCTTTGGCTGAATATGAGTAGGTCTACCCTGTATAATTCTTAGAATGCCACCAGAAAAGCGACTGATAGTTCGTTCCCATCTAGTTCCCAAAAGATGGCCACTGTGACAACAACAAAGACAGTCGTGGTAGAGACATCGGGGGCAATTGGTAGCAAAGAGGTTGTTTTGTCAACATCGAGTCTTTCTCTTTCGGCCCTGTTGTCTTTATATCTATTGTGATCGCTCTTATCGCTGGGGAAAACGTTGCGTTGATATACGCCGAATGGACTCATTGAGGGCGCATATTGGATCAATTAGCCGTACTGTTAGGACCTGGATTCTCTGTTATTATTAGTCTTGATTGTATATACTCGCCTTTGGAGTTTCATAGTTTCTAGCCTGTTAGACAGTTGTCGACAGCTTTGGATTTTGGCGAACAGCAACCGACAGGGATGTTGGAAATCCAGTTTCATAAAACCAATGCATTCTCATGACCTGCATAACCTCGAATAACATCATCAGATGATGAAGATCTTCAACAGATCAGCATCGATCGAAGCCGAAGACGCGCTGCTCCCAACATGCCGAGGCTCGGATTAGCTGGCGGTTCCGCTTCCCCGCATTTATTTCCCCAGCAGCATCGCAAAGATATGCTCAACATAAATCGTCTTGTGCGGAGGTTTCGAAGCGATGAAGGGTATTTCGTTAGTACAAAAGTCCCTTGTTCATCTCAATTGCTCTGAATTCTGTCCGTGACCTCTTTTGGCTGCCTTGGAGACCGTTGGCTAGAGCTTTCCAAGCTGTAAGATCATAACATCTATCCGCCCCCATCTTTGCTTTTTTTTTGGCCTGCTCACTAATAATTTCTGGTGATATTTATAGTCTCTGAACAACTACACCATCTCATCCTTTTACAAGCTTCTCTACCGACCGTCATAATGTCTCTACAAACACCCCTCACCTCGCTCCTTAACATCCAACACCCCATCCTGCTGGCAGGAATGGCCAAGGCATCAGGTGCACCCCTCGCCGCTGCTGTCTCCAATGCCGGCGGTCTAGGAAGCGTAGGTGGTCTGGGTTACAGCCCCGAGCAACTATCCGAGATCTTAACCGAGCTGAAATCTCTTCTGCGAGACCCGTCACTCCCCTTTGGAGTCGACCTCGCCCTGCCCCAAGTCGGTGGTAGTGCTCGCGCCACGAACCATGACTACACGCACGGTCACCTCGACGAACTGATCGAGGTCGTCATCTCCCATGGCGCAAAGCTATTCATCTCCGCTGTCGGGGTCCCGCCCAAACGGGTAATCGACCGACTCCACAGCGCTGGCATCCTTATCATGAACATGGTCGGAGCCCCCAAGCATGCGGAGAAAGCGCTCAAGCTGGGCGTGGATATCGTCTGTGCACAGGGTGGTGAAGGCGGCGGACATACAGGGGATATCCCATTCTCTGTGCTCATCCCGGCTGTTGTGGACGTGGCGAAGAAGTACAAGAGCCCGTTGACCGGTCAGCCGGCGCAGGTGGTTGCCGCGGGTGGTATCAATGATGGTCGCAGTCTGGCTGCGTCGCTGATGTTGGGTGCGTCTGGTGTCTGGGTGGGGACGCGGTTCGTAGCCTCGACGGAGAGCAACGCGAGTGATATGCATAAGAAGGCGGTTGTTGGGGCTCAGTATGGGGAGACGAAGCGTACGCTGGTTGTCAGTGGGCGACCGCTGCGTATGCTGCCTAATGAGTATATCAAAGAATGGGAGAAGCGGCCAGAAGAGATTGCTCGATTGACGGCCAAGGGAGTCGTTCCCATCCAGCATGACTTTGATGAGGGCAAAGATGTCGATATACCTTTCCTGATGGGCGATGTTTCTGCCAGCGTCAAGGAGATTAAACCTGCTGGTGAAATTATCCAGGAAATGATTCATCAGGCCGTGGATGTGATTAACCAGGGAGGATCTTATATCAAGCCAGCGAGCAAGCTATAAACGAGACTTGTTGCATTTAGATAAATATGTACATTTTTTTTATTGTGCCGATGACTCATGAATACTTTTTTCTGCTACAATATCCAGATAGAATTGCAATGAAACGGTAGCGTTAATGGATACGCCTGGATAATATGGCATGTACTAGTACAATAAGACATTTGAAGAAACGGACAAACAAGAAGAATAAAATAGAACCATGACTTGCGAACCAACAGCTGCAGATATGCTCATCGCAGTTATAGGCTACTCGACAGCAAGAGTCGTGTGTCCTGGTAATCCATCCAAGAAGCCCTGGCGCTACGAGATTTGCGTACAGATACAGTATGCACTTCTCCCAAAAAATAGCCCAATGGCACTGGACTTGAACACTTTGTTTGTACATTTCCCTCTCTGACTCATGTTTTTGTTTCTTTTTCTTTTCTCTCATTTTTCCGGCATACCAAGGCATAAAAAAGAACATTTGCAGAACAATACTCGATCAGACAGGAGAGTCAAAAACACACGCATGTAACATCCGACCTACAAGAAGCATTAATGGCATCCATTAATCATGGCCTTGTTTCCATTGGCCCGTGCTTCAAGCAGGTTGGGTGGTGGCGGTGGTCCAAACACTGGCTTTTCGGGTTGTTGTTCAACACCTCGGCCTCCGTTGATCTCACGGTCTGGGCTTTCCAATTCGTATTCATCGTCACTAATTCCTTCGTCATCTTCCTCGTCTTCATAGTCCTCGTCGTACTCGCTCTCTGTCCCTTCATCATCTCCGTCTAATTCCGCAGGAAGGCCTTGACCCCGACCCTGGGCTTGCATACGACGGCAAAGTGCTTCGAGATGATGGCTCTTCTTTCGCCACTTTTCCAGCTCTTCGTGATTCCGTGTGCGCTCTTCGGCCATCTCGAGAATGTTGCGGTTCGTCTGATCGTGCTTGCGGGTGAGGGTAAGGTTTTCCTTTTCGAGGCGCTTTGTTTTCTTGGACATCTCCTCCATTTCTTTGCGGAAAGTGAGAAAGAGTTCGTTGCTATTGTTAAGCGTATCCTCCACCTAGAATATTATTATTACCGGCAGGCCAAAATGGGAACCGGAGGTTGCACCATACCTGTTTGAACTTTTCCACATAGATGTTGAGCTGACTGCGCAATTCAGCTTCTGTATGAGAAAACGTAGATACTTGCGAGCTAAGGGCGCGGCAGCGAGCGGCTTCATTTTCGGCGGCACGGCGCTGTTCCTCGTACTTGGCAGTGAGACACTGTATCTCCGCATCTTTGCTGCGTAGCAAGGCCTTGTAATGCAACTCGCGCATTTCGAACTTTTCGCCAATGGTTTTGATCTTAGCACGTAAACTGTTGTTCCAATGTTAGCAAGCAGTAGGCCATAGCGTTCCAAACTGGAGGCTTACGCTTCATCTAAATCAATATCCACCTTCTCGCTGCGCGGGTTGCCTTTGGCTGCCATGACGTCTTGAATATCGTACAAAAGGGAATCAAGGCGCTCGTTGACGATTAACCGTGCCTTCTTCTCTGTTTCTTCCAGCTTTTTATTTTCGTCCTACAAGGACAGGTTCATCAGGTCAGCTCTGTCCTGGGCGTATCAAAGAATTGAGTCATGACAACCCACCTTGACCTTTTTGTTTTCCTTTGTAAGCTCCCTGCATAACTTTTCAAGCTTGTCCTTCATTGTGACTGTCTTGTTTAATTCTGTTTTGCCCTTGTCTTGATCCTTCTGCAGTTGATCAGCCCGCTTTTTGCTTTTGGCATAGTCGCGATCCAGCTTCTTCATATCCGCAAGAAGTTCGGTGTATTTCTTATGGACGGTCTCGAGCCGGGTCATCGGGGATTCGATATTGCTGAGGAGTTGGTTCAGGTCCCTCGTAGCTTTCTTGACCTCACGCTCTGTAGGCAGATACCGGTTAGTACAAGTAGTCCCCCACACACAAACCAGGTCAACGAGAAGATGCAACCACATAGCCAAGTGCAGAGCAAATCACGCACCAATTTCCGCTTCTTGATCCTTTTCTCCGGCAGCATCCTGCTCCAGTTGGGAGATCTTGGCGGCTAAGAGCTTGGACGTCTCATTCGGGTCCGCAACCTTCTTCCCCTTGTTCTTTTTCGACATTGCGGCGGACGACATCGCGAAATATCACCTGGCAGACGATCGTAACGGATGGGTAAGGTCTGGAGTCTTGAAGACAATGGTCGCGTGGCCAATCCACGGGAAACCGAAAAGTGCGAAAGGCGGGAGGTGGGTTCGACGTAGGAACAGGTCAATCTGTGGGATTACCGAAATGATGGCGCAACAACGGAATTCCAAAGTCGTAAGTGTCTCCCAGGACAGTAGAACCTCCACTCTAATAGGGTATTCTGCTCGGACAGCGGTGAGAACCTCACGGTCAAGACTGGCGGAGAACCTGGGTGGCCTTCTGTGCCAGACTCGCAGAACTCTGGAGACGATGATTCCCCAGACCCTAAGCGGCTAAGATCTGGAAATCCAGAGCAACCTCGGGGGGGAAAGGGGAGCCAACGGTGAATGCGGACACAAAAGGAAAATCCTCGATCACGGCGAAGAAGTCGACACAGTCTAAAAGCTCGATGCTTCGAGGATCTTGAACCGAGAGGATCGAATCCAGTCGTAAGAGGGGATGCGCACTTGACCAGCACTAGCCTAGTTCGAAATCTTCTCTTGGCACGTCGGCCAGGCAAATTGTGTTTGAGACTTATCAACCATCCGACTTCAGCCAACGCTTCTGCCAACTCTCCTGCTTCGGGCTCAGTCTGTTGGTCTATCTGCCAGCCGATATTCTTCGATTTCCCGAATCCAATTCTCCGCGGGTTGGGTTCGTTTCGTTGTGCGACTTGACGCTTAAGCCCGGTCCGCCCGGTCGCCACGACTTTTGGTACTGACTTCTCCCGGTTCCCTTCGGTATCCTTGGTTGGAAGAGCAGTGCTTGGGGAGGGAATATTTTTTCGATTCCATCACTTCGGAGAGTCCTTCTGGATTTCTCGTCTTTCAAACATGCACAACGCCATGCTACGCTCGATAGGCAAATGCCGGGTGCCTCTACGCCAACCCTGGCCGCGGTCGAATTACACTCTTTCCAGGTGGAATCAGACACGAAAAGCTTCGACTATTACGAGTCTGGATAGTTTCCCTAAGGAGGGCGAGAGCCTTCACGGGTTCACTGTGCAAGAGAAGAAGCATGTTCCAGAGTTGCATCTTACAGCTATCCGGTTAAAGCACGACAAGACCGATGCGGATTATCTACACGTGGCAAAGGAGGATCAGAACAATGTCTTTGGGATAGGATTCAAGACGAATCCTCCAGATGCTACTGGTGTGCCTCATATTCTGGAGCATACGACACTATGTGGTAGTGAAAAGTACGGACGCCCGTGGCTAATTCAAGATCTAGACCGCTAATCAATCACGATTATTAGATACCCCATCCGCGATCCATTCTTCAAGATGCTCCCTCGATCACTTTCCAACTTCATGAACGCATTTACCTCCGCCGACCATACAACATACCCTTTTGCCACCACCAACCCTCAAGATTTCCAGAACCTTCTCTCCGTCTACCTCGACGCTACCCTTCACCCATTGCTCAAGGAAGAGGACTTTAGACAGGAAGGATGGCGATTGGGACCAGAGGACCCTCGCGCCCTTTTGCCTCAGGAGGGACAGGCTGAGGCGAACCCGCAACCAGAGGACGTTCTATTCAAGGGTGTTGTGTACAACGAAATGAAGGGACAGATCTCGGACGCCAACTACCTCTACTACGTCAAGTACAGGGAGAACATTTTCCCTGCGATCAACAACTCCGGTGGCGACCCCCAGTACATTACGGACTTGACACACAAAGAATTGGTCGACTTTTCGAAGCGAAACTACCACCCCAGTAACGCCAAGATTCTGACTTATGGTGACATGCCCTTGAGCACCCACCTGAAGCAGATCGGTAGTGTGCTTGATGGTTTTGAGAAGGGTGAGGCCGATACGGAGGTTAAAATGCCTCTTGACCTCAGTCAGGGTCCCCTGAACGTGACTGTCCCGGGACCTATTGACACCTTCGCCAGTGATGACAAGCAGTTCAAGACATCCACTTCTTGGTACATGGGAGATGTAACTGACGTGGTTGAAACATTCTCCGTCAGCATCCTCTCCTCGCTTCTTTTGGATGGCTATGGATCGCCCATGTATCGGGCGTTGATTGAGAGCGGCTTGGGCTCCTCTTTTACCCCCAACACCGGCCTTGACCCCTCCGGAAAGACTCCTGTTTTTTCAGTCGGTGTTACTGGCGTCAGCGAGCAAGAAGCGCCTGCCGTCAAAGAGGCCATCCAGAAGGTTTACCAGGAATCGCTTTCGACTGGATTTAGCGACGAAAAGGTACAGGGCTTTCTGCACCAGCTGGAGTTGGCTTTGCGACATAAAACAGCGAATTTCGGAATCGGTATCATGGAGAAGACTCTTTCCTCCTGGTTCAATGGCGCAAACCCTATGGAGGAGCTCTCGTGGAATGAAATCATCGACGAGTTCAAGAGAAGATACGAGCAGGGAGGTTATCTTGAATCGTTGCTGCAAAAATACCTCGTCAACGACAACTGTATGACCTTCACGATGGTTGGCTCGCCAGCATTCAACAAGGATTTGGACGAGCAGGAAGTGGTGCGGAAAGAGCAGAAGTTCGCCCAGCTTGTTGAGCAGTATGGATCGGCTGAAAAGGCCATTGCTAAGCTCACCGAGGAAGAACTTCAGTTGCTCAAGATCCAGGAAGAAGCACAGAATTCCGATCTGAGCTGCCTGCCCACCGTTCGCGTTAATGATATTTCCAGAGAGAAGGAGCGCAAGCCTGTGCGTGAATCTAAAATCGAAGACATCGACGTTGTCTGGCGCGAGGCTCCCACCAATGGTCTCACGTATTTCCAAGCTCTGAATGCGTTTGAGGATCTGCCCGATGACCTTCGATTGCTGATGCCGTTGTTCAATGACTGTGTCATGCGCTTGGGCACTGCGAATAAGTCCATGGAGGAATGGGAGGACTTGATCAAGTTGAAGACCGGTGGTATCTCCACCTCTTCTTTCCATGTGTCATCTCCTACCGAACTGGGCAAATTCAAAGAAGGTCTTAATTTCTCTGGCTTTGCTCTGGACAAGAACATTCCGGATATGCTTGAGATGCTCTCGACTCTCGTCGCCGAGACCGACTTCACTGGGCCTTCTGCCCCGGCAATGATCCAAGAGCTATTGCGGTTGACCACCAATGGTGCTCTGGATTCTGTCGCTAGTACAGGTCACAGATTTGCGCTGAACGCAGCTGCAGCCAACCTCTCTCGCAGTTTCTGGGTTCAGGAACAGCAATCTGGACTTGCACAGTTGCAGGCCACCGCAAACCTTCTCCGCGATGCTGAGTCTTCCCCCGAACGTCTTGCAGAGCTGATCGAGAAGCTCCGTCTGATCCAGTCATTTGCCATCTCACGAACATCGAACATGCGTGTTCGCATGGTTTGTGAGCCGAATAGCGCAAGTCAGAATGAGGCTGTGCTTCAGAAATGGCTTACAGGCATGCCTCGAATCAGCTCCCCTACCTCCACCCTTGGACTCTCTGGTTCAAACTTTGGTGTGAACAAGGCTTTCTACGACATGCCCTACAAGGTCTACTACTCTGGACTGGCTATGCAGACCGTTCCATTTGTCGATCCCTCGAGTGCCCCGCTTACTGTCCTCTCGCAGCTCCTCACCCATAACTACCTTCACCCCGAAATCCGGGAGAAGGGTGGTGCTTACGGCGCAGGAGCTAGCAATGGACCCATCAAGGGTATCTTCGCCTTCACCAGCTACCGGGACCCCAACCCCCTCAACTCTATGAAAGTTTTCCAGAACAGTGGTGTTTTCGCTAGAGATCGTGCTTGGTCCGAGCGGGAGCTTGACGAAGCCAAGCTTGGAATCTTCCAGGGACTCGACGCACCAATGAGTGTTGATGAGGAAGGAACCCGCTACTTCATGAGCGGTGTCACCCACGAGATGGACCAACGCTGGAGAGAGCAGGTGCTGGACGTCACAGCCAAGGACGTGAACCAGGTCGCACAAAACTTTTTGGTTGAGGGCTCTCGACGATCAGCTTGCTTGCTGGGTGAGAAGAAGGACTGGGCTGAATCCGATGGCTGGGATTTGCGAAAGCTCTCCATGAATGTCTCGGGTGAGCCTGGTGCCGAATCCCTTGATGCTGACGCTGCTGCTGCGTCCGCTTAGCCGGATCGACCAGACTCTTCATGGTCAACGTCTTTCACGACTGCATCGGTTTTTTGACTGTCCTTTGGCGTCCGGTTTCGGAAAGGAAAATAATCTTTTGGTTCTTTTCAGGATCTCGTCGATATATCCTTGTGTACCCCATATATGTATAATATTCATGTATTCCTATCCATGTTGGCACAGACAGTCCTGTATATAAGTCTGCTTGTACAATATCTGATCCTCACTCATCCTGTCTTTTTCTTCTTTTTTTCTTTTCTTTTGACCTGAACTCTCTCAACCCACGCGCATCTCAAGAACAATAGAGCTTACCCCGTCTTCAACTTCCACCTCCATGGTTGCAGATGGCCGGACCTCCTGTCCATCAACGGACAAGGAGCAACGCGCAAGAACAAACCGGAATGTGAACCCACGACAGACCTTGATGGCTCTCGTGAGGTACACTTCCTATCTCCGTTTTTCAGACCCGCCCTGAATATTAATTTTCTGTCAGCCTACGCAGGGCGGACTAAAAACGTGAGAACATAAGTGGGTCTGAACTATACCAGTTGTTCTCGGACGTGAATGGCTGCGAATGTGAATGGCAGCCCTTCATCGTAGATCATACATATTACACAATACAATGCAGATTTGAATATTCCCTCTAATTAAGAATTCCTTCAGATGAAATATGACGGTGTACTCCCAAAAAGCACGTAGCAATCGGAGCCGAACCCCGACTTAAGATAAATCCGACTCGGCCATTTAACGTCCTTAACCCAACTCCATCAATAACATCACCATCTTCATAATCAGCCCAACCACCAAAAATGCTCTCCTTCCTTCGAACAAAAATCTCACGCACAAAAACAGTAACCAACAACCCCGTCTACTTCGACGGCGGCCGCTCCTCCATCGAATTCAAATCCCCATCAGACCGCTACCTGGTAATCAACCGATGGCCGCCAGCATCAACAGAAGCAAACAGAAACATTGCCCTACGTCCTCCCCTCCACTGGCATCGTCACCAAACAGAACAGTTCCATGTCCTGCACGGAACAGCCAAATTCATCTGTGGTGGTGAGGATGTGTTGAAAAAGGCGGGCGAGTCGATGACGATCCCCATGAAGGCGTTTCATACGTTCTGCAATGCGAGCGAATCTGAGGAGATGGTGGTTGAGTTGGTTCTTGAGCCGAAGTGGAGGAATAGAGATGAGGCATTTTTTCGTATGTGTCTTTGACTGATATAGTATCTACCTCGGTACCTACATATAAGTGTTTTGGAGCTGACAGGATAGGTAATGCGCAATCGTATCGCGATGACTGTCGCAAAGCTGGAGTCCCGCGGAGTCTCCCTCAGGTGTTGCTGTTCAACTGGGCGGGAGGTGTGGTGCTTGCTTTGCCAGGGCCGGTATTTATCGCAAGGCCATTAGGCGTGTTGATGAATTTCTTTGGCGGACTGGTACTTGGGAAGTGGATTCTGGGATACAAAGACTCGTATCCGGAATATTGTCAATCGCGATAGAGCGAGATGATTTTTTTTACTGTTGATTACGGTGATATGATAGTAGAGTAGAAGCAACCCGGCATCCCCTATCTTAAGAGGTGTGAGGTGAAGACGTATTGTGCCAGATGGTAATAGCTATTTACACCCAGTACACGCAAGATTCTGGTCTTCTCCATCCGTATCAAGTAAATTGGGTATATTAAGAAAGCAAAGGATCACATCATGAGTCATGTCGTAATATACAACGTTGTAGGTATCACCGCCCAAGATCAAAAGATCTTGTCGGTGAGCAATGGCCCGGTTCAAAAGCCGGTATTCATAAGCCTCATGTCCCAAAGAAAAGTGGTTTGACCTGCAAACCAAAAGAGTATAGAGCTGGCGGTGATCTTGTGGAATCTCGCCTAGATGCCTGTCTGTTCAACGGGAAAGAAAACTAAAACTATAGATTCTAGCTTTCCCAGGAATGATTGAGATGAAAGTGTAAAGATCTCATCTCAAGCCACTGTCCAGTCTCGATTTACTGTGACGAATTGTCTCCATTAGCACCAGGTTGGACTGAACGTTCAGTAAGTCCCAGGTGTGGACGATCTGTTGGCGACGGTGTCAGCGGAAATGGTGGAAAAGGTTCCGTTTGCGAATGATGATCCGCGGATTCTCTTTCGCCTGCAGACTCAAGGGGTGTCTGGCCGGGAGACGAGGAATAAACAGCCTCTGTTGCACTCGGAGACCGTGCTGAGAGAGATGGTGATGCCGACTAAATGAGTTTTCTGGTTAACCTTGAAGGCTATCAACAGGTGCTGACTCGTCGCATACCTTGTTATTCTCTGGATCAAATCCCCGCGTTACAGCCAGCTTGTGTGCTGCTAGTCGTTTCCTCACAATTTCCGACTCCTCTTGAAGAGCTGCTCGCTCGTCCTCTTTCTGCAAATCGGCCAGGGAAGGTGCTTCGATATCACGAGTGACTTCCACAGAATGCGGGGACTTCAATCGAGTGCTCTTCTTTTTCATCTTCGACTCCCGTGAGGCAGATGTCTTCAAACTTGGAGTTCCCGATGCAGACCTCAAATACCCGGGTCTGCCTCCTAGTTGGTCATCTGAATCCAATCCAGTTCCCCGACGACTGCCTAGAGCCATGGCAAACTCGTCATCCAAAGGAACCGCATCTTCTTCCTCGTCACTAGGGAACAGATCCCCTCGTGAGCTCAACGAATTGGTGGTTTCACGTGAAGATTGTGTCTCGCTCCGATACCTCCCATTCTTTCCGTTGGAAGCCTGTCCCTCGATCTCATCATCCTCCATAAGCGGCTCATCTTCATATGCATGTCGCCGGAGCCCTTTGGGATGCTCTTGCAGATCAGCAGCGGACGGTCGGTACTTTATCCCTCGCGCCCCAAATCGCCACGGGAAACGCTCCAGAAAGCCCAGGAAAGACGAGCTAGGTATAACTGTAGGGTCATCACGAGTATCGGGGACAAGCACACTGTTCTTCCTCCTTGCGCCACGAGTGCCGTAGCTCATGTTCCGCGGCCTTCGGGGTTGCTCGGAGGTCCCACGGGCCAGACCACTTCCTGCCAGCAGACGATCGAGCTCATCCGTACCCCAACCTAACAGGCTGCCGTTGGCAACGTCATTGTCCCAGTCATCGTAGAAATCGAAATTGGCTTCTGCACGACCACGTCTTCGACGTCGAAGCTGCTCCTCACGGCTAGGAAGACAGGGTGCGGCGCATGCGTAGAGGCAATTTCCGACGGACGCAAAGCATGGTGAGAGATAATTATGAGATAAGGTGTACAGGCCTTCTTGGGCAGTTTCGTTTGCAGATTCGAGGTTGTGAGAGATTTGATTAATCGTTTGACGGATTCGAGGATCTCTTGATCGCATCATTCTGGATTAGAAGGATTAATTATTACAGTGTACTCTGTAGGTAGTGAGATGCGGTCGGCCACGCAGTGGAGAGGGGGTGTCTGCGCCAGTCACTTCGTCCACCTGGTTCACGACATTGGATTGGCGATGAAACTGAGCTCTGAGGTTAATGCTCTCTTTCAGTTCCAAGATAATGACAGAGTGTCTGGATGGAGAAAATGTCGTCGAACCTCCCCATACTTTGTCGCAGGAAGAACGCCCGCCTCCACGATGTCATTTCGGCCTCAGGCGTGGAGGGTGGTTAGTCAGCGCGCACGTGCCGATCACGAGTTTGTCTGGGGTAGAAAGAAAAAGAGAGACAAGATCAAAGCAACTGAAGGGACTGACATTCTGGAAGGCTTTTTTCGCATTCAGGAACTAATCTACTCTCGCTAATCTTACTCTACGCGTCTTGCGGTCAATTGGTGACCATGGTCTACTATATCCGATTTCTCAAAACTCCCCGAATCCAGAAACAAAAGGCCGCATCTCTCACCATCTCAGCTCTTATTTGCATCACCACGGATTTGGGGGATTCATTCCTTGCTGAAGATGTGGAATTATTTGCGACCCTAAGCGTCAATCAGACGGAAAAAATTCTGTATCAGGAGAAATTGAAATGGACGGCAGGCAAACGAGAACTGCCCATCTCATTGGGACCGTTTCCTGCACAACTTTCCCAACACACCGTGGTCCTTGGAGTCAGTGCTTCTGATCCTCGACAGCCGCATTCATCCTCAATAGATCATCTACTGGGAAAGAAGGGTGTACAAGTACCGCTAGTAATTTCAGGCTGGAGTGCACCCTTTGGAGGTTCGGAGGCATTGGTGGCCGAAAAGCTGGTCGAAAGGCGCTTTGGCCCTAAGGACCGATTGGATCTGAAGATATGGGAGGAAACAGGAAACAGCATTGCCCGGCACATCTGGTGAGACACCATATCCCCCCGCCTCTTATCTACAGTTCTAAAAACAGATCGTGGTTGTTTTTCCCTCAGGGATGCGGCCCTCGCATCAGTCATGTATATCCAGCAGGCAATTCAAAGCGGCCCAGACACCGCGGGGCCATTGCAGGGGCTTTTACAGAACCAACGCAGCTCACCCCTCCATGTCATCGAGTTGGGCTCAGGATGTGGCATTGTAGGCATTGCCTTGGCACAGTTGCTGTCTCGGTGCTCAGTTTTGCTCACAGACCTTCCCGAAGTCGAGGAAATTGTAAGGCAGAATATCGCTGCGACCAGCCCAACCCGGTCGTCTGAAATTGAGTATCAAACCCTTGACTGGGACGAGAAGGTCCCGGAGGACCTGTTTCCCGACGGTCCAATTGACTTGATTCTTATCTCGGATTGCACGTACAATGCAGACAGCCTTCCCGCGCTGGTCTCCGTACTGGATCAATTGATGCACATGTCCCCGGATGCCATTGTTTTAGTGGCGCTGAAACGACGACATGATAGTGAGACCATCTTCTTTGACTTGATGCAGACTGCGGGGTTCCGTAACCTGCACCAGGACAGCATGGAGCTTCCGTCGCAACATGCACAGGTAGATCGCATTGAATTGTATTGCTATGGGAGACATCCCTCGACACGGCCAACCGTTGCCTAAAATAATCACCATTTCATTCGCCATACATGAGTCATTATTCAAGTTCAGCTGCTGTTCAGGTGTGGCTGAGATTTCCCTCTGTTGGCCCGTGCCAGATGGATGTGGCAATACGATCCTTTGGTGTGTATTCGACACTAGGGTCCGGTTCAACAACGTCATGTCAGGACCTTGTATCGTTTATTACATGGAATCAACCACAGTGCCCAGAATCAGAAAATAGTATACGAAGTCCAGCATTTTCTCTTTTTGATCATCAGGGGAAGTGGACGATGAGTGGCTGATGGTGACCGCTTTTCGAGTCATCAAGAGCCAGACTCTTCCATTGCAGCCTCAAGAGACAGGTCGATAAATGGAATGATATAAGCTCAGCATCTGCACAACATTCGACGGGATTCTAGCAAATGAGAGAGATCATCCATCTGCATGACCACGCACATCCGACCACATTATGCATACATTGTATCGTGGTAAACTCGAAACTCTGCCGATCGAAAAGGCTGGCTGAATAAATGACGATGATAATACGGACCTAGGTTATGGATTGGATGTATCATGTATGTAAAAATCTGTCCCAGGACACAGTGTGACTGTGACGAAAGCGAGGGACCTCCCAACCATTGTTTAGGCTGGACATCCACTGAGGAACCCTTCCGTCCCGCGGATGCCGTAAGCCCGCGAATCCGGTGAGCTCTTTTTTTCTTCCCCACGAGACCAATTGGGCCTTCCATCGTCATATCCATCCGTCTTTTTTGCATCCTGTCGTCCTTCTGTCATCAGAGATTCCAGGTAAGTCGTTTTTATTGTGGTTCTTTCTTACTGTTGTTGCTTCTATTCCTTGTTTTCTGCTTTGGCCACGGCAGCCTAGAGTGTGTCTGGTCTCTTTTCCACCGCCCCTCACGTCTAGCCACAGTGCCCTTTGCCCTAAGCTTCACACGAGGCCGTCGTCAAAAATCTCTGCACGCACCTCGTCCCCTACCCAACACCACCCCCCTGTTCATCCTTAAATAAATGCCTCGTCCATTCTGGCCGAATAATTGAGAGCATATATAACTGACCGTTCCTCGCTCGTGTCAGGGTCGAATAATTCCCTCTTACTATTCAACTCCCCTATTCTTTGTCCGACCCAGCCTTTGGACTCGATCGTTCCAAAGGCACCAGCTCACCACGGCTCTCGTAGCCTCCAACTTAGTCCTTCGTCAAATTGTATCTCCTCGACGCCCCCGTCACACTCTTAACAACATTCCACCTCCTGCTGCTATCGACTCCCGAGCCTTCGTTCCGTGCGCCATTTTTTAACCCATTGACGCCCGTCGACCATATCCCCTCACTCTCTGAGCTGCCGCATAGGACTTCTCTGAAGGTTCTTCCTCTTAAGGAGGAAGGGTCTAGGAGGCTTGGTCCAGTCAACCTAGGTTGCGAATCATTTCGTCCTCCTTAACACGCAGTCGCGTAAACAACAATCTCTCTTTTTTTTCAACTTCTACTTTTCAAATCCCGTTCCTTGTGCTCGTCGCAGCGCACATGGTTATGGCACCGACTGCGTGTGTTCCCGTTGAACCAGTATGCTTGACAACAAAACATTGTCAAGACAAAATCGACTATAGTCGTGATGACAATAGTCTTGTCAATATCGCTGGAGGGGACGAGCCTTCGCAAGCCAGGTTGGCTGCCAAGGCCCTTGTCTTGAATGTTTTGAAGAAACGCGCCGCCGAGGTCAATACCGACCACTGCGGCCCCGGAGACGAGGATGCGTTCTATGTGGCAGACATGGGTGAGGTCTACCGCCAGCATCTGCGCTGGAAATTGAACTTGGGTCGCGTCAAACCCTTTTTCGGTAGGTCTTGCCTTGTCTTTGGTAATCGCCACTCGTGGGATTCGAGCTAACCTGAAAACAGCCGTCAAGTGCAACCCCGACCCAGAGGTTATCCGTCTCATGGCTCAACTTGGAAACGGTTTCGACTGTGCTTCCAAGACGGAGATTGACCTGGCTCTCGGGTCAGGCGTCGATCCAAGCCGCATCATCTATGCGCAGCCCTGCAAGACCAAGTCCTACCTGCGCTATGCTTCCAGGATGGGTGTCAAGCAGATGACCTTTGACAATGCCGACGAGCTGTACAAGATCAAGGCCAACTTCCCCGGTGCGGAGCTTTACCTGCGCATCCTGACAGACGACTCTACCAGTCTGTGCCGCCTGAGCATGAAGTTTGGCGCTTCTATGGATGTTGCCCGCCCGCTCCTCGAACTGGCCTACCAGTTAGAGCTCAAGGTTGTTGGCGTCAGCTTCCACGTCGGCTCGGGAGCCGAGGATCCTCGGGCATTCCTCAAGGCTGTTCAAGATGCGCGTTTGGTCTTTGACCAGGCGACGGAAGTCGGCCACGAGCTTCACACTTTGGATGTTGGTGGTGGCTTCAGTCAGGATACCTTTGAGAAATTCGCTGGCATCCTCGGCGAAGCATTGGACACCTACTTCCCTCCCAACATTCGCATCATTGCTGAGCCTGGCCGGTACTACGTGGCCAATGCTTTTACACTAGCAGCGAACGTGATTGCTCGTCGCGATGTGCCGGACATCGAGGACCCGTCGAACGACTCCTACATGCTATATCTCAACGACGGTGTCTATGGCAATTTCTCGAACATCATCTTCGACCATCAGCACCCAGTGGCGCAGATTCTTACTTGCGCAGGAGATCCCAGTGCATGCGCTCCGAATGTTGCGACTTCGGAAGGCGTTTCCTACTCCATCTGGGGCCCCACCTGTGATGGCATTGATGTTATCACCCAGAGCATCAAGCTGCCTGGTCTGTTGGATGTGGGCGATTGGCTCTACTTTGAGGAGATGGGAGCCTACACCAAGTGTAGCGCCACCCGATTCAACGGGTTCTCCGACAACCACGAGGTGATTTACATCTCCAGTGAGCCCGGAGCTTCTGCCTTGCTAGAATATTAGCATGTTTTGTTTTCTTTTCTTTTCACTTGTATTGTCGATCTGTCTTTACTCTTTTGTTCATGTCGATCTTTGATATTTGTTTGACTCGAATAGAGTAGTTGCAATGTTTGAACTTGTCCATTACTTAATGATAGGCCCGTTAACATTGTGAACTTTGTTTATTTATGCCGTTTCAGCCTGAGATTCCTGTCTTTCATACAAGGTAGAGGTGATTAGCGCATTCATTTTGCATAGATTTATATAGATGCATGTATCATTAAGTGTAAGGGTGGCATGTGAGCACGGACATTATATGATTCAATTGAATTTCCAGTCGCAATGTATTGATGACGTCACTCATAAAGATTCTGTAAGGGGTAGATGCAGTCTATCTCAATAATATCTACTCTACTCTACTCTACTTCTAACCAAGTAAACTTATATACACAGCACCGCTTCGTATCCGCATCAAGTCACGATGCGACAAAACAACCCACATCGCGCCATGGAGCCAGCTCCAATTCATGCATGCATATAACATGTTAGATAAATCTAGACCAGGCGCTCCACGACCAATTCGGCCTCTTCGTTGGCCTCGGCGACTTGCACCAGACCACCGGCCTCGAGCTTCTTCTTCCACTTGGCGGATTCGTAGCGGGCCAGGATTAAAGTCATGCGGGCTACGACGCTGGGGTCTGCGGACTCGGCGACAGCGGCGGAGGGGGTGAAGGTCCAGCGACCAAAGGCCCAGTTGAGAATGTGATATTGGGTTGGACCGGTTTCGGTGGATGAAGCTGAGGCCGGGGTGGCTTTTTCACCGTTGGTATTCTCTGATGAGTCGGCTGGGGGCGTTTCTGTAGAGCAGCGGAGAATGCCTTTGATGCGGTAGACTTCTTCCTTGGCGGCGGAGAGAAGGAGATGTTCGAGGGAGGAGACGTTGACGGTCCTGTGAGGCTGTGTGGATTTGAGGGTCACCGAGAGAACCTCGACTTCGGACTGATGGTTGTCCTTGTGGTCGTGGTCGTGGTCGTGGTGGTCTGTAAGACGCAGGGCATCGGCGCCGTCTTCCTTTGCGAACAACGCCCCGTCAATGCCCAGCAAGACATCCTTATCCACGCGACCCTTGTTCGACTTCACCCACGGTGTCTCGACCTCCAAATCGCCAACCCGGTCCAAGCAATCATCGAACCGCCTCTCCGGCACCTCCTCCCACTTGTTGAAGATGATGAGATCCGTGTACTTGGCCTGCAGTTTCGCCGTGTAGGAGGTATCTTCGTAGCCCTCCCAGTTCTCCACATCTATAACACTAATGACACCATCCAGCACAAACGCACCACCCTGTTCCCGCGCAAGTCGGTTCACCTCCATCGCCAGTGTAGCGGGGAAGGCACTGCCACTAGTCTCGATGACAATACGGTCTGGTTTAACCTCAGCGCGGAGCTGGTCGAGGGCATCGCTGAGCTGTCCAACGAGATTGCAGCAGATGCAGCCATTGAGGAGTTCGCGGACGCCGGAGATGGATTGGGTGGAGGCTAGTTGGGAGTCGATAGCGACGTCGCCGAATTCGTTCTTCAGAAGGGCCAGACGGTAGTCTTTGGGGAGTTGGGGGATGAGGTTGAGGAGGAGAGTGGTTTTTCCTGATCCCAGGAAACCAGTGACGATGGTAACTGGGATAGGAGACATGGTGATGAGGATAGCGACAGCCAATTCTATACAACACCAACACAGACAGACATGAAGCAAAAGAAGTTGAATCCAATTCGATCACCGGCGGTTATCGGCGATAGCGGCGGGGCAGTGCGCTAGGCCGGATTCGGCGAAGCCCTAATTCGGTGAATGTTTTTATAACAATTTATATATTACTTACCATTTACTTTCTACTATTTATTTGATTAATATATATATTGGTTTGTTTAGAGAGTCTATACTATATTAAAACAAATAGTACGTGTTGTGTTGTGGGTAGTTGTATGGCGTTGAATAGCATCAAGTCAGTCTCAACTACATCTATCAGATAATGTCCCTATCAATATAAATGTATATTAAATAGTCATGATAGATATCACATTCATATGATATTCTATAAATGTAGACACATGTACATACATCTGGGAAGAGTACCTCCGTAACTACCGGTTTGCCTCTGCCGAGTCTATTACATCAGTCTGCTCCAAATTTTCAGCCCAACGCTGATCATTCTATCTCGAGTAACTGTAAATCAATCCATTTATTCAATCATTCATCTCCTAATCAATCAGAATCATCCGTTATTGTTCATTGTCCAGGGCACGTTCTCATCTCCACTGCTGCTCCATAAGGCTGACGATGATATCATCCACTCCGTTGATGTCATCTGCCCTACAGCATCAGATTTATTAGATCCGATCGACCATCTTCACAGTTCACCCCTTTCTCCTCATCTATAATCCACTCATGCATGATAGTCAATATATTCCATCCATCATGACCTCCCCAAATGACTCGATAAACGAACAATCATCCCAGACATCCACCGACTCCAGCAGCAGTTTCGTACAAGACATGAGACGGCGCCTGGGAAGCTCTGCCTACGGAAGTGCCATTATCGACTTTGGAAACAACGTTAGCATTCTCGCGGAAGAATCATATCACGATATTAGAAATCGAGTCGATGGGGTCTCTGCTAGTGATGTTGTCCAGAATATTCGAGGGAGGATCCAGTCGTTCACATCTGGAGATCAGCAGGGGAGGGAGGATACTCCAGAACAGGGTTCGTACGATTGTTTATTGGGTCATTTGTATGTTCCCTCTTCGTAAATGATGCTAATATACACGATGATAGACACTAGGCCTGATGCTGAAGAGATCGAACGCATTGATAATATGGACAGAGAGAGAATCGTGGAGTATCTCCAGGAAAGGCACAAAAGTACCGCTCAACGACCTACCACGAATTAACGAAATCTATTATATCAATTCCAAATTATATCCAACGTAGACTGTTTCAGTATAGTACAAGTGAAGAAATACATCTACAACAACGCCCGGAATCCATTGTCCAACCTCCGCTGCAGCCCCAGGAAGTCTACCACCTGGCCCAAGTGATCAATGCCCCAGAATCCTTCTGTCTTGCCCTGGGCGTTGGTGCATTCAAACCAGGGAAGGCCAAAGGCACCATCCTTGAATGCCCGGTCTGTGTTGGAGGCCACAAGGGCCTTGATTTCTGGTTCTTTGGTCTGTCACTCTGTTAGCATGGCAGTTCCTATCTGTAAACCAATCCAGATAAGAGATGCTTACAGCTTTGATTATTGCGTCTGCATCATTCTTTCCCAGTACCCTTTCTAGGACAGCTGCGAGTGCTGCTCCTTGTCCAACCTTCATATTACCATGAATCCAGATTGAACGATATAATTCCTCGGTGACACCGAGGAGCTTTTCGGGGATTCTCTGGTTGATGGCACATAGAGCACGCTGTGCTTCCAGTGTCATTGGTGGAAAGTCTTCAGGGAAATGCTTGATCATGGGGACGTCGAAATAACGAGCCCAACGGTCCCGTTCCTGGTTAAGCCATGCATCTTTGTCTGAATCCTCAAGATCAGTTGGACAATTCTCTGTTGGAAAGGCCACCATGGGTGAATCTCACTCTTGATCTTGATAGGGGGAGTGTTTCCACAGGCATTCATCAAACCGCCCAGAAAGATTGGCACATAGCTAATTTCACATTGGGCAAATACGGGAGATTTCTGGAATAGTCAGCGAGTGTCTTAGTAGTCCAATATATGGGCTCAATTGAGGTTCAAGAGCTGTTCACTTACTCGCAATACATGGAAAGCGAGATAGGCAAACGGACTGACAATGTCGAAGTACAGTGTGATTTTGGCCATTATTGCGGTGCAGACAAGATGCCAATGAATTCGAGTATCTCTCGTCTAATTAGTCTCCAAATTCTCAACAGATAAAAGTCACTGGATGCTCTTGCAGTGGTTTGAAGCTGAACTGCTAGCAAAGACCCCCGCAGACTGTCTGCTGAGTCAGCATCCCAGTCCCGAGGTCGTCGGCTCAACACTCTCTCCATCTGATCTTCATCGCTTCTCCATCTTCTCCAACTATCTATTCAGGATACTGCTTTATAACCTGAGAGATCTCAAGATGCGTGCAAAGATCCTGAAACAATATCTATTTACACGGTGCCAATGCGGTTGATGATTCCTACACTACTCTCCGTGCTTTCCACTTGGACACAGGAAATGCAAAGGAAACTGCGAGATGCTCGTTCATTAAGAAATCATGCTGGATTGCTAACCAAAGAATTTCAACTTACTTGCAAACCTTACAGTGCTTCACTTATTTCATTGTTTATTTGGACGTATAGTCTATCATTCTATTCACAGACATGTCGAACCTCTCCACAGACTCGTCAAGTGACAAAGAAAACGCGTCTCCCGATATGCCCAAAGTAAACAGTGCCTCATCATCTGGATCTATCCATTTTCCCGTGTTTGCTGGTGACTTTGAGGATGAATTGGACTGGAGATTCTTCCAAGACTCCATTTCCAAAAGACGTCGGCAAGGTGTATACCGCCATCGACCTCCCGTGTGGTGTCTGGGGCCGCGTCCAAACCAGGAACTCTCTGCTACATCTGAAGGCTGCAGTCTAGTCTGTGATGGAAGTGAAGAGGATGCCTGCGAGAATGACTCTCGTATCGAGGAACCCGATCATCGCCATCTATGCATTCCGTTCTAGGGACACCACTGACTTGAAGCCGTACACTGGTCAACATACGAGATGCGATTATCCGGGTATTCTCAAGTCGAACAAATCAATGCATCTGACTGCAAACTGGGCGCCGGAAATATTATCTGAGGTGGGGCCCGCTGCAACAAATGTTCAAGCTCCTGCAAATGTTTCCCTGTCAGAGACAAGCCCAGAAATTCCAGTGCTAGTGAGAACCAAAGATGTATTTTGATATGGCTCACCCTAATTATTATTCCAGAAAGCCCCAGGCCGCGAAAGTTATACGAAGAGTCGATGGGACTTGACTCCCACGGAGGTCGTCGATGTGTCCAACTTCGAGTGGTCATTGAAGAGGAGTTTACCAAATCGATCATCCCTACGTCGTTCATTTCGCCAGACGAAAGCGGGCCTTTGCACACGACTACAATCATACAAGGATATCCGACTAGGAGAAGGCGAGAAGTGGGCAATCCAGGAAGGATCGCTTGTAGTTTGCATCGACCCATTATACACTCATTTGGATCGCAAGGAACGGCATCCAGATGAATTTGAATTTGCCACTGGCGACTTCTATATTGTTTGCCGTTTATATGCTGACCTGTGGGCTCTTTGTGCGAAGGTATCTCTTGCACCTCACTCGGAAAGCCATTACGACGGAGTTAGCGATAACTTTGATACGCATTTTGCATTTCTTCCTCTTTGCACTTTGACACTGGCAGCAAATCTCAGTGCCTTCATGAAAAGATGCTCCGGGTATACTAAAAGCTTCCAACAGGATATAAGGTATCCTGGTAACGGACTCCCTGTCACCCCTCCAGAGCGTTCTCACAGTCTTAATGCAAGCAAGCAGATTTTTCAAACGAACACACTGCAAATGGAAATGCCACCCATTATTCTCGATGCTCGAAGTCATTTTGCCGCAGATGAAACAGAGAGGGACTTTGTTCCTCTTGACTCTACCTTGGAGCCACTATTCTCTAGGTTTGGGGGTCGGAGGGAACGCGTGCATCAACTTGGAAGACGCATGTCTCTTCGGAAACTCTGGTACGGTGCAAAAAATCCCGAATTACGATTGGAGAGTGAGATAGATGGTGTAGTTCGATCTAGGCATGGCTCATCTTTTTCATCCCAAGGCCGAAATTCCCAGGGGTGTGAGGTTGGTCAGAGTCCACGCCAAATACCCAGAAGAAAAGAGAGTTCTTCAACAAGTCAGAGGCCTAGGTGGCTACGTGGAACCTCGATTCGAAATCAAGTCAGAGGGCAACGGAGTATACGCAATTTTATTTCCAATGGAAGCGATTGGTTACGGGGCAATTCACGTAGCAGCTCCACTGGATCAGATCCTATGTGCTATTGAATCCTCCGCAAAGGTTTACTTCCATAACAGACTCTACATAATCTTTTCAGGGTTGAAGTTATTCATGGTTTGATTCCATTCACAGAGAACCAGCCAGGAGTGCAAACAATGGCAAATACTCTGAGCATCTAGTATAACATGGACGTTCTTGGTTATTCTTGGGAGCTCCTTGAACATTCTGTTGCATCACATACTCCTCATTATGAGGTCACTTTGGGGCGCTGTTATCTCCTTTAGCCACCTATACTGTTAGAGGCCAATACTTATGGATCAAATATAAAAGTTTCCACAATCATTCAGTTTCCGATCTTAAACCAAAGAACACCCTATTATACTAATTTATAGCACAAATCTTTGCATTAGTATGTCTATTCGATCTGCCCACCCACCTGCCGAAGAGGTAGACTTCAGGCCAGATGACGAGCAACAACAAGACCAGAGCATCTCAAACATCGACCGTGATATCATGGGAGTCACCAGTCGTGGCAGAGCGCCTCGAGTTTCACGCCGTCGACGATCCGAGTACGCTCGATCCTGAACACGATCAAAGTCTCGACCTCGCAAGGGCTTGACAGGATCCAGGAATCGGTCCAGCTCGCGGCATTAATCTAGTCGGTGGATATACTATATATACCTTGTGAAATGCTCTGTTTATAGTTATGGGATGGAGTGACTAGGGCTGGGGGTACATAAAATGCGTGTGTATAGTATTATGCATGATAAAAGTGCAGAAATTCGTGAATTCCGTTTTGTTTTGAATTTTTATGGTAAAACATTATTTGATAAAAGTCAGCACGAGTTTGGATTTGGTTTAGATAGTAAGATCAAATGGATTTCAATGTTGATGATACTAAATTTTAATTTCGCGTATACCAATGTCGAACATATATATGCGTGAACCATAAACAAAACCCCCCACCACAAATGCAACACGAGAGATAAAGCAAAATGAAGCACTAACACCCCTCTCTCACCATGATCTCTTCCTCACCGTCTCTTGCGTAGTTTGCCGCGACGGAGATTCTCAGAACTCGCGTGACGGGCAATCGTCGGCTCTTGTTCCGATGAAAGGGACTCGTCTAGATGCTCATAGAATCTAGAGGAGCGTGGAACCTGTCTGAGGCTCATTTCCCCCTTTTTCGACCTAGGTTCAGGCCGGGCCTCGCTGTTGATTCTGTCCTCCGGATCATCGCCCTTGGTGAATCTCTCTAGGTCGTCTTCGTCTTTGAAAAAGGGCCAGCGCACGACGTTGATTGACTCTGGGTGGAGGTGGACGCTCGCAGATGATAGAGACGAGTCAGAGTGCGGGGGACCATCATCATCATCGTTGACTGTGGGTGAAAGAAGCGGATCACGAGCTCGATGAAGCTGTGACGATCCGTGAAGTTGTCTAGGCCGCTCATGGGGATCACCTACCTCCACATCCTTGTATAGCGGATAATCTTGATCATTGCGCAGATCAAGATTACAGAGGACCGTCTGACCAATCTCAGCGTATGGGGTACCCGCATCGGCCATTTCTGTCACTGCACATTCGAAGATCCTGTCGCGGTGATATAGGACGTTTTCGAGGAACATACCAATCTCACATGCCGTCAGACCGGCTTGAACCAGCGAGACTAGTATTTCTGGTAGCACCAGTGCCTCGTCAAAGCTCCATTCACCGAGATTGTCATCTTGTTCCTGTGAGTTGGAAGATGACGCAGGGCTGTCGTTTGGGGGCGTCAAAGGAGCGGTGGAGTTTGAGACGACGCTCGATGGTCTTGACTGTGATGGGAGGTGGTGCTGTATCCGGGCACGCAGGGATTCAGATAGAGTCTGAAGACGCTCAGTTAGTGGGTTGCGATCGAGACGGATGGCGTTGGACCTTCGGAGTCCACTTACTGGAGTGCCAGGTCGCTGGACGGGCACAGATCTTGCGTGGAAGGGTGGTGTGGTGGGTTCGAGGATTTGTTTCTTGTTAGGCTCCGCAGGCCTTTTGTCAAAAGGACGTTCGGGCATTTTGGAAATGGGGTTTGGATTGAAGATAGTAAAGTGGGTTGTCCAGCAGATGTAGATTGAAGAGCTTTGGATGGAATTGATGATCTTTGGATGTTCTCTCTTAGAGGAATGTGATCGTGATGGGAAAGACCAGGAGATTGTGGTCTACGGCCTGGTATTTATATGTAGAGAAAGTCTTCCAATGAGACAGAAAACAAAGGAATAGACCTGGTGGCTTTGTTATCTTTCTTTGTCCCATTGTCAAGGAATGACATTCATTAACGTGATCATAGCCTTTCATCCAGGTCTCATATCGAACAAAGGGCTTGTACGGTGATGGTACGATCCATATCAGCAGAACCTGGCGAATGGTCGATGCCGATATAGCAGTGTCTAGTCAAAGAACAATGGAAATTCATTTCCACGTTAGATATTGAAGATGAAACTACTTCAAGAGAAAGTCATTCAGCTACAGTATAAAACGAGACATATTTCCATCATGACTTACCTCAAGGGAGATACCAAACCAGCTTTTTGAGTAATGGATGTTGAAAGCGCCAAAGGTCAACAGAATGTTCATATCGACATTGATTAGTAAAACTGATAGAGAATATATACAGACATTGGAATGATTATACACAAGAATATTAATAAAAAAAATCAAGTATTAAAACATGCGCTGAAGGAAATGTGCCCAGGTATAAAGCAATCTGTCATCGACCAAAAGTGATCTTCAGAGAAGGGGTATATATGCAGGTGTAGAAGTAAACAATGTAATATCTCGTTCGAGAAAGAAAGGCATTGACGGTGCATGATTGAAAGAAAGGGGGAAAAAAATAATGCGAACGGAGAATCAGGTCGGATTTAGAGCCAAAAGACCCATCTAATACCAGAGATTGCTCCCCGGAAGACGCCGCGCAGGAGTTTGAAGGCCATGACAATCAGCCAAACCCACCACAGCATTCCAACAAGAGCCCATTCGAGCATGACAAAGCCTGTACGACGCAGCCAGCGCAGTCGCCGGCGGCGTCTGCGAAGCCCTTTGTCGAGGGTATCACTCAACTGTTTTACTGCCAGTGTACTTGTCGTATTAAGGTGGACACTCAGTTGCTCAGCATCTGCTGCGGCTGCCTGAGCACGTGGTGTAAGAGATTGTTCGACCAGAGCTTCAAGGCTGCTCAATTGTGACTTGAGAGGGGAGGAAGTCTCAGTGGGAAACCGATTCATGGATTGATGGAAGAGGTAATGCGACTTTTCGAACCGTTGCACCAAGCTCTGAGCTGCCAAGTCAAACTCATATAGTCGAGTAACCCGTGGAATGGAAGTGTTCGGGCCTAGGGAGCTTCGAAGGAACTCAGGCGGTGGGCTGCGCACACTCTCAGCACGACGAGTGATCTCTCGAGCCTTGATTCCTGAAGACAGCAGAAGAGCTCGTGGACGTTCAACTTCTCGTTTGTCGGGAATGCCGGAGTCGGCTAATGTCGTAATGCTGCGATCCGAGATGCTCCAAGTACGTGACGTCGTGCCCGACAGGGTTGGGCGCTTTTGTCGGGAAAGTGGCACTGGAGATGCTCTTGCTTGTGCAAGGCCAGTCACAGGAGGATTTGTCAGGCTGAAGGGCACAGATGGATCTTTGATTTGATGTTTTTTGTGGTGACCCCGGAGGTTATGCAGCGCACCACCAATACCAGAACCACCGGCGTGTTTATCCAGCGTATAGGTGTCGAGCTTGTTTCGTGGAGTGGCTGAAGTGTCTTGCGAGTCTTTCTCATGACCACGGGGACTATTAGTTTCAGACTCTCGGCCATGTTGTCGGGATGGAGATGTGAATGCTGGAAGCTGCCCTGGGCCTTTGGTAACTGGTTTCTCTGTGTCTTTGCGGGAGCGACTGTTCTCGTCTAAGAATGCTGGAAAATGACGTAGCAGAACCTTGGGACCTGACCTTTTATCCCCTTTGGCATCCCCTTTGACATCCTCGTTATCATCCGTAAGACTACTGTCAGATGAAACACTGGACGCGAAAGATGATTGTCGAGAGTGTGGCTGGTGATCTTTTTTCTTTATGTAATCCCCCATCTTGGATACTTCATTGCCCACCTTCCCTGCAATTTTCCCAGGCCCTTTGAAGATCCCACGTAATTTAGATTCCTGTTGGGACGAGCCTTTGGATGCTTCATGTGTTGGCTGATCTTCTTGATAAGAGGAAACTCTATCTGGGATAGGGCTTGGTTCAAGCTTTCCTACCCGATCTGAAGTGTCGGAAAGGCCGAGTGGAAGATGTTTGCGTAAGGCTTCGTTGTCCAGGGGGCTATCCTCAACGCGGTCACGAGATTCCTTAGTTCGATGTTTGCTTTTGTTCCGCTCGTGTCGATGGACGATCTTGCGGGGAAATGCTCTCTTTGACGGCGAAGGAGAGCGGCTTGACGGAGGGGATAAATTGACTGCAATGCTAGGAAAATATCCGGGGTGAGCAGCAGGGGAATTGGGTGCTGTACTGTCCATTGCATCCAAGGACATCCGTGGGATAGATGGGTCTTCATAACTCGCTACGGAAGACATGGATGCTCTCTTCTCATCATGCTTTGCCCAGCCAGATCGATAAGAAGACGGGCCAGAGCTTTGTGCCGGCATTTGATTTGGGTCATCGTCATTGTCCTCTTCTGGGAGCGGACTTGGCCCCTTTGCTCGGGAGGCATGGGGGCTTGGGAGCCGGTGTTTCCCTGAGAACTGAGGGCTATCCATGTGGGAATTCCAGTAAGAGCGAGAATCTTTATCATAGGAGTGTCTATCGTCCGCAATAGACATGTTGGAGGAACTGATTGACCGCTTCCTGGTTTTATGGCGCCCGAAGTCCGTGTCTTTTGTAGACACACTGCTGCTAGGCACAGCGTTCGAGGGGCTGCTATACCTGTATAGTTGTCGGCCCCGCGAGACATTTTTAGACACCTTTGAAGCCCCATGTTGAGAGTCAGAAAAAGAGGTATGAGACGCAGGCTGTCCTGTGTCAACCGAATCACGATTCGCCAAGTTCTGTCCTGTTTGAGGGTTGACATCAGGAGAAACTAGGTCTCCTGGGTCTGGGTACAGATGATTGCCATCTTTATCAACAATCTTGCTTTTGTTCTGAGGGTCTTCCGTCCATGCAGCATCGCAGAGAAGTTCGGCCGGCGGAATTGCCCAGTCGAATCGAGGCCTGCGCGCCTTGACACTGCCAGTCCGACTGACACGCCTCAAGCTGGATGGGGGAGAACCCGCGAACATTTCCACATCTTCTGACCCTCTTGGAGAGGTTGGTGTTTCCCCTAATTGAAAGGTTGGGAGGCTCAGGCACTCGAAGGGGCTATGAGTATGGTGGCTGTATTGCCCCTCGACATTGTTGATCCATTCATGAACTTTTCGAACATCATCCCAGCCCTCTGCCTCTGTATTGATGGGTCGCTTCTCTCGGAATCTGACTTTGCGATTGCGAATAGACTGAAGAGGATTGTACACACGGTGTGAATGGGCCCGGTTACTTTGCCCTGATGGAGCAGCTGATGCAGTGTCTATGGCACGCTGCTTGAGAGGAGGCAAAGAAGGAAGTAGCCGTAGATACTCGGAGAACAATTCGAAATGACGACGAGCCTTTTCAGCTCGAGCCAACGTGCTATCCGAAAACTCGTATGACAGCGCATCGTTACCAGCAGTGTTGGGTAGTAAATTCAACACGGAAGTAGGCTCATTTAGTCCAGGTCGTGCACCTGGGTCATCAAGAGACCTATGTGCCTGAGGAGCACGCTGTCCAACGCTTCCCACAGCAGCTGGCGCAACATATGGAACAGATGAAGGACCAGAAGCAGCCCATCGTCCAGAAACACGGTGTGAGGCGGAACGGCCCAGACTGTTTCTTTTCCTAGAGTCGCTCAAATTCAAAGCCAGATTGACAATTTGAAGAGAGTCCTTGTCCAAGCCTATCTCTGCTGGGTCTGCGTCTGTCGTTTCTGCTTCATGGGAGTCTCGTTGCTGATACACATCCGACGGGCTCGATGGAGACTGTTGAAAAGCTTCAGACCCTGCAGTGCCAGTAACAGACGCATTTTCTCCCTGGGAATTCCTATGGCGGCTCCATGGAAACCGTGACTTCTTCTTAGGTGCCGCGATGTCAGGTTCGGGGGCGCCGCGCTTCTCCTTGCGATCGGCGGGTTCCGATCGACGGGGGCGATGACCAGCTCTGAAGCTCCTCGATGACCTTGGCATAAATGAAGAGTCAAGTAAGAAGCCACTTGAGCTCGGTGCCCTGCGCGGATGATTTTGAGCCCCATCTCGAGAGCTGCTGCCGAGTGTACTACCCTCAAGCTCTCCGCTCGCTCGACCTTCGTTCATTTGTAAGTCTGCCCTCCGATCAGTCCTGCCATCCGAATGAAATCGACGTGAAAGGAGATTTGCTGAAATTTCCGGTTTCTTTTCGTCCACCGTAGACCTGGGATATGGCGTGTTGGACGCAGTCTGCTGCAACATCCGAGTCGAAGGGACGGCAGAGGTGTCAGTCCCGCCAGATAGAAGAGGGACGTGGGTTGATGACAAATAGAACCATGGAGGCAGTCTGGGCGATTAGAAGAGTTGATGAATATCCCACCAAAGACAGGAAGCCGTAACGAACCACAGAGATGGACGTACCATCACTGCCGCAATGCCTTGAAGACTATCTCCAGCAACGGCCAGATGCATCATTGCGGGAGTAGCACGTGCAGATGCAAACATGGCAAACACTCCTATATTGCCACTGATAATCACCCCTGTCTGCAGAAAATATAGAAAAAGTTCTGCGCTGCTCTGAGGTAAGGATAATGAATAGCAAGCACAAGGGCTATTTATGGATTGATAATTATAGAGAAAAGACGTGGACAAAGAAAATATCTAGCATTGGGTCTAACAACGCAGAAGTACAACTAGAGGTACAAATCTTGTAGATAGGAAAATTTACGGGAAACAAGAGCGATCGCTGGTGTCATTTTGTCTATTCAACTCTCAGGCACTGGAGTCGAGCCTCTGTCTCAATCACCTAGAAAATGAATGTTAGCTTCGCCATAACACGTGGTCGTGGGGAGAGAAACTTACCTCGAGAGCCTGTTTTACCTCGAGAACCCTGCGCACATCACCGAGCCAGTCCTTGCTCAGAATCTTAGCCCAGCCCTGGAGAGAGTTCATCTCCCGAGCAGCGGAATCAAGGTTACCCTGCTTCAAGAGGTTCTCAGTCCGGGTGAGAACACTCTCAACATCATCACCGCCGTCGGCACCGTCCTTCTTCAGCATGACCTTGCTCAGGACAAAGCTGGCAGCGTGGCTGGCAATACCAGCATCCTCAGGCAGAAGGCTAGCCTTGCGGACCTCGTCGGCCACGCGGCGGAAGCGCTCAATGATCTGGGGGTTAGAGGGAATACCACGCTGGTAAGCGGTGGGGTTGATAGAGGCAATCGCAGCCTCAACAACCTGGTCGTCGGCAGCCAGCTCCTTCACGGCAACGAGCTCGCGGACAAACGGTCGACCAACCTCAGAGCGCTCAAGAACAGATCGGACGGCGTCGACGGCGACCTGGAGCTGCTGGGTCCTGAGGTTGGTGTCAATGACATCTCTCCAGCCGGTGGTGAGCTTCTCAAGATCGCTGACGTTCTCGGTCAGCTCATTGAGCTTGCTGAGACGTCCGTCGCGCTCTCTCTCAACCAAGTCCTTGACGTCGTGCAAGTACTTCCGGTTAAGCTCGATGGCCTGCTCAACCAGTTCATTTTGCAGGCGCTGCTCGGCGACTTCTTGAGCAATCTTCAATTCGTGGTTGATCTTTTCCTGGTAAGCACGGACCAGCTTCTCACGCTCCGCCTCGAACTCCTCGCGGAACTGAGCAGCGTCTGTGGCGCGAGCATCATCGAAACGACGGATAAGCTCCCGCGCAGACTCATCGAAGGTAGCGTGAGCCTCCTGAATCTCGTTCTGAGCAGCAGCACGTGCCTCGTTGCGGATGGCCACAATCTTCTCACCGATCTTCTCGAGCTCTTCCTTGGCCTTGGCAACGGGTCCAGAGTACTTGCCGCCATTCTCATCGGCACTGATAACAGTCACAATGTCGTTGAAGGTCTTGACCAGCTCCTGCACGACAGCTTCATCTCCCTTCTCAACCTGGGCAAGTTCGATGGTGGGTAGAGGAGCAGACTTCTTGGGCTGTTCCTTGGGCTGTTCCTTGGCCTGCTTAGTTTCCTTGGCCTTCTCAACGGCAGCGTTCTTTGCCTCAGGCTGAGCACTATCGGTCTTCATTTGCCCTTCCCCGGCCTTTTCAGTTGCACTCATGTGAGGACCCTTCTGCGACACATCAGCTCCAGAGGGCTCCTCCTCAGCAACCTTCCACGAAAGACCGCTCTTGCTGGGGATCGTAATCTTCTTGCCTTCGTCCTTTGGTACAGAGGTAAGGCGGTTCGGGTTTCTGGAGGCATTTGGGAAACGGCGGTAGAAGTCACGCTCCTCGAAGTAAAGAACAGATTCCTCGCCGTAAGGGACGTACTCGGTGAAGAAATCGTGGAAGTTGTCCGACTTCAAAGCAAGGAAGATACCACCACCGTAGGCAAATCCAGAAGTCAGGATCAGGTACAGCAGGAAGCGACGGAAGCGTCCTGTCCTGCGAGCCGGGGCGGGTGGAGGGGGCGGAGGTGTTTCGGAGCCTGCATGACACTTAGCAATTGAAGCTTTCAGGAATTCAATTTCACGTTTGAAGCTGTCGTACCTTGCTCACCGGGGGATGGAGTCTCGGGAGGCACGCTTGATTCGGTCGAAGGGGAAACGGGAGTAGGAGCACCAGGTGCGGGTGTCTTGGAATCGGCGAAGAATCTCTAAAATGTCATATAGAGCATTAATTAGCATGCTTCGGGCATCATGACGGCGCATTGCCTTCATACCTGGCCTGAGAGCCGGCTGCTTGCCCCGGCTCTAGACAGCCATTGCGACGCTGTCCGTTGGCGAGCGGGGGTTGACAGCAACTGTCGGCTCTGCACAATAGAGGAGCGCAGCATGATGAGCCGCACTACCAGAGAGAGATGCGCGGAAGGCGGATGTAGTTAGGTGGGATGGTGTTGGAGGGAAAGAAAACGCGGACCCGGGATTGGGATGATGCTTTTACGATCCGCTCCGAGGATCCTGCACCGCCTTAGTTGGCAGCTGTGGCTCAGCTCGGGAGGCTTCAGTGTGCACCGCCTAAGGTCTTCTGCCACTCCACCATCTCCACGAGGTGAAGTTCAATGTTAGTACTTTGGAATTTATATTGCATGATGGCTGCAGGATTTCTGCTTTTTGCTTTTGATATGAAGCTCACTCTGTGTTCTGCGATTGACTGGTAATATGTATTGAGATCTCTACGTAACCTAGCCATAGGCTAGGACATACCGATTATGTCATTGCGACCATGCCGAAGGCGTCTCTACGCCTCCACAGGGGATTGTCACTTGATGTTGCAGTCTAAGTGCGATATAGCTGATCAATTTAAGTTTAACAGGACCATCAAAAAGCAAGATATTATATGAGCATGGCATACTGAGGATTTGTGGAGGTCAACACAACGAAGGGTAACAAACATAACATGAATTCAGCCCAAGAAAGGATGCAGACGCCGGAAAAAAGAAAGTAGAAAGACAAAGCGGAATAAACAAAGAACAGAGAGTGGACCCTGTCGCATAATGTCTAGAGAGCTAAATTCCAAACGAACTCTTGAACAAGACTCAACTCTTCACTCCCGATAATGGTAGTGAAAGATGTCGATCAAGCATAGAGAACAGGGGGAGAAGAAAAAGGGTGACCGGGGGATAAAAGTCATTCAACCACCAAGCTGCAGCAGGAGGCAGGATGATATCCATCCAGTTCCGATTCGGTCATGGCAATACCATTAAAACATAACACAACGCATTCCGGTCCAAAGAGCGACCGGTACGTCACAATGTACACCCAGTATCACCAAATCGCAATCAAGCCAGAAGTGCACCTATCGTATCTAGAAACAATGGAAGGGAACAAAGAAAAGAAAAACCCACGGATTGCTGGGCGTTCAGCAGTTGCATGCGCCAGCGCCCTGGGTGCCAGGTGCTTCTGGCCGCAGATCAACACCGGGACGGGGGGTTGTCCGCAAGTTTCGGGGTCCAGCCTGGTCAAGAGGAAGTTTCTTCGCAATGGCCGTAAATAATTCCCGGACATTGGACGAGGTCTTCGCAGAAGTCTCAAAGAAGAGCAGGCCAGCTTCACGTGCGTAGGCCTCGGCGTCAGCAGTTGGGATCGCTCTCTTATCGGGGTGCTCGGTGACGAGATCGAGCTTGTTGCCTGCAAGGGCGATGACGATGTTCTCATTGGCTTGGCGTTGCAGTTCCTTCACCCACGATTTGGCCTTATCCAGCGATGACTATTCCCAAGGTTCCGCGCATTAGCATCCTATCATCAAAACAGAAGGAATGAATCAAGACAGGTGACCATACAGCCTGGGTAATGTCGTAGACAACCACTGCGCAGTTGGCATTTCTGTAGTACATCGGAGCCAACGACTTGTACCTTTCCTGGCCAGCAGTATCCCATATTTCGAACTTGACTGTCGTGCTTTCGTCCAGGGAAATGGTCTGTGTGAGGAAGGCAGCGCCAATCGTCGACTCTCGGTAGTCATCAAATTGATCCTATATCACGTCAACCACAATCCATCTCGAATACCTCAGTACAAATAAATTTCCCGCGGTCGGAAAACAGCGAGTTGTTCAAAACTCACTTTGACGAATCTCAACACCAGCGAACTCTAGAAGGTAGCAGCAAAAGTCAGCGACCAACAAAACAACAGACAGTGTAGAATCTTTCAACCTTTCCGACAGCGGACTCTCCTATCCAAAGACAAATAAACCAGGTCAGCGCTCCTCAAATTACAAGAACCAGTGGGGCAGGGGGGAAACAGGGTAGCTAACCTAGCAAGACAAGCTTGAACTGGGCGAATCTGGCACCAGGACGGGCTCCTGCTGGCGCTCTGGAAGCCATGATATAATGCGTAAGCTCGGAAGAGCGACTTTCTCAAAGAAATAGATTTATCTCGAACAAAAATCCGACCGTATCGGCTTGACCGGGAATGCGTAAAAGCAGCGAAGAGAAACTTGCGATGGAGAAGGCGGATCGGGGATGGGGGGAGGTTTGGGATGGCGGCCTGTAGTAGTCGTCGTAGTCGTAGTTAGTTGGAGAGCGAGAGAGAAGAGAGCCAGAGTAGCAGTAGATGACGAAGGGGCCCAGCCACACTTGGCCCCCGGCGGCCGTTTTCTTTGGCCTCTCGTTGCGGGGCGGTGTGGCGCTCTCCTTGCTGCCGTGTATCACCAGCTGGTGTACCTAGTAGTAACGCCCGGTTCCTAGGAGAAGCATCATTCTCTCCAGGCTTCCCGAGGTTCATTTCTTTTGGCTTTCACGGCCTGTGTCTATCCTTCTGATTGACCTGTTTTTCTGGACCTCTGGAACCGCATTATGTGTTGATTTTCTTTCGTCTTCCCCACGCTCTCTTATTTTAACTACTTCTGTACTCCTTTTAATCCGTCTGCCTTCCCTCCTTCTAGCACCGCACCGTTCCTCTCTTTGTGGGTAATCTCCAACCATGGCTCCTCCTATTCTTCCATTCCGTGATATCAACTTGCATGCCTCACCATCTCATTATGCGTTTACCTCGCCATCTTCTCCGAATTCCCCGTCGCTGGTAGTGGAACGTCCCACGGGTGACTTGCGCCTCAACGATGGCACTCTGTCGGGCGCGAAGCGGATCTCCAGCATCGCTGGTATCCTGGGTATCATCAAGCTGAAACTAGGTAATTGTTCCTCCAGAAAGATCATTTGATTCTGCACTCCGCTAACTGTTTATTGTGTTACAGACAAATACCTCATAGTCATCACCAAAGCTCAGCCCATGGGGAGGTTACGTGGTCATATGGTCTACAAAGTTATCTCGACCGAGTTCCTGCCTCTTCGCGAACGTCCGCTGCATGACTACGATGAAGATACATATCTCGCCCTGTTGAAAGAATTAATTCGGACAGGGCCTATGTACTTCTCATATTCCTTGGATTTGACGAACAGTTTCCAACGTCAATCGCAAAGTGACCCCAATATCCCTCTGTGGAAACGAGCCGACGACCGGTTTTTCTGGAATCGCTTCATTCAGTCAGATCTGATTGACTTTAGTCTTGGAGAGCATGACACCACCGGCATTCGTTATGGCCCCCAACCAGGAGCTGATCCATACATCCTGCCTGTGATGTTTGGAATGCTGCGTATCACTCCGGCCAAGGTTAAGTCGACTTCGTTTACATTCGCGCTCATCACAAGGAGGTCTAGACATCGTGCTGGCACGAGATACTTTTCCCGCGGCATTGACGACCAGGGTCATGTTTCGAATTACAATGAAACAGAACAAATCGTCATCTTGAATGATACAACAGGGGGGCTGTCTGGCTTTGCTGGAGGACAATCAATGAAGGAAAAGGCCAGCGATCCGGGCCAAGAGCTTCAGGTTCTCGCCTTTGTGCAAACTCGAGGCAGTGTACCCGTATACTGGGCTGAAGTAAACAACCTCAAGTACACCCCCAAGCTCCAGGTCCGCGGAGTCGAAACTGCCATTGATGCCGCGCGCAAACATTTTGCTGAGCAGATCGACCTTTACGGAGAGAACTATATGGTCAACCTTGTCAACCAAAAAGGGAGGGAAGAGAACGTCAAACGGGCTTACGAGCATCTGGTTCGCACACTAGTATCCTCATCGACTGAGACGACCGAGGCTGATGAGAAAACCTCTGAAAAGGTGCATGTTCTAGAGTCGGGCCAGAAGAACAAGGACCTGGATCGTCTGCATTATGTTTACTTTGACTTTCACAACGAAACCAAGGGTCTCAAATGGCACCGTGCGGAGCTGCTGTTAGATCGCTTGACCGATGGGTTGACACGCGGTGGCTATTTCCGTGGTGTTGAAGCCCCAGGTATCTCTGGTGGGCAGTTGGAATCGCGTACATCCCAGACAAGTGTCGTGCGGACCAACTGCATGGATTGTCTGGACCGCACTAATGTGGTCCAGAGCATGCTTGGGCGCTGGGCCGTCACTCGGCAGCTTGTTGATGCAGGAGTCCTTCGCCAAGGAGAAGCTGCAAACGATGACCGTGAATTTGAGAATTTGTTCCGTAACATATGGGCCGATAATGCAGACGTGGTGTCGAAATCGTATTCCGGTACGGGAGCTTTGAAGACAGACTTCACCCGTACTGGTCAGCGCACACGGGCTGGAATGGTGCAAGATTTGAGCAACTCCATCACCAGATATCTGCGTAACAACTTTATGGACGGCCCCAGACAAGATGGGTTTGATGTGTTCTTGGGCACCTACCTCCCCCCTGACTCGACGCTGGGTTCATTCCAGCTCTTCTTTGATCGGAGACCCATAATAATCCAGTCAATCCCTTACATCTTCGCTGCTAGTATCTTCATGATCCTTGTCTCTATGCTTACGAAGCGATTGCCTGATTCGACTGTGTGGCCTCTCCGTTTGTTTGTTATTTTCTGGATCGCCGTTTGCGCTTGGTGTGGGCGCTTCATCCTTGCACATGGAATGCTCTACGTATGTTCCCTACAAAATAGCTTCACCTTCCATATTTTACTGACGAGTTTTTCTCACAGGTGAATTGGCCAAAGTTGAATACACCGTCTGCTGGCTCAGAGGGCTACCAGGACGCACTCGGAAAGGCACGTTCAGACCCAGTCATTGGCCGGTGGCTTCCTGTCAGAAAGCACCAAAGAGGGTACAGTAATGCTCGGTTGGGCTTCCTAGAGGAAGGAAAGACAAGGATTGAGTAATCATTCCACCTCCTCTATATCACTGCTACTTGCTCTTTTTGTCGGCAATCCAGTGATGTGTCTTGTTCACTATTTATGTCTGTACTTGTACTTTGCATAAATCGGCTCTGAATGCCCAGATCCTGCTCTTTCTTTCTTCATTTCTTTTCGTTTCCCATTGAACTTCTTTTTATCACCAGACTCATAATCCAATGTTACTTCCATATGTCCCATACCCTTTGCATTGTCATGTTCCCTCTGAGAAGCTTTGTTTTTTTTTCACTAGAGTCCAATAGAGATAACATATTATGTCGAGCAACCCTGCTATTCCTACAATTTAGTGCCCTGTGCAGGGCCTTCCGTGATGTTGTATGGTTCACTGTAGCTAGCTGGCTTGGGCTCTTCCTGAACCCCACCGATCATACAGCGGTAGAACATAATATGGCTCACCACGGTTACCCTGGTTTTCATCACCAATCCATTGCCCAAAAAACGGACCCGGAAATAAAAACAATTAAGTCATCTTTTGTCAATTAAACAAGTGCTCACGTGAGCCCACTAGCCGATAAAAGCTCCGGAGTCGCAGAAAATCTCCGGCCTGCAGCGGCGATACATCGACGAGCTTAAATTGGACCTCTACCCCTCAGCAACACACGTCTAACTCGGCCGCCGGCATTGCAGTGGCCCAGCTTGATGAGGCTCTTTCGTATACCTCTACCCGTTTGGAAGTACCGATCACTGCGCCGATTCTCCTCGTCCCCCGCAATGTCTCGCAATTATGAGGTACGTCATGCCCCTCCCGTCGTGATTTATGTCCTTCTTAACCCGGGGTTATAGGATGCGATTGCAGCGCTCAATTCGCTGCAGTCCAACTTTGCGATCATCGAAAAACTCAAGAAGCAGCAGACTAGGGAAGACATGAACAAAACATCGATTCCAGAGATGGCTGACTGGCTCCGTCGCATCGGATATCAGGTTCGCAATCCACACCCGCAGTGTGTAGAGCGGGATAACAATTGCTAACGCAGATTCCTGCCACTTTATAGCCCTCCGATTTGGAGCGTATAAACCCCGTCCACGTTGCTGGCACTAAGGGCAAGGGATCAACCTCTGCCTTTGTCTCTTCCATCCTGTCCCAGTACACCAAATCTGACTCACCGGAGTCGGAGCTGTCTTCCCCCAGACTCAACAAAATCGGCACATACACTTCACCTCACTTGCGGTTTGCTAGAGAACGTATCAAGATCGACAATGCTCCTATCTCGGAAGAGCTGTTTGCTAAATACTTCTTTGAAGTGTGGGATCGACTGGAGGAAGCCGCGCGGGTCGAGGGAGACCCTCTGGACCCAAGACCGAAACCTCAATACTTCCGATACTTGACTCTCATGGCTTTCCATACGTATATCAGCGAAGGAGTGGATGCTGCTGTTATTGAATGTGGCATTGGAGGAGAGTATGACTGCACCAACGTGATTGCCCAACCAGTCGCAAGTGCAATCACCAGCTTGGGTATCGACCACACATCTATGCTGGGCACTACAATTGAAGAGATTGCATGGCATAAGGGCGGTATCATCAAACCTGGTGCTAAAGCTTTCAGTGCTCCCCAACCAACTAGCGCTGAAAAGGTCCTATCTCAGCGCGCAGAGGAAAAGGGAACCCAGCTGGAGATCGTGAGAGGCCTCTTGGACGGAAGTGATGTGAAACTTGGTCTCGCTGGTGACTTCCAATACATGAACGCAGCAGTTGCCGTTGCCACTGCGGCAGAATTTCTCAAGAAGGTCGGGATTGAAGATGTTTCACAGGAACTCTCTAAAGGAGCTTTACCAGCCAAGTTCCGCAAAGGACTGGAGCTCACTACCTTGGGTGGAAGATGTGAAACAAGACTTGAAAAGGATGTAGCCTGGTACATCGATGGCGGTCACACCCAGGAGAGCATAAAGCTGGCTGGTCAGTGGTTTGCCTCCCAGATCCAAGCCAACTCTTCGTCCAGTATTGCGGCAGACAAGAAGCTCCGCCTTTTGATCTTTAACCAACAAACTCGTGATAGCGATGCCCTTGCCCGTGCGCTCTACGGAACTCTGGCTGCGGCTCTCGAATCTGGGTCACCATTTACCCATGCGATATTCTGTACCAATGTCACATACAAAGACGCGGGCTACCGCCCTGACCTTGTCAGCATGAACACCGACAAATCCGATGTGGAAAAGCTGAGCGTTCAACACAGCCTCGCTGAGACCTGGAGAGATGTTGACCCAAAAGCGGAAGTCAAGGTCTTTGCAACAATTGAAGAAGCTGTTGACTTTGCACGAGAGCTTGCTGCCAAGGAGAAAGACTTGCTATCAGGGGATGAAGCTCCCGTGATGACCTTTGTCACCGGTAGTTTGCACCTTGTGGGTGGTTTCCTCGATGTCATTGAAACCAAACCGAGCAAGCAAGCCTAGGTCAATTCTCAGTCTTCCTTTTGCATTGACTATCCGGCATCTCTATTCGAGTCTTAACATCTCTTTACTTGACTATGACTTTTCAACAACGTACCGATACCCACAATGATACTGGTTTCCATCACTTTCTATTCCGGGTGACTTGTTTATTTTCCTGCTTTCTAGCATCCAGAGGCGTTCGTCCGGGGCTTCAACAAACCCTTTTGCTTTTTATAATAATGGCACATTCCTGAAGTATCATGTTCCAGTGGGCTTTGTTTTCTCTTACCGAGGTAAACATTGTTCATGAAAGCCATATGATATATCACATCAAGGGAACATTGTACGACAGAGCCATTATATACATAGAAAAAAACAATAATTCCAATACTTAGCTTCGACACTATTTCTTCGAAACATTGTATTCTTTTTTTAAATGAAGTTATCTCTGTAGGCGCGAATAAAACGGGTCATAAGGCGGATTACTATTACTATTCCTCAGACACCCCCGCGCAACTTTGCGGTGACGTGGGGCTGGGTTGGGAAATTCGACACCTTTCCCGCACCGACGCCCGTCTCGAGTTCTCCAACAACCCCTCCTTCTACAAAACCTCCCTCCACGCCATGTCGGACTCGAAGGACATTGACGATAAGGCCACCCAGGCCGGCACTTCTAAAACCTCGAAATCGGACGGCAAGAAACCCGCCAAGGATGGAGAGCAGGGCCAAAACAAGATGACGACCAAGATGGCCGAGTCGTTGTTGGAGATGAACCCGGCCCTGAAGAACGAGATGGCGGGAATGGACAAGGGCAAGGCCGCTGAGATTCTGCGCAATCTGGACCTTTCCGATTTGCTGACGGGTATGTCGGTTGGTGGAAAGAACCAGAAGGATATGGCCTCGTACAAGTTCTGGCAGACGCAGCCGGTGCCTCGATTCGATGATAAGGAGGAGAGCATCACTGAGGGGCCGATCAAGAGAATTGACCCGGCGAAAGTGTCGAAGGAACCGGATGCTTTGGTTGAAGGGTTTGAGTGGTCGACTCTTGATTTGACGAATCAGGAGGAGCTCCATGAGTTGTACGATCTCCTGACAAATCACTACGTGGAGGACGACAATGCCATGTTCCGGTTCAATTACTCGCGGTCCTTCCTTCACTGGTAGGTGCCTATATAACGATGTAGTGTTGGGCCAATTGTGACTGACGTACGAAACATAGGGCCCTGATGTCTCCCGGCTGGAAGAAAGAATGGCATGTCGGTGTTCGCGCCTCCAAGTCGAAGAAATTGGTCGCTTCTATCTGCGGTGTGCCTACTGAGCTGCGTGTTCGCGACAAGAAGATCAAGGTTACGGAGATTAACTTCCTCTGCATCCACAAGAAACTCCGGTCTAAGCGTTTGACTCCCGTTCTCATCAAGGAGATCACCCGTCGTTGCTATCTGAATGGCATCTACCAGGCCATCTACACTGCTGGTGTGATCCTCCCTACACCCGTCAGCTCCTGTCGGTACTACCACCGTCCTCTTGACTGGTTGAAGCTCTACGAGGTCGGCTTCTCGCCGCTCCCCCCTGGATCTACCAAGGCCCGCCAGATCACGAAGAACCACCTTCCCAGCTCTACCTCAACCCCCGGTCTTCGACCTATGGAATCGAAGGATATCGATGCCGTCCACGACCTGTTGGAGCGTTACTTGGTAAAATTCAATCTGAATCAGGCCTTCACAAGGGAAGAAATTGAACACTGGCTGGTGCACAAAGAGAACCCAAGCCAGGAGCAGGTTGTGTGGTCTTACGTGGTGGAAGACCCGGAAACCCACAAGATTACGGACTTTTTCTCGTTCTACAACCTGGAGTCCTCCGTCATCCAGCACCCGAAGCACAAGAATGTGCGTGCCGCCTACCTGTACTATTATGCAACGGAGACAGCATTCGGCGAGGACAAGAAGGCCCTCAAAGAAAGACTCCTCATGCTGATGAATGACGCCTTGATCTTGGCTAAGAAGGTAATGGACCTAACTGTCCTTTCTCTCTGATATCACCCACGAGACTAATGAATTTTTGTAATAGTCCCAATTCGATGTCTTTAACGCCCTTACGCTTCACGACAACCCTATGTTCCTTGAGCAGCTCAAGTTTGGCGCCGGTGATGGACAGCTTCACTTCTACATTTACAACTACCGCGCAGCCCCTATCCCTGGAGGTGTTAACGAGAAGAATCTGCCGGATGAGAACAAGATGGGAGGTGTTGGTGTTGTCATGCTGTAAAGCCCGCGATGCGTTCGAGTCAATATTGCGTTCAAATACCCAGAAAAGTGAGTTTGCTCGATCTTCTGTGTATTTATTCAAATGATAGTATAGCTAGCTAGAAATATCCATGAAACAAAAAAAGCTATAAATATTATGACAAAAGAAAATGTTCTTTTCGTATTTACTGGGGAAACCCCCTTGTTGCCTGAGGCAGCAAGGCACTTCCGTTTCCGTGACGTCGTCATCACATGGCAAGGCCCAGACTTCCTCCTCGTCTTGCCGTACTCTCCCCATCATCATCTTCATCCTCCGGCCACGTTTTTGACCGGGTGAATCATTCGATTGTCTCGGAGATAATCCAGGGGCCTTAGCGTGTTTGATCGTCTCTTTCTGCAGTTTAAAAGTCATCATTGCGACCTCCGGGGTTCACCCGTCTCTCCCCGCTTTGGTACTCGAGCGACGCATAACATCCAAATCAGGCATCGAATGGTTCCGGAACACACACTCAATCGACTCTTAACTGGGTAGAAAAAAACATACAAGAGGCCTTGTTATTTCTGTGCTTTGGTTCGAAATCACCGTTTCGCTGTTACACCCATTGAGTGACAATGGGAGTAGGTCAATCCACAGAGTATGCGGGCCATGCGTCTACACCAGGTTAGTTATCAATCTACTATTTCGATCACTATCGGTCATAAGCTATGCTAGTATCCACTGGGGAAAGAATGTAAAAGATCTGACATGGAAATAGAGGGCCTGAGCTACATGCTTGCCGAACGCTTCGCAACCAAATGTTTCACTCCGTTGGAATTAACCCACTTCAAAGACAACTTCTTCTCCCGTGCGACTGATCAGGGTGGCATGAAGTATTGGAATGAGAAGACTCTCTCTGATTTCCTGGGGATTCCGGATAGCAGTGACTCTCAATGTCCCCTCGATGCGGGCCCTGTCATCTTCCGCATGGTGTCATATCTAGGGGCATTTCCTTTCCAGAATACCCTTGCCCCAAGTGTTCTGACATTTGAAGCCATGGTAAAAGTGGCTGTCTTGTTGACTGAACGATATGGGAAGGTCTTGAGGCGAGGGCGCAAAGACCGCATCAAACTACTATTTGGAAGTCTTGCCGATGTTGGAAGGAAAGATGTAGGGGAGTCGAGATCTTCAGAAGACCAAGTTAAAAACGACAACAATACTCCTGCAACTACCAATTCCCATGCTGCTGGCTTCTCGATTGATGAGCCGGCTAATGATGACTACGAAGATGATGATGATGACCTCGCACTTGTCGCCTTGGAGTCTCTGGATGCCATTGAAGTTTTCAAACATGACCATCGCATTGATAAAACAGTTTACGAGGCTAGGATTTCTATCAAAACTTTCCGTCGACTTCTGATGCTGTTAGTTGTTATCTCGCCATTAAAGCCACTTGAATCCGTCGAGACATATACTTCTGACCTGAGCACGGAACGTATGGAGATGGTTCGAAAAGAAGTAGACAGCATTTTGGATGCTTTCAGTCCAGAAGAAGCAGCTGGTGGGATTAGCTACAAATCGTTTTCCCAAACTGTATCCGGCTCCCTTCCTTATCTTTTCGACCCTTTAACGCCATTATTTGAGCACCTACTCTTCAGCAAAAATCTCAATCTCTCCCAGAGGCGAAACACGACCGATTCTACTTCCACAGAGCCTGTCGAAACCCCACCAGAAGCACCCTCGCCGCCACCTGCTTCAATTATGCTCCCCGGAAGCTTTGAATCTTCGATTCTGGACTCGAGCGTTATTTCTCATCTTTCCTTTTTCCTCCCTTCTACGACCCACAACTTGAACTTCCTCCGCAGTGGTGTGCAACTGCACCCAGTTTTCTCAGCAGCAGCACATGGTTCATCACTTACATCTTTCTCCCATCATGTTCTTACCTGGCAATCGGCTACGCTGTTTTTGCTTCAGGGTTCTGTGGCTGGCTCATCCAACGAGGGGGAGAACATGATAACTCTTGGGGCATACCTACCCCACCCTTGGAAATCTTCTTCTTCAGCCCATACCTCCTCCAAACCTCCCGATTCATCCCTTCTTCCATGCCTTTTCCAGCTTTCTCCCAAGCACGTGCTCTTGCAGGGTAACGCATCCTCATCAGCCAACCAACCCAATACACCCGCTGCATACTTTTCTACGCATTCCGGTATAGCAATTGGCTGCAAGATACCCCCTTCATCGCGGACACAGCACTCCACCCCCACACCACACGGAGCTGGTAGCCTCATTATCGATCCTAGCCTCGAATCTGCAGAGTTTAGCGTTTCCCCAGTGGGTCATAATGGCGTTTTCCTCCCTCCAGAACCCGCTTCACCTGAGCAAGGCACCAAAAAAATCCATATTGATATCTACAACCTTGAGATCTGGGGGGTAATCCCTAATCCTGTGGAATCTGCCACTTCTGACAAGGTTCAGAGTGCCGTGGAATTGCAACAGTTGAAGTGGGATTTTGAAGCTCGGGAGGCGGAGCGAAGAAGAAACGTAAATCTGAATGCTGGCGCAGGGGATTCCGCACTTGAAAGTGCAAGATGGCTGTTGGAGACGGCTGGACTGGTTGGCAGTGGTAATGGTGGCCCTGGACGAAGCGGAGGGAGTGTTGGATGATAGATCTATAATGCTTCGAAGCTATCTCTTGGTTGATTTAGCTCTTGGATAACAAGCATATGCTGAAAGGCGTGAATGATGATCTTGATATACTGTACACGGCTGATGGTTTATGTTGCGGTATTCAATCCGTAAAGCAGGCTAGACAACCAAATCTACATCTGCTATGAATCATCAGCATAGTATTACCTTCTCAGGCACCCAATGAAAGAATAGACCCTACACAATCTGTTCTTTCTACAGTACAACCTGAATACAGATGGGTATCACGTGATCCATCCTGCCCTTCCCAATCAGGCAGCCACTCTTCCCATATAATCCATCTTTGCGTAATCCCCCCAACAAACCCAGAGTGACTGTGGTGCAGTGGTCTGGTCGCCTCGGCGACTTGTCCTGCAACCGTACAGACAGGAGTCCTGGGTCGAATCCCGTCAGGGGGGACTTTACGTTCTCCGGGGGTTCGTCGAATATCCCTACTGCTGGGATTTCGTAGCCCACCGTGCAGCTTCCACCTTATAGGAAGGAGGCTGGTTCGCGGATTTGGGGTGAGCTTTTTGGATCTCTTTCTAGTAGCAAAATGTATTTTATTTATTTCTTTTTTTGGTTCGGAGGATATAGCGATACCTTGGCGGTTTTGAAGCTATCTATTAATCTGTGAGCAAGATTCAACCAAGTCATTTCGGTTTAAGTCATCTATATTGTTACAATATTTAAAAAGAAAGATCATGGCTAAAATAATAGCAACTGGGGCACACAAGAGTGGCACAGTTCATTATAGAAAACGTTAAATCCCCAGGGGAGTAAGCCCGGTAGGAGGTCCGTAAAAGTCTTTCAGCTCTTCCTCTTCTTCCTCCTCTTCCATTCCTGTATTCTCAGCACCTGAGTCCTCCTCGATTGCTTTCCCTCTAGACGGTCGATTGCGGCCCCCAACATTGGTCGGGGGTGCAGGAGTGTCGCCCTTCTTGTTGCCCTCTACTTCATTCTCGTCATCTTCCCTTTCCCGAGGAAGACGATACGCCAAGAAGCCATCCGGCGCGCGTTCCGCTCGATCCATGATTTCATTCATGTATTTGCGTACTTCTTCTGGAGGCTTTACAACCCGACTTAATGGCTCCAGGACTTTCGGGTTGGCGCTGTAGATGCGGAAAGTGACCGGCTGGTAATACTCTTTCAAGTTGGATTCTTTCTTCACCTCTTCCGGCTTGTCCTTTTCTGGCTGCTTGCCCGTGTCTTCTTTGCCCGGGGTTGCCGCTGTCTGCTTGTTCTTCTCGGCCTGGTCGGCTGGTGGTTTGTCACCCCCCTCGGTCGGAGCTGGTTTGGAATCGGCAGCAGGAGTATCCTGGTCTGGAGTAAGTTGTTTGGTGTCCTTTGCCTTTTCCTTCTCTCCTTTCTTTTCTGCTCCCTTATCTTTATCCTTTGCCTCGTCAGCCGCTTTGTCCTTGTCCTTGTCCTTGTTCTTGCCCTTTTTGGATTTGGATGCCGCCTTCTTGGCCCGTGGGTTGGCAGTATCGGACGCAGTTTCTATGGGAAATGGCGCGTTCGGGTCCACCTTTCGAACGAGCAAGAAGGAAGCAAGCATGGTATTTCCTCCCGGAAGCCATTCCAATATCGAATACTCAGGAAAGAGGTAACGATCTCCAGAGCCCGCATGCCCCGAGGTGCTGCTTCCGTATGGCGTGAGCGGCGATGTGAACTCAAAGACTACCGATTTGTAGTTGAGCCTTGGGGGCGGTGGGGGTGCAGGCGAGCGGTAATATGGTGCCGGTGAGCCATATTGCGGCGGGCGAGACTGGATTGGAGGCGGATGTGCTCCTTGATACGGTGGCTGTTGATAAGGGGGGTATGGAGGTCCTGGACGTTGCCCTGCCGCCTGCTGTGGGGGAGGAGGGGGCATGGGTCGTACTGCAGGACTTGGCTGCTTTGTTTGTGGACCAGCAGCAGGAGTTAACGGCGGCGGACCTGCGGCAGCAGCACCAGGGGTTGAAGTTGCTGGAGGTTTTGTCTCTGAAGGTGGCGCCTGGGTCGTTGGAGTAGAACTTGGAGGAGCTACACCGGGTTCTTGTTTCACTTGTGGTGTTGCATTAGAGTTCTGCGTAATTGGTGTTTGGGGCGGATTGCCTGGGTTCTGCTTGGGAGTTCCAGGCGAGGGATTTGTAGATGATGACGGCTTAGGGATTTGAACCTCCACCCGTGGCTGTGGTTTAGATTGTGGAGTTGACTTTTGTTGAGGTTGTGACTGAGGCGTTTGCTGAGTCGAAGCTTGCTGCGTACCTGGCTTTTGTGGTTGTTCCGGGACTTTTTGTGACGGCGTTGGCTGTTTTTGTTGCTGTCCTGCCGGTGGCTGAGCGGTTGTAGATGTTTGCGCTTGTTGTCGCTGCTGCTGCTGTTCCCTCGCTCTAATGATGGCATTAAGCTCATCAATGTGTGCCTGGAATGCTCGAAGCTGTTCCTGTGATGCTTTACTCGATGCCACCACTCTCATCAATGCCTTAAGTTCGGGATCCGAAGCAGCTCTGGTAGCAAGCATTTGGATGACCGGGTCTGGACTGGGTTTGGGAGGCTGAGGTGGAGCATGTTGTGACGGTGGAGGCCGCTGAGCATTTTGGGGAGTCGAAGGCTGCTGATGAGGAGGAGCATGGTGATGAGCTCTAGGCTGATTAGGAGGAGGCGGGGGTTGATTCCCTGGCTGGTAACCCGGTTGAGGGGGTCCGGCCTGAGCAGGAGAGTATTGAGGTGTCGGTGGGGGAGGATGAGGATGGGACTGTCGTGCATGCGGAGTAGGGGCTGGATGAGGATATGGATGGTATTGCTGGAAGTTATTGGGAGGGCCGTAATGGACCATCGGCCGCTGAGGGGGAGTGTATTGAATGGGAGGCGGCGCATTTGGGTCCTTCACGGTGTACAGCATCGCGTCGAAGAGATGAGGCCCAACCACAATGTTGCAAGGCCCAATTTTCGACATGGACTCTTTCGGTGGGTTTTTCCCTTCAATCTGTTCCCTCTTTGTCTTCTTTGGCTTCGTCCAATATCGTACCAAAATACCATCGCTAAGCCATTTCTTCTTGGACCGTTCCAGGGAGGCTAGAAGAACCGCACTGTAGAGATAATCGAGTCAGATCTTTCTGCCATTTATATGTATTCCATCGAGGAATATTCCATCAATCACCCACCTTTCAGCAACCGACTGATACTCCTTGTCCGAGAGGGTCTCCGGCTGTGGTGCTGCCACCACCGGTAGACCCTCTCCATCCTTGATCTTGGTGGGCAAGGGATCCTGAGCAGGCTCTGGCGGAGGCGGCGGAGGAGGAGTAGGGGCAGCAGCAACAATAGGAGTTGAGGCTTTCTTTTTGGACGGAGGTTGAGTTGGTGCTTCGGAGGCTCGTCTCTTCGCGGCGGGTTCGCGACGCTCGCGCGCGGTGAGTTTACGCTTCTCGGCCATGACGGCGACTAGGGACGGATGTGTCGAGATAGCAGAATATGAGGAGGGCTGCGAAGCATCCCTAATAGTTGCTGCTATGCGAAAAAAGGGATGAGGGACGGACTGGGGATGGAGTGTTTTTCCCTCTGCGGAGGTGGAGGAAGAAAGAAAAGAAACGCGGGAAACTCGAAGCGGACGACGTAATGATCAGCTTCACATATGCACGCCAGCTTTCTTTTCGTCAACCACGCTTTTGCCTTTCTCTTTTTTACCCTTGAAGCACTGCTGAATTACATCTTGGATGATTGTGGGATTTTCATCACCGTTAATTACCCCTCCCTTCGCTCCTCATCATGGTTGAGCTTCAATCCATCTTCAAAAAGGCCTACTGGTCTCTGGCCGCCGGTGGTCTCGCATATGTGACTTTTGTATTTGCCATGACATTTCCAAATGTCCAGCGGTCGTATGTATTCTCTATTCGTCTTTATACAGATGAATCCTTGCTGATTATACGTCCAGGCTTCTCTATGTGAACAAGTTCAACCCGACTCTCTGGGAGGACGTCAACAAGGTCGAACCGTTCGGGTTCATGAGTATGTTGAAACGAACTGGATTCCATGAAGCTGGAATTAATTCCAATAGAAACGCAGGTTCAGCCTTTCAATCTGAAGACTCCCGATAATGAAACGCTCTACGGATGGCATCTCATCCCTTTGCATCTGTGCCACGAGCATGAGGATGAGCTGAATGCAAACGAGCCTTCTGGTCCACATGAAGATTATACCCAGACATCTGCTTTCAAGCTTCTAGCCAAAGACCCGAATGCCCGGGTCGTGGTTAACTGTGAGTGTTCACCTGAAATTTTCAATATATCGTGCATACCCTTACTAAACTCTCTGCCAACCAGTCCATGGCAATGCTGCCCATCTTGGTTCTGCCCAGCGACCAGAAATCTACCGTATGATCCTGGGTCTATCCACGCCCTCCAACCCTGTTCATGTATTCTCCATCGACTACCGTGGATTTGGTCTCTCAACCGGTGAGCCCTCCGAGGAGGGCCTCATCACCGATGGCGTCTCACTCATCAACTACCTCACCTCCGGACCATTGAACATCCCACCCTCCCAAATCGTCATCATGGGCCAAAGCCTTGGAACTGCCGTCAGCGCTGCCGTCGCAGAACGCTTCGCCTTCGGCTCTTCTGACCCTACCGCTATCCAACCCGCCATCAAAAACTCGGAACCCTTTGCAGGTGTCATTCTCGTGGCGTCCTTCAGCACTCTGCCCAGTCTCATCGAGTCCTACAGCTTCAAGGGAATCACTCCGCCGATGCTCTCCCCCCTCATCGGCTACCCTCGTGTACAAAAGTGGGTGGTAAACCACATCGTTGACAGCTGGGACACAGCGGCACGTGTAGCACGCTTGGCGGGAATTGGCCCAACCGCTCAAGAAGACTCTATCGCTGGCTATGGGGATAAAGATCTGGACCTGGTGATTGTACACGCTTCGAATGATGTCGAAATCCCCTGGTATGAAGGACGGCGCGTTTGGTGGGCTGCGACTGGTGAAGGCCAGCCAGATGCCCCTGGCACCCTAGCCGTTCAGAAAAAGGACAAGGACGGCGAAGTGAAAATCTGGGAAAACAGGTCTCAGGACTCAAAGGGTGTTAAGAAGGTTAGGTGGGAGCGGGTGGGTTACGGCGGTATGTATCAAATAAAGAACTCAAGTCACCACCTTTTCATGAAAGCTTACTGATTCCCATCTTAGGTCATAACCGTGTTGCAACCTTTTCTGTTGCTGCCCTGGCCGTTCTGCGGGCCTTTGAAGGGTGAATCTGAACAGACATATCTTCATAGCCCATTGTTTTCGAAAGGATTCCTAGTTTAAGCAGAAGCGACGAGCATTATACGAACATCACCATTACGACTATATAGTATAAACATATCTTTCCTTATTCAGTCTTCATCCAACAGAAATACCGTCACGGAACACATCGATAATCAGAGAGACCGTTTCATTTCATAGTCTATGAGGGGAGAATTTATATAGTATAAACAACCAAGAAATTAAACAAAAGTGCGGAATATGAATACAATCCCGAATCCGATGACCTTGAAAACAACACCAACATTTGCTTTTGTACTGCTCCGATGACATGAATTGTTTAGAAAAAAGCATTGTAAAAGTAATTTAGAAAGCCCACAGGGTCTGTCTAAACTGGAAAAAATAGTACATGGCTGCAAATTATTGGAACATAGATAAATGAAAAGCAAAGGCTTTATCTGATAAAACAGGTTGAGAAGGTAAATGGGTAATATGATATGGAGGCACCTGAGCGACTCGTGATGCTTGCTCGCAAGCCGAGGCACCTATCAAATCCAAAATCAATCGAGGAAATCGAGTCGTCAAAGGGCGTTCACTTCCCCTAGCAACCTCGGAGTGATTGAAAAGCCATGGCTTTTAGGAGAGGTGGTAATTTCAGACATGTTTATTTCTTGTGTCTGTCGGCCTGGGCCTTCAGGTACTTCGCGATGAGTTCCTTCCTGTACGGTAGTCAGTATCAAGATCATATACAGGTTCATAAAATAATGGAAGGGTGAACATACTGTAATTGCGGTGGTGCCTTCTCGTAGTGGCTGAACTCCATGGTGTATTCACCCTTACCCTGGGTGGCAGCACGCAGATGGGTACTGAAACCAAACATGCCATTCAAACTGCAGTCGGCATACACAGTGAACTCGTCAACACCAGTCTCGGTGTCATTGATGGTGGCATTGCGCTTGTTCAAAAGCGAAATAACGTCACCCTGGAATTCGGATGGGGCGGTGACAGTGGTCTTCATCAGAGGCTCAAGAACAGAGGGGTTGCTCTCCATGAATGCCTTGCGGAAAGCCTGCTGAGTGGCGTTCTTGAAAGACATTTCAGATGAATCAGTCATGTGGGTAGCACCATCGTTGATAACCATCTTGGAACCCAGAACCTTGTGGCCGATTAGAGGGCCCTTTTCGCAAGCAATGTTGAAACCCTTCTCACAGGCAAACAAGAACTTCTCGGAAATGCTACCTCCAACAATCTGCTGTTCGAAGGTGTTGTCCTCGAGCTTTTCGCTAGGCTCCATCCAACCCATAACACGGGCATAGTCACCAGGACCTCCCGACTGCTTCTTGAGCAGATGGTCAAAGTCGACCCTGTTGCCGATGGTCTCACGGTATGCGACCTGAGGTGGACCAGTCTCACAGTCAACCCGGTACTCGCGGCGCATACGCTCAATGTAGATGTCCAGATGCAGTTCACCCATTCCAGAGATGAGTGTCTGCTCACTCTCCTGGTCGTACGTCACACGGAAGGTGGGGTCTTCTCTCTGGAAACGTGCCATGGCCTTAGAGAAGTTGGCAGCATCCTTGTTGTTCTTGGGCTTGATGGAGAGCGAAATGACGGGTTCAGGAACGAACATGGATGACATACTGTAGCCAAGCTGGCCATCAGTGAAGGTGTCACCAGAAGCACATTCGACACCAAAGACGGCACAGATTTCACCGGCTCCAACCTCGCTGACGTCCTCCATCTCATTGGAGTGCATGCGAACGATGCGGGGAATCCTGACCTTCTTGCTGTTTCGGGCATTGAAGACGTTGGAACTCTTACGGAGAGTGCCTTGGTACACTCGAATGTATGTCAACTGTCCAAAGTTGCTCTCTTCCAGCTTGAATGCGAGACCAACAAATGGAAGAGCGTTGTAAGGCACAAGCTTCACAGGAGCCTCGTCACGCTTCTGATCGAGAGCAAGGTTTTGCACCTCTGAGGGGTTGGGCAGGTAGTCGATAACACCATCGAGCATTGGCTGCACGGACTTGTTGGCCAGCGCAGTACCCATGAAAACCGGAGTAAACTTCAATCCAATGGTTGCTCGTCGAATTGCTGCCTTCATTTGAGCCTCGGTGGGTTCAGCCTCTTCCAAGAAGAGCTCTGCCATCTCATCATCGACATCAGCAAGGGTCTCGATGAGCATCTTCCTCCTTTCGATAGCCAAATCCTTAACCTTGTCAGGGATTTCATCTGTCTCGACGATCTCTTCACCACTAGCTCCTGCGTTGCGGAGCGTCTTCATTCGAATCAAGTCCACAACGCCCTCAAATTCATCTTCGGTGCCAATGGGCACTTGGACAGCAGCGGCAGGGATCTTGAGCTTGGTGTTGATTTGGTCAACTGCCTTGAACGGGTTGGCACCCATACGGTCCATCTTGTTGACAAAGGAGATACGAGGGACATTGTAACGTCTCATCTGGCGATCGACCGTAATCGTCTGCGACTGCACACCTGAGACAGCACACAGAATCATGACAGCTCCATCCAGAACACGGAGCGCTCTCTCGACTTCGATGGTAAAATCAATGTGACCCGGTGTGTCGATCAAGTTGATATGGTAGGTCTCATCCTTGCCCTCCTTGTCCTTCTTCACCCAGTCACAGTAGGTAGCAGCAGACTGAATGGTGATACCCTTTTCACGCTCCAGATCCATAGAGTCCATCTTAGCACCGACACTATCTCGGCCGCGGACTTCGTGGATAGCCTTGATACGGCCGGTGTAAAAGAGAACTCGTTCGGTACAGGTGGTTTTACCGCTGTCGATGTGGGCCTATCATGAGAACAGATTAGACCTGCGGATGTCGTATTTGAGTATAACGCAGATTCCATTTGCTTACCGCAATACCAATGTTTCTGACTTTAGAAAGTCGTGCTGCCTCAACAGGGTCGAGGTTGTCGATGATAGCATCCTGAGACAGGGTCTCCGGAGTAGCCGCAGCAGCCTCGAGACTAATTCACAAGGCAATTAGCAACAAGCTCAATTCCTTTTTTAAGCCAAATCAATGGATATCAACAGGCTGTAACTCACACTGCAGCAGCGGTGGCAGAAGCATTTCTCCTTTGTTGGTGATGTCTGTTGACGATGGACTGATAAGCCGGAGCAGCAGTAGGTAAACGGAAGGCGGCCGTAGACGCGCATCGCTGCGAGAAGAAGTTCTGAGACTGAAGACGGACTGGCGATCTGGTCAGGCCAGAGACGGCACGGTATTGCAACCGTGCGAGAGAAGGAGACCTCATGGCTATCGTCCAACCACACCGGAATCGGTCGAGTACGAAATGCTTCTCGTCGACTTCTGCTTTCTTCCTCCGACGGAGTCGCGAAAAAAAGTTCGGGGAAGCCAGGAACGCATCACGTGATGATCACCGGTGGCTCCGGGCCTCTCATCACGCTTGGATTATTATTCAATCCATCTTCAATTCCTTGATCTTCGATTCTTTCTTTAGGATTTTTCAGTTACGAACTATCTTCTGCTCTCTTCGCCCGATCTGCAATTTCCGGGTCGAACCAGCCTATATCATTATAGCATGCGCAGAGCAATGCCAGGTCTCCTTAATGGACAACAACTTCGGGGCCTTCCAAAAGACAGAATTAATTGCATTAATACGGGGTAATCGAGCTAAAACTAATCAATCAATCGCCAGCTGCACACCTAGTTACTACAAAAGTAGTTCGCTGCCACCACGGGTCCCAGTTTCATCTGCTTCTCAAGCGAACTTAAATTGTACTTCACTCTTTGCGAGATCTTCAGCGTCTTCCCGCCCTCCGGCGCATGATCAGTGGCCTGAAACCCTTCGGGTTGTTCGTACAGGAGGAAGATATATCGATGAGGTGAACTCCCTGGTGGAGGCCCAGGGGGGCCGTAATTGATAATGACGGAGGTTTCGGATGTGAGGATGGTTTGCCCGGTAGCTGTGGTCTCCGATGAGGCTTTCAGGCCTGGCTGAACCCAGTGCATGATGGGACCCAAGAAGCTGAAAGATGGAAATGGGGCATCGGGATCAAGGCAGATTACGATATAATTACCCGTCGGTTCGCTGAGAGATATCTGAGGTGGGTTCTTGGCATCTGAACTCACTGTTAGCGATATCGATGCTATACACTCTTATATCGCGGAGTGCTGTCAAAAGCGGACGCGCGCTTGTGTGCGTTGACTCACCTGCTTTGGGGATCACTTGTCCCGGTGTGATTTGATGCTGGCCGATAGTGAGGCCGAGTATCTTGGACTTGTCATTCTCGATAAGAGACAAGCCAGCCTCCAAGGATTTTGCTGTCATGTTTGATGGATGATTTTCCAAGCAAGGGGATTTTATTAAGACAGAGGATGATAATTCTGATGGTAGTTACACCGCTGATTTTAAATGGTTGTGATGAGATCCCTGGTGCAGTTCAGCTCGTTCAGCGTTGGCCCGCTCAAGGTTTCCAGATATCCATCCATGTCTCGTAATACAATTACCATTCTCTATATCATCATTCACGGCACCCCCAAAACTCTATATTCAAAGGTCAGATCAAGAATGATAGAGCAATACTGCTGGAGGATTAGCCTTGTATCCTTTTCTCTCGATTATCAGACTGTTAATATTCTATTTGCTGGCTGTATTGATGGTATAGACATGACTGAATTCGTTGAGAAAGCCATGTAAATTACCCTTTGTGGTTAGGCAAAGCAATAGTCGAATTGTGATGATGCTTGCTTTTTTTTCTTTGTCGCCGTCCTTATCTCATATGAGGGGATGATGTCGGAATCGGGCCTTTTTTATTGATTCAGAGACTTATTTCGGTTAATTATCCTTTAGGTATGTAGACATTAGATAACATGCCATTTAAGTATATTTTTGTTCTTTTCTATTTACTATGAAGTCCGGGCGTACTTGCTGTCGATATCGCAACTATGTGTATTGTACAGTACGTGACGGTAACTTACATTACATTACACAATCGTTCTGACCGCCTTCTCTTCCGCCATCCAGAATATCACTAACTGGTGTACTTTCATGATGCTCATTATTATTAAATTCTCTCCAACTCGAGGCTTTCATGACATGCCTCTAGGAAGATGCGGTCTTCATTGAAATTGCTGGCCTCCATTTCCCGCAGCCAGCCGTCGAAGCTGAAGAAGCCGGCTGTTAGCTTAGACCATGTCAGTTACACCAGTCGCATTGCTGGATAACTTGCTGATATGACGATGATAGTTTATCCAAAGACAACGGGTTCTTGGTCTGTGGCGGGAGATTGTCAGAGCTTTAAATAGTCAGTTGCCCCGTTCTGAATGAATGTTTCAAATGCTAATTAGTATTTAGAGGTTCCCAACTCTCCAACAAAGGATGAATTGCACAGCTATGCTCGTGATGAATTCGAGCGTCATCGCAATGTGACTGACTTGGTTGGTTGAGGACTTCTGATTCTATCTATTCTCTTGAGCTAACGATTTTTTGCGTCAGCAACATATTCGATATTTGCTTTCGGTGAGTAGACCCCTTTTCTATGTTATGAATGATGCGTTTCTAACAGTTGACAGACCGGCAAGTCGGAATTTGAAACCATGAGACGATATATCGATGAGCAAGTTATGGGTTGAAGCATTACTTATCCTTCTAACGAGTTGGAACTCTGAACAAGAAATTTTGGATGTGTCAAATGGACAACACCTTTGGGCTGATAGCAGCAGCCAACATACAAGGCGGTTCGATACTTTGAGTCATCGCCAACACCTGGTATAAGAGAGAAGAATTGACCGTGTTTATACCAACAAGTGAACATATGTACAGTATAATATCAAACCAAAAATTCAACTGAATCCCCATACAATACATACTCCACAGCACTCTATTTAATTTTGTCTCGACAACATTTCCTTCACGGCATCTAATACGCCCAAGGATCGCTTCTCATCTGCAGGCTCAATAGCAGCGCGAGCAGCATCCTGCTCAGGAGACGGCTTCGCCGAAGCCTTCTTTCCAGCCTCCTTGGCGGCCGCCTCAATAGCCGCATGACGCTCTCTCCAGTCCCTATCTTCCTTGTCTCGGATCTCCAGTTCACGTAGCCATGCGTCTCGCTTTTCCTGGCTCTTGCGGGCCTCCACCGCCTGCTCGAATTCCCGACGCTGCTTTCGTTCCGTCTTGAAGTACATGCCACCGGCGACAAGGGCGAAAAGAGTAAAGGCCTGAGCATAAATACGGGCACGGAACATCCGGTTCATTTCAACCGAATCACCGACCTTCATCGATCGGTAGGCGCGGAATAGCGCATAACAGGTAGCGGCACATCCTAGAGTTGAAAGAAGGTATGATTAGATCCCAGTGGCTTTTGCTTCTCAAGGGGCGCAGCGCCTCTCTTCTCTTCTTTCACATACCTAGCGGAATAAGCGGTTCTTCCTTAAGTCTTCTGCGGAACTTCTGAAGTGAGGTCTCCTCCTGGAAATGACTGCATAACCGGGTGTATCTGTTAGTGACCCTTCCTCATTCCCCGCATCTGCTGCGATGGGGGAGCATCATGTAGTGGATTTTGCACGTACGGGCTGTCCTCGAAGGACGAAGGGATAGGGTCGCTGCTCATGTTCAGTCTTCAAGTATGACGCTTAACAGAGAAAGTTGATTTTGTTGATCGACTCTACCTGAAGGTTGAAAAATGAGCAAGTCAGCTTTCCGAGCTTTGCGGAGATGGAGATGAGACCAGGATCCGCCGCCGCCGTCTAGTTCAAGCCCATGAAACGCCGACCAAGACGGCTTTAGTTTTTCAGGGAGGACTTACTTGTCAATTTACCCTTTTAAATTGCTGCCGTGTCTTCTCACTTTGAGATGCGGCGGCAAAGGTGATGGGCTTTTGTCTGCGCGTCCGAAGCATGACGTCGGCAAAGCCCTGCAGTTGCCAAGTGATATTTTTCATAACATACGGTATTGTCACGGAACGGTATAAAACACCAAGCGTGTAAAGTATTACCTGCCATCCATGAGTCGATATACCCTGGAAAGCTGCTGCATTCTTTTCCGAGAGCAACTGAATGATTAGTTTCAATGATAATGGTCATCATTGTCCCACTTTCGGGTCATATCTGTGGCCTATATAGATAAGTTTTTTCCAGGTTTTGAGATATTGTTATCCAATGTAAGACACTCTCTCGCGGTGTGAGATGAGCATTTAGTACTTCGCTATGTCTATATTTCTATATACGCCATGAATCACATTCTATAACCTAAATCTGACATCAACTCCGTGAGAATTTGGAGTCTATCGCGAGCATCGCCGACCTCATCCTCCCAAAAACGAAGCATATCCATCGTACTGAAGACGGCTTCCTTCCATCCTTCTGGAACGAGGTCTTGCACATATTCGCTATGCGAGGCAGCAAGTAAAATCAAGGCGCTTCGCGTGCAAGAGCGGAGCATCAACCATGCGCCATGGTGACGATGGTAAAAGCCAGGCTTGTTTTTGTGGATGCGCTCCACGGACATGGCCAGTCCCTTTGTGGTATACTCGTCGAGCAAAGGGTCTCGTCTATTGTAGTTGATTGCTTCGAGCATGAATGGAAAGTACATCCATTCGTAACAGTCTAGGAGATGACCGCGAAGCACGAATTTCAGGACGTCGTCTTCCGCTTCGGGTGTTGCTAAAGAAAACATCGGAGGGAGAGAGGTCATCCTAAAAACAAGTCATCAGTTTTGAGTATAAGCGGACAATACTTGGGATTGTGACTGACCAGTCAGCCGCCTGCTTCTCAAAGGCAATAACGGAATCCACCATCAGAGAGATTCGAGGGAATCTTCCCTCTTCTTGGTTCTGGAACAGATTATAGAGAACTCGATTTGCCAATCTCCTGAGTGCAATCTCAGCAAGATAGTAATACCAAGCCCTCGCCGCGTCCTCTTCTAGATTCTCTAACGGTGGACTAGGGAAGGATGTAGGGTAGGATAGATCTTGTAGTCCAAAGCCAGGAAGGGACAATTCCATGCGGACTTCCCTATTGTTCAAATAAGTAATAATTAGCACAATTTCTAATGAGCTAAGGCAGTCTGTATTAGCTTACAGTTCAGATTTTAAACATGTCCAGTATACACTTTCCTGCGACACCCGGTCATGTCTAGCTCCGGTCAATCCTTTGTTCTCGGATTGTTGATATTTTCTTGGAAAGTCAAATCCTTGTGAAATTGCAGCCGCCTGAACAAAAAACCTCCAAGCTGCCATAGGTTGCTGTAGTGTCATTAAATAGACACCGGAATAGAAAAAGCATTGGGCTTCTAAAATCCCATTTCGGCTAAGTAAAAGACCAATGCGCTTTTGAGAAGCCTCAAAGTAGGATCTCGCCATAATGAAGCTAGAAGAGTTTCGGGAGAACATCGAGTTGCTTTGATGCTGAGAATGAAAGGCTTCTGCGATTGAGCCAAGTGCGCACACCAGGAGCTTAAACCGAAATTAGCATTCTTTCTATAAGCGCGACTTCAACGAGCGCATGGGTAGGGAATTTTGGCAATGTCTTACCACGAGACAAGACGGCGCATCCCACTGAATCCCGTTGATACATGCTTGTTGAACGTACTGACAAAGTAGGGAAACATCCAAGATGGGATTGGCAGGATGGACATGCTTAAGGAAGGTATTCAGCAGTCTAGTGTATGCACCAGGCTCGAGGTCCTTTGCCAGAAAATTCTCAATTGGTGAATTAACGATTGCGCTTGGAGCATCCAAAACCTCATGGTTGAGCAAAGCTTTCAAGTCCAAGCGTGAATCAAATCGGTTTTGGAATACAGGCCATGATAACACGGTTTCAATCGTGAAGGTGCTAAAATCAGGGCCATTTGGTGGATTCGATACCGGGGAGTCGATATTTGCGGGAGAATCTTGTTCCTTGCGTGTGCTCTCTTTTGCTGTCGATTCGTCACTGGGTTCAGATCGCAGAAACTGCTCGATTCGATCAAGTCGTTCGATGATCACCAAGCTGGCTGGATCGAAGCTAAGCAACAAACGATGCCGTGTTAGCCTCTAGACCCTGTAAAAACACACTGCAGATCGTACTCACGATGAAAAGTCCGTTGGACCTGTTACACATTTTGCCCCAACCTTCTCACAAAACGAACAAGACGGTTTCTTATTGTCGCATCGGGTTCTTCTTGATCGGCATGTCTCGCACGCCTTGACGGCACGTCTTCGAGGATATGCAGCAGTCCCCCGTGGTGCAGGGCGTTTTCTCGAGGTTGAAGCTGGTGCGCTCACACCGGGGACTGTGGAGTTGGCTTCGGGGGTGGGAGATTCTGGCTCCACAACATTTTGAAGCAAATGTTGTAAAGAAGTAGTCATGAGCCGGTTCTGACAGGAAAAGCGCGGCGGGGAATCGATATTAAATGGATAGTCACCCAAGACTCCCAAAAAGCGGTGGATCGCGGAATATCGGCGTTGTCGTCAAATTGGAGACGTCTGGGGAATTGGTTGCGAGGGATGTGATTATGCGGGCGACTGGTGCCCCGCTTAGGCTGCTGACGAAGGCCTCAGCGCCCTAGAAGGTGTTCTGTCTGTTCATCTCCGCTCTGAGCGATGCCGGCTTCGAAATAGTGGAGCAGCAGACGGCAAATTGTAGTGATAGGCAAAAAAGGAGAAGATGGAGAGTCCTCAATGGGTCTGGGAACACGCCAACCCCACAAAAATCCCAGGCACGTTTGGATCCCCGGCATTGCTGCTGAAAACCCCCGCGAATTTCCCCTCGTGGCTGATGCAGAACTCCTATGGGTCGATGAAGATTTGGCCAATTCCGAGGAGTAGAATGGACGTCAGATTTATAATCACGCATCTTATGGGGGATTTTCGTGACGACTGACCAGGTACGCATGGATGTATCTGTCGTGGTTTTATCAGGGCCCCAAGTCTGACCTCTTGGTTATTTCTCTACAGGCTCAAGCTGTTTACGAATAGAACAATCCTTTGGCATGAAGCTCAATAATCACGGCAATGACCAAATACCCCCAGGAAGATACGGTGGAATCACATCTGGAAAATGTTGACAATGGCTTCCAGCCCAAAACCGCAGTCGGACTTGATAATGACATAGAGCATCAACTGTCTCTGTGGTACGTGCTTTGCAACCATAAAGCACTAGTTTGGTGGGCCTTTTTCTTCGCTGTTAGTGCGATTGGATGGTATATCAGCCGTTCCTTTTTTCTTGATCTGCTATCTGGAATACTATGGCTAATTTATCTTCCGTGAACTCTTAGGGGATTTGATGCGCAGGTGAATAGTTCTGTGATATCCGTCCCGGCATTTCGAAGCCAGTTTGGCCATCTCTACAATGGAAAACCTACGATTCCTGCGGCATGGCTGAGTGCATTCAGCATGATTTCGTCTGTCGGTCAGTTCTTTGGCGCCTTCTTATGCAGCTTGGTAATCGACAAGATTGGAAGAAAGCTGGGACTAGCAGTTGGCATCGTGATCGCCTGTGGAGGGATCCTAGGGGAGATATTCTCGACAACTCGAGTCGCCTTTCTGGTTAGCAAATTCATTGTGGGATTAAGCTTGGGATTCTACTTAACAATCGGTCCTCTCTATTGCTCTGAGGTATGACAGCCATGTCCATGAATCGTAATCCATGCACCCACTAACAAGAGTACATTCAATTAGGTCTCCCCAGTTGTTCTTCGAGGAATCACCACAGCAGGTATTAATCTCGGGATTATATCGGGGCAGTTACTTTCCAATGCCGCCATCAAAGGCTTTGGTAGCCGGGAGGATACTTGGGCTTACCGGGGTCCATTTGCAATTCAGTTATTCTTCATTAGTAAGTCCATAGACCCGTTCTATATACTCGTTCCCATTCGTCGTGCTCTATCTTACAAGTGCAGCCTTTCTCGCCTTAGGTCTACCATTCGCTGTGGAGTCGCCATGGTATCTTGTTCATTGCAACAACATTGATGGGGCCCGAGCAGCCCTGCAGAGGCTATATGGCACAGATGTTGAAATCGAGACAAAACTGACGGCTATTCGAGAAACAATGGTATATGAAATGTCGTTGAAAGAGGCAACTTGGGCGGAATGTTTCCGTGGCCAGGATCGTGTTAGAACAGGTATTACCTCCGGAGTCTTTATTGCCCAACATTGCACTGGAATCATCTTTATTCTCGGATACTCGACATATTTCTTTGAACTGGCTGGATTCCCAACGTCAAAGGCATTTGATCTTGGTGTTGGAGTGACCGCGTGCGGAGTTGTTGGAACTATACTGTCTTGGACGGTCGTCAACTCGTACGGCCGACGGAGAATCTTCCTAACTGGAATGATCAGCCTTACAATCTGCTTGTTGATGATTGGAATACTGGACGTCATTCCATCTGCGGCTGCAATCTGGGCACAAGCATCGTTCACGATAGTCTATACTCTGATATACCAATCCACCATCGGGGTCATTTCGTTTGTCCTTCTCGGCGAGGTCTCTTCCCTGCGCCTGCGAGCAAAAACGACTGCTCTTGCGACAGCCACCCAGTCAGCTCTAGGGATTGCCATGAATGTAGCTGTGCCGTACATGGTGAGTCCTGATTCGGCCAACATGAAGGGAAAGGTTGGGTTCGTGTTCGGGGGGCTTTCGCTGCTTGCTACTTCAATTGCATTCTTCTACATCCCCGAATTGAAAGGCCGTACATTTGCAGAGATTGATATGATGTTTGTGAACCGTGTACCACCGAGGAAGATGGGTGTTTATGCGATAGAGGGTGATTCAATTTTAGTTCCAGACGGCTGTTAACATGCTGTATACAACACATCTACCTGAGCATCATAAATGTAACTGAAGCCTTCACGTTCAGTACATATTCTCAGATCATGCACTTCAAACTGCAAGCTAATGCCAGGCACTGTTGCTGCAGCCAACCTAGGGCTTAGGGTCAGGGTTGATGACATAACCAACTCCGCTCCGATCCCGGAATTATTTTCTTTCCCGAGCGGAAAAGAAAAGAAAGAAAGGTTGAATGCGAGTCTAGTGCTTCTTGCGTGTGTCATCGGCGGTTTTTCTTTTTCTCGCTGCAAATCCCTGACTGCCTTTCCTCAACAATAATAATCCTTGATATATCACCTGGTTGTGATTCCAACCCGACTCCACCATGTCCGACGAGCCGCCTACTAATGGCACTGTAACGCCTGTTACTCCCAAGAACCTGGCCCTCACCGAGTATACCGCCGCTCCAACCCCTCCGTCCGAACGGGGAGACGATAAGAGCAAGATGTTGGGAATGCCGCCGAATTGGGGAATCCCCGAGGCTTTTTTGCTCCCCAATGGATACCCAGATGTGAGATAATGCCCATTTTATTTGATAAAATGCCATTGGAGATGCTAATCGGGTCATTATGAATCTAGTATCTACGATTGATCTTGACGTCACGGGTTTACGATGTGATCAACGAAACACCTCTTCACCATGCTGTCAATCTCAGCAATCGCCTGGAATGTCGAGTTTTACTCAAGCGGGAAGATCTGCTTCCTGTGTTCAGTTTCAAGCTCCGCGGAGCCTACAACAAGATGGCTCATTTGAGCCCTGAGCAGCGATGGAAGGGCGTTATCGCATGCTCTGCCGGTGAGAACGCTTTCCTATTGGAAAATAAATTATTTGGACGATTAGCTTATGCGTTGACGATTCGTAGGTAACCACGCGCAAGGTGTTGCCTTTTCCGCCAGACATTTGAAAATCCCCGCCACTATCGTTATGCCTTCCGGTACCCCCGCTATCAAACACTTGAATGTCGCTCGAATGGGCGGCAGCGTGGTTCTTCACGGAAATGACTTTGACTCCGCCAAGGAGGAAGCGCATCGACGTGAGAAGCAGCATGGTCTTACAAACATTCCTCCTTTCGATGACCCATACGTCATCGCTGGTCAAGGAACTATTGGAATGGAGATCCTGCGCCAAGCGAACCTGCAGAAGCTTGAGGCTGTTTTCTGCGCTGTTGGTGGAGGTGGACTGATCGCTGGTCTTGGAGTTTACCTCAAGCGCATTGCACCACAGGTTAAAATCGTTGGTGTCGAGGCTTACGACGCCAATGCTATGGCTCAGTCCTTGGGCTCTGGTTCTCGCGTGTTCCTCAAGGAGGTGGGGCTCTTCGCAGATGGTGCGGCTGTCAAGACAGTTGGGGAGGAAACCTATCGCCTCGCTCGCGAAGTGGTCGATGAGATTGTGCAGGTTTCGACCGACGAGACCTGTGCTGCGATCAAGGATGCTTTCGAGGACACACGGTCGATCATTGAGCCGGCTGGCGCTCTTGCTCTTGCTGGTCTCAAGAAATATGTTGCTATGAACCCCAGCCCAGACATCAACCGGGAGCTGGTCGCCGTCACATCTGGTGCGAACATGGACTTTGATCGGTTGCGCTTTGTCGCCGAACGTGCCGCTCTGGGAGAGCGGAAAGAGGCGCTCCTCAGCGTCAACATTCCCGAAAAGCCTGGTGCTTTTGCCAAGCTGGTTGAGGTCGTCCTTCCCCACGCCGTGACTGCTTTCAACTACCGTTATGCTCGTGACGAATCCGCCGATGTACTGATGGGTATCTCTTTGTCCGCCCTGACTGGAAGAGAAGATCTGGCCAAAATCATCGAGGAGTTGACCAAGGGCGGTATGACGGCAAATGATCTGAGCGATGATGAGCTCGCCAAGAGACATCTGCGTTTCTTGGTCGGTGGCCGCTGTGATGTGCCGGATGAGCGTCTGTTCATGTTTGAATTCCCTGAACGCCCTGGTGCCTTGGCCCGGTTCCTCACCACTCTTCGTCCTAACCAGAACATCTCCTTGTTCCACTACCGTAACTACGGAGGAGATGTCGGAAAGGTGCTGGCGGGTATTCAGTGCCCCAGTCCCGAGAAGGATGAGCTGGAGGCCTTCCTCCGGGACTTGGGATATCCCTTCAGCGAGCATACCGACTCTCCTACCTACAAGACATTCCTGCGTCACTAAGAGGGGAATTATCGCTTGAATAAAATTAATTGTTGATTATTACCTTGGGAGTGTTGGTTGTTCTATATGAAGAAAGAGTCCCCAGTTTGGCGTTTGGTACTGTGCATGAGATAGATTTCGGGCTGGTATCTACCGGTAGTGATATTATGGGATGCATATATTAATACAAGAATGAGGCCATTGATTTTGGTTTGTATATTTAAACTTTTATCCTTTCCAACTCGCTATATCCATTCTCTTCTAGTATATTTTTTCTGTGTTACCGTAAGACCAACCAGAGCCCAGTTGATGTTGATAACTATCAATTATACACAGAATAATGAACATGCATAATTCATCCAAAAGAGGTTACTCTCTCTCCAAGAGCCAAGATGCTCTCCAACATAACTAACCACCACAATAGACATAATACTTCTTCGATACTCTCAATGACCCAGCTGTATCTGAAGAAGAATATACAGTCACCCACATTCCAAGACGACATCATGACAATCCTCAAACCCGGGACAGAATCGACAGCAAGAACGCCGGCAGCGCTTTGGCATGAACCTCAGAGGAGGATATGGATTTTAACAGTGAGTCTTTTGGTTTCCAATGAAGAAGATACCTGTAATACGTGCAATTTATTAACTACTAATGCCATTAACCAGATGCTCTGTACAGCTAGGGATGGTAGAAAGGTCATCTGGACAGACAGCCTTGCGTGTTGATACTTGCATGAAAGATCGCCATTATTGCATTGATCAGGGGATCTCTGTGCAACTTGACGACTTCTTGGCTTTGACCGACTAAATTCTCAGATGGTACTGTTGGTGTTGGTTTGATACTATTGATATTATATATCTTGACCAATAGCAATCCGAAATCAAAACTGATCAACGGCAATTTGACCTTATCAATTCGCTTACTCTTTGAATTTGTAATGACTATCTCCGCGTCTCCAGTGTACAGCTCATCCAAATTCAATTTTACCCATGATGTCGTGGGCTACTGGGGGCAAACAAGAACACGGAGATCCAGTTACCCTAGTCTGGAATCCACCACGCAATAAGCGGCCCAGAAATGCCCAATCTTTCCATTTCAGCTATTTCTCATACCGTGCGCGAAAGATTGCACTAGGTCTGCGACGCCAGGGGGTTGAAAAGGGCCATGTCTTGTTTTTGATGTCGTCCAAGGCTCCGGTTTGGTAAGCATCAAGCGTACCCGCTCATTCGAAACGTACAGAATCTCGACACTGACGCATCCAATAAGATAGGTATGAAGTCTTTTGTGGTTGCATTATTGCCGGCGTAGTCTGTCCCTGTTCTCCAACCTTGCCACCGTCCGAAATCACGAACCGCATAGTCAAAGCTCGAGTATTAGCCTTTGTGGGGAATGCAAAGCAGAAGAAATGGCTGTCAGAAATTCAACAACAAGAACATATCAGTACTGGTGTACGTTGTATCGTTCAGTTTTGTGGTGAGACAGACTGTTCTAGGCCAGACATCCATTCCCATCAGTCTCTATTGGAATATGGAGATTTGGAGAATAGTCAACAGGCGTAATTTGACACCCAGTCAAGCGATCCTTGCCTTTTATACTTTACTTATGGAACAACGGGCCAAGCCAAGATTGTTCAACATACACATGTTTCTTGCCCATACAGTGACTCTATATCAACCCCAGAACAATCTGTTGCTTAAGCCCTGTGCCGATTTACTAGTTTTGAAGAATGGTTTTCCGATGCGAGGGTTAGTAGCTTGTGAAGCTAGCTAGCAAGAGCTAGATTGTAGATACGGTTCTTCTACAGATGAACGTGCATAACCCTTCTTTTTCTAGTACTAATGTCCGCTGATTGATTGATATCATGATATACGTAGATAAGTGTGAGGACCAGACTAACTGTCGGTTTATATATGACGTTTTATTGTTAAACTTTGTTTAATCCTACCAATCCCATACTCGTTCCAACAATCTCATATCTCTCCTTACTGTAGCAATGGGTGAGTAGATACGCAAGTCTACTCCCAAAATGCACTCAGCCTGGCCTTGGCCATGGCCAGGGCAATAGCGATGATAACACGCTCCTTCTCCTCGATCTCGGTTTCTATTTCCATCTCGAAATACCTGTCGAGAGTTATGTCGCGGTGATCCCTAATAATAATATCGTGAGACCGAATGAGAGCGATTATCTCCTGCCAGAAGCGGGGGTTCTCCTTGGATGGGGGAACCGCGTCGAAGGTGAAAGGGTTGGAGGTACGAGTACGGACATAAACGTAGTATCGAGGCATTCTGGCGGATAGGACTTGAGTTGTCGATAGATCTAGTTGCAGCTGTAGATAGATGAGCGTTTAGTTGTAGTCTTCGTTTCAGTGGATGAAGAAGATGAAGATCTATCTACTCTGGGTAGACACCATGGTATTTATCTTCGAGGAGAACAATAGCTGGATGGTGATGAGACGATATTGAGTCTTTGTCTCCCTGTTTCCCAAAGCACACAATGGATTATACTCGATGAGACAGGTCTAGTGCTTTGTGAGTTGAAGTCATTCTTTGGTTCCTGCTGGCGGTGTTAGTCCGTCCTTTGTGTGGGCCATCCTTTGTACTTGCCATAAAGAGAATTGAAACATGTCGACTATCTTTCAAAGTGCGTCTTTGTATTCTAGGATAGAGAGCAATTGCTCGGGATGAAGACATCTGCAGTCTATCGTGAAGGAGGATTGCGTTGTCTAAAAAGGTAGCGTTCAAAACAGAAATTAGGGCATACAACTAGGGCTTTCTCTGGTCACAACCACCCCTGTTATCTCTCTGCATTCTCTACCTGTACGGCAAATATTCAACCGTTCAAACAAACAGAGGATCAATTCTCGATATAATAAGCTATCCAGATAACCTCTGTATAGTTTCAATGCGGATGGCATAGCTGAATACTCAGATATGATGCAGTACCTTACTCGATACCACCACTCGGGACGGCATGAAGATCATCTACAAGAGCATGACTGTACGCCTTGTCGACACAAACCCTGCTTCAGTGACTTATAGCTGGGGGGGCTGAAGGGGAGAATGCTTCATGACAATGATTAAAAGCCTTGTAGGGCCGCATTCTCAAATCAGTCGATCCATTCCATCAACGGAGACATTTCTGACAGCTGAACATATGACCCGTACATCTAACTAGCTTCAATTAGACCCCTAATTTATCGTTCACTTCCAATATGCCTACTAAGAACTTAAAGGTCTGTTTACTTCAGCATAGACCAGATTTGGCTAACATTTTCTGCAGGCGAAATCCCCTTTTGAGGTTCTCTCACAATGGCAACTTCCCAAAACCCAGATTATGGTTATTGGCGGATGTTCACCGGCATTCATATCTATCCGTGATGCTGAAAGAAACGCGATACTTGATTGACAGACAGTACGAAGTACTCTTATTCCACTACAACTATAACTACATTGTGAGATCTATCTCTCTACTCAGATAGATATTTATGACCTGACTTGATAGGTGCCATATCTAGGCCCCAAACCCCACTCTGACGAAAGACTCAAGCGGAAATTCAACCTCTGTCTCGACTATCGGCCCAATATTGCTGGGAATAAAACACGTCCACTCTTTAGATTCGTTCTACGATCACAACAAGGGAAGTATACTCAGGAAGTGAAAGATGGTATGCGTTGGGCACATCAGTACTGTCCTGCTTTGAGCTTGCCCGCAACATTCCGGCCCTTAAGAGTTACTTTATTCCTCGAAAGCTCGACCAGAAGGATTATCCCATATCTCTGTCGCAGTTTGAATCGTCAATTCGTGGGTTGGATTTGAAACTCAACGCTTCTCTGGATATCTTCGATGATTTTCTGGCGAGCAGCCCAAAAGGAAAACTGCTCAGTCATGGATACTGGTTGTGGACGACATCGTCCCGTCCTCGTCACGTCTCAAGTTCTATTTTCTAACTCCCAGAACCAGTTTTGCTCCTGTTCGTGAGATCATGACCCTTGGTGTCAGAATAGAGATTATTTTCCATGTGAAGTATAATTGAGGAATTACTCATGGATCTAATGGAATGAATTAATATTAATATCATTCATTCTAGTTTTATATAGTATTCCGAGCATGTCAAGGTCACTGTAATAAAGCTTATCTGTTATATCTTGGAGGTTGTTGGTGCCACCCTTTGTACTCGCCATAAAAATACTTGAAATAGACAACAGATTCTTCAATATGTATCCTTTATTCTCGGCTCAACAATAAGCCATCAGCATCATCTTTGTTTTATCTGGTTATTCTGTCTTTTTATTCTCTTTTCTATCGGAGGACCTTGTGATCTATAAGGTATTCTAGCGATCTGATTGGCTGGCCAGGTGAGCCAATAATGTCCCCTCGGCGTCGGCAACACAAAACTCCGACTTTTCCTCCGGGCGGAATAAACGATGGATATGATCGAGTCGCTTTGGTCGATCGTGAGCGCCTCTCTTCAGTCTTTCGAGAATATTTGTTGCCGGGAGCAAGGAAAGATACAAGCAGACCGGTCTGTTCTGTCTGCTTTTTCACCATGCTGTCCTTCCGCTCCGTCCTCGGTGCCTCGACCGGTACCCTCCGCCAATTTCTCCCTTCGTTATCACGACAGTCATTTGCCCGGTCATTCTCGCAATTGAGCAGATTATCGCTCACAAACGGTCTTCGGAGTCTGCGTTCCCGGAATGACTCGACGGATAATGCTCGGATTGCAAGTGTTGGGTCGGCTGTCAGACAGCTCGAGCAGGTTCGGGGAATGAAGACACGGTCGTCTGTGAAGAGATTGTGCGATGGCTGCAAGCCCGTTCGAAGAAAGAACCGGGTCTATATTATCTGGTAAATATATAATGTGATGGGTTCTCTTAAAGCTGGATAGGGTGCTAATGTCCTTCGTTTTTGACAGCTCGAAGAACCCGAAACACAAGCAACGACAAGGCAAATAGATACACATACACAACGGAGGGATTGTATGAACAGCATCCAGCGATTGCGATTATCTTGAACGATTCAAAACGTCGGAAACCCTGTATACCAGTGCACAAGACTCCAGGTTGATTCTGGATGCGGAGACGCTCCAGTGGATATACAGTTTCTCTTCGACTCTTGGGATGTCTTGATCCTTTTTCATCATCATTATTATTATCTGTTGGGACTATACCAGCTGGTTGGTTGCGGCGCTTATGTTCTTCTATTGTACATTAGAAATATTCATGTCATTGTTTCTGCTTTATGGTTCGATTGTTTGGACACGGAGAACAGTAGATGAAGATCAACGGAGCTAGAGCTTCGACTTCAGCCCTAGACAGATGTCAGTGTTCTGCAAGAGCCTCTTTGCTGTACATTTACAATTCTTCTCCTTGCAAAAACCCTCCTCTTGAGTTACTCAGGCGGTGTTCCTGCTGCATGTCTGTGCATGAAATGTGAGTCGCTAGATTTCCCCCTCAAGGTTCCCAACCACCAGCCACCCAACCTTTGTCTTGCATTCCACCAGGTGCCTGACTAGCATCGGGCATTCCCTCAACTTAATCGATCAACATTTATCCATTTGATCAGATCATTCTTTCTGGTTTTAACTATCTCCGTCATTTCCAACAATGGTGGTCCTTCATTCCACCCTCACTGCAGCCCTGTGCCTCTTCGCCGCTACTTCAGCCACGGCGTCCTCAGGCCAGATACCTTTGTCGTTCAACGACGATACCCCAGACTACCAAGAGTTCTCTCATGGACGGAAACAATTCTCCCAGAAATTCCTGGATGGTTATAGTTTTCTCAAACATTACGGCGGCCTTGGGCCCTATTCGGACCGTGAGTCCTATGGCATCGATCGTGATACCCCGGCCGGCTGTGAAGTCGATCAGGTGATCATGATCAAACGCCATGGTGAACGATTTCCCACGACTAACACGGGGAAGTCCATGGCAAAGACTCTGCGCAAGCTGGACGACATCGACGTCTCCAGCCGCGATGGCGATCTAGCCTTCCTCAAACATTGGACTTACTATGTCCCGTCTGAGTGCTACCTCAACGCGGAGACCACCACGGGCCCATACGCGGGCTTGCGGGACGCTTTCAAACATGGAAAGCAGTATCGGAAGCGATACGGCCATCTGTGGGATGGACAATTGACTGTGCCTATCTTTGCAGGTGATTACCCGCGTGTCATTGACACCGCCCATGTGTTTGGGGAGGGATTCTTCGGCCACCATGCGTACAAGACCAAGGCGGCGATGAATATCATCTCCGAGGATGTGTCGCAGGGCGCGGATAGCTTGACACCTGGGTGTCCTAGTGGCAACAAAGATCATCCTTGTAGTAGAAAATACCTCTTGCCTCAGTTCGACGTAGCGGCAGATCGGTTGAATTTTCAGTATGAAAATCTAAATCTGACTGCTGCTGATATCCAGAACCTGATGAGTGAGTAGTTATTCCATTATTGCTTTTCAGAATGGCTAACATTTATTTCCAAGGTGTGGCGGCATTTGAGCTGAATGCCCGTCCTTCTTCTCCCTGGGTTGACGTCTTCACCCTTGACGAATGGGTAAGCTTTGGATACAGCCAGGATCTGTGGTTCTACTACTGTGCTGGGTGAGAGTTCCTATGGTATCCACCTTCAAAGTCAACTGGATCACTGACCCTCCTAAGCCCCGGAAACGACTACATGTCCGCCGTGGGCTCGGTGTACGTGAATGCCAGTCTCACTCTTCTCAACCAAGGCCCGTCAGCTGGGCGCCTATCTTTCAACTTGTATGCATACCCTTTCAAATACGCACTACAGTACAAATCTAACACGAATCCAGTGCCCACGACACCAACATCGTCCCAATCGTCACTGCCTTGGGCCTTGCTACCCCCACCGAGCATCTCCCCGTCGACCGAATTCCCTTCGGCAACCCATTCTCGATCGGCAACATCGTCCCCATGGGAGGCCATTTAACCATCGAGCGTCTAACCTGCGATGCCACCCCCATATCCTCAGCCGGTACATACGTGCGTCTTGTCCTAAACGAGGCCGTGGTTCCCTTCCACTTCTGCCAGTCAGGTCCCGGGTACTCCTGTCCGCTAGACGAGTATACGTCGATTCTGTCTGAGAGTTTGCCAAACTACGTCGACAAATGCGGTATCCCCGAGTCTGATCCGCAGTATCTTGATTTCTGGTGGAATTATAGTGACTCGAATAAGGATAATTTCCTTAATAAGACGCAGCCGTGTCCGTGAGCTGGCTAATATATATATTTGCATGGATGTAATGATGCATTTAAAGTCAAGTTAAGGTTATAGGTAGTTAGTTTTGGGTAATATACTAGCATTAGGATATTTTTAAAATAAACCCAAGGGGTAAATTGTCAATTTGAAATTATAAGCATACATCATTATTTACTTTAGAGAGGCAAAACTGAAATTCTTGGAATGTACAAACTAGACTACTAAGAATTATTACAGAAAGTCAAGTTATCTGTCCAAAAATACAATTTAGCTATCAGCTAGTCTCTCTACCTATAACTAGTTCTCTCGAATTTGCACCTCGAATCTTCCTGCGTGGTCTGTCCAAACCCAGTTGAAGAAATAAAGAGGTATCCACAGAAAGATCCGAGATGGACTATCCAGCGTCCATTCACTAGACTGGCGTTAGTAAGAAATCCATAAAATCAATATTGAAGCATTCCAACTTACAGGAACTAATCACAGATCGGCAATGGTGATCATCCCAATTTAAGCATTGAACATGGCGGGGCCAGGCATGGGGTAGCTGTCGAGGGAGCTGTAGATGTCGAACTTGATACCGGGGTCGGTGTCCTTGTACAGCTTCTCACCGAGGGTACCTTCAGGCTCGGCATCACCGCCACCAGTGACCTTGATGTTGACACACTGGACGTAGTTCTGAGCACCGTCCTTGTTGCCGGCGGAGTGAAGGGCAATGATCTCATGGCGGAGAACGTAGTTACCGTCCGAGACAGCCTTGGGGATGGTCAGGGTCCAGGTGTTGTTGTTGCTGATCATCTTGTCGGTGGCCCAGGTGCCTGGCGGGCTGCTGCCATCGATGAGGCCCTTGGCGTCGATCTTGAAGAACTCAAGCTTGGTCTTGTCGACGGAGGAGCAGTCGCCATCGCAGGGGGCGAGGTAGGTGATGACGGGGCCGTGGTGGCTGTCGGGCCACTCGGTCCACTCCATCTCGATCTCCGAGCCAGCGGTGACAGGGGCAGTCAGGGCACCAGGCTTGCCATCCTTGTGGCAGATGATGTCGGGAGACTGGTACTCAGAGCCGTCGACGAATCCAAGGTCGGTGGCGCTGGTCGACCAACCGATGGATTTGGGGGGGTTGTCTGAGTAGGAGTACTCGTTCACGAGGTATCCATCGTAGCTGTGAAGATGTGTTAGCTTCGACTTGCTCTGTTACTATATTTACATCTCCCAAAACGTACTATTTTCCATCAGCAACAATGCCAGAGACGTAACCGTGGCCAGCCACAAGCGAGGCAGAGGCAAGAAGGCCAGCAGCGATCTTAGAGAAAGACATGGTCGGAAAGTATAGAATTGGATTGAGTAAAAAGATTGTAAAAAATATACCAATGACAGAAGAACCTGCGTCGATCAAAGGTGTCGGACAGAGAATGAGCCCGGAGAATATAAAACGAAAGTTTTCAACGGATTTGAGGACAGTGGACAGAATGAGACAGAGAATGAAAAGACATCGTGAGAGGGCTCTTTTATAACCATTCTGATGAGTCGGAGGCCCTGTCTGTCTCTATCCTATTCCTAGCATCGTTTCGTATCCTTGGCATTGTTTCGACTTGACATGGTATAGATGAGATTACCGGGATGCAGTAGCCATTCGGCATTTCTCCATTCTTTAACCGTCGGACTTAGATCCGCTTATTCAGTCGCCGTTTGTGGAAAATATGGAGACGAAATGCCAATAGGGCGATACACCGGTTGCTTTCTATAGAATATAGCATCAACCATGCGTCTGTCCATGTGAGGCAGCCCGGATACTACTTACTTCTGTGCTCACTAGAACGGAACAGATATTCCTGAACATTGTTTCGATACTCCTAATCAGTCTGAGGATTCTCCATGTGGCAAAAGGATGCCGAAAGCCCCGATCCCTTTTTTTTCTCCGGGTGGAGTATTGCACGATCCAACGGGTTAAAAAAGGGAGGGACGCTGTGCCTATTTCGGTCGAGGCGATGGATTCACCTGGCATAGGTAGAAATGGCAAGCACCTTAATGAGAAGTCGTTGAGTCACAGTGTTTCCTGTTGATGGAAAAAAGACCAGCGCCTGTCAGGCTGCACCCCCTGCAAGCCTGTGAATCCAAGACCTCCTGGGTAGCGACGACGATCTCCAAGTGGTTCCCGGATAACAGGCCAACGGTAATGGATAGCAATGTCCATTCCCTGATCTGTCACCTGGAGTCCGTTCCTGATTAGGAATTTCAGTAGGTTATTTGTGGTTTGTCGAGGCTAAATATAAAATTCAATATAAAAATGGTAATATATCAGGAACTGCCTGTAACCTGAATAGAAGTGATCAGCGTCTAGTGGTTCGGCTTCTTCTGTGATTCGAGGACTCACTCACTGCTTTCATATCAACCGGTCTCGTCCCTGTCCCACCTGGATGCTTCTAACCTCCGTCTACTCCGTGTGTATCGGGGTGAGATGACGGAGTCAAATAGACCCTGCAGTTGGAGCGGAGCTAGATCTGCCATTAATGGTCTCGCGAGAAGGATCCATGACATGACAGGTCTTCTTTCTGCGACACATTGGAAATTGGAGAGGAGGGTGTTTGGTGTTTCATCACGGGCTGCCAAGACCCTCAAGAAGCAGCTGTGATAGAGCCTTATTCCGCAGGCAGTCCAACAGAACATCAGCTTGCCAGTCAAATTACTAAAAGGGTGAGATATTGTCGCTGTCGTACTAGGAGAATACTCATCCTGCCCAGAACGACCATTCCTTTGCTACTAATTACTACTACTGCCGGAGGTCTATCAGGGTCCAGATGGGATCGTCCATCTTGTATACAGAACGGGAAGATCTTCCCCTGGTGAGTCCCACATGTCTCAACCCGAGTCAGTCGGCGTCAAGCAGCCTGCAGGATTAAGGGTTTCTACAATCCTGTCGACCAGGCACAAAGGCAATTGAATAACTAGCGTTGATCCAGTATGCTTCTACTTGCTCAAGTTGAGTCGACATCACATGGGAATCACGACGGTGAACCCGACGCCGCACTTCTAGCCCGGAGATAGGACAGGACTTGCCCATCATGTATACGTTTTGGATTACCATAAGAGATCCGTGGAACTTTCAACTGTTTTTTTCATTAAGTTGTAGAACCCAGGAAGCCCCGACAAAGCATTCCTATTAATAAGTCCAGCTAATGCAGGTCGTCTGACCGGTGGAAAAGTGCCGTGTGCTTGTCATCACAGCATCCGGTAAACAGACGCAGGAATGTCCAAGCCATCAAGCCATCTGAAGATACTCGTTCACTTGTTCAGTCCAGTGTCGGCCCGCAAAAGTATTCATGCCCACGCCCAATTTCGGTTTGATAGTTGTATCATGTATCGATAATTGCACACGCGGCACTCTGAACCCAGTTCATGCTACTTCCGTCCGATGCATTTACTGCTTCTTCTCGCCACCGTTGGTGACATCCTCAACCTTGAGGGCTGTGGAGGCATTGCCAGTCAGCATAGGTTCTGGCCCGGTCCAATCGTATTCTCTTATTTTCCCCGCGGAAGCTCCCCCGCATCCTTCATCCACATCTTTCATATCGAGAGAGATAAAACGCACCTGGGGGCAAGCTCTGCTTGAGCTTGTCGGCCTTGTCGGACTCCTTCAGGGTGAGGGAGTAGACGAGACGGTGGCAGCGGACCTTGAACTTGACCTGCTGGCTCTGGCGGTTGCGCTTGATGCGGGCAGCTACAAATAGTCGAATATGGTTAGCGATGATCCATCATGAACAGCCCTTCCATCGCTTTTCCGGGTATCGGTCGTCCGGTCGGAGCTGGCTTCAATGACTCGATGAACAACACCCCAACTCCAACCCCAACCCGAACCCCAAAACGAAAAATATGGGGATTCACATACAGGACGCATCCTTGCGGCGGCAGATCTCAATGAACTGCTTGATGTCGGAAACTTCACGAGGCATGATGGCTAATTTGAGGGTTGATAGAGTAGATCGTGAGGAGGAGAGGAAGGTCGAGCCTCAACAGCAGCTGCGGGCGGCTTCTGTGCGGGTTCTGGCAACTTAGGGTTTAGCCTCGTGGAAACCCTTAGCGCTGGGCGCCACACTTACCGGCAGTGGCTGGAGCTGTCTGCGTCATGTGGCGGTGCGGCATCTGGGGCTGATATCCGGGGTTTTGCTCGACATCAGACAGTGGATAGGGCGACTGAGGCCAGGATAATGGCTGCTGCTGTTGGTTCTTGGGAGTGATGTGCAGTCGGATCTTGTTTCGTCTCCAGAAAGTAGTCCTGATGGTAGTCAGTGATGTGCTTTGATGACAGAGGGTGTTCTCGTACATTTGAACCATGCTGCTGACGAATACGAAGAAGAGTGAAGCAGCAGAGACGGCCAGAATGGCCTGTAAGCGTTTTTCAATTGTATCACCACGCCCTGCCATTGGGAGGCCATGTTGAGGAAGACCTGGATGGGGAAAGGATGGAGCCATGGTGGATGTGTATGAATATGAATGGATCAATAATTAAATGATAGACGAGTTTCTAGGAGGTTTTTTTAATTGTAAGGAGGACAAACGTGCTCTACACTGAGATAGATATAATTACGAAATAGAGAGGGGGAAAGAAGATGGTTTCATATGAAAAGCATTTTATATATCGGGGTTTACAAGACAGGGAAGCTGCATATTGTATTACTCGATAATGAAGATAGAAGGAGCATACCAGAAGCACCAATGCGTCAGATCAGAATTATTCTATCTTTAATAGAAAACCATCCCTGTAAGTGCTATACACACCAAGAATAATCATCACGATAGCTTCCCCAGACTGTGGCGCATTCATGGATTTTCGTGGCGGTGCAAAAGTCTAGGCGGCCGTCAATACTTCTTAAAAGCTACAGCTTAATTCAACGCAACGTGGCCCAAGAATCGTGATTTATAAATTTTATAAATTCTCCATCATTTCAGTTGAAATAAAATCTTTCTAAGCATCATTCAGACAGGATCTATAATATCGAAAATGCCCACCCCCTTGGATCGAGCAATGAACTCAAAGGTATATACTAAATGTCACTATGTATTCAGTACCGAAACTAATATTCGTCCTTAGAACCTCTTCCTTGGTATATAACCTGACAAACTAAATAATACACGTCTAATTCCATATAGGCTTCGCCGGGATGGTCACAGCAGCTGCGGCCTGGACAATCTGGGGCAACGACGTGTTTCCTGCAGAGCCAGACCCGACCGGAGGTAGATATTATGCACCTTGAATCCGCAATGTGATGTTGACCTTGATCTAGATCCCGAAAACTGGACTGTTGAAGAGATGAGGAGGTGGCTTCGCGTGGTATGTCCTTCACTCGTTCCCTTTCCCTTCTTTATTTCGTAAAATAAGCAGAGACGTGCCACAAAATTCAACTGATAATGATCTCAGAGAGGGTTATTGCCCAGTGAAAAAGCCACACGTGCCGAATTGCTCGAGCGAATCAAAGCAAACTTGCGTGTACCACGCAAGTCGTCGACTTGAACTCAAGCACTGGTACTTGTTCACTTTAATGTTGGAATTTGGGACAGGTGTTCCATCCTGGACAAATAAACGACATGGCGATTCATTCCCATTCTTCATTTTTATCCTGTAACTATCATTCATCGTCGTATTTTCTTTCGTTGTTATCATAGCGCATTCATTGATTCTTTTGTAATCGTACCCAGAATACCCCGAACTGTAGTCCGAACACTGGAACGATACTGAAATAAGCACCGTTTTGTGTTCTGCGTTAAACGACAAGGCGGAAGTTCTGGGTTTGGACAAGCCACTCTCTTCTGCGTTTCCCCTTGGGGCCATCTGCAGAAGGATTAGGCACCAACACGAAAGTCTCACTGAACCCTCGTTGCGGGAGATCCCTAGACTCCCCAAATCGCACGTATCCACTGACAATCACCAAAATAGACATGTCCTTGATTGTTGCCTGATTGGGAAGCTTGACACCACCTCCCACCGTGCGAGTGGGATAGGCGCGGTTGATGATTTGACAGTCAAAGGACTGCACCTCGTAATGCGCCGGGGGCATCTGGTTCACAAAAATTTCCTGGACCGCATTTCCATCTGCGACAACATTTCCGTTGAAAAGGATCGTAGAAGTAGTCTGATCGTAGAACGAGGCTATTGCTGAGCGATTGTTTTGGAGCGCGGGGTAGAATGATTGGACGAATTCGGTGGCAGCTAGAGGTACAAACTAGTTAGAACATGGATATCAGGTGCAAATATTACACTGAAAATACCATCCGTAGACACTTTGGTCAGATTGTCTTCACTTGCAGTAGCCATGAGGGGAGGAGTTCGGAGTCAATGCGCGGTAGGCGGATATGACGCAGTTATGCGCAGATGGCGATAGATTGATTGTAGCAAGAAGAGGTAAGTATGCGAGACCGAAACAGATGGCAGCAGCTAGACAGCCAAAATATCCACCTGCAATCCAAAACCAAGTAGAGGCAAGACGTCGAGATGTTGATGCTGGAGGAACCGCCGGAAAAGCAGCAGAAAAAAAGATCGGGGCGGAGAGGAGCTTGGACCACCCCGGAGACTGTCCAACGCCGAGCAACACGCCTGGCTTTTGTCCTCTTCTTCTTTTCCTCTGCTATCCATTCCATCCTTTTCTCAATGGCAATGCGCAGGGGAGAGTTTCGTGCTGTTTCATGGGCCACACAATTCTTGGCCTACAGACGGCCATCGTGGAAGTGTGCGTCCTGCAGGAATGTTCGTCAAATTAATGTCCTGCCGCGCCGATTTGCAACGGCTGCGTCTACAGAAACACCCAAGAAGCCTTACTATGTGACGACTCCTATTTTCTATGTCAATGCTGGTAAGCTATATTTCCATGCTGTTTAAGGATAAACAATTTGCTAACTGGTTCGTCTACGACAGCCCCCCATGTCGGCCATCTATACACCATGGTCATCGCCGATATCATGAAGAGGTGGCAGGTACTTCTCGGTGATAAAGACGCCCAGCTATTAACCGGAACCGACGAGCATGGCATGAAGGTATGGAGATAAGTTGATTGTGGAGGTATATCACGATGTGTCTGACTCGGCAGAATAGATTCAACAAGCAGCGCTTGCGGCCGGGATGGATACACAAGCCTTTTGCGACATGAACTGCAAAACATTTGAGGTTCGTCTCTCTTACCCAAGATTGTCAGATCGAGGAAGTGTTAAATCGAGCATAGGCCCTAGCGAAAGCTGCGAACCTGGACAATGACCATTTCATCCGCACAACAGACGCGGCGCATAAGGAGGCAGTTCAATATTTCTGGGTGAGCAGTGCCAGCCGCTTTCGATGGTTTATATCACGACTGATTATATCAATAGGAAATGCTGAGCCACCGGGGCTATATCTATACTGCGAAGCATGAAGGCTGGTACTCTGTCAGCGATGAAACCTTCTATCCTCAAACACAAGTGCAAAACGCCTTGGATCCATCAACCGGGAGAAAAAGAATGGTACACTTCCTTCCTTTACTTCATTTTGCAAATATACTTACAGATTCAGGTTTCAATCGAAACTGGCAAAGAAGTGGAGTGGTCCTCAGAGACAAACTACCACTTTCGTCTGTCTGCGTTCCAGGACCGCCTGCTGGAGTTGTACAGCAAAACTGATTTCATAACACCCAGTAACTACGCTACAGCCGTAGTGAAATCTGTTTCCTCGGGGCTTCAAGATCTGTCGATATCTAGACCTGTAGAACGGTTGAACTGGGGCATTCCCGTGCCTGGTGATGAAACCCAAACAATCTACGTCTGGCTAGATGCCCTTGTCAATTACTTGACGAAGGCAGGGTACCCCTTCCCCCCCGGACAAGAAGCTCGACTTGGATGGCCGGCAGATGTTCATGTTGTGGGCAAGGATATTGTCCGGTAAGTTTTGTTTTGTAAGAGGGGTTTGGTTACAAGACTAACAGTATGCCAGCTTCCACTGCGTGTATTGGCCCGCTTTCCTCATGGCCCTTGATCTTCCTTTGCCCCGTAATGTCCTCGTTCATGGTCACTGGACCATGAATCGGGAAAAAATGTCGAAATCAACCGGGAATGTGGTGAACCCTTTCTTTGCCATCGACCGGTTTGGCGTTGACGCGATGCGATTCTTCCTTGCTTACCAGGGAGGCTTGGCTGGAGACGCCGATTACGATAATGCCTACATTATTCGCGACTACAAGAAAATGCTCCAGTGGGGCATTGGCAACCTGGCACACCGCGCGATCGGGTGTGCCAAGGGAAACTTGCGGTCGTTCATTATCGACGCTGCGTCCGACAAGCTTCCGTCAGCAACCCCTCAGGACCTTGAGCATCAATTGCTTCTGGAGCAGACTCCCGCCAAGGTGGCCGAGCAAATGGCTAGCTTGAACCCGCGTGCCGCTCTGCAGGATGTCATGAGCATAATTGAGAAGGTCAGGGCAATCCATCACCTAATAGATTTCGCATTGATTCGCCGTGCTAACTTAGTTCACCTCCAGACCAACAAATACTTCCATGCAGCGGAGCCGTGGAAAACCCCAACCGAGTCCCAGCGTGTGCTCTACAACGTCGCCGAATCCTTGCGGATCTCCGCCATCCTGCTGCAGCCTTTCATGCCTAGCAAGTCCCAAGAACTCCTGGATATCCTCCGTGTAGACAACACAGACCCATCTAAGCGGAGATTTGTGGCCGCAACATTTGGTTCAGACCCAGATTATGGAGAGGGTGTCAAGAAGAGCGTCCTTTTCCCCCCTCTCATTATCGAAGAATAGTCGTCATATGGATTTTCGATTTGATAAGAAGAACGGCCCTATCGCCAATCAGAGAATAGCGTATGAAACAATCGTGGAGGCTGATTAGAACCGGCTCTGCAAGCGCAATGATCACCCTGATTGCTTTTCCGTTTTTTCTCACCAAAAGATCCAGTTTGTGAGACTGCTTATCCCACCGGCCACCAATCCCCATCCCTATGAAACAAGGTTAATGGCTCGGTGTGGGCCAATTGAGTGTTTTTCGCATTGCCCCAAGGTTATCGGCGGAAAAAAGGGGGCGTCTAGAAGGGCGATTCCACTGCAACCAGATGTGACTGATATCGGGTCGGGAAACTCGATGGTTTTCCGCGGCAAACCATCTATGGCGCCCGAAAGACTCGTTTGTATATCAAAACATGGGCGTTTCGTCACGGTTTGTTCACATATAATTTTTATTATCAGTTATCAGTGTTTAATAGGGCTTTTGTTCTTATCATTCATCAGGCATTCGCGGTGACTCTCGGCTGCCTTGGTTTATCTTTGATTCTCCTTGTTGTTCTTATACTTCCGTCCCAACCCTTGAGCGAAAGATCTTGTATACTACTTTCAACCAAACCATACTCTTCTTTTTCTTCCCTTCCTTATCATCTTTTCTTTCTTGACATTGCCCATCATATCCATTATGGGAAGCATCTCACCCGAAGAAGCGAAGTCCATCTTCAAAACTCCATGGATAGAGACGCCACTCGTGGAATCAGCCTCGCTCTCCCGGGCAGCAGGCTGTAGGATCTTTCTGAAGCTGGAAAACGTCCAGCCCAGCGGATCTTTCAAGTCCCGTGCTATGGGCAATCAGATCCTCTCCCATCTCACCAAACCGGAGAATGTCAAACGTGACGTGCACTTCTTCGCATCCTCAGGCGGCAACGCCGGCCTCGCTGCTGTCTGCGCGGCTCGCAGCCTGGGATACCCTTGCACGGTGGTAGTACCACTATCTACGAAACCTTTGATGGTGGAGAAGCTGCTCACTGCGGGCGCGGTGGACGTGATTAAGCATGGGGAAACCTTTTCCGAGGCCGGAGAATACATGAAAGAGGTGGTGATGAAGACTAAAGGGGACGATGAGGGTGACAAGGATGTGGCCAAGATTGCCCTCCACCCCTTCGATAACGAGCTTATCTGGGAAGGAAACAGCACAATCGTGGACGAACTAGCCACTCAGCTTCCCCCACCCACAGCTGGTGACGAGGAGGAAGAAGCCGCCTACCGTGGCAAACCTCTCCCAATGGACGCCGTGATATGCAGTGTAGGCGGCGGCGGTCTACTGAACGGCCTAGTCATGGGCCTAGAAAGATACAGAAAAACACAAAAGCTCGCAGCAGCAACAATAACCACGAAGCAAAACCCAACCCACCTCCTCGCCATCGAGACCGAAGGCACCGACTCTCTCGCTCTCGCCGTCGCCCGCAAATCCCTCGTCTCCCTCCCCAAAATCACCTCTCAGGCTACATCTCTAGGCGCTATTCGTGTCTCGGAGAAGACATTCCAATACGCTACCTCCCCACCTCCAGGCATTGCCGTACACAGTGCAGTTCTCTCCGATGCTGATGCAGCAAGGGGTGTTCTCCGTCTTGTCGATGATGAGCGACTGCTTGTTGAATTGGCGTGCGGTGTGTGCGTTGAGGCTGCAGTTGGCGATGCAGCAACAGCAGCAAAGCCTCAGATCTCGTCGTCTGGAGCAGAAGCGAACGCAGAGCGCAGCAGGAAGCGCAAGAGGGGATCCTCTGATAAACAACCCCTAAGGGATGAAGGATATGGTGATGATCGATCGTCGTCAGAGGCAGATATTGATGAGGCTCTTGCTGATGCACCTCTATCAACCTCTGCCGGTGGATTGAAGTCCAAACTGAAACAGCTTGTCCCTGAGCTGGGACCGCAGAGTAGGGTGGTGATCATTGTCTGTGGTGGTAGTAATGTCACCATTGACTCGGCAGTAGAGTGGAGAGGGATGCTTAAGCAGGGATGGGGACAATAAATAGATGGGTGGGGATTTTATCCGATCTTTTAATGATATGGTTGACGATGGATGCATTTATACCTTTGCGACGTTCATATATTTCAGTTATGGCTATTAATATTTATCTTTACGAATCCAAAATAAAAGAAATCTTTATCAAATTCTTACCATCATGATAAGCAATGACAAAACTCCATACAATAAAATTAAATAAAAACATCATGCTGCGGCAGAGACAGCGGGCTGTGTGGACAGCATCTTGATCCTATAATCCCAATAATTCTTCCGGATAGGATCATACTTCTCCTTGAGGAGGGTAAGCATCCTAACAGCTTCAGAAGATGCCTCCTCGGCATAGACATCCGCCATCCACTCAATAGCATGACTGCTCTTCACCTCCACACCGCCACCCTCCTTTTCCGCAATGAACTTCAGCGCAAACTCTTTCCACTCCGACAATGGTCGGCCAGAGGCATGCAGCACGCCCCGTGCGTATGACCACGGGCTACGGTTCTCGGGGGCGTAGAGGATTCTCGACTGCGCATATTTCAATTCTGCATCGACAACGTCCTCGTCGACGACAGCTAGTCTGCCCTTTTCGGACGACGGGACGTTGTTGCTGTTTGACATTCCAGCGTCGAACTCATCATCACCACGTGGTCCGAATCGCAGCATGAAGCGATGGTTCCAGGCCGAGTTGTTCCGGACGTCGGATTTGAGAAGCGTCTCCACGTCTCGGATTTCCCTAGGCGCATCCCAGAGTTTGAAATGACGGACTAGCCAGTGTCGGTAGGTCCAGACATGGTAGTTTTTAGAATCCTGGGCGAACATTTCCATGAGGAAATCTAACTCTTTGGCTGGGATGGTTGGGAAGTGGGCTTGCGATGACATTAGAACTTGACGGTGGTGCCTGGGGTTGTTCTGTCAGCGCTGTTCTCGTATACCTCTCTCAGTTAATATACCATATTTGATAATTCTTAAGATATTTCAACGAGACCCCATTCAGCCACTCAAGCTCCTCAATGAGATCTTTCTCAAGAGCAAAAAGTATCTTTGACCGGTAAATCCTACAGAACCCAATTAGTCAATCGCTCCTAGCCAACCACTTATATCCCTACTGAAGAAGAGGATGAATACACACTTACCATACAGTATAATGAGCCGGATTCATCGAAATCACATCCTCAGTCAGCTTCAACGCCCTCTCGGACATCTCGTTGGCCGCCATCACCGCCCGGAGATAGGAAGTCGCCTCGAGATATTCCGCGGAATAGGCGATGGTCGCCAGGGGGGCAGCGCCCGAGTCAGAGCCATCGTTCAGCTGGATTGGCTCGATAGAAGCCCATTCGGGGTCTGAGGAGTATTTCCCGTCCATTTTGAAGAGTCTCCCGATGATTAAACGCAGCAAGGAGTTATCAAATCGCAATGACGTTGATTGCCGTCGGGAAGGATGAGGGGTATATAATTGTCTCCAACACTCTTAGATCAACCGATTCTCGAGCCGAGCGTGATGGAAGCAGGAAATGATTGATCTGTGTTCTCTCTGCTGAAAGATGCGTGAACTGTCGTTGTTGTTGAGGATGAGGAGCAGTTAGTATGATTCTGCCAGGTGGGGCAGTAGCAGCCTGAGGCACCCAGGGGACAATATGCTACAGAACAATACGAAAGAAGCATCGACAGTAGCAGCAAAAGTGAGTTCTTTTGGTCGTGATTACATTATTAATACAGTAATTATTTATTTACATCATGTCTATTTGTGCTCCCGGTGATTCCAGAGCCGTTTGCGCTCCTGCACCCACCACCGACCGATCTTGTCGGCGTCCTTCACCCAGTCCCCTGCTTCATCGCCATGTGCCCGGCGGACTTGGTAGGAGAGTTGATCCAGATCCCAGTCGGAGATGATTGCCAGCTCATTGGGGTCTTTCTCCAAATGCGAAAACTTGTACTCAAAGTCTTCCGACAGTGGGAGGATGATACGGTATGGAACTGCAGCGGATCCAACGCTGAGCATAGTGCCTCCGGGGTTGATGATGCCAAAGTTCCATGCCTGGCGACCATTATGGATCGCTTTGTATGGACGGATGAGGGATTGTCCTTCATATTCGTTTGTCAAATCGCGGGCAATGTCTGTGTCCTTCGCATTCAGAGACCCCGTACTGATTAGAAGGTCCAAGATGGTGGGGACGATAGACAGTGATGTCGCATTGGCGTTGATCTGCATACGCGGCAATTGAGGATGACGGAAAACTAATGGAACACGGGAGTTGCTAATATGACCATTTTCGTAGGTTCCCGAAACAGGGGCATCTTCATCGAATGCTTGTCCACTAGATGGAAGTCAGTGATTTATCCACAATGGAAATGTTTTGGTTCATGACTTACTGGTCTCCAACGAAAACAACCAATGTCTCATCGGAAATGCCCGTGTCTTCCAGCAGCTTCATCATGTCACCCAACCAGGTGTCTACGTAGCGTATTGTGTTCAGGAATTTGTTCATATGTTCATGGTCTGACAGCAAGTTGTCCTCATTGAAGTACTTTTCGTCTTTGTACCCCGAGGGTGTGTTCCAGGGATGGTGAGTGGTACTCGTGAAATGAGATAGAAAGAGCCTAGTGTTGCTTTTCTTCGCATCCTCGATTACGTCTTTCAGGTATGGATAGACTTCAGGCTCAGGGTATCTGCAAGCTAGTCAGATTTGATAGTCCAATAGATGAATAAAAATAGACAGAATTCCTTACCCAAAGTAATTGATCTTCTCCATATCCGAGTGATAGTATTTAGCACTGGATTTGAAGATATCCTCCCGGTAGATGCTCTCATTGAAACCCATCTTCTCGTTAAGAACATCCTGACTGTCATACAGTCCTGTAATGGACTGCGCAAAAACCGACTTCCATTTGCGATCGTGGACTGGTTTAGCAGAGTTGGCCTTGGTACTGCTTGACAAATCGCCTTTCAACCGATTGAACAACTCGAAGATCTGCATGATGCACGGCTGGTAGATATCCGCATGGACTTCGTCCATGAAGTTAACTGGTAGCGGTCCTACACCGCAGTGATTCACGACAGCACTTTTGAACGAAAGGCTGCTACCGGTCGTTATCCCACCAACATTGATACCACCCATTCCGGATTTCGCGGTGTCTTTCCATAGCCCTTCTGGTAGGTTGATGTTGTCTGTGTTCGAAAATCCACTAGACTCACCGGTAAGTTGCTCTGAGACGGGCGTCATCTGTGATAGATTGGCGTTGACTAGTGCGATAGTTTCCGAGTCCGTGTTGCCATACGATTCAATAATCTTGTCGTGAAGGTACGACCCGGATTTCAAAGGGAACACATCTTTCCGGGTGCTTTCCATCATGACGAGCATAACATGCGTGATCGGGACGTGGTGTTCTTTTAATGCCTGCTCCAACGGTTCCAACATGTCGAGATCCAGGTTCGTTATTCTTAATGGGTCGGACACGGGGTTGTAAAAATTAATCGGTTCGCTTGCATTGCCATTGTCGACACTGGAATCGTTCGCATTAAGACCCTGATCGGTCCATCGTTTAAACCCGTCAGGCAACTCGCCGGAAGCCCAGTTAGGCCGGTTGTTGAAATAATCCTCAGCATAAGGGAGACCATCAACGCCTGGAGCCCAGCCTTTATAATACCCATGAGCAGATTCCCATAACTCCCCTCGAACCAAATTCGGAAACGGAAACGTTACGGCGGCAGTATGATGCGATCCGGGGTGCGGGCCAAGAGCCTGGAATAAAGTAAATGGAAGGGCGCCTGAGATGTGTCTGTACGGTACCGAGGGTCGAATCAGCCACAACACTATCGTTCCTGCGGTGGCGCATCCAGTCCAGAATCGGACCGGGCTTCCAGTTGGGAATCGGCTGTTTAAAAACGCGCCTGGCAATTGTTTGCTCGAATCTTCAGTGTCGGTCCGAGTAAAAAGGGCGGTCATCCAGTGGGTCATTAATCCGTAAATGCTAGAAGCTAGTAACCACGATGCGATCAGAAGGGTTACAGTCGCGACGAGAACAGGTCTCAGGCCGCTGAGCATCAGTTTCCTCCCCTCCGGATCATTGCCGACGCTTTTGGCGGCATCCCAACGGACTTCATTGCCAGTGACGGAGTAAAAGCCAAGCTGGGACGAGGCAGCGAACAGAGTAATACATCTACAAAATTATCAGCCATTTGCGCACTGCGACAGTTGATATGTGAGAGTCGTACGTCAGTATCCCCGAAAAGACAGTTGCTAGGACGTTTTTGCCTCCGGAAGTCTTTTGTAGCGAAAACCACACCGCGACGAAGAGAATCGCCTCCTGGATGAAAAAAGTGGTGAAATAGACGATAAAAAGAGGGGTGGGAACGGAGTTCACGTGTTGCAATAGGTGAAGCAGTTTAGAAGAAAGAGCCGAAACAACGAGGACGGAGAATAGAAAAGGCCGTAGAAATTGAGACCGAGGCGCGAGCATGATGGGCTGTATGTGAAGAGAGATACGGGAAAATCAATCGATGATCAGATCAAAAGGTTAAACGGCCAGCGTTAACATCATGCGACACGCGAAGGTGACGCCAAAGTAGAAAACAATAATATCAGAAAGGGGGAGGAGTGAGGAATACCAGACTGCGACAATGTCTGGTAAAAAAGAATGATAGTAAACGAAAAGTCGACTGTTAGGCCCACGAGGTCGGATTACATGTAAGAAATAATCATCATTGAGTCAGAAAAGAGAGGATAGTTAAAGGACTCAGAAATAATAATATGGCGCAGCAGCATACGGTGGGCTGTCGAGCCAATGTGTCCATTTACGGAGGATGCGAATTGCAGATGCGGCCCTCTTTAGATCATCCAGGATGGATCCGTCCAAGATTTAGGGTGAAAAGTCAAAGCCCTGCTGTCCTTGATGGCCAGCAAATGCAATAACAGCACAGGCAACTGGGTGGAGCAGTGTTGTACTGTACAATATTGGCCACTTCCGAGGCGCACATCAATGAAGCGATCTGATGAGCCACGGGGCCGCGGACGTGGACAATTTTTGAGCTGAGGCTCCCAGGACACGAGACGAAAACGAATAATCGTGGCCGATGAGATTTTGGCCCGCAAGCATTATTGTAGATCTCTATTGTGGTGGCCAATGACACCATTTCCCACCCTGGTAGCCAATTTCTTTTTTTGTTCGATGAACCTACTCCTCGGCAGTGCAGTCTTTAGGCGAAAACAGAAGTAGGAAAGATGTCACACGATCCAATCTGCTGGACGATAATAATAAACTCGAGTCCAATGCGAAGATACATCGCTCAAGGCTCAACTACTTAGTGTGGCCGCCACCACAGGGTCCAAGGGCCCAGGGAATTAATTGGAGTCTCACCCTCGGATGATGGCGGCGGGTCATAAGGGGAACCATCCACAGAGCACAGGTACAGCCCAAGACCCCAAGTCGTAATCTCCTGTGTCAGCATGCACGACTTGTACATTAGCATGAGCTTAGCCTTTTACTATGACTTATGAGTTTAAGTTATGAATTCTTTTTTCTCGCACGGAGGTTCCGTCGGAGGCTCTAGTAAGGCTGAGAGAATTGAATCAATGAATCATCGTGTCCGTTTATGATTGGAACTCTGGTCATTCTCTGGGGGGGCCGAACCGCCTAAGGCATATTGGGTGATTTATCCTGGGTCGATACACGAACTTAGTCGGTCGCTGTCTTGGACGCCAGCTCCCTGGGAGTGCCCGGAGGCTCCATTATTGAAAAATTTGACCCATCAAATTCCATACCACTGACGGATGCGGTAAATGTGCACACGAGTAATCCACTCGAGAATTCAAAGGCGGGATGGGACATGGAGTAGCATTGAGTAGCTTATTGGAGACCCCTTGCATCTGGAAGAAATGAATTGGTTATTTTTTCGTAAATTCGCCCCAAGGTCGCAGCGAGACGGCTGAAAGTGCCTGAAACAGATGTTCAGTTATCATTCATCACTCTGTATTATTTCAGAACGTGGAAGATATTTTAAACGCATTCTCACCTCGTTTATGCCGATCTGAAGAAATCTCTCAGGAATATATAGGAACGCGTCGTAATCCTTCCATCAAAGTCGAGTATTTGCTGATCGAAATTGAGCACTGCACGCCCAGCCGCCGACGATGAGAGAGGATCACAACCCCGACCGACTGTCAACATGTGGGACTGCAACTGTGGACTCAGCAGTGGTGAGAGAGTAAAAATCGAAGCAAGAGATGGCATAATCGATGACGGAATGATGGCATCGGGGCAAGAATGGAGACGATCTTATTTTTAGGAAGCGGAAATTGGGGGAATTATTGAGGTCGCAAGGTGGGGATTTTCGTTGTTTTTTAGCGGAAAGGAGAAAAGGGGAAATCATGTGGTTTCCCAAATGGGCATGACGGCATCACAGAGCGACAGTAGAGGACAATAGTTTGTATTGCTTCTTCGTGCTTGTGACAAGTTATATGAACTAGAGTTGGAATAGATTGGAATAACCAATGTCAATCAATGCCAATCAATGCCAATCAATGCTTATTTGGTGGATTCAATACAACTGACACGGTCTTGTTTTGATTAACCTCTATTCATTGACGCTTAAACTACATACAAACAGTCTCATGGAGTCACAAAAGACTCAGAATCAGCATCAGTATCAGATCAAAAGCATGAGATCAGATCTGACCTGTCTTCCGCTTGATCAAAGCATACTATTAATATGACAGTTGATTTTTTTAAGCATGATCGATAAACCTTGTCGATTCCTACTCCATTGACCATATCACAAGCAAGAGACGAAAGAGAAAGACTACATGCGCAGAATCATGACTTCGAATCGATATCTTCAATATACTCGTTATCCAGGACAAGATTATATATACAGACTAACGAGAATCAAATAACCCAAATAGGAAAGCATTTCCAGATCGCTTAGAAGATTTCTTCCCCGCACAATAACCAGAATCGCCTGCTTCCCCTCACAACATTCCCCAAAATGCTCCTCATCATCACCATCCTCCATCGCTCAAGGCTTTTCTCCCTCATAAATGACCATCGAGTTTCCTGTTTGAGGCATGCGACGAGTCAAAAAGTCCCGCACTGGATGTGCACGCTGCAAAAGTAAACGGGTCGGTCTGATCCATCCCCCATCGTCATCGTCGTCGTCATCATAGCCCACCATAGAACACAAACATACTAACGGATGGCTTCATGAATAGGTCAAATGCGATGAAGAGAAACCTCATTGCCATCGCTGCACGCGTTTGGGTGTCAAGTGTCCGGGCTACATTCAGTCTCTCCGTTGGGTGACCAAATACGAAGAGCCTGATAACAACAATAATGACGATAACAACGATACCAACTCAAACGATCTGCCGCCGGAAAGCAGAGTCTCACCGAGTTTTCGGTCGTTTTCCTCGCCCCATCCATCAGAAGTTGTCGATCCTGGGCCGTCCCCCGTGGAGTTCAACGCGGTTTTGGACCCTACTGCCATTACCGACCACAACACATCGCAACCAGCAGTAGGGGTGGAACAAACAAGTGCTCTATGCGGCAATCTATGGGATCTCCAGGGGGCAACGACTCTTCCAGAACTGATCGATCTCTGTCCTCCATCGCCGACCACAGCGACAGCAGTAGAGGGAGCGCAACAACGAGATTCGCCTTTCGAATTCACCAACTCGCCAGATACGTCATTTTTGTTATCTCTAGCAGCTCCCGTTCACAATGACCATCGCACGTTCCAGGGATTCTCCCCGTCTACCATCGTGCGTAGCTATCCGCCAGCGCCTTCCAAGTCTTTGCAGCGCAACCACATGTCGATTTCTCGGCCCTTGAATAACCCATCATGGACCCTTATCGAGTATTACTTCAAAGAGGTGGCTGCCTTGTTTTCGAGCTATGATAGTCAGATGAACCCATTTCGATCTACGGTTTCTCGCCTCTGGGGATCCTCCTTGGCCATGTGTCGAACCATGCAGAGTATGGCGGCTGCAACTCTGGTGAACGACTTCCCTCAGTTCGGCCCGATCGGCTTGAATATGCGCAACGAAGCCATCGACATCATCACCAAGGAGTCAGAAATGGATGACAAGTCGCTACTGGCTCTGCTCATGCTTGGGCAGACAGCCAGCTGGCACGACCCCAAGGATCTAGGCATTTCCTTCTTTAACCTACTTCGGAAAAACCTCAACGCCATGTCATTCAACAATTCCGAGTACATTTTCCGAGGCAATCGCAGCAACAACCACAGATTTTTCGAAGAGGCCCTCGTTTACTGGGAAATGCTCCTGTCATTCGTCGCAGACAACGATGCGGTCACCGTCACAGCTTCGGGCATGGAAGAATCCATCGTCCTGCAACAAGTGCCACATCCATGGACTGGTATCGCCCGTGATACACAGTTCATCGTCAAGGAAGTGGGGCGGTTGGTCCGTCGTGAGAGAAAACGAGTTCGCTCCCGTAGCTTCACCTCCCAGGCGGACATCACACAGGCGCAGAGGGCCATTGAGCAAGCGCGTGCATTCGAAGAAAGACTCCTCGACCTTGCCCATCCGACAGAGGCTGAAATCGTGAGTCCTGGCGATGACGACACCCCCGTCTGGCATCTCCTCACCATGGCCGAAGTCTACCGTTGCACAGGTCTCATGCAGCTATATCGCGCGTTCCCTGATTTACTTCGCCGTCGATTACCCGCGCAAACTCCATCCTCACCGCTCTACCAGACGTCAGCGTCAATGGCCAATCGCGATCCATTCCTGTCCATAGACCCGGATCCCATCATGGACAACATGACCGGCTTTCTAAACTTCGAGAGCACGGACGATGCTGTACCACCACCATCACCGCCACCATCAGACGCTTACTACGATAGCTGGCTGGCCGAATTCGCCCTGACCACCCTCTCCCGCCTCAAAACCATACCCTTGGAATCCCGCACTCGATGCCTCCAGCCGTTTCTCCTCGTAGCAGCCAGCAGTGAACTGCGACTACCAGCACCCACGCCCTCGTCAGAGCTCAACCCAGATACCAATAATCCAACTGGCATCTCGTCGCATGCCATCGAGGTCTCCACCACCCGTAAGTTCGTCCTCGGTCGACTCACTTCTTTCCTGCACGTTCTACCTCCAAAGCCAATCAATGTGTGTCTTTTGCTTGTGCGGGAGATGTGGAAGCGAATGGATGCCGGGGAGTCGACCGTTTACTGGATGGATGTCATGATTGAAAATGGCTGGGAGACTACGATGGGCTGATGGAAGGTGCAGAGATATCAGTATATATAATGACGTGCTACGATTTTTATACCCAGATTTATTCATGTACCAAATTGATATATAGTCTTGCATCATTATCATTCTATTTACTTTTATATATAGATGCTCACTTCAACGAACACCGTTAGCCGAATAAAACCCCCGAAAAGAGAACAATGCAAAAACTCTGCTTTTTGGTAAGCCTTTTTTTTTTGGGGGGAATTAGGAGAATGAAAAAATAATGATGACCATTAAAGTATCAAGTCCGAAATAGAAAGGGACCAATGGTATACCAGCAGACAGTGGTTAACAAAATGTCGGACTGAAAGAAGAGAAGAAATAAAGACAATAGTAGAACACATGGTAGTAAGAAGATTAAATGCATATCACAAATCAAAGGTCCCGAGAAAGTCGAACGTGTGTGAAGAAAGATGGCTCGCAATGTCCATAGGATTTTAAGTTGTTGGTAAGCCTCATCGAGTCGCACGCTTCCAGAACTTCCAGCCTTCGCGCCTCTCTTGGACGCCGACGCCAACGAGTTGTTCGATACCTTCGGTACCGTCTGCCAGCTCGAATTTCTGCTGGTCGATCTCTTCACCACCCTCTTCGTCGCTGCCGTTACGGAGCACTGCAGGGTAGAGAACACCAACTCCGTCTCCTCCCAGCGTGGTCTCAAACTTGCCGAACCCTTCTTCCTGGAAATGGGTTTCGAGGTCCTTGATCACACTCTCTTTAGCATCCGGCCGAAGTAGAGTGATCGCACAACCACCGCCTCCAGCACCAGTCAATTTCGTCCAGCCGATATCGGCAAAGTCAACAATTTCGCGGATTCTCTCCAGGCGAGGGTGAGAAACGCCCAGCGAAACCAGGAAGCCATGGTTGATGCGAAAGAGGGCACCTAGGTGGTCAAAGGTCTTCTCAGAGAGTCCATCAAAGTCGGGGCTTTCTACAAGCTCTTCCGCAGACACAGTGACTTGATCGATGCCGTTGAGAATTGACTCAGTCACCACGGGGTGGTCTTCCCTCAGCTTGCCAACCTTGGCCACTTCTGTAGCGGTGGAACGCGATTGTCGGGTGTCGACGAGAAGGAGAGGGAGTTCGGGGAAGCTGGGAAGCGATTTGACAGAGGGTGGCTTGGAATAATCTCCCCTGCGGAAGATAACGGCCTTACCGCCCGCAGCGACCGTATTGTCCACACCACTAGGGTTGCCATGAATACACAGCTCCCCAACAAACGCCCAGCGATTAATTCGCTCAATCTGCACCTCGGCCTCATCCGGAGGTTGATCGGGATGGGGGCCCGCCAGAGTACGGATCTGAAGAAGCAGCGCAGCACTCACACAGACGTTGACACTGGCACTGCTTCCTAGACCAGCACCGGTAGGAATTGTAGATCGAAGGGTGTAGATGGCCCCTGGACTCTGCGGAGAACCCAGGGAGAGGAAGAGGTATAGGAAGGAGGATGCGGAGTTGCGATGGATCTTGCGCTGCTCGGGCGATGCGTCCGGCGACACGGCGTCCACATGCGGTTGAATGGCAGCGACAAGCTCGGGGTCGAGGGAATTGATCAGGTCGTAGTAGAACTTCTTCTTGGAGGGGTGGTGGAAAATCGCCCAGGGCAGATCGTCAATGTTCCAGGTGTGGTTCAAGCCAATGTCTCTGAAGTTCAAGGTGACTGTTCTATGCGATTTGGAGAGCGTGGTGACGAGGAGGTAGGATCGGAGGGAAATGGCCGCAGCCAATGCTGCCTTGCCGTGGACGACAGCGTGCTCGCCGTAAACAATGACCTTGCCTGGCGCCGACACCATAAAGGCGGGCGCCATAGGCGATGAAGCCTTTCGCGTCATGTATTTCTTCGGGTCCTCCATCCTGTTCGTAACAGGCTAAGGAATGGTGCTATTGTAAAAGTTGTTCCTGTCGTTGTCGTCGTTGTAGGCAGCGATTATAAATTGGGGGAGGAGTAGGAGGGCGTTCTTTGTATCACTTGTAAGATTCAGACACTAAACGAATGTTCTTTGGGCCATTAGTACCTTTTTCAACTAGTAACCGGAGGCTTGAGCGTTTTGCATGATTGTTCTGGAACAAAGCGGGGAGAAGAAAGGAGGGGGTTGAGTGAGACTACTCCGTACCTTGGCTAGTTTATCTCGGAGAAAGAAAGGAGAGAGGGAGAGAACGAGAGAAGGAAAAAGAAACAGAGAGAGAGACTGCGGCAAGAAGTGACGAACGGGGATGCGCAAGATTAGGTATTAAAGTAGACTGGTAACATCCATGCCGATCACCAGGCCAGATTGCATGAAGAAATCAGCCCAGAGTTGAATAAAGACCGACGATAATGAAGCGACGCAGGCCAGATGGAGGAGTTCAGCTGGCGGCGGAAGGCCGTGGCCAATGGCAGGCGTGGAAATGGTCACCGGGAAATTAATTGCACGCGAGCTGTTCGAGGCAGAATAATGATAATGATAATAATAATAATAGTCCTACTAGAAAGAGAATCCATAATTAGCATCAGCCGTTAACTATTCACGTTCTCGACTCGGCAATCTGATCGTCGAGTCGTTAGAGAAAATCTTCCGTGCCGTTGCACCGTTGGCATCATGTGTTACCCAATTGGGATGTTGTGTAACCAACCCTCACTCGCGGAATATGTACTCCCTCTCTATCTATCAGCTGGACAACCAGTTCTCCCTGGCAAACATGCGTTATCAAGAACACTTCATTGGAAAGGTCAAGGTGTATTGTCTATATACGCTTATATGCCCAACAATAATCGTCTATCTTCATCTCAAAAACATCAAATGCGGCATAAAAAGATCCGCTTCAACGCTAGAGGTTCATCGTTACAGTCATACTATTGCTGTGGACCAGCAAACAGGGCGGCAGATTTTGCCACAGTACGTCGAGGTTACTCAGATAATTCTCACTCGCCTCCTCACTTTGCGACGTGCCTTCGAAAGGCGATGGCAGCGTCGTAAAGATCACGGCTGTTTCGCTGCTTTGCCGGGCCATCAGTTCGTTGAGGATCAAATGCTGTGCGCGACTAGGAAGGTCATTGAACGACAGTGGTATCGAGGCTTGGCTGGGATATCCAGTGGCCGCTTTCTTCGACTTTGCAGTCGCTGAAGACGAATGGTGCGCATAGATCGACTCGGGAGGGTTGGAACCACGTGTGGGTGATGAGGTGGCAGCAAACATGATGGACGGACCCACCCCTTCGTCCGTGTTTACTCGAGCTTCAGGAATTGGTGCAGAACTGAAACGGTTGCTGGATGGCCGGCGACTCGCAGATGGCCGTCCAGCAGGGGCCTGGTTTTTGGGTGGGTTCGTCTCCCCGGTTGTGAGTATGGTTGGGATCTCTCGAGATCGGGAGTTTGAAGATTCAGCAGCTCCAGCGGTTGGGTTTCGCTCCACAGTCTTCGGACTCAGGCTGTCTTCACTTGCTCGATTCGACCTTTGCGGAGGCTGTAGGCCCTCAGATTCGTCACCCATTTCAGCGCCTGTGTTGCTTTTCGCGCTAATGGTTTTGCTATCATCGCTCTCGTTATCGTCGTCGCTTTCATATGGCTCAAACTCGCTATCGTCACTACTACTCTCACTGGTGGTGTCTATGGCATCGTAGTCAACAAAGGCATCAAGGAGACGGTGAGTCTGCATGCCCAGGTTGATGCCCCGCATTGCCCGGAAACTCGAAATGGACCGCTTGCGCCTGGAAGACTGGAAGAGTCTTTTCAAGTCACCAACCATGTGGTTCTGCGGCCTGCGTCCACTTTCGAAACTAGACGGGCCCTGCCAGCTGGACACAGGCTCGTTCTGTCTGACGGCCCTGCCTTGGTCTCGCGATATTTCGCGCTTGCGGGCATTTTGAATGTCCTGCCACCATTCCTCATCCTTCAGAGTTGCATGAACATGACTCTGGGAATCCTCAGTCGCGGGAGAGGCATCGCCATTGACAATGATCCGATATGCCATCAAATCACCACATGCAAGCCAGAATACCATGACCTCAGCTTCGATTCTCAGCTTCTCGAGAAGAGCTTCAACCCTTATTCGTTCATCCTCGACATCCGTCTCGTACTCGACAAAGACAGATACCCGCAGCTTATATGTCTTCTTCCATGACGGTACTGTATTGAGGATGCATCCTAGCTGGAGGATCAAAGTGTATGTGTCAAAGTTGGTTGTCAACACATTTTGCTTGATTTCGCTATCTGCCCCGAGTTCTGCAGACATTTGAATGGGCCAGAGATCAATATATTTCTTCTCATTTCGTCCATCCGATTTGGGCAGCTCGAGGTCTTCGAATCCCTTAGCCACCGCGACATTGATACGCAGTTTAAAAAGAAGATCCTCAAGAACCGTCACATAGCTTTTACAGTTCATCTGCGGCCCTTGACTGACACGGTCTGAATTCTCATCATTTCTTTCATGCGAGTGAGATGATTTGCCACTGGAGCTCTTTCTCCAAGTTTCAGCCAATGACTGGTCCCTGCGGTACTGGTCAATGATAACGATATTCGGTCTCATTCCTCCTAGACCAGAATTCAAGACAATATTCCGGACACCCCATTCCACAGAGGGTGAAATGGTAATATTGACAAATGCCTTGACTTTGGAATACTCAACAAACTTCGTCCACGCGCTGTGTTGGCGGCGGGCTTCTGGGACAGCAGCCGAAAAATCGTCCGTCACGAGGACATGCCCCAGTACAAACAAGGCTCCTTTTTTCAGTGAATTACAGAAGGAGACCATCTTGAATTGATCATCAAGGTTGTTCACAAAAAGCAAAATCTGTGGACGCCAAAATTTGACATGTTCCTGCCGAAGTCGAAGCAAGTACTTGCGTACTTGGTGATAGATCAAACTCTGACTGACATCGCCCCATGGTTTAGGGGGCGAGCTGTAATGGATCAACAAGAACAGAAAGACAAGGATGCCAACACAGCCTGTGGCATAAATTCCATCCACAAAGAACATGCTGGCACCGCTAACCAAAGCACCTGCTGCGGCAGTCTTCCAATTGAAGTAGTGGAAGGACGGCCGAAAATTTGGCGCAGAACCAATTTTCAAGAAAAAGCATGCTAGATTTGTCACCAAAAATGTCATGAGATAAGTCATAGTAACGAACGATGCAATCCGATTGATATCGAAAAGCATTGTGAGCTGAGCGAGAATAAACGTCACAATAATAGCATAAACCGGCTCATCATGCTTCTTGGTGCCTTTGCTGAAGATGTTTATACCTGGGAGAAGATCATCTCGAGCAATTGCTTGAAGAAGCTTTGCAGAGCCAATCACACCCATTAAAGCGGAGAAGAACGACGTTGCAAACTCTCCAAGGAGGACAACTACCCCGGAAATATTAACCTTTATAAATTAGCAAATGTTGGCATTTTTGCTATTGACATCGTGTAATCTCACCACTTCAATGACATTGGTGTTGTTATAGAATGATTCCCTTGTGATGGAAGCCGCCATTGAAAGGACGACAAGGGTATAAGTGACAAACGTCAAGGCTAGCCCAGAGAGTGTGCCCTTTGGGATCGATTTGCTGGGATTTTTCAAGTCACCAGACATACTGGCGCCACTATGGATCACTTAGTTGACTGTTGGGTGGATAGAGGGAGAATATACATACGCAAAAATCCCTCCGGTAGCAGGAAACAAGATTCCAAAGAGATCTTGAAAGTTCTCCTTCTTGCGAAGTTGGCTACCAGCGGCACCCTTGGTCAGCCTGGGTTTCAAATTTTCCAAAAATGTCTGAAGCCGAAGACCTGTAAATCCCACCCCATGCTGTGGGATGCCGAAAGGCTTCACAACAAGTGCGGACACAGGAATACTGAAAGTCGCCACCAGCAGGATGACGAGAAGACCGTTGCTTGCTCGCGAAAAGATTGAGCTTCCAGCCAGGCAAATTCCAGTGCAGAGAATCAAGATGATAGTTCCCCAAAGATATTCCCACCAGAACCCCTCCTGAAGAAAATTGGACCAAGTACCAGTCTCTGACCCGAAGCTCTGTGTGAAACAATCAACGAGACCGACAGCATTCATTCCGGTGTTGAAAGCGTAGCCCAGATAGAAGACTATACCAATAGAACCGCCAAATTCTGGGCCCAGCGATCGAGAAATCAAGTAATATGCGCCGCCCCCTCGAACTGTTCCGTTTGTTGCAATCGCAGAAAGAGACATTGTAGTCACGAGATTGATCGTATAGGAAACCATAAGCAGTCCTTCAGTGTCCTGTTTAGTTTTCATTCGAAAAGATGGTATATCGATCGAAATAACTCACCCATAGTTCCGAGAAAGCCACCTTGTCCAAGAATGAAACCAAAACGAAGGAACATAAGGATACTCAGCACATTCAATGTCGTGGGTACAAAGACACCTGAAAAGGTCCCCAGCTTCCCCGAATTGTCCATTGATCGAGTCCTCTGCTTCCTGTCATGGTTGGACTCGTGTGGCACCCTTGTGGCACCTTGAGCTCCGTTGCCTTGACCCTTTCCCCTCCAGCGACAAATATTACCCAAACAATTCATAGGCGATAGGCTCTGTCCCCAATTGGGGGAGTTCCGTTCCTCTTCTTCGTGCGCATAGGCATCGTCATCGCCTGGAGCCAGGTGGTGTCCATCTCCCTCGGTAGTTCGCGTGCAGATGTTGGGCCCTCTCCCAGGCAAGGACTCCGACTCACGATCAACCAGATCGTACGTCATTTGATATGGTTAGGCTGTATGGACGCGGGGCAGCTTCTGTTTCTTCATGCGAGGATCCCGGTCGAAAACTGCCAACGGGATCAACAATAAGCTACACCGTATTGGGAGGCAGATATAATAACAATAGCTATTCTTCAATATCCCAGTGGCAAACGGGAAAATTCAAAACAAGTAATAAGTCAAATCATAGCCAAATAGAATTTAATAGGAACCAACCAACAACGCGGGTCAATTGGTGGTGGTGATGTTGTTGACTTGACGCCGTTGATCCTCGGCGATGACCTCACTGGCGGGAGACAAACAGTGCAAATCTGCCGCTAGTCTCGCTCCCTCTTGCAGCTGACCTCCCTCGGCCTTCTTCGTGATCGATTACAAGGGCTGAAGTCGTCTTTTTTGAGCTTTCAGCATGAATCAAAGGCGATAAAAGAAAGAATTTCCCTAGTTGATGCCTATTTGTATATTTATTGCAGTGTACTAATCCTTATCTTCAATCCTTAACACTCCTCACCTTCGCCTTCACCTCCTCTGCTCGGTCTCTGCTCGAGAACGCTAGAAGTCAGGCTAGGAATCGGTGAAGGACTCAGCTTAGCTGATTATTCTTTCAACTGTTTGTGTTGAATTGGATCGCGTTTTGCTCTAAGAAAACCGAAATGGCATCTCTCAAGCTGTCAGATAACGGCGAGGGTTCTTCTAGGGACCCTCGATCACCGCCGATCTCGACCTCCCCAGGACGTTCCGGATCTCCTGTTCCAGAGGGTGGGATTAGACAAGCCTCTATTGCGAGACTGGCTTCTCCAGTACCTTCTTTGCCGAATTCCTACTCGTCGAGGCAACTGCCAGTTCCAATCCAGACAGCCACGGGCACGGAACAAGACTTGAGGAAATCTGACAATCCATCCTCTCTTACGGGACCCGGGCAATCCATGATTGCATCTGCGCTTCAGGAAAACTTTGGTCGTTCACCCCCGAGATTTGGGACACCTCCGAGAATTGGGACTCCCCCAAGATCTACAGGGTCACCCGCTTTGCCGAACCTAGATAAGCCGGTCAGATCCAACTACGGTTCGTTTAATAACATCCAAGGAGGTGAAGGGTCAGAGTATTCTGCAGGTCCGTACGAGGATCCAGAAGTGGTGAAGAGACATTTGGTACAGCCTCAACACGCTGAAGAACCGGGTTTTTCGGCGGATGTTGGGACAGGCCAAGGCGATGACGAATTCTCCAGCTTGCAGCTCCAGGGAGGCGATATGACAAGGCAGGTTTACCGATGGGCAGAGGAAGCCGATGCTGAGGGTAACGGACGCAAACATCTCCGGAGCAAGAGTTTCAGTTTCAATAGGCCTGCGCCGCGGAACGAAACGATGGACATTAACTCGATCCGAGTGCCGGGAGGGTTCCGCAGAGACTACATACGCAGAGCAGCAGGTAGCCCTCATCCAGGAGCTGTCGAAAGTTATGGGGCGCATGAAGCTTCCGCTCAACCTCACCTTCCGACCAATAACTTCCTCGAGTTCTTGACCCTGTACGGCCACTTTGCGGGCGAAGAACTTGAGGAGGACGATGAAGCTTTGGGACCAGATGAATACTTTTCCTCTTGGGATGAATATGATGGAATAGAAAGGGAGCCTGGTGAAGACTCGGCCCTCCTTCGACCAGAGACCCCCGGCAGGAGAAGACGTAAGCCACGCGGTGGGACAGGGAACAACACAACTACCGGAGCAGCCCTCCTTCTGCTCAAGTCTTTTGTTGGCACCGGTGTTCTTTTCTTGCCGAGAGCATTCTTGAATGGTGGTATGCTTTTCAGTAGCTTGGTCCTTCTTGCTGTGTCGTCACTCAGTTATTATGCCTTTATTCTTCTGGTCAACTCTCGACTCAAGATTGAGGGTTCGTTTGGTGATATCGGTGGTGTACTTTACGGGAAACATATGCGCCGAATTATTCTCGGATCCATCGTGCTGAGCCAGCTGGGATTCGTGTCTGCGTATATCGTTTTTACTTCGCAGAATCTGCAGGCGTTTGTCCTGGCTGTCAGCAAGTGCAAATCATTCATTGATATCAAGATTATGGTATTGCTTCAGCTGGTCATTTTCCTGCCACTTTCCTTGATCCGCGACATTAGCAAGCTTGGGTTCACCGCGCTCATTGCAGATTTGTTTATCTTGTTGGGATTGATCTATATCTATTATTACGATATCGGCACTATCGTTGAGCAGGGCGGAATTTCGGATGTCAAACCCTTCAATCCATCCACCTGGACGCTCTTTATCGGAACCGCTATCTTCACATACGAGGGTGTTGGCTTGATCATTCCCATTCAAGAATCTATGAAGCAGCCAAGAAAATTCCCAGCTGTCCTTGCCGGTGTCATGGTAGTCGTTACGGCCATCTTTCTCTCCGCGGGTGCTCTTAGCTACGCGGCTTACGGATCTTCTACTAAAACCGTGGTCCTTCTTAATCTTCCCCAGGATGACAAGTTGGTGAACGCAGTGCAGTTCCTGTACTCCCTGGCGATTCTGCTGAGTACCCCATTGCAACTCTTCCCGGCCATTCGTATTACCGAAAATGAGCTTTTCACACGCAGTGGCAAGTATAACCCAGGTATCAAATGGAAGAAGAACTGCTTCCGATTCTTCCTCGTCCTGATCTGCGCTTTTGTTGGCTGGGGTGGTGCAGATGACCTTGACAAGTTTGTCTCGCTGGTCGGAAGTTTCGCGTGTGTGCCGCTTATTTATGTTTATCCGGTATGTTTATGAATTTATCCTTTCTTGAGAATTATCTCGCTAACTATTGACGATTACAGCCTCTTCTGCACCTCAAAGCCTGTGCAAAATCACGAAGGCAGAGAATCGCCGATATTGTACTTGCTTGCTTTGGAGTGATCTGCTGTCTCTACACCACCTCGTTAACAATCGCCAACTGGGTTGGTGGAGAGGTCGAAGCGACACCTGGATATTGTGATTCATGATTGGTATGATAACGATAGATGATGGATGGCTTGGATTTTCTTACGATCATTACTTGATGACTACGTTCCTTTTTTTTTTTTTTTTTTGTTTTTTTGCAATCCTTATCGACTGGGCGTTTCTGTCTAGATGTGAACTACAATGCATTATCCTAGCATGATGCTTGGAAGCGACTTGATTTCTCTTTTTTGTTCATTTCGGGTTTAGTTTGTTTTGTCTGCTCCTTGTTTTCGGGGTAGATTTCTGTTTATGTATAGTGTCTCCTAAGTAGGTAGATACGATATTCTGCGAGCATGCCCTGTACTCAATTCATACGTCGGTGTCTAAAACAGAATGAGGTCTAAAATGATTTGAAATTCAAAAAGTTTTCAGTCCATTCAATTCTCGAGCCTAGTAGTATTTACATGAAAAGCAAGTAGCTGCACGAAATGCCTTGACTGGAACACTCCAATTACCAAGATAGACATGTAAAAACCACCTAATAGGACTAACTCTCCATCCTCATAGGTACATAAATATCTCCTTTTACCGGGATACATGGCATTTGTCACTATGTACTGTTCGCATTCTTCTTCCATTTGGCCACTGTTTTTGTCTAGCGTCTACTACAGGCTGCGGTATGATAAATAAGATATATAAGAACAAGATCTTCAAGAAGCAAGTAACACACGGCGGATCCAAACGATCATATTGTTTATGCGCCGGCTTCGGTAGCTTCCTTGCCTTGCTGAGCGCCCTGTGCAGCGAGAGCGGCTTCACGGCCTCCCCAGCTGTAAAAAGTATTTGTCAGCCCCATGGTCACAATTAATACGGGGTATGAGGGAAGAGAAGAGTGTGTGGTCAGAATGACACTGCTTCTAAACAAGACTGGGTCCAACATACTTCCAGTAGTTGAGATATCTGTATCCTTGGGTGAGCTGGGCGGAGAAGTTGACCGCATGGCAGGCGAAGAGGAGGTAGTTTCTGGGCGAGACGGCGAGAGCGTAGCGCATGAAGGTTCCAGAGTAGATGGTCAGAGCACCAGTCATCTGTCCAGAGATGCTGTTTGAGAGATCGATGTGTTAGTTGAGTTCTGTCTGCATTGTGTTTCGATAACATTGAAACGAGGCAATCCTCCGTTATACATGGCCGCAGAAATAGAGGTAAGAGGTAAAGGAGAGGTAGCAACGTACATCTCAGGGTCCTTCTGAGTGTCCATCACAGCGGCAATGGGGATACCAAAGTTGGAGGCAGGGCCCCAGAAATCTGGAATTCAGGCAATCTGTCAGTTATCTGTCCTTTCTCAAAGTGACGGCCCTCAATATTCTTCTCTCGGGTTGAATTCCGCTTCTTGTCGACCTTCGTCTCATGTCGATATCTCCATCGCAGAGCCTCTTATCCGCGGCCGACTTCGGTGAAGAACATGAATAAGGAGCTTCGGGATTGCACGTACGTGTTGAGCAGACATAGTCCAGAACCTTGTTGGAACGGATCTTTGCGTTAATTGCCTTGATAGCAGCAGCCATTGTGGAAAGAGAGGAGATGCTTGGGAGGGATAAGAGAGGAGGTGCTCGGATGCTTTGAGAGGCCGTTTTGCTTCCCGTCACCGACGGCGGAATCGCGGAGTTGACCGGGGTGGTCACGTGAGCAGTCAACATCGACAAAACTACAATGGAAACAATCCCAGAAACAAAGACATATTATGATTTCAACTAGTAATAAAGGTGCTCGGGAAATATCTAGCATTACTTCTGCTGGTCTTAAAATGTGGTGATCGACCTTTGCTCTCTCGCTCGGGGACATGCCCTCACATCCGCACGCGCCGCAACGCCTTTTGCCTGGTAGATATCGGTGTGTTGTACCTATTCATTGGACGACCAACTGAATAGGGTTGGTTTCTAGTATTCCGTTCTTTCTTTTTTTCCAACTTGATAGCCGGCTGCGCTTTAATCCACGGTCGGAAAATCGTATGCAATCACGCTTCTTTCGATCATTCACTTCACCGTCCTCCGAATCCCGGCGGGGGGAATCCTCGTCCTTGGCCAGGGGGCTGGAATCCTGGTGGTGGCTGGAAAGCGCCCGCTGTAGCAATCGTAAATTAGCAAGTAGTGGGCAGAGTATGATAAACTAAATACTTACGAGGAGCACCTGCTGGCGCAAATCCTGGGGGCGGTCCAAAGCCAGCTGAATGAGTAAATTAGTCTTCGTCCTCATGATCAATCTTCAAATAACCCAAAGGCAGTACTTACGGGGTCCTCCGGGGGGTCCTCCACGTCCAGCAAATCCTGGTGGCGGAGCTCCGGGGAAACCACCTGGGGGGAAACCTCCGAAACCACCAGGCGGGGGAGGCGGTCCTCCAACACCGGCAGCAGGGCCACCAAGACCAACTGGAAGGCCTCGTCCAGCGGGCTTGCTAATACCAGGGCCTGCGGCAAGAGTGGCCGCGGCGGCGGCGGCACTGGGAACGCTTGTTCCGAGACGAGAGGAGGGGTCGGCGGGGGGAGGTCCATCAACGGAGCACGAAACGACGTTGGTACCACGCACGATGGCAAGTCCAAGAGTTCGCTTCTCCTCTGCCTCCACGAGAGGGGCGTTTCCGGGGCCAGCAGCGGGCTTGGATTTCCGCTTGACGCGACGGAACTCTTCTGTGTCTGCGAGAACGAGGTTCATGTGCTGAAGATCCCTAGTCAGTAACGATGAAACCGTAATCAGATAGTCCAATCAAGTATGAAGCAGTACCTTGTCAAAAGCAAGCATTTGTCCGGTCATCTGTCGGCCGTCATTGAGAGTCACTCTCATCCGGTAGTTGATCTGTATCGACGTTAGGCTTCAACGGGGAACTTCGAGTTGCCACAACACGGGAAATAAGGCTTACGAGGTTTTGCTATCGATCACAAGAAAGAATGTTAGCTATGAACCAGCAATGGAGACAATCCAGATGCAAATGATCTTACCATCTTGCCTTGCTTGTTGGCAGCCATATTGACTGAAAGCGCGCACGAATGCGACTTGGGTAAAACCAAAGAATAGTAGTGAGACGGTAGAAGAAAACAACCTCTACCAGAGCTTCACTTTGAGCCTGTCCGCTCGTCTGGATGAGAAATTAAGCTGTCAAGCTGTCTCTCTCGCTGTCTCCGCTCTATCTCTATCTCGCGCTGTCGTTCCCGACGCGGCTCTGCGATTAGCGCCAAGCGACCGCCAAGCCGCTAAGGGCTTTCGCTTCCCACTGCCAGCCCACACATTCACTTTTGCACACTTTCCGCATCTTCGAATCTTCCATCCATCGAGTCGACCAGATCACGCACCCATCACCATGGTATGTTGCCCCTGATCCCAGCAGGAAACCGGGAAAGGCATAAAAAATTCTAATTCTACGATGCAGTCGGACGGAAAGGACAAGAGCGCAAACCCCATGCGCGAGCTGCGCATCCAGAAGCTCGTGCTGAACATCAGTGTCGGCGAGTCTGGTGACAGACTTACCCGTGCGGCCAAGGTGCTTGAGCAGCTGAGTGGTCAGACTCCGGTCTACAGTAAGGACGCCCGAAATCGAAATCTCGTCTTCTGAAAATAGAGGCAACAATTTTTTATGCGACAAGTGACTGAGACGAAATTTTTTTGTGACTTATAGGCAAGGCCCGCTACACCGTCCGTACCTTCGGTATCCGTCGTAACGAAAAGATCGCTGTCCACGTTACCGTCCGTGGCCCCAAGGCTGAGGAGATCCTCGAGCGTGGCCTCAAGGTCAAGGAGTACGAATTGAGAAAGCGCAACTTCTCCGAAACCGGTAACTTCGGCTTCGGTATCAGCGAGCACATTGACTTGGGTATCAAGTACGACCCCGGTATCGGTATCTACGGCATGGACTTCTACTGCTGCATGTGAGTGCATCTTTCACACCGTTAGACTACGAATATGGGAAACTGACAAGGTATAGGACCCGCCCTGGTGAGCGTGTTGCCCGCCGTCGCCGCTGCAAGTCCTCGATCGGTGTCAACCACAAGATCAACGAGAACGAGACCATCAAGTGGTTCAAGAACCGCTTCGACGGTATCGTCCGGTAAACGCTTTTCTCGAGGAAAAGTGTTGGTGAGGAGGGGTTGCGTTTTATGATTTGAAAAAAAGGAACCACGAGAAGCGGGCGTTTTTTCCCAACTGTTCGCTCAGCGGTCTTCTACCACGGCAGAATGACTAGGCGTGATAGAGATCAAATACACAAATTTTCAATGCATCCACTTTTCACAATGAAGGCTTCACGAAGGGTGATGTTTACCGCATAACCATTGATGAAAAGTATCCATGATGCTGTCCATGCACCTCGGTGTGTGGACTTTGGCCTTTTGACTTGATTGTCTTTGTGGGGTTTTTAGACTGGACAATCATTTGGTTGTCTAGGTCTGACCCTAACTGTTGGGTCTATCTACGGGGTAGATATCGCCAGAGAGCAGCGATGGTATGTCTACAATACCATCTCGTAGTGCTGTGGCGAAGGTAAGAGTAGACATTTCGTAGTATTGTAGACATGCATCTTTCACGAAAACTGCCGCCATTTGGCCAATTACTGGCTCATCACCGATCATCCAGTGGATGAGATGTGGAGTAACATGCCTAAGGTTCTACAATCTTTCAAGTATCTTGACTATATAACATGGCAAGTACATTGAATTATTTGAACTATTAACAAAACCAATTTCGACACAATTGGATTCAACACATGACAATCTGACGCATTGTTCAACATCATGAATGTCACAGAAAATCAATTATTACCCTTAGTATATCCATCCCACCACTTGGAAAAGAACCCACCCCGCTGCATCTGGTCATTATAGCTCGCCCGCCTCTGCTCAGCATTTGGGTCGGTCGAGTTTCTTTTCTGGGTGTTCAAGTTGGAAAAGAGAGAGTTCGGGTTGGCACTCGATCTTCTCCTCTCTCCAACGCTGGGGGTGGTTGGAGTGCCTGCGTTGGCGTTGGCGTTGGCATTGGAGGAAGACGACGATGACATGTTGGACGTGGTGGAGGCCTAGAAAAACTACCTGTTAGCACGATTGATACTCAGGGTCTAAATGATTGTTTCTTGACGCATACACGTCTGTCAGCAGCGGCTCTTTCTGCCTCGGTTGGGGCAGAAGGTCGTCTTCCTGGCGTGATCTGGGGAGGTCCTCCTCTGACCCAGACGTTGTGATGCTCGTAGCGATCACCGAAGTTGCCGTGCCAATGACGGGGAGATTTGTCGTCCATAATTGTTGATTGACTGACTTACTCGGATGATTTTATCTGATGAGAGTGAGTATTTCCTACTATCTGAGCCGTGGTGGGATGGGTATAAGAGTCAGACAAGGGCACATGCCAAGTGAAGTCAAAGACGTCATAAATCTCGATGGTCCAAAGGTAACTTACTCTGCCTTGGATGGACAGTGACGGGTTTTCCGTCGAAAAAGATAATGTTTCTTAACTTGCTTTGATGGCGAGGGGATGGAAATATCAGCCTGTGGAAGTCTTGCCCCTCCAGGATTGGGGCTGGGATCCTATATAAGAGAGGGGTATCCCACAATGACGACGATTAACCAGTCTGTGCAACCACCGCATTCGATGCTTCACGATGGTCGATGGCAAATCGAATGATGGCTGGGGGAGCAAAAGCGGAGATGATCCATGGATGCTTAGCAAAAGGACTGCGTTTGTTGAGTGGCCGGTTGACGTCAGATGATGCGGAGATGCCAAAAACGAGAACAGAAGCCACGGATTGTTCGTATTCAGCATAGATCGAGTCGATTGAGTTTGCTTGTTGGTGGTGTTGTGATGGTGGAAATATGTGGAGGATCAGAATAGGAATGAAGCTATTCCCATTTGCGACTCTTCCATTGTCACGTTTCTTCCCTCTTTTCCATCTCTTATTCTACTCATCTTCACACTACATTGCTAATTTATCTCATTTCATCTCCTCTTCTTTCTATCTACCCATCTATCTATCTCTTTATCCTCGGACCGGCATCTACTTCTAGCCCCGATGCATCTTCCCCGCAACACTCATCGCCAGGCCATCTCAAATAACCAACAATCTTCTCCAATTCCGCCCTTTCCAAGAGATTTGCCGACACTATCGCTCCTCTGTCGGCTATCTCCCTATCTCCTCATCATCATGATAGACGACGGAGGTGTATATAAACACCGTCCTTGATTCCGCCCTCTCTTATCGCCTTCTATCCTTATCTCTTTTCACCTCACTTCTCATCTTGTCTTGTCTCTCTCTATCAACTACTCAATCTAGAATCATGGAAACATCTCAACATCCCCATATCCAATCTCTTGGCCAAAGAGGCTACATTCAAGGCACCACTATCGTCTCCAAATCCACCAATTCCCCTCTCTGTCACTACTTTGGTGGTCTCCGCTACGCCCTCCCCCCCGCACAACGATGGCGCAGAGCTCACCCCTTGCCGTCAAGTTATACATACGGAACCAAGGAACAGCCCGGTCGGCATGATGGGAAGGCCGGTGTCTGTCCTCAGCCTGGATTCCGAGGCCCTGCAGATGAGACCGGTTGGTCCGAGGATTGCTTCCAGTGTAATGTTTGGGTTCCTGTTGGGGAAGCTCCCAAAGAGGGTATGTTATCTTATATCTTATGGGGATTTGCTGGCTAATAGATTGTGCTAGAATGGCCGGTATTCGTCTTTCTCCGTATGTTTTGACCCCCCAGTTCGGTTATTTGTATTCATCTTACTGACGATTCAGATGGCGGTTGGCTGCAATTCGGCACCCCAAACAGCGTCTCCCTGTCGGCCTTGTTGAGTGAGACGGATTTCAAAGCCATCATTGTCCTACCAGCCTATCGTCTCAACGTCTTTGGCTTCCTCTACTCGTCTGAGCTTGAGCAAGACGCTGTCTCTGCTGGTGAGACTGTCGGTAACCATGGCTTCTGGGATCAACGACTGGCGCTGGAATGGACCAAGGAAAACATTCATCTCTTTGGCGGAAACGCAGCCAATATCACCATCTCGGGCTATTCAGCCGGTAAGCCACTACCCTATAAATTACAGTCTCACACATCCTTCTAACAAAATAAAATGCAGGCGCATACTCCGTCTTCCACCAGTTAGCCTACGACCTCCGACTCCCTAAGGATATATCTCTCGTCAAACAAGCCATCATCTGGTCCAACGGTCCCGCCGTGCAATCCAAAAGCCCCTCCGAAACCCAACTCCAATTCAACCAATTCCTCTCCGCCCTGAATATCCCCTTCTCCCTCCCTGCCTCGGAGAAAATAGCCCGTCTCCGCGCCCTCCCCGCCAAGGCCCTCCTCTCCGCGGCCTCCAGCATCGACATCCATCAATTCCGTCCCACCACTGACTCCGCCTTCATCCCCGCCTCCCTCTTCCAGTCCCTGGATAACGGCGACTTTGCCCGGCGCGTCGCCGAGCGCAACGTCCGCATCATGCTCGGCGAGTGCCGCGACGAACACTCCCTCTACGGAATCTGGTACCCCCCATCTAGCAACTCCCTCCCTGCCCTCCGTCAACGTCTCCTAGCAGACTACCCACGTCGTGTCGTTGACACCCTCATCAACCACTACTACCCAGCTGGCCAACTCCCCGCCGACTGCAAGAACTGGGACAGCGATGCCTTTGGCCGCATCTACGCCGACATGCAGGTCCACAAGATGCAGCGCGGACTCGTCCACGCCCTTGTCACGGGCGGTGCCGCACACTGTCTCTACCGGTATCGTATCGAGTACCGGCTGAAGTGCGCCGACCACGCCGTGCCCCCCGAATGGGGCGTCACGCACGTCACGGACCAGTATATGTGGTTCTGGGGTAATGGGGATGTTCTGGAAGCTGGGGAGAAGGATCTTGTAAAGCAGGCCTTTCTTGAATCTCTGGCCAGGTTCGTTCGGGGTGATGCGGAGATCAATTGGGGTACCGGTAGTTATCGGGAAGTGAGGACCCTCAAACCCGATGGTTCCGTGGAGATCTCCAACGACGCCTTGTGGGACGATGCGCTGCGGGTCTGGAAGGCGTTGCGGGAGGTTGGAGAACCGATGGAGGCTGTCAGTGCCGTTAAACTATGATCTATTAGTTAGATAGATGGATAGACTCTGATAGACAGTATACCATCATCAATAGAAACCGCAAAATTTTTATTCTAGAACAGTGGGAAAGAGTCATTGAAATAATAAATTCATTCATTCAGTTGGCCGATAAACCATACTTGAGGATAAGAAAAAAGGATATAAAACCACCAAAAACCAAACCAGCCCAAAAAAGGAAACGCTTTAATCTAAAACAAATCATTCACATCTTCGTTCCATTATGTCTGCATGTTGTTTCTTCCTATACAGCCAAGCGACTTTTCGTTTTGTGCGTTTTTGCCTTGTGTTTTCACATTTATGCCTTGCTGATCTTGCAGATGAGGTCCTGGCTGTCAACGGAGTCGCCCTCCTTGACAAGCAGGCTGGAGACCTTTCCGCTGTGGGGTGCGGAGATAACCATTTCCTAAGAGTGGCCATTAGTATAAAGATCAATTGGAGGAATAAAAGATAATAACTTACCATCTTCATGGCGCTCAGAACGGCAACAGGGTCACCCTTCTTCACCTCCGAGCCGTCGTGGACACGGACCTCGACAACAACACCGCTCATGGGGGCACCGACCTGGCTGCTGTCACCAACCTCGGCCTTGGGGCGAGAGGTGTTCTCAACAGAGGCCTTGTTGTCGTCGACACTGACCTGTCGGACTTCACCGTTGACCTCGTAGAAGACCTCACGCTGGCCGGTCTGCTCGGAGAGAGGACCGATGGCGAGCAACTTGAGGATCAGCACCTTACCCTTCTCGAGCTCGACGTGGAACTCCTCGCCAATCTCGGGCTTAGCCAAGAAGAAGCGAGTGGGCAGTACGGACAAGTCACCGAACTTCTGGACGAACTTGCGGTAGTCCTCAAAGACCTTGGGGTACATGGCGTACGAAGCAACATCGCACTCGGTGGCAGCACCGAACTTCTCGCGAATGTCGTTCTTGATCTTAGCCAGGTCAAGAGGCTCGAGGTAGAGACCGGGGCGCTTGTCGAGCTTGCGGCGGTTACGCAGAGCGTTGGAGCGCAGGGGCTCGGGGAATCCACCAAACGGCTGGCCCATGAGACCCTCGAGGAACTCCAGCACGGATCCCGGGAAGTCGAGCTCGGCAGCACGCTCAATGACTTGCTCAGCGTTCAGCTTGTTGGAAACCATGAACTGAGCCAAGTCACCAACAACCTTGGAAGTCGGGGTGACCTTGACAATGTCGCCAAGCAGGTCATTGGCAGACTCGTAGGCCTTCTTGGTCTCAGCCCACTGCTGACCCAGACCGAGCTGACTGGCCTGGAAGATGAGGTTGGTCAACTGACCACCGGGGATTTCGTGCTCGTAGACTTCAGGGTCGGGACCGGTCAGACCGGCCTCGAAGGGCGAGTACAGCAAGCGCAGCTGAGCCCAGTAGGTGTCGATAGCACGGACCTGGGCGAGGTCGAGCTTGGGGTCCTGCTCGGTGCCCTGGAGCGAGGCCAGGATGGCACCAACGCTGGGCTGAGAGGTCATACCAGACAGACTGTCGGTGGCGGCATCGACGGCATCAGCGCCAGCCTGGGCACAGGCAATCATGGAGGCCACACCAGTACCGGCGGAGTCGTGGGTGTGGACGTGGATGGGGAGGTCGGGGTAACGCTCACGGATGCTACCGATCAGCAGACGGGCAGCCTGGGGCTTGAGCACACCGGCCATATCCTTGATACCGAGCACGTGGGTACCGAGCGAAACGATCTTGTCGACAAGAGCCAAGTAGTACTCAAGGTTGTACTTCTTGTTGGGGTTCAACATGTCACCACTGTAGCAGACGGTGGCTTCGACAACACCACCGGCGGCGTGGACGGCCTTGATACCGACCTCGAGCTGGTCGACGTCGTTGAGGGCATCGAAGACACGGAAGATGTCAACACCGTACTTCTTAGCCTGCTTACAGAAGTGGTAGATGGCGTTGTCGGGGAGAGAAGAGTAGGCCACACCGTTGGCACCACGGAGCAGCATCTGGAAGGGGATGTTGGGGACGGCCTTGCGGAACTTGCGGAGACGGTCCCAAGGATCCTCGTAGAGGAAACGCATGGCCACATCGAAGGTGGCACCGCCCCAGCACTCCAAACTGTAGGCGTTGGAGAAAGCGTGGCTGGTCTCGTGGGCAATGTTCAGCATGTCAATGGTACGCACACGAGTCGCCAGCAACGACTGGTGAGCATCACGCCAGGTGGTGTCCATGATCAAGCAGCCCTTGTTGGCACGCACAGCCTTGGCGAAGGCAGCGGGACCCTCACGGTCGAGAACCTGCTTCCAACCCTGCTGGCAGGGAACGGAGACGTCAATGGGCTTGCCAGAGGCATCCTTCAGCTCGGGCTTGATGATCTCGCCCTTGAACTTGGGCTCTCCGATCTGACCCTTGATGCTGCTACCGTTGACAGCGACATCACCGAGGTAGGCCAGCAGCTTCTGGGCACGGTTCTGGCTGCCAACGAGAGCAAACAGCTCAGGAGTGTCATCAATGAAGGTAGTCCAGCAAGTGCCGTCAATGAAGGTGGGGTGACTCAGCAACGAGGCCAAGAAAGGAATGTTGGTCTTGACACCACGGATACGGAACTCAACCAGGGCACGCAGCATCTTACGGCGGGAAATCTCGTAGGTAGAGCCACGGCAAGTACACTTGACCAACATGGAGTCGTAGTGCGGGGTGATGATAGCACCGGCGAAACCATTGCCACCATCGAGACGGACACCGTTACCACCGGCGGAACGGTAGACCTCGATCTTACCGGTGTCGGGGGAGAAGCCCTTGGAGGGATCCTCGGTGGTGATACGGCACTGAATGGCAAAGCCACGAGTGGAGATGCGGTCCTGGGTCAGACCCAGCTGCTCGAGGGTAGCACCAGCGGCAATCTGGATCTGGGCAGCAACGATATCGATACCAGTAATCTCCTCAGTGATGGTGTGCTCGACTTGGATACGGGGGTTGATCTCGATGAAGTAGTGACGGTTCTGCTGGTCAACCAAGAACTCGGCGGTACCGGCGTTGCGGTAGTTGACGGACTTGGCCAGCTTGACGGCATCCGCGAGGATGCTGTCCCGCACGTCAACAGGCAGGTCCTTGGCGGGGGCGATCTCGACGACCTTCTGGTGACGACGCTGGACGGAGCAGTCACGCTCAAAGAGGTGGACGACATTGCCCTGGTTGTCACCGAGGAGCTGGACTTCAATGTGCTTGGGCTTGTCGAGGAAACGCTCAACAAAGACAGTACCGTTGCCGAAGGCAGTGCGGGCCTCCGAGGTGGCACGCTCGAAAGAGTCCCGCAGCTCGGCCTGGTCGCGGACGACACGCATACCACGGCCACCACCACCGAAGGCGGCCTTGATAATGATGGGGAAGCCATAGGTGTCAGTGAAGCTCTTGACCTCCTCGTACTTCTCGACGGGGCCCGGGGTACCGGGAACGACGGGCACGTTGCACTTGATGGCCAGCTGACGGGCGGAGACCTTGTCGCCGAGGCTATCGATAGTGTCAGCGGTGGGGCCGACGAAGACCATACCGGCCTTCTCGACTTTGCGTGCAAACTCGGCGTTCTCTGAGAGGAAACCATAACCAGGGTGAATGAGATGAACGCCGTGCTCCTGGGCAATCTTGACAATCTCATCGATAGCCAGGTAGGCACCGACGGGGGTATATTGGCCACGACGGCCGATCATATAGGCTTCATCGGCCTTTTGACGGTGCATACCCAGACGATCTTCATGAGAGTAGATGGCAACAGTCTGGAGGGAGAGTTCGTGGGCAGTACGGAAGATACGAATGGGGATTTCACCACGGTTGGCGACGAGGATCTTTTGGAATTGCATAATGGTAGAGTTGGCCCGCAACCGGTGGTGGACGGAGTGCTGGTGGTGTTCATGGTGATCCTCATGCATCTCCAACTCGACATCGTCGATGGCCTCCTCGACTGAGCGGGGGGCAGCCATTGTGAAAGATAGGATATGGGAGGAAGAAAGAAAAAGAGATGGAGATAGAGAGGTAGAGATAAGGAGATAGAAGTCGAGGTGGGGAGTGAGGGGAAGGAAGATTTATAGTTTGACAGATAAGAGGCTGGAAGGATGGAAGAAGAATGGAAAAAGAGAAGAAAAAGGTTTATAGGCAACCCCGGGACAGATTCAATCGAACAAGAGACCGAATGAGTCACTGATCAAGAGAAGGGAAGCAAAAGGAGGAAGAGAAGCCAGAAGCAGGCTGGTTCACGGCGGAAACGCGGGGCAAGCAGGAGGAAGAAAAAGAACCGGTTTCGGCACGGAGAAGAAGCCGCGGGAAAGGGGGTGTAGACGGGGAATTGAAGAAGAGGAGAAGGAGAAGAAATGGAGAGAAGATTGAGAGAAGAAAAGAAGAGATGAAGACGAGAGCTGAAGAGGAGGAGAGAGGATGAAGATAAAAGAAGTACCTAGGAGGGGGATGTAACAATACGGGTACTGGTAATACGGTACGATACGGCAGACTGTTCACCGGTACACCGGGGTGGGATGGAGAATATTTCTTTTCTTTTCTTTTCTTTTTTTTTTTTTTTCCTTTCTGCCTTGATGTTTAATATGATGTTTAATGGATTGGATAAAAGCAAGAGTCATAAAAAGAAAGCAGGTGGTTACTGGTGCTGCTGTGATTTGCCGATCGCCCAGAATGGGTCCGATGGCTGGATTTATTATTCATTCCATTATGATATGATGATATGGGGCCCCATATTCTACTTCCCACTCCATAATGCCATCACCAAATCTTCACCTAATAGCATCACCTTTTCTGGTTCTGATTTGGTTATTATTATTCAATCGTACACTGTATTCGGAAGATCCAGGCCAATTCCTTTTACTCATTCAGCCTGTATACCATTGTTACCTCGGGTGTCGGGCCTTATCGTCTCTCTTCACTGTCAATGTAATGTCATGAATGATGTGATGCTCCGCTTCCTCTTCGCCTATCGACGGAAAAAAAACCAGACAGCTGGGCATCCATCTTGGGACGACAAGCTGGACGGAATGGGATTTCCCCTCTTCTCACATTCATTCTATCTGATTCTGTTTTATTTCTTTCTTTCTTTTTTTTTTTTTTTTTTTGATCGACACCTCCAGTTGGCACAGTGGTTTCAATAGTAGATCCTGCCAAGATCCCACCGTCCGTCTTGTCGCTCGGGGGAGGTTATCCCGACCAGCAATGATGGGACACATGAAGATTATGCCATCAAATGATCAATCATGGCCGATATGATCTCCCTTGGCACCGACGCCGGGACAAGGCCGACTGTTCCCCGTCGAGTTGACCGAAAAACCAGAAGAGCATCTGGATTCTTTTCCAGGTCAGATGACCCCGTCTATCTTCCTTGCCAAGGTCCTTGGGTGTCACGTTAATACAGTCGATCTTACTGGTACTATCCAGATCTACCCTTTAGTTACGCCACTATAGGTACAACTCAAGATAGTCATGATAGATAGTAGACAGTAGAGTAATGGGTAAATTCTTTCTCCTCCACGTTTCTCTCCACGTCATCTCCTCCAGAATTCAGCTTCATCTCTCTTCTTCTTCTCACGGAAAAGTTCTATACCCTCCTGGTCCGGCTCAAGTCTTTGCCCCTACATCGACTGCTCTCCTTCCAGCCGACCGAGGATCTACTGTCTATCTATCTATATAACGTAGTATCTACGCACAGACGGTATGGTGGAACAATGCATTAACGGTAAGGGTACTGCTGCAGAAACCAGGAATATCTCAAGCGTATCAAATACATAAGCACAGAAGAAAATAACCGAATTAGAAGAGAAAAAAAGAAAAAAACGAAATAAGAAATTTGCCGTCAAGAATGCAGGACATAATCAAATGACCCCGCGCTGCTGTGTCTCGGAGTGCCATCAAATGATCAATACCACCCCCATCCTTTTTTAATAAACTACCCCTTTTGTTCATGCATCTGTCGCACTAAGAAAAAAGGCCAGCCGCAGATCGTTTCATGTTATACATACACTCAAAAAGGTTGCAATTATGCAATGTCACAGGAGAGTTTGTTGCTAAGAAATGATTGGATATCTCGACGTCTAGAACCCACGGAAGCCCGTCGCCTGCGGTGTCAGCCCGTTAGCCTGTCCATAAGGCGCCGGGCTGGGTGCCGGCCCTGGCCCCTGCGTCAGCATCAGCCGCGAGCCACCCAGGATCGGTGCGTTGTTCTCCTCCGTCTTGTGTGTCACCTCCCGAGACTTGCGCTCCTCGTTGTCTTTCTTGAGCATCTCGATCGACCGTGTCTGCTCGCACAGCATGTTGATCATGTACGGCATTGTGAAGTCGTTCAGGCCATGGCGCCACGACAGCTCCAGGATCACATCGGGGCGGATCAGATCGTAGCACGCATACAGCATGCCCACATAGCACTCTCGGCTGCCAATGTCCACAAACTAATAGATTGTTAGCAATGTATCTTGAGAAATAGGAATAACAGAAACTTACGTAGCGAAGGAGATCCTCAACCACAACGGACTTGCCGGAAATGGCCGAGGTCTCAATGGCATCCTTGTACAACTTGTCCTGCTTGGACAGCGCAATCGACTTCTCCCAGCGCTTGTTGTTCCGGTAGATGTTGGCCGCAACCTGGCGGAAGAAGATCAAATCATGCTTCTCCAATCGCTGAGCAAGCTCCACAGCATCAAAGTTGTCGTAGTTGTCTACCGAGTCACGCAAAGTCTTGTAGTCTTCCTCCTCGATCAACAGGTCATTGATGGCATCGTTGACAGCTCTCTTGTTCTGAGTCTGGACGTTCAGCAAGAACGGCTTGATCAACGGGATGTTGTCCGAGGTCTGGAAGATGCGCACAACACGGTTGACGTCAATTCGCGGGGTAAGGACCTGGAGCAGATCCGTAAGGAGCAAGGGCTGCTCTTGCAGGTAGAAGTTCAGAGCACGGTAGTAGATTTCCAGGTTGGCAACCTTGACAACGATGTCCTTGAACGAGTGGTGCTCCCAAGAGTCGGCGGCACGCTCCATCATCGCCAGCGCAGCGTTGTCCCACTCGTCGTAGTGGCAATACAGGAACACAAGTTCAGGCCAGAGGCTTGCTTCCTCACAAGCCCGGATCATCTTGGGGATGTTGATACGAGACCAGAAAAGCTTGAGGTGCTCCATAGTGCGGTCGGGGTGGTACTTGGAGAGCGCGATACCCAACTCGGTGAACATGCCCATGTGAGCCCGCTCCAGACCCAGACCAGCCTCCAGAACTGAAATCAGCTCGTCAAAGTAGCCGTTGCGCTCGTACTGACGTACAAGGTCTTGCAATTCCTCGGCGTGAACGATAAGGTTGAGACCGCAAATCTGGGCAAGACGGAATTCCTTCTTGCTGACGCATGCCTCGTTGACCTGCTTCCAGACCTTGACACTGTTGGCCTTGCGTGCACATTCCACGGCGGCTTGGTAGTCCTCCAAGTGCACCAGGGTAGTGGCCAATTTAGCCCAGTTGGAGATGCTGGTGTAGAAGATCTTAGCAGCCTGGTGGTAACCTTCTTCATAAGCCTTGTCACCAGACGCTTCGACATCGGCAACGTTGGTAGATCGCAGGAAGTCCTCCAGCTCTGAAAGCTGGTCGAGACGGGCATAGCAGAATGCGAGGCCAGTGTCAATGGCTGGCTCACGCAGGGTCTTGCGGGCCATCTTCAGGTACTTGACGAGATCCTCATCCTTGCCAGCGTGGGTTGCGGTGTCAATGACCTCGTTGTAGTTCGACGGGTCAGCAGCGTGGATGTAAGATTCGATCGAGTCGGATACACGAAGGCCGTCGAGCTGTGCCTTTGCGACCTTGCTCCACACCTCGGGCAATTCCACACGCTCAGCGTATTCCTGTGCTCGGTCGATGCTGACAATGTTCTCAACAAGGACATTGACGGCGGCACCGTGGTTGTTGACCTTCTTGTAGATCTCGAAGGCCTCCTCGTACAGACCAACGGAAATGCACATCTCGGAGATCTCATCGGGGCTGAACTCGGTGAGCTGGTGAATATAGTCCATCAGACGACTCTTGTCAGCCTTGGCGGCAGTCAGCATCAGAAGGTTCTGCAAGCTGCTGTTATCGCTGAAGGGAGATGGCTCGAGGATGATCTTCTCCAAAAGCTCAATCAATTCACCAGGCAGATCGGCTTCAAGGAAGGCCTTGACAGCAATCGACACCTTGTCGGGCTCGGTCGACTCAGGAACAGCGGTGGCAATAACCTGGTCAACCATCGACCGTCGGTGCTCGTTGTTCTCGCTCAGAACAAACGACCAAATCTCGTTGTCAGCACGCTCAACGAGGTATCGAGCCTGGGCCCGGTACATGGAGTTTTCGTTGGTGATGTTGATGAGCTCGAGGTCATTCTGACCCTTGCTGTATGCGATGTACGCCAGGTTGGGGTCCCGCTTCTCACAGTACTTTCCGACAGTCAATGTGTCATACATGTCGTTCTCCTTGAGGAACTTCTCGGGGTTGTTGTTGCTATCAATGTAGATCTTTGCGAGGGCGTTGTAAACAGCCTGCTGCTGGTTGCCAGTAGCGAGTGTTGCCTCGAGGAAAGGCAGCAACAGCTTGAGTCTGTTACGGGACTCCACCTCAGAAACGAGCTCATCGATCGGAATCACAGAGGGGTCGACGGTAGACAGGAGGTTCTTGATAATACTCTCATCACAGTCAACATCAAGCAAGCCACCGATGACGGCGGGGGTACGAGAGGGATTGACACGCTGCACATAAACTTCAATAGACTTGTACTGCTGGTTCTTGTAGAGGTACAGAACCAAGTCGTGAATGAAGTTGAATCGGTCGCAGACAATGATGAGTGGGAGCTGCTCAGTCAACTGAGCTTCCTTCAAAAAGTTCTTCACCTTCTCGGCGTTGTAGTAGTTGCTCTCACGGCAGATACGCTCGACCTCGGTGAGCTGGCCCATGGCAGTAGCAGCCTCGATGTACTTGAAGTGAACCTCTGGGTCCTCACTGAGGTTGACGATGCTACCGAGATAGTAGTAAAGACCCTCGGCCGTACGGTACTTCTCCAAAAGGCTGATAAGACGGGTAGGTCCGACGAGGTCGGAGAACTTGGTGGCGATCTGGACAACAGCCTGGAGGTTCTGGCGGATGTTGACCTCCAACATGGTGTCCATGCAGTCCAATGTCTGCTCGACCGAGAGACGACCAAAGTAGTTGATGAGCCATTCGGCGCTCAGCATGTCGGTGCGGACAATGTTACGCTTGATGGCCGCGGGGTCATCGGTGTTCTCAAGCGCACGCTGGATGAGACCGGCATTCTCACAAAGTTGGGAGATCCTGGTTTGATCGTAGTGAGTGAAGATTTCATTGCCAAGGATGGCATCCGCGACCTGCGGGGCGTTCACGAGGTTCATCTCGAGCAATCGTGTCTGCAAGTGGCCGTGCTCAGGCTTGTTGTCCTTCAGCGCATCAAGCAAGAAAGAGGTGGCCTGCTGGATCATGTTCTGGGACAAGAACACGTCCACGACCCGGTCCAAGTCAATGAGTGCACCGGTCTCTTCGTTGGCAAGCTGGGTAGCAAACTCAGCACCCTTCTCGGGGTTGACACGGACAATGTGCTGCAAGAGCGAGGTGTAGTCAGGCTGGTAGCCAACCTGCTTGGAGTAGGCAAGAATCTTGTCAAACTGACCAGTCTCGGCAAATCCAGCAATGACCTTGTGGGGAACGTTTGCTTGAAGGTAGATGGTAAGGGCAAGGTTCATGTCGTATGGGCGAACGATATCTCCGAGCTCCTCGGAGCCCTCCAGCTTGTTCTCGCGCATCCACTTCTCCAGCAGGTGCTTCCTGTTCTGCTGCAAAACAGGTCGAACCAATTCAACACTCTCATATTTGTTAAGGGAGCCCTTGTCCAGCAGCATGCCGAAGTACTGCAGGATAACAGACATCTGCTGACCACCCTGGGGGGCATTCTTGAAGCGGTTGATGGTCTCGGGAGTTCTGAGGAACCCACGAGGCGAGTTTGCGGCAATCTTGGCGGCTTCGCTGTAGTTACCCTGGGCAACCAGGTTGTCGAACTGCTGCTGGTAAAGATGGTCGGCACCAGGAAGTCCAGCCTTGGAGGCAAGCTTCACAGCAAGTCCTGACATGGCAGGGTTCTCCATCAGGTACTGGATGATTGTGTTCTCATCGACGCTGACGGAAAGAACCTGACCCTTTCGGTTCACACCAACCAAACCAGCACCGTCCGAGTCATTGGCAGTAGTGAAGATAGTCTCGCTGGAGATTCGGTTCATGAAGATGCAGGTACCAGTCTCGAGGTCATAGAGATGAATGAAGCCATATTTCGTGACAAGGTACACGACGTCATACCTCCTGGACACCTGCATCGCGACGGGGAAGTCGTTAACAGCCTCCTGAGGGAAGTAAACCTCGACGGCCTTCTTCTGGAACCGAGGGTTGGGCTCCTGGTGATCGATTTCGGCGATTTGCAACTTAGCACCGGTCTGGGTCCGAACGGCGAAGGTGAAAAGCTTGTGTTCGAGGGGCGAGCCCTCGACTCGGATCGAGGCGAAAGCGGCGGCGTGACCTTCGATGAATTGCGATATCCCACGGTCCTTGGAGTAGAGCTGCATAGATCCCACAACACGTCCCTGCTGCTGGCTGATTCCGACCACCACCATCCACTTCTCGTCATCGTTGACACGGTAGTTGATTATTTGACACCCCTAAGTAGCAATGATGCGTCAGTCCACGAAAAGTAGCAGCGTAGTGCCAGTAGTACATACACTCAGGTTAGGAAGTCTGTCAAAGATCTTGAGGGGCTGAGACTGGGTGGGGTCAAAAACATCCCAGTGGTAGACAGAAGTCTCGGTGACCAGACCCAAGCTGGTTTCGCTGAACCACTTCCAGTAAACGATATCTTCATTCATAACGGCAGACTTAAGCTTCTGCTTAGCTGAGAGGTCGAAGATCTGGACCGTTCGGCCTTGGGCCTTGAGGGCGATGATGTTCTTGGTCCAGTGCATGATAGCACTGTCCGCATTGATCGGCCGTTTGATGACTTCATTGTTGTTCTTTAGGTTAATGATAATGACCTGAGGCTTATCATCTTCGTTGAGTTTTTGTCGGACGCAGACGAAGTGATCCGATTCTAAAGTCTGTCATGCAGTAACAGTACTGGTTAGCGACCTGGGCTAGCAGGCGGGTCAACCAACACCCCTCCTCAAGAGCTACTTACACATGAATTGAAACCAATCGAAGTCGGCTGTTGAAGCTATAGTGTAAGCAAGGTGTTCCGATTATTCAAAGGTAGAAGAGGCGCGACCGATGCACCGGCGTGGTACACCACAGGCAGGCAGCGAACGGAAGCGACAAGACATTGGCGACGAGACATACCGCGATTTCAGCATTTGTCAACTGCAGGGTGAAGAAAGAGGTGTCAGTTTCCCGTATAGGTAAGAATAATCAATAAAGGAGAGGGGCATACATTGATAAGCTCCGTAAACTTGATGGGAAGAGGAGCCATATTTACCAGGGCCGCAGTACGACCTCATCCACCCAACTAAACGCCACGCCAATAGAGAACCAGATTTCAGAGAAAGAAAAAAGAAAAGACGGCAAATTGAAGCTGTAGATGAAGAAGAAAAGGAGTAAGGAAAAGAAGAAGGAGAAGAAGAAGAAGGTGGATCAAACAAGGAGAGGGATTCGTTTGGGATTAGGTAGCGACTGGGGAAGCGGGAGTGACCTCAGGAGGCCGCGTTGCTGAGGTGTCGCTTATGTGCCGTCACGTGCACCAGGGGTGCCTGAGGATTCGAGGAGAGAGTAAGAAGAAAGACTTCAAACAGATTCAATTGAGGGTATTTATTTTCAATGAGATGGGCTGTGAATATATCAGAGTGTCTAATCCTCTACTTTGGATTCACATCTCATTCCAGATGACTTTACTAGGAATTCACCTGTCTGTCAGTATCCGCATGAAGTTGAAGACATCTACAGAGATGAATGAGAAGTGATCAATTCTAACGGCGGTCATGTCGCATTATTCTATCACTCTCGCGAGTCTTTACTATCATCCAATCCATACGCATATGGAAGATAGCACTCCCAGACTCTATCCCAAAACGCCTCGAGTGCAAGTTCATCCATCTCAAACATGTCTACATTATCGGGTTCCTGGGACGAAAGACAGTCCGTCGCCTGCTCCCATCTATTCGCCCAGTCTAGGCTGGATACTCTTCGATTATTCGATCTGAATGCATCAATATCTGCTGGACGGTGTTGATAAGAAGTGTATGTACTAACCCCATGCGCAAATCCACACGGACATCCCAACCGGGTCCACTATATCCCACGTTATTAAAGGGGTCTCTCCTTTGATGTAACTAGCATACCTCGAGAACCAGGCACGATCATTACCGTTGATTCTGTTCTTTTGTATTCTCGTACCGCTTGTCACTTTGTCTTCGTGGTCTTCGAAACGAGTGTCGGATACGGTCGATTCATCGTCGACATGCACTTGTTTCGATGCTTGGTGGGGGATCAACTGTTGCATCTGAGAGATACTAGAATAGTATCAGTGAATGTAGGAGCAGCCATAATGGTGATATATCAGGCAAAAGACAGTAACGCACCCTCTGCTACCCCTTACCACCTCCAAGTTATATCTCGAACCTCTATTCGCACCACCGCAAACGATGCCATTCACCAAAACCAACAGTATGAAAAGCCCAGCAAACATGTTGAAAAGTGTCGAGGATAAAATAAACTCGAAGCTGAACCCCCACGCACAGCAAGGTGGGCTCGCTCTAAGTACTCTGTACTCGGACAGAGCTTGTGAGACACCACATCCTGCTACAATCATGCATCCATGCTTGATATTAATAACCTCGTTCACCGTATGCACCATCTCATCGTGAGCAATTCTCCGGTGTTTCCGGAACTACCAAGGTGACGTCAAATGGTTGTCGTACAGGATGTTATCGAGCCCAACCACGGCTCTATCTGAAACAAGTGAGGCAGGGTTTGTCTTGAGAAGTATTCTAGATCTTCAATATAGTTGTTTCTTGCTTTTTTCTGCCAACGTGGTAACTATTGTGGATGTTGCAGGTGATATCTGGCTGTGTTGGTGATAGGGGTGGGGTCAGTGTTGTACATAAATTAAAGTCAAATAGAGCATGCACGATCAACAGAACTATTTGGCCATTGAGGCATTGGGGTGGCAATGAACAGTTGCAGTGCAGCAGTGGAGTGTATATCAGCCCCTGTCTGATAGGACTAACTTGGTCTGTTACGACTATGGTCTTTGGTGGCAATTGGATATGCCATGCCAATCGTACATAGATCTTCCAATTGCAGCCTACTCGGATAGCTGTGAAAACAGTAGAATATGAATACATCTTAACAATAAACCTGATCCTGGCAGCATTGCATATTGACAATTTGACCGCTGGTTTAGACCAAAATAGTACTGCTGTATGTCCGATGTGACATGTGTAGACTGTAGAGCAGTGCTTGCATTGATGCAAGGGAGGCTGTCAAATATGCACGTTGCGATGATCATTGATATCGTCAGTCTGTCGTGTTCTAGCAATCCAATGCCCTGGTTTTGGTGGAATTGAGTTGGTGCGCATTCCATGGTTCCAGGAACAGGAAACAAAAATAAAATAACCCAGAATTGAATTATTCCAGGGACAGGCACAGTAGAGTATCAAGTGTGGCGAGAAAAATATAAAAAAATCAAAAAGAAGTGCTCACACGCGGATTTGAACCGCGGACCTCATGATTACTAGTCATGCGCTCTACCAACTGAGCTATACGAGCTGTTGTTGAAAGACCTTTGTATTGTTTGCTTTATGTTCAAACAGGGGATTAATGAGCTTCCATTGGCCTTCTGGTTGCTGCTTATCCGATAGGTGCGTTCAACTACACCTACCTAGGTACCTACCTTGGGTATCTACAAGCTATGGAAATATAAATTATGGGAAATAAATAGTCTTATATTACTACATATCAGTTTTATCTTGGACAATGAGCAAATACTCTGTGTTCTCATCACTGCTACTTGGCTATGCGAGACTGTCGATCGGCGATGTATGCATCAACTCTACTACCACGAAGCCTGCAGGTCAATCCTACTTTCAACCACACGCAGTCCACACAATACAAGCCTTTGGGCAGTGATGTTTATTTTCCTGTGCACTCGAATTCCTATGCTTATGAAGCTAATTTGAGCCATTCTAGCCCTCCAATGCATGCTTATCTGCTGCAACAAACAGATATATATAGAAGCAGTCCTCAATGGCATATCGCAGCAACACGAGAACAATCCACCTGTACACTAGTAATCTATGCATATACTACATGACCAGCTATCGAGAAGGCCTCGAAAACCAATCAAAAAGCTAAGATAGATTCATTATGATGGGGCAGATGGGCGAACAAACAGAGACCCAAAGAACTATGCCATACCAGTCAACTGTCAAACATGCAAACGAACGAGACACCTACATAGGTAGCAGCCCGTCTACCCCATCAAACAGAATAGCCCAATACCTATCAAGCCATCAATGGCACTTATATCATCTTCTCATAACCACACCCAAGTACCCAGGATACCTTCGCATACCAGGACAGGATACATACAGCACATCCCTGCAGATCTTTCTTCAGACTCCTATAACACAAAATCGAAACCCCACCATCCAATCAGCTCGTATAGCTCAGTTGGTAGAGCGCATGACTAGTAATCATGAGGTCCGCGGTTCAAATCCGCGTGTGAGCACTTCTTTTCCACCAGCTCGTATAGCTCAGTTGGTAGAGCGCATGACTAGTAATCACTGCAAAGTGAATTGCAATCATGAGGTCCGCGGTTCAAATCCGCGTGTGAGCATAGCTTTTTGCATTTTTTCCTTCTGGTGTAGCTCAATTGGTGTTGCTTTTTTTGGCTGTTGAGTGAAGTCTGTGGTTGACGTCGTGGTGGAGTACATTGGCCGGTTCGGGTGGTTGTAAGTAGGGTTTGATGGCTGGCTTTGCCGTGTTTCGTCAATTTTTTTCTCGACACCTTGAAAACTTTGTTTTCTGGGTCGATTTCTCCTTTTCTTTAATACAAAGAGTTACATTGACATAAATACAACACAACAAAACCCGGGAAATGAAACCCACAGTGCTGCAGCAAAAGATATTGATATTAGATTTTTGCACATGATAAAGAGGCTGCAACATAGATCGCTAAATCGCTGTGCCTTTCACCAATCAATGCCCTCTTAGCTCAGTTGGTAGAGCGCATGACTCGTAGGCCCTTCCCGGCTAAGTCATCATGAGGTCTGCGGTTCGACTCCGCAAGGGGGCATTTCTTTTTTCTTTTTTCCATTTTGAACCTCGCAGCCATTATTTTTTAACTCACTTATGCAATCCAATAAATTAACATCTACTCAAGCCCACGAGCTGAATTACCTTATGTTGAACTTGAAATTGCATTTATTCCTCTATACCTAACCTTTTCTGTACGTACCAGGCGCTTGCGCACACTAAACGCCAACACATGCCGTGAAACCAATTTTCATAAGTTGCTTGTTCAGCCATACTAGGTCTGTATTTATAAGGCCGTGAAAAGACTGGACGGACATCATCACATAAACATTTTTTTTCACTTTCTTACTCTCAATCTACACCCCACATCTAGTGGTGGAACAGACGAGTGCCCTGCTCAACGAAGGAAATGCCGAGCTGCTCAGCAGTAGAGAAGACAGGTGCGTCGTTCTGGCTACCAGTGGGGGCGGCAATGTACTTGACACCAGAGCGAGCGGCACGGAAAACGTTGTCAATGAAGGGGAACTGCAAGTAAACGGTTAGCAGCAGAATAACACAACAGGCAAGAACAGAGGAACATACGAAAGCATCCGACGAGACGGCAACCTCGCTCAGCTTCGAGAGCCAGGCGTCACGCTCCTCCTGAGTGAAGGGAGCGGGAACCTCCTCAAAGACACGCTCGTACTCGACCTTCTCGGCCTCGTTACGAGGAGTCTGACCAGAGCAGAGCAGGTCAATGGCGTTGCTCTTGTCAGCACGCTTGGTGCCCTTCTTCCACTGGATGTTGAGCACACGGTCGTGGAAGCGCATCCACCAGTTGTCAGTCTTGTCACCCGCAAGGCGAGTGCAGTGGATACGGCTCTGCTGGCCAGCACCCAGACCGACGACCTGGCCGTTGAGCGCGTAGCAGACGGAGTTGGACTGAGTGTACTTCAGGGCAATGGTGGCGACAGTAAGGTCACGGAGGGCGGAGTCGGGAAGGGCCTTGTCCTTGGGGGTGATGACGGTGTTGAAGGTCTTCTGGGGGGAGATGACAACGTCGTTGCGGTGCTGGGTCACTTGAACACCGTACAGAGTGCGGGTCTCCTCAGCAGGGGGGATGTAAGACTCGTCCATCTGAAGAACAAGGTACTTGCCGCCCTTCTTCTTGGAGAGGATCTCCAGAGCCTCAGGAGTGTAGCCTGCGGCAATAACACCGTCCGAAACCTCACGAGAGACAATCTTGGCGGTGGGGACGTCAACGACGTCACTGAGGGCGAGGATGTCACCGAAGCTGGACATACGGTCCGCACCACGGGCACGGGCGTAGGCCTGAGCCAGACCGGAAGATTCGATACCGGCAATGTCGTCAACCATGTAGACCTTGCGTTCCTTCTCGTTCAAAGGCACACCAACGGCAGCACCGGCGGGGGAGACGTGCTTGAAACTGGCAGCAGCGGGGTAACCCAGAGCCTGCTTGAGCTCCTTGACGAGGGGCCAGGCGTTGAGGGCATCCAACAGGTTGACGTAACCCGGGGAGCCGTTGAGAACCTTGAAAGGAAGCTTGCCCTGGGCGACGTAGGCGGAGGCGGGCTTCTGGTGAGGGTTGACACCGTAGCGCAGAGACAAGTGCTGCTCGCCGCTGGAGTACTGCTTGCGGAAGAAGCCGGAGATGGCGGAGTCATAGTCGGCAGTCTGCTCAAAGGCCTTGAGGGCGTACGAGTTGCGGCTGGTGGCGTTGATGTCACCGGCCTCGAGCTCCTTGAGGAACTCGGGGTAGTCCTGGGGGTCACAGAGGATGGTAACGCGGCCGTGGTTCTTGGCCGCAGCACGGAGGAGAGTCACACCACCGATATCGATCTCTTCGACGGCCTCGGGGATGGTGACGTTGACCTTGTTGACGGTCTCCTTGAAGGGGTAGAGGTTGCAGACGACGAAGTCGACCTTGTCGATCTTCTGCTCGGCCAAGTCCTTCTCGTCGGACTCGATGTCTCGGGCGAGGATACCACCGTGAACAGCGGGGTGGAGGGTCTTGACACGGCCACCGAGCATCTCAGGGGCGTGGGTGATGGCGGAAACATCCCTTTGAGTTGTTGATCCAGTCAGTTTTGGCTGACCATGCCAGAAACCAGACGTCACCAGATCCAAACGTATAGAGAAAGACTCACTCAACAGGGAATCCAGCCTCGCGGATCAACTTAGCAGTACCGCCGGACGCAAGAAGACGGACATTGTGCTTGACGAGACCCTTGGCCAGGTCCAACAGACCGGTCTTGTCGTAGACGGAGAGGATAGCTGTTGGGTCATATCGAATTAGCCCCGGTGCATTTCAATGAGATAACACAAACGCCAATTGTGGAGAAGAGTCTATAAATCGACCACTTGGCGAACCCCGACTAAACAGACTGCAGGATAGACATATTGAACAGGGGAAGGGTAAAGGGAGCAATATCATACCTGACTTTTGCTGAGACATGATGGAACCGACAACGGAGGTCACTAGATGTGGGAGAAAAAAAAAAGCTGTCAGAGAACGAAAGCAAAACGCACAGAGGGGTTGCAAGTAAACCAGCCCTCCTCACCAATTGATGAGAATATAGGAGGGGGGGGATAAATACCTGACAAACAGAGGACTGGAGAGGGAAGAGTTCAACAACAGTGAAGGGGAGTTCTCTCGTGCTCTCGCTCTCTCTTTCTCTCTTTCAGCTCTTCTCTTTTCCTCCCTCCTCCTTCTTGTCCCGCCGCGGGGTCGCCGCTCTCGGCCTGCCAGCCAATCACGTGTTGCGAAAAGCTCGCTTTTTTTTTTCTTTGTCGGTCACCCCGCCCTATACCGGATGTAGACTAGCTCTATCTCCAGCCATGAACCGCTGAGGTAAGCGATACAACAACCCACGTGACCAGAAACAGACACAAAACTTCTGCGCGCGATTTCGCTCCCGAGATTTTCTCTTTCTCTTTTTCTTCTCCATGAACAACGCAAAAAATCACATTCTTCAAAAAGCGTTCCTACGAGGATAATCTTTTACAGATAGCCTATGAAGTACGGAAATCGTCATACAGAATGGAGAGGGATGTGGGAGGTAATCCCATATAGGGTCGATCTTGGGTGCAGTGCCTGCCTTACACATGGCAGGGACTGCAATGATTGACTGTACATTCCTTTTTCGATAATCAGTCTTGATTGATTGAATATCCTAAGAGAAAAGCAACTAGCTATTGTAATCCTTGAATACGGCAAGGCCGTCTAGACCCTGATTCCATGAAGCTTTATGTATAGTGAAGTAAACTATGCAGAATGGTGAAAAGGAAAAGACATTCGATTGTCAAAAAACAGTTTTGGAAAAATCGGAGTACAAATAAGGCCTGTATGCTGCGTGCATCGGCTGATTTACGACTTCTGTGGTTCCCTTCGAGGCCCCCCAATGGCAAGCTGCCGTCCAATGTTTCCAAAGCACACACATGCGCAGAACAGGACACTGGCAATCCAGATCCTGACGGCAATTCCCTCCTGCGTCATGCCCGTCGCCAGTCCTTGTTCACCCCCGGTATTGTTGAGCAGCGTAGTGATTGTGGAACCCTCAGCTGAAGAGGGCATCAGCTCAGGCTTCAGTCCCAGGACTGCGCCCATCCCAACCAGTCCGACAATTGTCGATAGGAGAAATCCCGTTGTTGTGGAGTCGATGAGATACCAGAGGACAGGGTTCGCGAGAGCAAGAGTCACCGATGCTTGCGTAGTAGACTGCCAGGGGAGTCGTCGCTGTAGACGAAATGAACTGTTAATAATGGACCTCTTCAGACAAACTATGGAGATCACTTACCATGGCAAAGGCGATTCCAACAAAAGCCCCAACACTGCGAACCACCGCAACCCACGAAGGAGTCCGTTCCTCACCATCCTCCTGGTCGGTGCCCGAACGCTTCAGCGGCTTAGCGCTATCCCGGACAGCCTCTTCAGAGAAAAGGTCCAGCCAGGGAAGCACATTCCCCAACGTAATTCCTACCACTCCCCAGAAACCCAAGTACTGCCACGAATCGTACTGTTGAATATTCTCCAACTTGACCGGCGTGATCCATTGATTCTCGTGCAAGTGCACTGTGATAACTCCATAGACCACCCCAAAGGCAAACAAAAGAGCACTTCGAGCTGCGCGGGGCAGAATCACACCACGAAAGAGGCCATGGTTGAGTCGCGACCGGGCCATCTCCAGAGCATACGCATCCGACTCAGCTTTAAAATCAAACTCTGGGTTCTCGAAGGCGGGAGTCTGGCCTTCGGTTCCCCAAGGGCTGTTCTCATCTCGCGTACTGTCGAATGCCGTCGGCGAATAAATGCCGTACAGCGTGGAAGTGGTTAAGTTCATAACAGAACCATTGCGGCTGACACTAGTCGAACCTGCATCCTTGGGGTTGGGGCTCAGGAAATCGGTGTTGTTGACCGGTTCGGCCGGTTCGGCCGGTGTAGAAGTTCCAGACGACTCGTTGGAAGCAGGCGTGAGGTCAAAGACTCGTCGCGGACGCGGACGAAGGACACGAGGCTCGTCCGACATTTCCGACGAGGATAAGTATGGGACTGACAGGAAAAGATGCAGTGGTACAAAAGGGGAGGTCAACGTTACAAAACGGACCGTGACAACAGCAAAGACAGGTAGTCAATGAGTTCGCTTTCAGCTCAGAATGACCTCAGTTCGAGTAAGAGAAGAATCGCCGTAGCTCAATTCCAACAACCTACTGATCGATAAATGCCAGCAGAATGGAGGACAGTCGCCCCTAAATGAACGATTCTGCCAGAAATATCCCAGGGCGGAGAAGTGGAGACGCAATAACACGATGGAGCCACTCGGCACGCAGGAATTAGCTGCGACGAGGAATGTTGCACAATGCACAGACGCTTGAATAACACGGAGGCTGGCAACTTGGCGTGTCAGAAGACAGACCGGGAGCAAGAGAAGCGTCCTAGATCAATGCAATTAAAAATTGGTTGTTCGCGCGGCGGTGGAGAAAGCTGCTGCGGGATTGCAGATCGGCGACTCAAGCAACTGAGGGGAAGGCGTACGGATATTGGATAATGATGAGGATGAAGCGAATGGTGATTATGATAATTAAGAATAGAGAGATGGTATTAAGTCTCGATAGATAGATTCGAATAAGAAGAGGTATGAATGGAATCACAGACAATCCGGTTGAAGACAGAAAAGAAACGAAAGAAAAAAGCGGAAGAAGAGCAGAAGAAGCAAAATCACATGCAAGCGGCAACAACGCCTTCCGGTGTCTCCCCAACCAGAGTCTCTCTCTCTCCCAGCCAAAAGAAAAGCTTCATGTTACGCCATTCAAACGTACGAGGAGATTACAATAGATATACTGCACTATCTCATCATCATTTGGTCCAGACTGCAAATACAGGTTCTACAGAGCAACGTTCGAACAGTCCGTCGGAGAGAAAAAAAAGTAATCGTGGATAGGGTGCCTGGGTATACATATCCAAGTCACCAACGCAGCCATGCCATGCGGATCAATTGCCTTCTTGATAATCGCGCTGACGGGGGAATCCCTGGGATGCGACTGGACACACCATCTTCAAATCCCCGCAAGTTGAGCTTTTCTAGGTCTGCTGATGACCTCATAGGGCTTGAATGGCGCTGAACGATACGGTGAGACAGGCGTTGCTAGGAGGATTGTGGGCTTCTGCACTCCACCTCGCCCATGACGGCATGGGAAGAAAGCGATCAGTCTCATGAGGCATATTTGCATATGCATCGACACAGTGTTTTACTGAGAGGAGAAAATGGTCAAGGGTGGAAAATATTGCTATAGCTACACTAACCCATCATCCGTTGTAGTCCTGAAATCCTGGGATGACTCTAAAATAGAAAGACATGAGAAATGACAAAAGAAGAATGAAAGGAAAGAATACATAAAATGGTAAGAAAAAAGAAAAAGAAAAGAAAAAGAAAAGAAAAAGAAAAGAAAAATATAGCCTGTAGGCAAAACAATTAAACAAAAGCAATGGGGTCAAGGATAGACAGACAAAAAAACAACCATCTAACGCTCTAGACCACGCCTATTCATCCCCATACCCGGCCTACTGATCTTCCATGACCTCGTCTGCTTTCGCTACGGCCTCTGGTTCAATGTCAGGTTCTGCTTCCGGATCAACACCCTCACCTGCCACAGAAGAGCTCTCACTGCCTGCATAGCCATTGGCCCCTTCGTAAGTTGACGAGTTGTCGTCAAGGTCATCGTCATCAGCTTCATCGTCTGACGACAGTGCCTCGGCATCTTCGCCGATGTAGCTATCTTCGAAGCCTGGCTCGACAGGGCGAGGGGCATGGGGATCGTGTGCTTCCTCATCGCCACTTCCCTCACCAAGGAGTTCCCGGTCAATGTCATCGAGTCCCTCCTCGCCTTCGATGTCCCCATCTTCATCTCCTGCCGGTCGGTCCTGCGACCGCGCCTCGAAGCTGTCCTTGGCAGAACCAGCCGCCGTCGCACCCGCGCCTCCAGCACGGTTACCACGATTGCGATTCCGATTGGGTCGGGGGGCAGAGGAGCCGGTTTGGTCTTTGGGTGTAGCCGCAGCGGCGGCAGCAAGCTTGCGTTTGGCGTTTCGGGCGGCGCGGGCTTTGCTTCGAGCTGAAGATGGGACACGTCCACCGAGCTCCAGAGAATTGTCCAGTGCCAATCCATTCTGTCTTGCTTTTTGGCGTTCTTCTCTCTCCTTCTTTCGGTCCTTTCTAGGCCCGTTGGCATCCTCGTAGTCCCATCGGTCGAGCCGTCTTGCGGCCTTTCGGACCACCGACAGGAAAAAGCTGGCACACTCGCCAAAGTCTTCTTCCTCTTGGGGGTTGGGGGTTATCCCGCCCTTGCCCCACGAATGCTCCTCATCGTCCGTGTCATAGCCATCGGGGAGACTTTGCAGCATACGCCCGTAGCGTGCGAATGGGATTTCACTCTCCCGCTTCAAGCGGAGAATCTCATATGCTTCATTCTTCCGTTTGGCCAAGAGATACTCGATCCGCTGACGTCGGTTCTGTTCCACTGCAAGCTGGTGCTGGGTAAGAGGCCGGGGGCGACGGGCTGAGCTTGGCTGGGACAGAGATGGCTCTGTAACAAACCGATTCAGGATTGGATGTCCAGAGCCTGGTGGTGCTGGGGACGCTGCGTCGGGAGTTTGCTCCATCTTCGTTTTTAGGATGAGACGCTGCTGGCCCACCGAACGGTTGAGAGAGGACTCTCGCTTGGGTCGCTTGTGCTTTGACCGCGCCGATTGCCCGGGGGTTTGCTCCTCATCCTCATCATCAATCGGATGGCGCTTGCTGGACGAGTGCAACGGAGTTGACATGCCGAAACTCATTCTGTCGCGGCCTAAAGAAAGCTCTTAGTAACTAGAAGAAAACCCAACGGAGCTAGGATGCACATACCGGAAGCGATGCCCGAAAGATCCCCTGAAGCTTGATCATCATCATAACCGTATTCTTGCATGCCTATTAAGAATGTTAGCGAGGAGCAAATTCAACCGTAGTAGCTTTATAATTACCCTTCTTGGAGCGCTTTGTTACCCTAGGCAATGGCTCATCCTCTTCCAAGATACCTAGAAAGGAAGGTTAGCAAAAAGCAAAGAGAGAAGATATGCAATGCGACTCACGTTTACGTTCCAGACGCTTTGTTTCTCCGTATTCAATCTCAGACTGTGTGTCCACATTCTCCTCGTTGGCCTGCTCCTCAGTAAGGCTCTCAAAGTTCGGCACCTTGATGGGCAACCCCTCGGTGCCCTCACCCTCAAGACCTGGACCAAACGGATTGTTGAGGGCAGCCTCTTGTGAGTGATCACTCTCCAGGTACCACCACATGAGCCAAAGAAAAGCCTTTGCACGACTCTTACTACTGAGCGTAGCTCTCATGACAAGATCGAAGAAATCGCGAGGCGGGAAGAAGTGCAGTTCTGACACCTTTGGTGCATATTGAGCCAGGACGAAGATGAGGTTGACGGGATTGGTACGGGGGATGGGATGACGCTTGATTTTCTCCAGAGTATTCGGCTGGTCAACATCCTCCGAGGCACCCTTGAGTATGGACTTGAGACGGGGCGCATCTTGAAGTTGTTTGTATGCATTGGGATCTTGGTGTGCTTGTAACGAAGGGATGGAGTGGTAGGTCCGCAGCTGAGCACGCATCTCAGGGAAAACTAGAAAAAAAAAAAACCATCAATTAGTTCCAAAGCACCTCTGAATAAAAGCCGAATCAAAGGAAAGGAAGAAAGACATACAGTTAAGCGTAGTATTCATCCGACCAAAGTTCACCAGCAAACAAACCATAGCCATGCTAATGGCAGCCTGCTTATCATTCTGAAGCTTGTCCTTGAGGATCTTGCTCGTCTTGCTACTCCTCGCCATGGCATCGATATAGACATCCGCAAAGTCCATATTCTTCTGCCCATCCGAATAGCGAGTAAAGACAGGCGTCTTGTCCTCAAACACCAGCCTCAGGAACTGGTGCTGGATGTCCTTGCGCCAGAGTGGAATCCCATCCTCCTTCTTGAGATGCCTGATCTTGTTTCCCGAATACACAGATCCAATCGTTCCATTTGCCTGTCGTCTCGTGCCGACGGTCGCGCTGACGGTCGCGCTGTGCGTGGGCTGGTCATCGGGGGCTTCGGACTGCGCGAACGAGTCGTCCGCGACGGTGCTTTCGACTTCGGCCATTTTGTGTCGGTATTATTATTAGTATTATTATTTCCTCTGTATTATTTATCTCTTCCCCACGAGATCGAATCCAAGGCCACGAGAAAACTCGAACCCGAGATTCCCCTTGGGACAATGAGGTCTTGATCGCCCCTGGGGGGTTTATCCAGACAATGCGAGCCAAGCCGCAGGAAATTCGATATCGTTGAGGATGGACGAACAAGTAAGGCGATGGATGGTTGTTGACAGGTCAAAAAGAAACGGAGAGTGGATGGGTTGTTGAGATTGGGGGAAGTCCAGGAAGATGGGTGAGAAGAGGTTTGGTTGTTGCAAAGGTTTCCTGGTGCAGGTTCTGGATCCGGGATATTTTGCCTGCCGCCGAGTCGCTGTCGTTCGTTGTTCCGTTTCTCCCTGCGATCGCAGGATATGGAGTGATGATGGTCTAAGCAGTGCCCCACCTTATCTTCTAGTTTTCTTATTATTCTGTAGGTGAATGTGGTATTCATTCAATCATTGAATCTGGTATTTATTTGATAATTAACAATGGACTGTGGTTGGATTCTCTTTCTCTGTCTATACCAGTCTGTATATCTTGGGAATTGCCTCACGTGGTTGGATGACAACTACGCCCAAATCCCCGCGATCTCGACCCATCATAGATAAATCACTCTAGATTCATTGACTCATGAAATTATCATCCTGGAGAGCCTACTACGCACGATGCGCCTACTGAAATCCATAGAACCGTATTAAATCAAATTCAGCTACAGTAAACGTAGACCAGAAGACTTTTTTTTGTTGTATGGAGAGCTCCCTTCTCTCGAGACCCAAAGATCTCCATAAGCCATGCCATAAAAAGGGCCGTCTTCGGCATCTCTCGTCGTGCCAAAAGCATTAACTGACATGAGATGATGATGTCGCGCGGACCAGCAAATCCATAAAGCGCCAGCAAAGCAGCTTCCCATCCTCCACGGATCCGAGAAATGAAAACAACAAAAAGGAGAAGAAAATCCCATTCAATGTCACTCCCCACGGACCCCAAGGCGGAGAATATCGTGTGGACACAGCAGCTCAAGCCAACGCCATGTACAATGCAAATAATTCCATCTATACCACCCGCGTGAAACTTTTGTTGATATGCACCGTTGACCGAATATACAGTGCAAAAAGAAAAGTTGTCCGCCGAAGAAGGCCCACAATTGAAAAGAAAAATAAAGGAAAATTTTGTCTCCACTTCCTTTCCCGATGCAAATCCGATTTGAATTCCGGAGAAAAGAAATGACAAAGCTCGGAGAAGAAAGCACGGTTTTTTCGGAGAGAACGAAACAAAACATGCATGGAGCAAGACAAAGAGATGGAGAAGAAACTCGAGAAGGCCCGCCATTAGATACCGAAACTGTAGAGATCTATGTTGCGAGACACGGTCGATGCAGTGGAAACCACATCGAGCAGATGAAAGAAATCATAAAAAGCACTTTTCTCAAGACGAAAAGCCGGCACTCCCGCTCGGCATACATCTTTCCAAGCGTACCTTCATAAGCACGCTTGAAAAAACAGTAAGGGTATCTGATAAAAGCGGACGCAGGACAAAACAACGCAATCTATGCTATTCATGCAATGCCGCCCAGGATGCTCATGGTTATAGACCCATAACCCAAAGCAACGAGATGGAGGTATTGGACTGCATCGAATGCCCATGTCTAAACAAGGGATGATAGAAAAAAGGACAAAAAACCAGACGAAATTGCAAAATGCTCAGCAAATAAAACACCTAAACATGAAAAAAGAAAATTGAAAAACAGAAGGAAAAAGTCGTGGCAGTCATGACAAAGCCGGTCCTGAGAAAGAACACAGAGAAGAAACACTCAGGGCTCGTTCTGATCGTATCCGTAACGAAAGGCAAAAGAAAACAGAAAGGAGCCAATCAGACCCGACAGCCTCGTCAGAGACCACAACCTCTGATCTACCACCAGGAAGAGGGTCCAGTGGGGCCAGAGGGGTTTCCGTAACCACCGCCGCCGCCGTAGCCGCCGCCGTAGCCGCCACCACCACCGTAGGACGGGGGAGCACCGTAGCTACTGCCACCACCAAAGCCGGGACCACCACCGTAGCTGCCGCTGCCGCCAAAGCCAGGGCCACTGCCCATACCACCGCCCATGCGACGCACATCACGGGTAGCAGCAGCACCACGGCCGCGACCACCACCACGGCCACCACGGCCACCGTATCCGCTGCCTTCACGAGCAATGCTCTCCAAGAAAGAGGGAACCTCCTGGTGAGCCTCCTTCAGAAGATCGATCAGGTCGCGGACGACACCACGGTTGCCACGGTTGAAGAAAGCAGTGGCAATACCAGTGTTACCAGCACGGCCAGTACGACCGATACGGTGAACGTAGTCGTCAATGTCGGTGGGAAGATCGTAGTTGATGACGTGGGTGACGTTAGGAATATCGAGACCACGAGCAGCAACAGCGGTAGCAACCAGAATAGGACAGCGGGCGGAACGGAACATCTCCAGAGCGCGCTCACGCTCACGCTGGGTACGGTCACCGTGAATAGCGGTGGCAGGGAAGCGCTGGTTGATGAGGAAGTCCGACAGGGAGTCGGCCATGCGCTTAGTCTCAACGAAGATCAGAGTGAGACCGGTGGTACCGTGGGTGTGGAGGATATCGAGCAGAACGGAACGCTTGTCGTGGTCCTCAACGTACTCAACCTTCTGGGTGATGTTCTCGGAGGTGGAACCAACACGACCAACCGACAGGAAAACGTAGTCCTTCAAGAAGTCGCGGGCGAGCATCTGAATGTCACGGGGGAAAGTGGCCGAAAACATGAGGGTTTGGCGGTCGTTGACGTGGGGCATGTCCTCACCCTCCACAATGCGGCGAATCTGGGGCTCGAAACCCATGTCCAACATGCGATCAGCCTCATCCAGAATCAGGTACTTGATGTTGGCGAGAGAGATACGGCCACGCTCGAGAAGGTCGACGAGACGACCGGGAGTAGCAACCAACAGATCGCAGCCACGCTCGATCTGACGCAGCTGAGAACCAATGTCGGCACCACCGTACACAACGCAGGGGCGAACCCAAGAGCGGTAAGCGAACTTGCGGGCTTCTTCGTAGATCTGAGAGACAAGCTCACGAGTAGGGGCCAGGATGAGGGAGGTAGGGTAGGCCTTGCGCTGGCGACCGTAGCTGAAAGAACCGGAAGCCTGGACGGGGGTAGCAGAGGGTCCGTTCTGGTAAGCCTGGGAGAGAATAGGGAACAAGAAACCACCAGTCTTTCCGGAACCGGTTTGGGCACATGCCATCAGGTCACGACCGTTCATGACAATGGGGATGGAGTACTTCTGGACGGGGGTGGGGACGGCATATCCGGCGAGCTTGATGTTGGTGATCAGGTGGTCATCCAGCGGGGGGTTGGTAAAGGCATTGACGGCCTCGGGAACGTTGTGACCGGAAGCTTCCACGGGGATATCGTCGTAGTTGGAAAAGTTGATACCAGTGTTCTGCTTGGAGGGGTCGTTGGGGAGACCGAAAAGTTCACGTTCGACACGGGCATTGACGGGACCGGGAATGTGCTTGCCGTCGCGCCACTGGCCATCTCCAGAACCTCTGGCTTGGCCACCTCCGCTGTAGGAGCCTCCGGAGCCTCCGGTGTTTCCTGGGTTTCCGTAAGCATTGGGATTAAAGGGCCGGCGTTGACCTTCATGGGAGCTCCAGGTAGGGTTACCATTGGGGCGGGGGCTGAAATCGGGAGCGTTGGCATTGGCCCAGTTGCCACCACGGGGGGCTCTGTAAGAATCTCTTGTTAGTCAAAAGTTCAACTATATTCGATTGAGATCGCAACGCAATAAGAACAGCATAGGGTTGAATCAAACGTACCTAGGACCACTCCAGGCGCCAGGGCCTCCAGCGGGGGGAGGGGCAGCGCCGTCCATGTTGGGAGCGACATTGCGTTGACGAAGGTGAGGGGGAATGTAGGCAGCACGTCCTTGCTGAGGGGCAGCAGGCGCATGCTGGGATTCATTAAGGGAAAGGTTTCCCATCTTCAAACCGTCGGCCATATTTGCGATATGTAACGGACTGTTGGGAGCAAGACGACACCAGTTCAGTATGAGGCAAAAAAGAGAGTAATCCGAGATGATTTGATAGAGGCGCACGTACAGTTTAGAAATTCGAGAGCGATTTTTGATTCGGAGAGTCCAAATGAGGGTACAGACAACCTAGGGAAAGATGGTCTGCTGTCGGCAAGAAAAAAAAAGTGGTTAACGAGGGGTTCTTCTGTTTAAATAGGGCAAGAAAATAGAAGAACAGGGAGAAAGAGAATGACGTGAAAAATCCAGAAAGATATTCGCAGACTCTTTTCTTATGGGGTGGCGATGTATGTACCAGGTAGAAAAAAATTAAGATCACAGCAAAAAGACCTTTTTTTTTTCGGGAGGAGAAACGAGAAGAAAGGCGGTCTCCCAGATCTAACGCTCTATTAAAGTGCGAAGAAAAAGGAAATAAAAAGGCAAAAAAAGAAAGGAATAAAGAAAAAAAAGTATATGGAGATGAGTGGAGGTTTCAAAAAAGAAACGGATGAAAAAGAGGAGAGGAGAGAATGGGAAGTAGGGGAGAAGAAGAAGAAGAGAGAAGAAGAGAGGAGGAAGAAGAAGACGAGGGTTTGTGGGATGGAGGGAGGCAAAAGTGAGTGTGAGCAGTGAATAAAATACTCTGTCTGTATTATTGGTTCCGTCCTTGCTCGTCCACAAACGGCGTGTTCCTTTCTTTCTTTTCTTTTCTTTTTTTTTTGCAGCTAGATATGTTTCTTTTTTCCGTGAATTTATTATTCACTGTTTTATCTTGATTACCAGTCAATTTCTCTTATTTGCCGGGGATAAGGTCTGTGTTATGGAGTTTTTAGTCGAAGATTTTTCTGCCAACAATCGTACTGGTATTACTATTACTTCCTCCTGAGTACTACATCCATCCATCCAAGCATCCAAGACATCCAATTCAATATAGACAGTCCATCTCAACTCTGTATCCAATGTGAATCACTGTTTTATCGTCTCTATCATCCTCTGGATAGCCACTGAATCGGGTGAATCACCCAGAAGCTACTGCATATCATCCAAATAGTCCTGGTCGTATGACATTTTACAAGGCAAGGGCATTTCTTAAAACTCCGCAATAATGTGGAGGTGCAACTATCTATTAGACAGTATTAGACAATATTTAGCCTTGGTCTATGCTGGAACTATTTGTCTTCTTGACATTGTCTTCTGATATCATGGATATGGAGAGTAGATCATCCCTGGGAGGAAGAAGAGCAGTCTAGATCCCAACCCAACAACCCACGTATTCCATACGTGTTCCATCACTTGTTCCACACCGTTCTTTTGGTTCTGCCAACAAAGCTTTAGAACATTAGCCATCAGCTTCTTTCTTTGTATCTTCTTTTACTGTCTTTCTTTCTTAATTCTTTGTACTTTAATTCTTCCTTCTGACTCGCCACATCTCTGTGCTCAGGTCATACGAACGACTTCGCCACTGATACAAGGATTCCTTCGCTGACCGCTCAATGACAGCCATTTCTACCATTCGATGCAGTCATACAAAACTCAAAACATCTACCGGACTTAATATACCCTGTCAATACCAGTTGATCTATTTCTGCACGTCTCTTTTGTCAAACTAAAACCCTCTCGTACGGAATCTTCTGCTTCGAACACTCTTCTCTGCAGCCCGGATCACCACCACCACAATCGCAATGATGATCAGCAACACCACAATCTTGCGCAACGATTCACTCATCGCCAATGACGGCGATGCGATTTCCGGCTCTCCGTAAGGGCTCCCCTGTTCAGCCATGGGTTCCTCATCTTGTTCTTTACATATCGATCAGCACTCGTTTCTTCTCGAAGCGGTAGCCAACTACCGAGGAGTGACCCGGTACAGATCTACAGGTCCTCATGGCCGGTACCTTTGGCATCGGTTTCCAACTCTCCACTCTTGGCAATCTTGACGGCGTCCTTGGGCTTGTCGCCGGGGTTTGTGGGCACGTTCTCGATTTGCTCAACAATATCGTAGCCCTCAAGGACCTCGCCAAAGACGACGTGACGACCGTCGAGCCACCTGTTTAGGAATATTAACAACTATCTTCCATCTAGTGGATTAGAGAGAGGCTCACGAAGTAACAACAGTGGTGATGAAGAACTGGGAGCCGTTGGTGTCCTTGCCGGCGTTGGCCATGCCTACATCATTCAGTTAGCTTCACAGGTATAGTTGTATTCATGTCTTAGTTGACATACTCAGAAGACCCTTCTTGGTGTGCCTGAGCTTGAAGTTCTCATCCTTGAACTTGTTGCCGTAGATCGACTTGCCGCCAGTGCCTGGAGATTGAACAGTGAGCCCCACGCTATTTCAACCCAATAGATTCCCAAACTAACCGTCGCCACGGGTGAAGTCACCACCCTGGATCATGAAATCCTTGATGACACGGTGGAAACCAGAGCCCTCATATCCGAAGCCCTTCTCACCGGTAGCCAAAGCGCTAGACAACGGGTCAGCAGGAATGATAGGTGAGTTAAATCGAATGATTATAGTAACCATACCGGAAGTTCTCAGCGGTCTATAGAGTAAAAAGTAAGCAAATGCAAATCTTGCGTTATCCGTAAGCACAGCAGTAACTCACCTCGGGGACAGTCTTTCCATACAAACCGAACACAATACGGCCCAGGGGCTTGTCTCCGTGCTCGATATCAAAGTAGACCTATCAACCAATTGATCAGTATAAGTTTGAGCAGGCCGGCACGAAGCCGTCCAAGATAACCAGCTGCCGTACCTTGCTAGTGATCTTGGGGCCTCGAGGCTCCTTGTTGTCCTCAGCGGAGACCAGAGCAAGGCCAACCGCGAAAACAAGGAAGAGAGACAAGAAAATGTTCTTGAACTGCATGGTTGCTCACAATGCCGCTGATTCGACAGAAATATTCGGCAATGGCTGTTGGTTGCAGATGTGAACAATTGAAGGAACAGATGACAAGGAATCAAGGCCAGCTTGCATTGTCCATGGTGTGCGGAGATGCCAAGGAGCTACAGCGTATTTCTCAGTGGTAAATAACGGAAAGATACATGATCGTCAACTAAATGTGGTGAGACTTCGGGTAATAAAAGTATAATTTGTTTTGAAAAGCCGGTCGCTGCTTTGAGAATAAACTGCAAAAGTTGGTTTTGCAAATAAGGACACTCGGAGAAACATTGTTACTCGTTGATTTCTTCCGCGCTCCGAAGAGCGACTGCGGCCGATTACCAGCTGCGGCGACGTCGAGGTGCAATTCATCATTGAGGGAACAGACAGTTTGATCCGGTCAAGATGGTAGGTTAATACGGATAATTGATTGAAAAACCCCCATTGGCTGTCCCATAACTAATAACCATCCAGGTCTTCATTCTAGGCGTGAACTTCCCTGAGCGGAACCTCCTCAAGGCAAGCAACCCAATACACCAGCATACCATCTAGAGACCTTCCATCTAACATTGGCCTCTTCGACTTTACAGAAATCCCTCCAGTCCTTTTTTGGAATTGGAAACCACACTTCCTCGCGTCTCCTCGCCCGCTTCTCCATCCACCCAACATGCAAAGTCGGCGAGCTCGCAAACAAGCAGGTCCTGGATATCACGGCCGCTCTGTCAGATATGAAGATCGAAAACGATCTCCGGAGAACAGTCCTTGACGATATCAAGCGCCTGAAGGAAACCGGAACCTACCGTGGTCGACGTCATGCTTTGGGATTGCCGGTTCGCGGACAGAGGACAAGGACTCAAGTAGGTTTCCCCGTCGGGAGTTTCTAGAGGGTGATGGTTAACATGTTTGTTCAGACCAAAACTGCTGTCAAGCTCAACCGTATGGAGAGAAGATTGTAGATTTAATCTTTCTATGGTTGCTCTATTCGTTGATTGGGTGGACCTCACATCCTAGGTATTTCTTGTGAGGGGCATGGCATGGCGTTCATCTTTTACTTATTACCCCCTTTAGTTGGGTTCTTATTTCGTTTTTGAAATGTACTTTTGACATGTATCATACTTTTATAAAACAATGATGGAAAAACGAAGAACGACTTTGGCTCAACTGGTCAATTCTAGGCCGTCAAGAAAAGAAAAACTGTATACAGGTAGTATGGAAAACCACCAACTCTTTAAGATACCAGGTCAAAGCAGAAAAGACATAACTATTGTAACTTTTCATCCACACAAGAAAACGCCAGGCCCATATGTGCAATTCACTCCTTTGTCGAAGACAACACACCCTCTCCCCGGTTGATCTGAATCCTCTTGTCCTCACCTGCACTGACAATGCCAACGGTCGAGTCCCAGCCGACGCTGAAGACCTTGACGCCCTCTCCACCAACTCGCTTGCTGTCGCCCTTGCCTTCTTCCTCCAAACTCTTGCGGGGGATCGAGTATACACTTTCTCCCACCACACCGTCCTTGTCGGTCTTGGTGGATCGGATATCCCAAATCCGACAGGTACCATCGTGACTTCCACTGATAAGACCGTAGGTACTATTGGGGTCACGAGCCAACGAGACAACTGCGTTTGTGTGACCTCGTAGTGTCATAGCCGACAGGGTTGTTGCGGATGCACGGGGGTCAATGAGTGTGATATGACGGGCAGAAGTACCAGCAGCAAGGAGGTTAAGTTCGGGAAGGTGCTCCAGAGCAAGAAGCGAGTGGGATGTAGTACGGGTATCCACAAGAGAAGCGGTGACAAGATCCCATGTACGCAGCGAGTGGTCCCACGAAGTCGAGTATCCGACAGTCGAGTCCTTCGCATCAAAAATGGCAGCGGACACTGGCGCAGTGTGCGAGGACAAAAGAGCCAGAGGTCCCTTTTGGGGAACAGACACGGATGTGTTCAGCTTTCTCCTCTTAGAAGTCCTAGAGGCAGCAGATGGGAGTAGGTTCTCGGGAGCTGACGGAGCCTCTGATTTCTTCGTCGACCAGAAACCGACGGTGTGGTCTGACGAGGCAGAGAGCATGCGGTTCGAGGGCGCATGCACGGAAAGGGAGTTGATTCCAGACTTGTGACCGTAAAGCTCGAGCTGAGGAGTAATCTTTCCAGCGAAGCCACCCTCTTCTTCAGAGTACTTCCACAGGCGCACGGTACGGTCAAGGCCTGCCGATGCGATCTGCGTAGGGGAAATGAACTTGGCGGCCTTGATAGATGCGGTATGGCCGCCATCTGCGGGCGCGGCCGAAGTTGCAATCGTCTCAGATGACATGTTCCACACACGAAGGAAGCCATCGTAGCTACCAGAGAGAATTCTCTCCTGGCCATTAGGAATAGTTTTGGATGCCCAAGAGGCAGCGGCCGAGGTTGCAGAAAGTACATCAGTCGAGCTGACCCAGTCGTCGTGCTGGAACGACGCAATGTGCAATGGAGGGATTAATGCCCTGACATACTCAATCTCCAGTGTTGTTTCCGCAGAGATACCATTGGCAGTCAAGTACTCGTCGATCGAAGTGCGAAGGAAAGTTCCGTTGATCAAAAATTCGAATGGGATCGGCTTTTCGCTACTCAGAAGGTTATTCACCAGCGTCGAGAGCGCATATCGGCGCAGACCTTCACAAATTAATGTTAGTACCAAGAGATTCTGATTTTCTGATTTTGTCACAAGGAATCTCACCGGTGGGAACGAGAATTGGTCCAGTGTTTTCGGGCAGTGCAATATCTTCATTCTTGCTGGTGAGCTGCACACGAACCTGCCTCTGCGCAGCTTGGGCCGAGGCAGCAGCAGAATCAGAAACCTGGTCCACGTCCATTATGAAAAATCAAAAATGCGAATCCAAAAATGCGTGGTGAAGAATAAATCTATTTCCCACCTGGTCGCTGTCGCAGTTTTGATGAAACCTGCCGCTGGTGAGAAAAAAATACGGCGACCGATGCGGCTACTTGTGCAAAGCGCGGAGATTCCCCCGCGCCTACAGACAGCGAGGGTCAAATTGCAACAACTGGGATTATTGATAATGAGATTTATCTAGTATATACAGAAATTTCACGTCAAGCATACTCTAGCCCCTGGACACTCGACGAATATCCGCAATTGCCTTGCGCCGGTACTCAGATTCCGCGAAAAGGGCCTCAATCAGGTCTACAACCTCGTCAGGTGAGAATTCCAGACGCAATTCTCCTTCAGTCCAAAGAAACTTGATGTCGGCGAGTGAGCTTTCAAGGATGTTGATGAGGTATTGGAATTTGAGCCAATTGCGAACGTATACTGCAGTCATAGGAACACTATCGCCGCTTTCTGTTGTCTCGGGCGTGAAAAGATTCTCTAGCTGGGATACCTGGTTACAGAATGACACCAGTCGTTGGGACTGAGGCTCTGAGATATCGCCTAGATCCTCAATATCAATGATGATCTTGTTGATAACCGTCGATACCAAAGACCCGGTAGATTGAAGCAATGCGGAATGAGATAGAATCGGCTGCCACTCTTTGTAGACGTCGCGAATTCTGTCCACAGTCGCACTGACTGCATTTTCGCACTCTCCAAGGAACGGCTGCTCAGAGCATTGGCTAAAGCCTTGTACACCATCGAGTAAATCAGTGACAATGGTGCGCTGAGTCTGCATTTCCTTGCCATATGCCAATTTCCCGAATTTATCGAGCGCATCGATATCACTACTGAGTCTCGTGAGTTGGTGTTCCTCGACTATGCTTCGTATCTGATCGGCGAGATACAAGCTATCATTGTACAGATACATCTGGCCTGCGTTAAGTTTGAGACCATAGAACGAGGATGCTGTGGCCTTGAACATGGCTAAGATCAGAGTGGGAAGCGCGAGAAGACCAGCTCCCGAAGAAATAACACGAGAGTTGGGGTGTCTTGAAAATTGTTAGCTGAGATGCAAAGTGCGAATTGATGACCGACTTACGCAGGCTGTGATATGGCTTGAGAGTCCGCAATTTGCTGCTGAACGATTTGGAGAATGGAGTCTGGAATGTCCGTTACGGTATACTGTTCTTTCAGTGTCACCTCTCGCGGGGCGGCATCATATGCTGCTGCTTTTCCGTTCACAGGTTTGGCAACGGCAGTTATTTGAGGCTGTAGATTATCATCCTGCTGATCTTCCACTTCATCGTCGCCCCAGCCCCAAGCATCGTCGGCATCATCATCTTCTTCGGCAGGCACATCTGGCTTCGTTTCCGGCTCATCTTCCTCGTCATCCAGACCCCAGGCGCTGACATCTTCCTCTTCGTGATTTGCTGCTGATTTCTTATCCGAGCCCTCTTGGGTTTCTTCATCCCAGCCGGCATCCCAATCGTCAGATGGAGCTTTCTCCAGTAGAGCCTCATCTGCTTGAGAGACTTCTTCTTTTTCTACCCTTTCCACTTGTTTGGTGGTACCTTGACTGGCCGCAAGGACTTTGCGTACCTGATCTAGAGAATCGACCCGTCGTCGAGTAAGCCAAAGTCGGGGGGCTTGGTTGACCCAAGAAACAAGCTCTTCTTGGCCATTCCAACCAAGCGACTCTATCGTTTGAGCGAACTTCAGAACATGATCTAGTGTTTCCTCAAATTCACCCAGACTTGAAAGCTCAGTGGGTATAGCGGATGACAGCCAGGACGCAATGATCCTCGACGCGAGAGTTGGAATGAAGAAACTAGAAAATGGAGTTAAGATCGATGCCGGGAGAGATTGTCGTAGGTAACCTAGGACGCTTGCGATACGGTCCAAAACCCCCGAGACAGAGACTTCTGATGGCTCTGGGTCGATGTGAATTCCGGTGTCATCAATACGTACCCCCCGGCTATATCCGTTGATACTGGGCAATAGTATCGGGCCTACTATGGCGCAGAGAACGTCTTTCTGGAATTTTTCGTTGGCTGGAGCGAGAATTTCCAATCTTATCAAAGCCGCAATCGTATCCTCCAGTGAAGATTCTACTACACTTTTAGTCATGACCAAATCATTCAAAAGAGATATCTTACCCCCATTATTTGGGACCAGCAATTCGCCTTTTTGTTTGTCAACTGCCAACTGCTCAGACCATCGCACACGTAAAAAGTCCACAATTTCCTGTCGTAGCCCCTCAATATTCTCCAACAATATGTTCATCACATTGGTGTTTGTGAAGAGACTGTCAGTCTTGACAATCCTTTCCGTTGTTTCCAATGTGTCGATAGCGGCCATGATCTGGCCCTCTTGAAGGGTCGCCCGCCCAGCATCGAGTTGGTGACAGAGTCTCTGCACTTCCTCCAAGGTATCGGTGACGGCCTGGTTAAACGTAATTTCTGTCTCGATCAATTCAACCTTGGCCGCAGCATCTTCGACCTTCAATTCCAGAGGCTTGGTATTCTCGTGCTGTGCAACGATCTCCCGCGCGGTGAGCCGTGACCGTTCGATATCCGCATGAAGTTGTTTTGCTTGTGTGATCCATCCATCGGCATCAAAGTCAATATCACGACTCAGTGAGCTGATTTCGGTCTGTGTAGAGCGAGGCATTAGCATTTCCGAATCAATTGACCCTGGTTGAGTATGCAGCGCTCACCTCCACCTGCTCCCGGGCCTTGGTGATCAGTTCCAATTCCTTTGCAAGCCCTGATGCAGGAAATTCAGATGCTATCACGCTCTCCGACGCTGGGTAAGTCCCCTCGGTGACGAAATTCAACACCGACTGGCTTACATCGTCGTCCGAAGCCTTTTGGGCCATGACGTCTCGTTTTGCGACAATCTGTCTTGATCTCAAGCAATAAGAGAACACAAACGAAACATCAGCAGTAGACCCAAGAGTCCTCTGCAAATCCCAGGACCCTGCTGAAGTCTAGGATGATATTCTCTGCAACGCTGGGTTGAAGCAAAAGAACGAGCTGTCAACAACAGCGGAAATTCCCCCATGTGACTTGGCGTCACCGCCCTCAGGCTGGCCCCTCTACGCACGTTGGCAGTGGTTATTCCTCTTTACAAGATACTTGAATATAGTTATAATCAATTTAATAGTCTGTTTCCTTCTTCTGCTGTATCGATTCCTCCCCTGGACTGTATGTTCGCTCTTAATTGGCCATCTGTCTTCGTGGTCCTTATTCGATCTTTGTAAGGAAAACGGGACCCAAACTCCACTCCAGCAGCACCTCGAGAGTTCCAGCTTCGAGGACTCGTCAACTTCCCAGGAGACCAGAGCCAGACAATCCTGTGAACTCTCAATCCATCGTGTTGTCTCGGTTTGCCCTGCGAGGCCTGAGTCGGGCAAAAACTACTCAGTCTATGTGAGTAACCATCTGTCGTCGATTCACTGCTACATTTAAAAAGGGGAAAAAAAAGAGGGAAAAGAGAGAAAAAAAACTTCCCCGCCATCAACGACGTCAATGCCCCCCATGTCGGTGTGCCGTTGGGCGTCACATCCTCGAGTATGCCTCGTGGGCCTCAAACTGCCGTTTTTCTGTCTCTTGTCTTTTTGTTTTTGCCCTTTTTGAGACAGTTTTTCAACGGGTGCATCTCCCTGTTTCTTTTATTCGAGTTTCTGAATAGAATTTGCACATGCCTGGACAATTCTCTTGCTTTCCAAAGTACTTTTATGCAGCAATTTGCTGACCACTAATTAGACCATCAATCTTGAGAAGAGACGTGATCACCACTTCGTGGATTGGGGCGAACGTCAGGAAGTCCTCCTCAGCATCATTCACCAAGATGTCTTCTTCAGGCCAACAAAGCCACTTTAAACTGCTTCAGAAATTCAAGCCCGAGTACTCGCCTAGCGAATTCATTCAATATGAATCTGAGCGAACGGGTATGAGAGTAGTGGTCATCGACCAAAAGGGTCCCAAAGTGACTGGATATTTCGTGCTCGCCACAGAGATTCTCGATGACTCGGGAGCACCCCACACCCTGGAGCATCTGTGCTTCATGGGTTCTCGCAACTACAGATACAAGGGCTTCCTTGACAAGCTGGCCACTCGGGTCTACTCAAACACAAATGCCTGGACAGCCACAGACCACACAGCGTATACGCTAGACACAGCTGGTTGGGAGGGTTTCGCCCAGATTCTGCCCGTGTACCTGGAACATGTCATTGCACCTACTCTGACGGATGATGGCTGCTACACTGAGGTGCACCACATCGATGGTTCAGGAAACGATGCGGGTGTGGTCTACTCGGAAATGCAAGGAGTGCAGAACAATGCCGCTGAGTTGATTGATTTGACTGCTCGCCGGTTAACCTACCCTCATGGTGTGGGATTCCGGTACGAAACCGGAGGTATGATGGAGCAGCTCCGTGTTCTTACTGCAGAAAGGATCCGGGCGTTCCACCGGGAAATGTACCAGCCCAAGAACTTGTGCCTGATTATCACGGGAGAGGTGGACCATGCCAATATGCTGGAGACATTGGATAAGTTCGAAGATACCATTCTGGACGTCATCCCAAGCCCCGAGTCACCATTCAAGCGACCTTGGGTGGATTCCAACCAGGCCCCAGCCTTGGAGAAATCGATCATCAAGACCGTGGAATTCCCCGAAGAAGATGAATCTTTTGGTGAAATCGAGATCCGATTCCTGGGACCAGACTGCACTGACCCAGTCCAAAGTAAGCTCCATCCTTGAATTATTGGCGACTTATGCTTACTGCTTCATAGCCGGTGCCCTCAATGTTGCATTGCTGTACTTGGCTGGATCATCTGCTTCCCTTTTGGAGAATGTCCTCGTGGAAAAGGAGCAGGTTGCCAGTGCGGTGTACTATCTCACTGAAGACCACCCAAGTGTCGAGATCCGCTTTACCTTGACCAGTGTAGAGACAGAGAAGCTCGCGCAAGTGGAGCAAAGATTCTTCGAGGTGCTCAAAGACGCGATGTCCAAGGAGATCGACATGAAGTACCTCCAAGAGTGCATTGACCGTCAGAAGCGGACCTGGAAGTTCTCCACTGAGAGCTCTGCCTCCTCGTTTGCTGAGTACGTCATTTCTGACTTCTTGTACGGCAAGAGAGATGGCTCTACTATGCTGGACGTTGCTACTCTTAAGGAATATGATGTGCTGGAGAAGTGGAGTGAGAGCCAATGGCGTGACTTCATCAAGAAATGGATCTCCGATGCGCCCCATGTCACTGTCCTTGGTGTACCCTCACTGAAGCTGTCTGAGACATTCAAAAAGGATGAGGAGGTCAGAGTTGCAGCACAGAAGAAGAAACTTGGTGAAGAGGGATTGAAGGAACTGGCCGACAAGCTCGAGAAGGCGAAGGCTGAAAATGACAAGGAAATTCCCCAAGAGATGTTGGAGAAATTCCAGATCCCAGGAACCGAGTCAATTCACTTTATCGAGACCACGACAGCCAGGTCTGGCAGTGCCTTGGAGGCTGGACGTCCCGAGCACAAGGTCCAGAAGATCGTGGACACTGATGGTTCTGACCTGCCACTCTTCATCCACTTTGAGCATATCCCTAGCAGCTTTGTTCAGCTTTCTCTTCTCATCTCGGCCCAGTCTGTACCGGTTGAGCTGCGTCCCCTTCTGTCTATCTTCACTGAAGCGTTCTTCAACCTCCCGATTGAGCGTGACGGAAAGACCATCAACTTTGAGCAAGTCGTTGTGGAGTTGGAGAGAGACACCGTTGGTTACTCGATGGAAGGTGCCCGGAGTCTCGGTAACTCGGAGATGCTGCGTATCTCCTTCCAGGTTGAATTGGAGAAGTACAGCACGGCCATCGCATGGCTCCAGGAGATTTCTTGGAGCTCGATCTTCGATGTCGAGAGACTTCGAGCGATCACCAGCAGACTCCTTGCCGATGTACCTGATTCCAAGCGCAGCGGTGACGACATGCTTGCGGCCGTGCATGTGATGGTTCACTACGCCCCCGAGTCCATTGTGCGAGCTCGCAGCACTCTGGTCAAGGCACGTTACCTCAAGCGCATCAAGCGACAATTGGCTGAGGGGCCAGAGCTTGTTGTTGCACGCATGGAGGAGATCAGAAAGGCGCTCTTCCAATTCGAGAACATGCGTGTTGTGGTCATTGCTGACCTGGAGAAGCTTTCCAACCCAGTTTCCGCTTGGAAGCCGTTCGCTGAGCGCCTGGGCGCCAGTGCTCCTCTCAAGGCGATCACAACCCGTAGAGAATTGCTCAGTGGTGCGGGCCAGAACCTCGGTGGAAAGTCGTACGTCGTTCCCATGCCGACAGTCGACTCGTCCTTTGCCTACGCCACTGCCCGTGGTCTTGACTCCTACGACCACCCTAAGCTCCCTGCGCTCTTGGTGGCGATTGCCTATATGAACGCTGTCGAAGGACCTCTCTGGGTTGCCGTTCGTGGCAAGGGTCTGGCCTACGGAACCAACTTTGCCCACAACATCGACACTGGATTCGTCAACTTCGACGTGTACCGGTCTCCCAATGCACACAAGGCTTTCGAATCAAGCAAGCAGATTGTCAAGGACCATGTCTCCGGTGCTATTCCATTTGACCCTCTGATGCTGGAGGGTTCGATCAGTAGCATTGTTGTCAGCTTCGCCAATGAGCAATTGACCGTTGCCAGCGCTGCCCAGGGCAGTTTCATCCGCCAGGTGATTCGAAACCTGCCCAGTGATTACAAGGAGAAGGTGCTCAAGCAGGTGCGCTCCACCAGCGTCGACGATGTCAAGGGGGTCCTGAGAGAGATCATACTGCCCTTGTTCTCGCCCAAGACCGCCAACATTGTGGTTACTTGTGCCACTGTGCTCGAAGAGGTATGTAAATGACTCAACCCTTTTAAGAATAAGATAATGCTGACGCTGTGTGATTTGTACAGACGATCCAGAAGGGTCTCCAGGAATCTGGCTTCACCCCCGAAGTCAAGGCACTCGGGGAATTCGAGGACGACTATGGATTGAAGAACGATGGCGATGAGGACGACGAAGACGACGAAGACGAAGACGACGAGTACGAGACAGGATCGGAAGACTCCGACGAGGAAATGGAAGACGATGAGTGAAGTATAGATACACACACCCATCATTGACTACGACAGGAATCGCTATGAAAATTCGATGAACGCAATGCCCATGAATACCATAGAAAAGAACATAAAACGAATGAATCAGGATTAGTTTACAATGCAAGAGACCATCGGCGGAAAATAGATGGTTGGTTATCTAACTACATCGATACAGTTTAGATCGTGTTAAGGAGCCAAACAGCTAGCAAAATAGCTTTGTTTATCAAGTCTGAAGAGAGTTCGAATTTTATGAAGGCTTGTTTCTGTCGGGATATCTAATGATTAAAATAATATTTGGTATTAATATCGATGGTTTCGGACATGTTCACCGTAAAAGTAAGCCAGTAAATATATAATTGAAAGGACACAATTGGCCATTAATTGGAAACCGCGAAATCAATAGAAAGACGCATATTTTAACATACCAAGCACCAGTCGACATTGAAATACATATTTAGGCATACTGTGTCGTAAGATACTCAATCTGAACAAAATTACAAACATGATACCTATCTATGTATGTATATGGTACACTACAGGAATAAAACAACCATTTTGTTGGCTTATCGAAATCACAAAAAAATGCCTTTCCTTTCTTACATGCATCCTCCATCGAGCCAATTCTCATGTTGAAATAGACAAGACAGGAAGAACCCAGATAGTTGACACCTATCAAGGCAGCGCAGCATTTCTCAAACAATACAACAATGCATCTAGTAACTCAAAGTCTTCCTTCCCCGGGCCCTCCTGCGCATGAGGATCTTTCTGCCCCCACGCGACCGCAATCGTGCCAGGTAGCCGTGGCGGCGTTTCTGCACCCTTCGCGATGGGTTGTAAGTTGCTCGCTTCCCGCCCAGGGCGGCACTGGCGGAGAACGAACGGGTCTGTTGTGCCGGGTTAAAGGCCAGGGCGGAGGCGGACGTTAAGGGTGTGCGAGTAGAAAGAGAGCTCTGGATTGACTGGGTCTGTTGGGGACGAAAGGAGGGGGAGGTGGCGGAGGAAAAGGTACGGAGTGGTGATGCGAAGGAGAAGGGTGACACTGAGGATCTGTTTGGGGGGTTAGTTATCGTGTAGTTCATCTTGGAAAGAAGGTATAGTATCCAATTGACGGTAGATCGTACCTTGTCATCTGGGACATGGCGGTTCTTGAGGACGCATATGTCCTGAAGGCCGAGGGCAGGGCCCGGCAACGGAGGCAGAGCATGGTGAACAGGTCGATGTGACGATGAATCCGCGGTAATTGATCCCGTTTCAAGAGACTCACCCCAGCATCCGACGCGGGGGAGATGATGGGAATGGACAGGTGACGATGACGGGGTGTTGAAGCCGGCGTGGACTGCTGGACTGGACTTGCTCGGAGTCGGACAGAAAATTGAACCTCCGGCGCCGCAGAGAAGCACGGACCCGCAGAATTTCTTTTGCAACTTTTGAGCTTCACGATATTTCCGTCTTTCTGTGCCAGACACTGCTGGGAGAGAACCGCTCGTTGGCTTGAATTTTTTGGGTTTCTTCCTATCTGAACTCTTCTTATATTTTTGTCAAAAATTCGACTCCATAACTTGACCTACTTTCCCTTTTGGTCAACGAATTCTCTGTTCGATCGCAAATCGATCAAATCCCGATATACAAAAAAGAAATCTCCAATTCGTCTATACAACAATTTAATCTTCCAAAATGACGACTCAAGGCCCCTCTCCTCTCCCCCCGACAACAATCCTCTCTACAACACCCCTCTCGCAATCCGCCGCCCACGACTTCCTCGCCGCCTACCTCGACCGTGCAAACACAGACCCTGCCCTCCAACCCAACGCAGGTATCAGCGAGCATGGTCCTATTTCGCGAACCACCGCATCAGCACCGAACCTTATTCTGCATAATCTGAAGCGCGTCCAGGCTGGTCTGGCTGGGGAGGTGTTGGGACGGGATTTGGCGGTTGCAAAGTTCAATGCGGACCAAGATGGTGATGCGCAGGCGTCCGGTAACGCAGAAGGAGGGGCAGCTGGTGAGAACAATGGCGGATGGGAGGATGCGCAGAAGTGGCAGCAGGCGGATGAGGAAGAGCCTCCCATGGAGGTGGAAGGTGCTGGAGAGGCCGATGGGGCTATCGATAAGGAAGAAAGAAAGCGCTTGAAGAAGGAGAGAAGACAGGCTGAGAAGAGGTCCAAGGCTAAGGGTGGCGACGCTTAAAGAATTCAAGATATATTGACTGGATGGCTGTCTGTTTTTTTATTTTTCTGGTTCATTTGCATCGATCTTCGGCTGTTGGGTTTCTTCTTTTGTCTTCTACGAAGCATACTACCACTGGCGCATTCTTGGACGAGATGCCTCATTGGAGGCTGATCAGGAGTTCTTCTTCTTGCTTTCATTATTCCTATGATCAAAAACAAAAGTTCAACCATTTCCTTACTGCTATATCCGAAAGTCTTTCATATTCAAACCACTCACACCACCAAACACCATCAAAAAGAAAAAAAACACACAACTGGGACGAAAGCTTACAGCTCTCGGTCGGCAGCCTTGACAGGAGTTTCACTGTCCTCTTCCTTGAGGCCAGTGACGTTTCCACCCGTCCAGCCAAGCGCCTTGAGTCTTTCGGAAAGGATGGGGTGGGAGTAGTGGTAGCTGGCGTACATCGGGTCCGCATCCATGGTGCTCAGGTTCTGGATCTGGAGCTTGAGCAGGGACTGAGCGAGCTCCTTGGAGTATCCGAGCTTCACAGCAAAGGCATCTTTAAGGTGTTGTTAGCATCTTCTCATCTAGCAGGAGCAAGGTCAGGAATCATACCAGCTTCGAATTCAAACTTGCGGCTGAGGATGTTCATCAAGAGCTTGACGACAGCATCCATCGGTGCCAGGGCATCTGAGAACAGGAGGAAACCAATCATAATAGGCATTTCGTTGTGGAAACCAAAGGACGCGTACAATGACTTGTTGTTGACGAAAACCGAGAAGAGCGCAAAGATATAGAACATGTGAGACTGTAATCAAAGTCAGCAATTCATCCTGATCACCTGCAAAGAACAATCCTCATACCTGAGCAATGGCGAACAGTTTCGTAGTGTGGCTAAGGCTCCAGTGACCCAATTCATGACTCAGAACAGCAACCACCTCTTCCGGTTCGCTCTTCTCAATCAAGGTATCGTAGATGACAATGTGCTTCTTCCAAGGGAGACCGTAAAAGTAGGCGTTGCTGTGAGCGCTGCGCTTGCTACCATCGATGACATGCAATTCCTGAAGGGGAAACTCGAGCTTCTTGGCGAGGCTTTCCACGCCAGTCTTGAGAGGACCGGGTTCGAGGGGCGAGAGCTTGTTGAACAAAGGCAGGATCACAATGGGGTAGATGGTGATAGCAAAGACCTGAACGAAGATACCAAAGAGCCACAGATAGTAGAAGAACGAGTTGCCGGATTTCTGGACAATCTTGAGCACGGCGCTGATAATCGGAGTACCCAGCACAATTCCCAGCATCTGACCCTTGAGCATGTCCGAGACCCACAGATTGAAAGTCTGCTTGTTGAAACCGAACTTCTCCTCGAGAACGAAGGTGCTGTAGTACGAAACCGGGATAGACAAGATAGTGCTAATTATGTTGAAACTGAAGACAAAGACCAGCGTCTGGGTGATTTCACCCTGGAATCCGGAGGGGAAGTAGCGTGCCAACAAGAGACCACTGACGCCCCAGAGCTTGGGGAGGACGTCACCATAGATAAACGCGAGATTTTGGATTTGACCGTAGAGACCAGCGACGAAACCGAACTTTGCCTTTGCGCGACCATATGCCTGTAGGAATCGATGCCAATTAGCTTGACCTGCTCTAATCGCGAAACGAGGCATGCTTGGGTGCTATACCTGACTTTGATCGTAGACCTTCTGGGAGACTTCATTCTCCAAAACCTTAGGAGGCTTTGTGCGCTGCAGAACCTTGTATTGCCGGAAAGAGAGGATACCTTCGAGGATGTATTGACCGAGAGAAAAGCCCACGAGCACCGTCTTCCATGGGAAGAGCGGGCGATCGAGGATAGCCGCGAGTTTCTACAAGCGTGACGGCAGGAGTCAGCAAGCTTCTTTAATGACCAGAAACAAAAGAGCAATGGTGATAATCGAGATTGCCTACCTCGAGTATATACATGGCTGAATAAACCACGCAATAACACGAGATCCAAAGTGATGCTGAGGTGTTGTTGTGAAGAAGAACAGTAGCTGTCCTTCCCTTCGGCCTTAGTCAACAGCCTTTAGTGGCAGTGCTCAGTCAGCTCTGGAGATCAGCCACAAGGGCGATAAACAGACATCTATAAATAATTCATTTACTATTGATATGATTAAATAGAGCTGAATTAGGCTGTAGTCTTATTTCATACTGTTCTGACAATTCTTCACACTTCCATTGCATCTCATCGTTTACCTATATAGCACCGTCTACATAGGCCTATGCAAGCAAATTGAACAATAAAAATGAAAAAGAACAAGAAAGAAATGGGGAAAAAGATGTCCACAAAGCAACTTCATAACACACATCAAGGAAGTAGATTCGTCATTCCTACTAAGCCAACGTCACTCATCTCCCAATCCTCCATTCATCCTGCTTGCTGTTCGACATAGTTACGGCCTTCGTTGTCGCTTGAGTCCCGTGAGACATGGCCGCTGGCGTGTACAGATCAACGCTCCCTTTCTTCCAAGCCGCCAGCATGGTGGATGGATGGATGACTGGACTTCCTGCGTTCTCTATCCAGGGGTAGTTCCGACGCTCTCATTTTTCTCTTTCGTTACCGTAAAAAAACTTTTCTTTTCTTTTTTTAATTCCTGGCCTTGACCGCCTGGATATGCTGTCAGAGCCATGGAGGATATCATCAGTTGAAGTCCTCAACATATCTCGTTCAGCGATCTCCGGGCCGGACTGAGCTAGCAGAATCCTGACAAGCAGTAGCTTGTTTAGTTCAGGATAGGCTCGAGAGTGTTACCACTATTAAAACGGTCAGATTCATCTTAATTGTCAGAGGGGAGAAAGCAATTAAACTTACGCGACAATGTTTGCCCATCCGATCAAACGCCAGTGCTTCTCGATTCTTCGGCTGATGGCAATCTTCTCACCAACCTCTGTGCAAGCGGGGCTGGTCAAGCTGAGCTTGGCCGCATCGGCCTTGACACCAACAACCTTAGCACCAGTGGCGGTAGATCCAATGTTAACCATGAGAACCTCGTTCTTGGTCAACTTGGCAACCTTAGCCTGCTTGCCGTCGGAGGTCTTGACACCCAACAAACGGCGCAGCAAGAAGTAGTTAACCTCCAGCTCAGTGTAGATGGCAGGGAGACGGCCACGGTGACCCAGGACGAAACCAACGAGACGATCGGCACGGCAGAGAGTAGGGTCGACGCGAGTACCAACACCAATCAGACCACCGGGGACGGCGAACTTCAAGTCGTTGTGCTCAGCAAAGAGGGACACAACACGGGAGAAGATGGGGCGGCACTGGATCTTGCCATGCTCGTCCTTGGTGACGAGACCAGGGCGAATTTCAATCTCGTCGCCCAACTTGAGCACACCAGTCAGGATGGAACCACCAGCAACACCACCCTTGAGCTCGTCAATCTCGGCACCGGGCTTGTTAACGTCGAAAGAACGGATAACCATCATGTGCGGCGAGGCAGTGAAGTCACGGACGGGGACGGGGATGTGCGAAACGAGGTACTCGTTAACGGCGTCAATGTTGTACTTGAGCTGCGCGGAGATGGGGATGATGGGAGAGCCATCAGCAACAGTACCACGGATGAACTTCAAGATCGACTGGTAGTGCTGCAAAGCGCCATCCTCTCTCATCAAGTCCACCTTATTTTGGAGGATGATGATGTGGCTAAGCTTCATAATTTCAATGGCAGCCAAGTGCTCCGAAGTCTGGGGCTGCGGGCAGGTTTCATTTCCGGCAATCAAAAGCAGAGCGGCGTCCATGACGGCGGCACCTGACAACATAGTGCTCATGAGAATATCGTGACCGGGGCAGTCGACGAAACTTTTCGAATAAATGTTAGCAAACAGACACAGCGAAAGAGAAAATCCAAAATTTAGGGTCCACCTACGAGACGTGTCTCAACAGTCTATACCGGCCACCACACTCATTTCTCTCGCACGGCGGGTCAACCTCCTTCTCACTCTTGAAACTCTTGAAGCATGTCGGTCGAGGGCACTCAGGGTTGTCGCACTTGTAGATCTTGGCGTTGGCGTAACCCAGCTTAATGGTAATATTCCGCTCCAACTCGTTCTTGAAACGGACAGTCTGCACCTCGGAGATGGCCTTGACAACAGTCGATTTTCCGTGAGCGACGTGCCCGATGGTACCAATGTTGATGGTGGCCTGGCGCGCAATAATCTCGGGGGACAACGGGGTCAAAGTCGACAGGTCGAGGGTGTCTGGTTCAGGCTGCTCGGGCAGCTCTGGCCGCTTGGGCTGGGGAAGAGAGGGCACATCCGACTTCTTCATGGCAGACTTGAGGGGCTTCTCCTCCTGGTCGAGAGGCTCCTGGTCTTCAATGTCATCGTGGCCGTTCGCATCCAGCATGGGGGAACCGGGCTGGGATTCGTCGTCGGAAAAATCGCCGTTGGCAGCCATGATTGCGATAGAAAAATCGTATTCAGCAACGGTTCGAAAATAAGGATGGCCTGGGAGGGGCGTTGGCGGGGAAAAGCTGGGTGGAGGGGAGGTGAGGGTATTATTCTGATGTTGAATGAAATTTGCTGCTTGGAACGGAGGCGATATGATATGGTTTGCCAGTGGGGTTCTGATTTGTGCAGTGGAGTGCGAGTGGGCGGTGGGAGCCTCTCTTTGCGTCTGCGGGCAACTGGATTAACTATGATTCACAACGGCAAGAATATCATCTGTAGGTCATATTTTGGATCTAGATAATGTGAGCTTTGTCCTGAAAGATTATTTTGTGTAAATGCTGGCCAAGATGGTGGCGTACAGTCGAAATCTGCATTTTTGCCTGTCGACTGCCACAAATCTCGGTGACTCACACTGTTTGCCCTTCAAAACCAAGATTCAGGCTCATGTTGATGGCATTATTTTGTTATTATTATAGTTACTCGTTTAATACGAGCATCTGCTACAAAATATGAGTTGATATACTTGGGTTCAAAGTTGGTGGATTTAGGGTTTAGCCTCAAATATATCGTTACATTCTTAACTTTTCTCTCTATCAACATGATGGGTATATAGGACAGGTAGTCGTAGATAAAGCATCATCAATGATGTGCCTCTATTCAGCATCGCTTTCCTCACTGGAAGACTCTGCACTCAATTCATCATCGGATATATCATCACCCTCAGAGTCTTCAAGCGTCGAGGGATCCTCAGGAGCCAGCATGACGAATGCTTTGAGACAAGTGATCCGGTTGTTCGTCTCATGAGTGCTCAAGAGCGCACCCACTTGACGGACATCCGAAGAGTTTTCATCCTTGGACTTGCTGCCCTTCTTCTTCTTGCTCTGCCCCGTAAGGTCTTTTCCACTCAGCTTCCATACTCGCACAATACCATCACTGTTGCCAGTTACCACCAAAAAATCGTCTTTCCTAGCAACGGACTCGTCTCTGAGGCTAAGAATTTCAAAGTCCTTGACTCTTCCTGGTAGGCCAGCTGGCTTACCACCAAGCTGAGCAACTGCCTCACCATAGGGAAGGGAACACTCCTCCTCTTCTGACTCTCGTAGTTTCTTAGTCGAGAAGAAGATAACCCTGCCGTCTTCAGTGGAAACGGCCAACAATTCCTCTCCATCTTCCGCTGATGGGTCGAGCGCGACATATTTCATCTGGTGAATTTTACTCCGAGGGCCTGGCACGATCCTGCAGGTTGGGGTTGAATCCTGCGAAGAGAAAAAGTTAGATAGACTACTTACCACCACAGGGGAAGAAAACTTACGATTCCAAAGACAACAGCTCCCCACTCAAATGCAACGGCAAACTCATCGCCCTTGGAGTTCCACAGAATCCTTCTGCCTTCTCCGGTGCTCCATTTGCCCTCTTTGACGCCCTGTAGCATCTCCCTGCTGAAGTTCAACACGCCAGCTTTCTTTCCTGTAACCAGATTCCAGAGTCTCATGCACTTTTCTCCTCGTCCAACACTCAACATCAGCTTCATGCTGGGGTGTACCGCAAAATCATTGACACCCGAGGGTGCGTCTCCCGGAGGCGCCGTATCACCACTGGGTCTTCCCTGAACCTTGGGGCGAGGAGCTTTAATCGAGGAAACCACGGACCAATCACGAGTCTTGGTAACAGAGATGGTGTTATCCCCTGCGCCGGCCATGAACTTGGAGCGCGAAGGGAAACATAGAGCGGAGATACTGGAAGAGTGGTGCAACAAGGAACCCAGTTCGCGGTTCTTGGGGTTCTCGAGAACCTTGTTGCCAATGAGAGTCGCGACCGATGGGTATTGCTCATTCACGGCTGCAGGCGAGGCAGACAAGGAATACAGATTGATGCGTTCGTCTGTTCCGCCACTAGCTAGGATAACTCTTGGTGGTTCTGTCGAATCCTTCTTTGGGAGCGGGGACAAAGCGAGGCATCGGATTGCAGAAGCGTGGGCTTCAAACAAAAACGAATCCATGAATTCCACAGAATCACCGGAAGCCGATTCCTTGGTTTCATCAGATGAGAGGCAAGATGAAGGAACTCCTGCAGTGAAGCCATGTAGGACTCGCTCATATGAGCCAGTGACTATTTGCACAGTGACTGCAGGACTGCCGGAATTCGAGCTTTTTGTTGTAGATTTGACCACCTTGGAGGGCTTCCCAGAAACCTGGGATTCCTTGACAGTCTCGTCGATCTTGCGCTTACCCATGTTTGAATAATGAGGGAAAATTGTCCAATAAAACTTGTCGTGGTGAGCTGTGTATACCAACTTCAGTCCCAGCGGAATAGACCAACTTTTTTTTTCTGCCGGAGCTAGACCGTTATCGCATGATGACTAACCGGGGCGGTGAGGACCTAACCAGCCCAATGCGGCAACTCTTGGCGTGCCTCAAAGCAAAGAAACGCCCGCCTCAGGCATCCCCAGAATCCGCTCTGGTATTTGGGGAGGCAAGGGAGTTTCGTCCTCTTCCTTGCCTCAGGCTTCAATTTTTCTTGCCCCCTCCTAAGTGATTCTCTTACTTTTTTTTGTATGGCGCTGCCTCCCTGAACCAAGTCCGTCTCTCCCTGCTTTGCGCGCGCTGTTCCCGGCACTCTCCCATATCACCACGCAGTCACTCCTAACCAACCAACCCGTACTACCCGTCAAAAGTCACATTTCCCCCCCAAAATCCCTTCAAGTGAAATCTTCGCGTCTGGTCTTCTGCATCTCGTAACAGCACAACACCATCTATTTTATCATTTTTGAGCGATTTTTTCCATCTGGATGACTTCGCTCAACCCATCCCCCTCGTTTTTAGCGCGTTAATCGGATGCTGTGTTCGCGAAATAGACTCGATGCTCCGTGACGAGCTCCTCCGGTCTAAGAACGATGAGATCGCGTAAGTATTTTTTCTTTTTTACCCCACTAATTTAATCTAAACTGCGGACACGAATTATATCGAATTATCGCTAACTTGGAATTTCAGACGTTGTTTGTTGTCGCGGAAGCGCAAATTGAGCGAGCTCTACTTTGCGACCGTGGGCTTTGCGGGCGCGACCGAGCGCGCTCCGGCCGACTCTCTATATCAGCAAAAGGAACAGGCGTTTCTGGACGCCAACGACCTTTCTAAGTAAGTTCCTTTATTGCATTACTCTACAGTCTTATTGAAATATCTTGGATTGCTTTTTGTTCATTTTCATATGCTTCTCAACATGTTATAATTGCTTTACTGATGCTCTATTAGAGGTCGCTACTTCAATGAAGCCACTCTCCCGCCTCTGCCTGACTATGCAGCCATCGTACCGCGCCCTGAAGCTAAGGAGACTGTGCCACCGGCAACAGAACCAGTCTCTAAAGCTCAGGATGGTGCTGATGCCAGTCCAGCAAAGGGATTAGAAGCTAATGTTCCTCAACCTGAGCCTGTGGGCGTCGATCAGCCTGCGGCGACGAGCCAGCATGTAGTAGAGGAGAAACGCCCCAGCACGGAGCCTGCGCAGCCAAGTGTGGTGCCTCCTATTCAAACCAGCGTGCCTGGTATCGCCCCGGACGTTTCACAGGAAATCGAAAGGTCTACTTCCGCGGCCGTACAGTCACCAAAGTCTGAGCAGAAAGCCAACGCTTATGCGCCGAAGACACCTCTGAGCAGTCAGGAACACGACTCTACAGATGTTAGTGTGTCTCCAAATCGGAAGGCCCTGACTCCCACAGGTGCTCCCCCGTCACTTAAGGCCCAAGAAGTCTCTGCTCAGAAGAAACATGACAAGCGCCCTTCTCTCGTTTTGGGACCTTCCACCCAGTTCACCGAACAACCCATCTCTCCAGTCTCTTCGGCAGGCCCTTACTCGAATAATACCCCTGTCCCTGTTACTGCTTCTCCCGACACTAGCCCTGCTGAAGAGGTAAATGAAGCTGCGGATCAGCTTCAGGGCTCAAGCCATGGCAAGCCCACGCAAGCGCCACCGAATTTGGTTCCATCTACGCCGGACGAGCAGCTTCGCCTAGAGGAGGCACAGTCACTCCAGCAAAGCACCGTCACCGCGAGCAAGTCAATTGGCGATGGCAATAATGGTGGTTACCCTTCATCAAACGAAGTTATCCAAGAAAATGTTGTCCCGCCAATTGCCGCCGAAGACCAAATGACAGATGTACAGGAATTGGCACCACCATCTACTGCGGCTGAATCGAAAAAGACTGATGAGGCGGTTGAAGCGCAAGCGACAGAGCCTGTTACTCCAGCGCAAGCACATCCGGAGCAGACTATTCCCTCTGTTGAGACAGCCACTAAAGCAACGCCTTCGACTCCTACAGTAGTCAAGAAACCTCAAGCAGCTCCTGTCCAAACTGGGCCAACGCAACCTGAGAGGATGACCACAAGAGTATCCTCCGGGGCCATTCGCCATAAATCAGTTTCTGAGATCCTCGGGGAGACGCCGAAACCGCTCCCACACACTGAGAAAACCCATGCTGAGAAGCCTGCAGAACCGACGAGGGCTGCATCTGTTGATAAAGGCCAGCCCGAGTCCCCAGCAAGGATGCGCTTCAAGGACAGAAAAGAGCGAGAAAAAGAAAGAACCAAGCTCTCCACGGTTGTTTTTCCTAAGCAACAGCAGCAACAGCAGGAAAAGAACGATCTCATGGACATGGTCCGCCAGAATGCTGGTGATCTAGTCAGGCTAAACGACGAGCAAGATTATCTCTTCACTTTGTTCCAAAACAAGGCCTACGCACCTCCGCGGGGAACGAACCTCAACACACTTCTTGCTTCGGCTCACAAGACCTTGAATACCGAGAATCATCTTCTGGAATACCAGGAGCAGATGGATTGCCGTACACTCCGCCGCATCTATGCATTGCAGAACGCGAACAGGTGGCCTCTTCGTCAGTTGAAGCGCTCGGTCGAGCCTCCTCGGCAGGGGACTCACTGGGATGTACTTCTGGATCATATGAAATGGATGCGTACGGACTTCCGAGAAGAACGAAAATGGAAGATCGCAGCGGCGAAAAGCTGTGCAGATTGGTGTGCGGAGTATGTCAATAGTGATGAAGACCACCGGGCATTACTTCGTGTACCCGTCAAGGTTCCTTCACCAAAAGCTCAATCAGCCAACGATCAAAAGATGAACATGATTTCACCCCCAGAAGAATTGGGCGATGAAACGATGGGGGTTTCTCACCCTACCCCAGATCTCGTACCTTCAACTGAAGACGATTCAATGAGCGATGGATTTAATGATGAACCCCGTCATGATTTGCGTGATACGGTTGCTCCGGCTGCTATCTTCTCTCTTGGGTCAGATGAGTTCACGTTCTCACTTGACATGACCCCTGTTGCAGAAAAGCTGCTCGACGAACTGCCAATATATTCCCCTGTTACAATCGCCCCGGACACAAACATGCCGACATTCAAAGAACCCCCAGATTCTGCATGGAAAACGGAGATTCTTCCCGTCTCGAAGTACGCCTTCGGCAAGATTAGTTTCCATGACGGCGAACCGGCGAGGAAGCGTAGCCGATATGATTACTCACAATATGAGCCTGAGCCGGAACAGCAAATTTTGGATCTTCCGCCTGAACAGACTAATGTCGCACTCTTCCGGCCGGAGAATAAGCATATTCGTGACCGAATTCATCCAGGGCATTCTTTCAGACCCCCAACAGAACATCCGATGCCGTCCATTGGCTTTTTCGAGTCAAGGCAATCGTCTCAGTGGACGTATTTGGAAGATGACGAGCTACGGCGCCTGGTAAAGGATTATTCGTACAACTGGTCCCTCATATCCAGCTGCCTTACACCGTCGTCACAATTCACCTCTGGTGCGGAGAGACGTACTCCCTGGGAATGTTTTGAGCGTTGGATTGGGTTGGAAGGACTGCCCGCAGACATGTCGAAAACCCAGTACTTCCGAGCTTATCACCAAAGGCTGGAAACGGCTCAACGCACTGTGCTGGCACAACAACAAGCTGCCCAACAGCAGCAACAACAACAGCAGCAGCAGCAGCAGCAGTCGCAACAGGGTAACAACCCTCAGCCCCAGCCGCCAGTTCGCCGAAGGACAACCCAACCTGTGCGAGTTGACCGGAGAAGATCTTCTAAGCATCTTGCATTACTTGATGCTATGCGGAAACTGGCTAAGAAGCGAGAGACAATGCTCCAGAAACAGCAGCATGGTAAGCACCGAAACTGGCTATCACAAATTCGCCAATTGACTGACAATCTACGTAGCTTCTCACTTGGCTTCTCTGAGGAAAGCCAACGAGGCCACCCAGCCAAAACCGCCAATTTCGTCTCCCGCTGAATTCAGTCGGCTCAAGTACGACCGGGAAATGAAACTGCAGGAGAGGCAGGAGCAGTACCGACAGCAGATGATTGCTCAACAAAGGGTAAGCTTCACTATGAATGATGTTGGCTTGAAAAGTATCTAATCCTGCTTGAAGGCGAGCTTGGCTGCTCAGCGCACTGGTCAGATGCCTAATCAGCAGCCGATAATAAATGTTCCTCCCGGTCGGAATCCAAATGGCATGCCTAACAACCCTGGAACACCAGCCATGCCTGGTAACACATCAAATGGGATTCCCAATGGGATGCCGCCTGCTGTTGGCGTTAACCAAGCCCGGCCGGCAGCTATCCAGGGGATGCCTAATGGTGGACCCGTTAATACTCCCTTGCCCCCTAATGCGATGGCAATGAAGATGATGCCTCAGTCCGGGATGCAACAGCCCAACGGCGCACGACCTGGTATGCCCATGCAGGCATCTCCGGACAATGCACGGGTTATGCGGGAAGCGAATCGTCTGCAAGAGCAGCAGCGTATCTTACAATCCAGGCAACAGCAGCCACCACAACCACACCAACAGTCTCAACCCCAACCTCAACAGCCTCAACAGCAGTTCCACAGCCAACAGCAGTTCGGACCTCAGGGACCTCACTCTCCGAATCTCAACATGCCCAATGTCAACGGCACGCCGAATAATCCGGCTATGATTGCTGCTCTCCAGGCTAGCGGTGGGATGCAAAGCCCATCTTTCCACAACAGCACCCCCCAGGGAGTTTCCACACCCTCCCCTCGAATGGGCCAACCAAACCCTCTATCAAGTGGTGTGGTCCCGACCATCAGCAGCATCCAAAGCCAGATCCAGCGGAACAACCCCAACATGACTCCAGAGCAAGTGAACAAGCTGGCCACGGACCGATTACACCAATACCAGCAGCACCGCATGTCCCAAATGGCTATGAATGCTGCTTCGGGCAACATGGCCTCTCACCAAGCCAACAACTATCAAGTGTCGCATGACGGGAATTTTCAATCTCCTCCCCAGCCTAACATGAATGGCGGCCCCGGGATGCAAGCCCCTCAGGCTCAGGGATTCTCCCCCATGATGCGTGTTCCGCAGCCCGCCCAGCAGAACCGTGTGGGCGTTACCAGTTCACCTGCTGTGAATGGTAATGTTCCTCAGCCAAGCCGAAGCGGGACACCGCAGACACAGCGCAGTGGAAGCTCCCAGGCTGGTCAAGTGCCGGGGCCCAACAAGAGTCCCCATCCCCCACAGGCTCAGACCGCGAGCGGCTAGAAGCCCATGGGTGAAAAACATACCCGGTGTTTGTGCTCGTTGTGCCTGATTACTTCTACTTCACCTGTAAATATTCCTCTTCCCCGTACCTCTCTTTTTATTACTCCCCAGTTTTGTTCCCGGCTACTTTCCCGATGATATGCAATGTTATGGTCCCCTGACGCCTTTTTTCTCCGTCACTTCACCTGTTTCCCTCCCTATATCTTCTCTCATACTTCCGCGAACCCTGTTGCTATTTTCCTCTTTTTCTTCTTTTTTCATTTTTGATGTTTTATCAGCGTAAACGCTGGAATATTACCCGATCTGCTGGCATGCATGGACATGGAGCCAGGAGTTATTTCGGGCCTTTTTTTGTACTACTTGTATTGATAGGATGGATGCCATAGTACTGTTATGTACTCAGGGAGGCTTTTTTTTATTTGGAATGGATGAATCCACAAGGGGATTTCAATGAACATGGATTGTACGATTAGTTCCGTTGAATAATATTTCCATATCGAAGGGCATTTACTTTCTCTCGTAGATATTTAGGTCATTGTCTCATAATTTCGTGCGTAATTCTTCGATGTTATGCTATGTTAAATTAGCGCGCGCTTAGCATTTGCCACTCGCACCGCCTCTTTCATGCAGATCTCATGGACGGCGAATCTTGACCTTGACAGCTTCGAGCTTGTCATTTCCTTTCATATAACCAGAAGCTTTTGGGATTCTTGGTGGTCACTCTATCCGAAAAACAAACCCCAAAGCAAGGGAAATTCGCGATGTCCTCGTCGCGGGAAAACAAGAAGCCATTTTCCCTCTCACTAGGATCAAATGGACCACCCAAGAAGGCCTCGTTCAACCTTCAAAGTTCAGGACGAGCGAACGAATCCTCGAATCGAACCCTTCCGCGCAGACCCCATCAGCTCCACGACGATGATTCCGAAGAGGAGGAAGGCGCACCAGTTCATGAAGCCGTGACTGGCTTCGACACAAACACTGGCAGCGTCATCACCGCCGACGGACAATCAAGCAACGAGAAGCAACCGCTGGTAATCCAGGTCGCGAGTGGAAACAATTGGCGGGACCGAGCTGGCACAAACCACCGAAGGCCTAAAGGGAAGAATCTATTACCAAAGGAGGTCCAAGCGTTGCAAGAAGCGCAGAAACGGGGAGTAGACATCGGCGATAATGTTGACAAAGAGGGGCCGAGTATGTCGTATGGACTTAGTTTTGCGAAACCCAGTACGGACGAGGCGAAGGAGGATCGCGATCAACCGATGCAAGACGCAGAGCCCGCAACGCCGCCTCCAAAGCCACTCACGGATGATGAAATCGCACTGCAAGCGCTTATTCGTGACACTAAGGGGGAGACGGAAGGAAGAACAGACCTCGTTATTGAATCTTCCAAACATGACCAGGATGAAGAAGATGGTACCGGCGGGCGTTACGACGAGACGAGTTCGTTCCGTACTGACGTTGCCTCACGCCCCGAGCCCGCGTCGTTGGACCAGTATAATGCGATCCCGGTGGAGGAGTTTGGAGCTGCGTTGTTGCGGGGCATGGGCTGGAAAGATGGCCAATCGATTGGACGAGGTAACTACGGCAGTTCTGCAGATGCCGAAAAAGCAAAGAAGCCTCGCATTCCTGAACGACGGCCTGGGTATCTCGGAATTGGTGCGAAGGATGTATCCGGTGGCAAGGGGGCGGAGGCAGAGATCGGTGCCTGGGGGAAAGCTGCTATGCGCAAAGGTGCCAGGAAGGCCGGGGAGGGTGAAGAAGGCAAAGGTGGCACTGAGGGTGTCTATATGCCTGTTATGATGAGGAACAAAAACACGGGCGAGTACGTTACAGAAGACGAACTCGCTGCTTTGCAAAAGGAGGCCAAATCAAAGAAAGACGATGATGAATGGCGAGACAGGCGGGATCGCAATCTGGAAAAGAGCGGCCGCGATAGAGATCGGGATAGGGATTCTCGAAGACGCGACTACGACAGAGGCGATGACAGTGACCGCTACGACAGACGCAAGTCAGGCTCATCACGGCGAGACAGAAGCTCGTCTGGAGATCGCCATTCCAGACGCAAGAGGTATGATGATGAAGATGGAAAAGACGATCGTTACTACCGGGACCGGGACCATGATCGTGAACGTCGCCGTGATAGAGATAGGTCGCGAGACAGGAGCCACAGATACCGTGATGACGACCGCTACAGCTCGTCAAGACATTCGTCCTCTAGAAGGGACCGGGACCGTGACAGGGATCGAGACAGTGACCGTGACTCTCACCGGAGAAGAAGACGCGATGATAGATAAGGTGAAGGAAGCAGCACTCATGGGAAATTTGGGCATAGAAATTTAGACCTTTGATGTCGCTATTTGGATCTGAAGACGTGTTATCACAGCGTTTGTATTATATTACTAGGATTTCTTGATACCCATAGTGATCACAATTTGGGTCAAATATAAGAGCTTGATGCCTTGATGAATTATGATAGCCATTTCAAAGTAGTGAGCCTACCTGCTGGGGCAGTTATTGGAATCAATGGACGAAACTGCGCCAGGTATGGTTCAAGTCGGACGAGTATAAGAAGGAAGAGGAATGGCCAGAAGATAAATAACATTCATGATATAGCTTTTATATTTCCCTCCCAACGATTAATTCAGATGCAAATGCAAAAACAAGACTCCCCCCAAGAAATGCGCCAGTATTTCGCAACAGCCCGAACACGCAATACCTTGTCTATCAGTACAGAGGTTCTAACTTGTTGCTTCTATACACCCAACATGACCACGTCCTTCTCATGCTCCGGCACTTCATCATCCCCATTGGAAATGCTCAAACCTCCAAGCCCGACACCACCGTCCATTTCTCCCAGCACCCACTCAACGAGGTAGCTCTCGTCAGTCAGCTCCTCGACTCGGCGGTAATGACGCTCCGTGTACACCGCTAGTGCCTGCAGGATGTCCTTCATTCCTGCGGCAGTGCGGCTGTCACCGCCGCGCTTGGCCATGCTGGCAGTTGCGAGGTCGACAAATGTCGATGCGGGGTACGATCTGAACAAGGCGAAGAGAATGCGCTGCGAAACACGGGAAGTGCGAGCGTTGGTGTTCCAGTCCCGTAGTCGAAGCAGCAGACTGCGGAGGTTGTTGGGGTCGAGGGACTGGAGAACCTCGTCGATGGAGGGGTCGCCGGTCAAGCTGTTCTCGCGCGCGGATTTGTCTTCGGCAGTGGAGTATGGGTCATCCGCAGCGTCAATCGCTGTTGTAAAGAGGGAGAGTAGTCGACCAGGGTGGTTGAGTTGAAGAGCCAACGTGATGGCTTCACGGTAGGCTCCGGCTCGAATGTAATTCTGCAATTGTTGATCTTGCTCGACACGGGCAGAGTTGGCGCTGACTGCTGCGGTGTAGGTTGCAGATGTGGTGTCGGTCCAGAAGGTGACAGTAGAGTCGGCAGAGCCGGAGGCGAGAGCGTATGGCGAGGCAACGTGCGAGGATGACTGGGCATCAGTACGCGTGCCAGATGGTGTAGGGCTGGCCAAGGCCCAGACTCGGTCTTCATGGTTGTCGAGAGTGGTCTCCAGTTCACCTGTGTAGGGGGACCAGACCTTCACCAGGCCATCCGCAGCAGCAGAGGCGACCAGGGGACGGGCTTGCGTCGATGCATTGTGCGATGCCTGTGCATCTTCATCCTCGTCGTCATCTTCTTTCTTGGACAGATCAGGGGGAGGGAGCCACAGCACCTTAAGGACACTGTTTGTGTGGCCCTCGAAAGTGAGAAGACAGCTGTAGTCGGAGAGACTCCAGAGTTTGACGGTCTTGTCACCAGATCCAGTCAGGACCATGCCTCTATTTGAGCCGCTCGGAGCGCTCGAGTTGATTGCTGGAGTGTCTTGAGGAGAGAAGCGGACAGACCAAACGCCTCTCTTGTGCCCACGAAGAATACCCACCACAGAGCCATCCTCTGCAGACCAAATCTTCACGGTACGGTCCTGAGAAGCGGAAGCGAACAGGGTACCTGAAGGGTTGATGTCAAGGGCATTGATATCTTTCTCGTGGGCCTTCCGGGTAAAGATGGCTTTCGTGGAGTGTGGGTTCGAAGACTTAAGAGGGGCCAGCTTGCCAGTATCCCATCGTTTGATAGTGCGGTCTTGCGAGCCAGTAAGCATGAAAGAGGGAGGGTGGTTCAAAGGATCATTGCGTGCAGGGGTGTTAGCAGGGGGTGGCACTCGGGGAAGACTGATAGCTCCCAGGGACTCAGCATGACCCGTAAAGACGGCAAAGCAGGTATATGAAGATGTCTTTGGATCGAGGCGCCACAAGCGGGCTGTGTTATCCTTTGCACCGGTGGCTAGCCAATGACCAGACCAGTCCACATCAAGACAGATAATAATGTCGTCGTGGCCTTCTAGGTAAGTGACATCGGCACCAAAGAATTCCTCCGCCTCACCAGATGCAGAAGGCCGGTCTGCTGATGGGCCTACCGAGACCACTCTGATGCTCTCAGTGTTGGTGGCCAAAGCAACCATTGATCGATCTGGACCAACATATGCCAGATCAATAATTTCGTCGTCGTTTCCTGAAATACGTCTGACGGTTGTCAAAGGCTCCAGGGTAGACCCAGGCTTGTAATTTGTCAATGCCTCCAATGAATGGATTTTGAGAGTCTGATCGGCATGGACTGTCATTGCGAATGGCATGCCAGGGGAATATTGGATGGCCACCACGGCCTCGAACTCCGGACCGGCTTCTTGTTCGTGAGTGATTTCGCTTCCTCGATTGCAGTCCCACACGCGCAGTTTTCCATTTTCTCCTCCCACCAAGCACAAACCGCTGTCGGCGACAAAAGCTGCAGCTTCAACGCTTTCCAAAACAGGAATGATTCTGCGTGTTTTCCATGTGCGGACGTCCCACACGATAACGGTCTTGTCTCGACTGGCAGAGAGCAATGCGTTCTCTGCAGGTGAATATGAAAGGCTCCGGACAACAGAAACATGAGATTCGAAAGTTGCTATCGGCTTGCGTTTGTTCAAGTCCCACACTCGCACCTTGCCTTCCTCGCTTCCAGATGCAAGTCGAAATCCTGCTGTGGTGTTTGCATCGCCCATGTCCTCATCATCAGAATCATCCGAGATCTTCTTCGACTTCTTTTTCTTAGAGCTAGACTGGTCGGCATCTTGGGCGGAAACTTCGAAGAAGCACAGTGCCGACACGACACCTCCGTGGCCGTGGAAAGTGTGGGTGACATAACCACCTCTGATATCCCAGACCTTGATGGTACCATCCGCACCACCAGTTGCTAGCAATGTTCCGGTAGAGTCGACTGCAGTTGTCACGACGGGAGCTGTATGGGGCTTGAGGGTCCTGACGAGTTTCGCTTTAAGAGTTTGTGAAGATTCGTCGAATGGCGTCAGAGAGTAAATGCGCATAGACATGGATCGCGAGCAAGCGATGACATGGGAGGCAGATGGCGTGACTAGATGCGAAGTCAGTATTATTGAAAGAGAAATCCGTAAAAGCAATGGCATAGAAATGCATACTCGCTAAGCTGGTGATAACCTCTCCATCCTAAGCAACCAGGTCAGTAATTTGCAATCAGACAACAAAGATCAGAGAAACGCACTCCTTCAAGGCTGGTGAGCTGGTCACCAGTCTCAAGATCCACCACGACTGCATCCTCACCAACACAAGTCACCAGCAAACGGCCACTTGCATCCAGCGCAGTACTTCCTCCGGTGTATATGGGACGAAGCGTGCGAGACGCCTCGAAGGTCGTTTTAACGACGGCTTTGGACATGATTGCGGGGTATTTCGACGGCAGAATCACTGGACATCTATCGCGCCATCATCTATTTGAAAGAATCTGCACAAAAACCGGATCTTGGACTGTTCAATATCGTCGACAGCGTCCGTCGCACTGCGCTTCATTCGGGAACTTTTCATCTTTTTTTGAAATGTTTGCTTTGTTTGCACGGAAAAGATAAACGTTGGCTCGTGCGCCCAAGCGCGACTGCCGCAGCAGGCGACCACGTGATCACCGCCGCTCCTTTTGGCACGATCGACGATGATGAGGACTGCGTTTGATTGCTTTTTCTCTCCATTTCCCCCTCCCAACCAAGTGGACGCTTTGGTTTTTGTTTCAGGCCATCTGGTGCTCGTAAATGGCATTGTGACGGGTTACCGATGACTCAAGAGCACATAGTTGCACGCAATGGGGCGACAAGCTTATATGAATCGGCTCGCTCTGGTAGGCTTCAAAACTCTCTATTTCCTGTTTAGTATATCGATGGCTTTGGAGTCATATGTTACTTGATGTAGCTTGGACGTTTCTTTATTAATGTTCTTACTTTTCTGATGTTATTTGGATTTTATTGTGGACCGTTATAACACGCGCTCTGCTACGTGTCCCTCGTGTATTGTACTTATACTGGCTATGCCTCTCCCTCAAAGCTTCAATTTGCTCTTTATCCTTTTTTTTTTTCTTTTCCCATCTTTTTAAGATATAGTATTAACTATAATAAAGGGCCGATCGCCATACGAAGCTCCAGAACAGCCAGCCGATTCTACTGGTGAACAATCTGGTTCGGTACAGCGCAGGGTCTCGCCTCTCCATACCGACGATTATGTCCAGCATTATGATGAAAGAGGCCATCCTGTCAATCCTGAATCAAAGGTATTCGGGAAAGACCTTCGCAGAGCTAAGAATGACATTCTCTCTACGATGGGTATTGTCGTCAGTGGCGAGGATGGCAGTGTTGGCATTTCCAACGAACAGCAGAAAATCGACCTGATCGCCGCTGAGAATGATTACGGGCTGGTCATGGCGACGTTGGACCAAGTCACAGTATTTCTCGGATCATGGTGGACCTCTTCGCTCACAGGGCGAATACAGGTGAGTTCTATCTACTCCCACAGGAGCCATAGCTGATGTCATTCAGACCTTCAGGAGATATACCCATGCCCCCCTCATGAACATCATAAGCTTTGAGCGTTCTTCTGTTGGGATACTGGGGTTCTATTTCGCTGGAATTCCTACCTGGGCAGTGTCAACATGCCTGTCAATTTGCCGACATCATCCTTTGGAGCGTTTGGTCTGCTTTTTGCAGAATCAACTTGTGGATCCTTCTTCTGATAGCCTCTACTCTCGGATTATGCAGTCTTTCTTATTCATGTTCCATTCTGCGTAAGTGCTTATGCCACTTATATGGGACTGGTAACTGATCAATTCACAGGGCGAGAGGAACTCTGCTTGTTGTCGCTGTGCAGACATACATGTACTCCCTTTTACAATCTCTCCATCTAGTCCATCCGTACGCCATACCGGGTGCTCAGCTATTTATTCCATTCGGAGAACTTGCCTCAGTGCAATTGCCTCCTCTACCAACAGATCTTTCTGCTGGATCTTTGAGCACATTTGCTTTGGGATTGGTGAAAACACCTGCTCTCCTGGTTTATTTCTACGTCTACTTGCGTCCAATACTAGAGATAAGGCTCTACAGATTAATCCGTCGACGACTACCGAAGCCCAGCCTTGCAGATGAGCTGTCTATCAGAGTGGCCTTTGAAAACGACCTCATTGACTGGATGGTGCCTACGCTTGGACGTAGATCAGAAGAAGAGAACCGTCGCAACCATCTAACCTTTTGGGAAGATGTAGCCTACGAATTGTCTGTTTTCCGAGGGTGGGTATCGTCATGGTTTGGTTCCTGGTCTAGACAAACGGATCAGTCAGCCGCCCCTCCCAAGGAGGAGAGAATAGAATCTCTGCGTCACTGCATTGAAGAGCTCCAGAGCGAGCTGGGCGCCGCCCAATCTCGAACCCATTTGTTGCAGCAACAGTCGAACGAACCCCCACGAACACCCGAACAGGCTCCTCGGGGCTATGATGAAGGTGCTCGAACTAGCTCTCCTGGACCAACAGTCTCTGTACAAACGCCCGAGCTGGGCTCGGTTTTCAATGGGGACCAGCTATTGTCGAACGAAGAAAACCGCATGTCGCATTCGCCCGATCAAATGAGTGGTGACTACTTTTCAGAGATGGCTCCGCTGGGGCGAGCGAGATCTGCGCCTTCTACGGGCGATGCCTCTCGTCCACCGACCAACCAGGGGCCTAATCGGGGGGAGGAGGTTGTTGGAAGTCGGCGAAACTCTCGATCGAATACACTCTTCTCCCGCCCATCCTCTCCTGAAACCTCCCCTCCTACATCACCTCGTGTTCGAGCTTCGTTGATTCATCAAAACTCGGACATCATCACGATGCAACTGGAGCTCTTGGGCAATCGCAATTCCCAGAACCAGAACCAGCTTAATCCCAGGACTGGTATTGAAAATGAAGGGATACGCCCCACCGGATCGCCAACTGACCGTAGGAGGTCAATCACCGAGTTCCTTGATAATATTTTGTCCAACCAAGGCCAGAATCTTTCTGCCATTATGAACTCGGACGGGATCGACAGCGATGGTCTATCTAACCTGACAACTGGGGCAACTCCAGTGGTAGGGGATAGCCTTGCCGTCTCTGAGATTCAAAGTCCGCACCCAAATACAGTACCAGAACAACCACCCGTCGAGCCTCCCAGTGAAGCACCAGTTTCGAATCGTGCCAACATCCTACCCAACGGTGTCGAGGAAACAAGCCAGGAAGAAGCCCATGACCCAGCTCCCGAAGAAACAATCTTCGACAACCACTCTGAATTGGAACAGCGACCACCCACATCGAATTCCCACATTCCTCAACAGCCAACGACAAACGTCCCCTCTCTTGCTCACAGGGTGACAATACTCTCATCCCACCCGGTCGACTCTCTTGCTTCTCATCTCGCGTCCATGATCACCACCGTGCTCTTCATTCCCCTCGAGTCTCTCTATCTCCGCTCTCTCGCTTCGTCCTACCTTTCGTCGACCGGATCCTCTGCACTTCTGCACTCTGATGTCCGTGGGCTTGGAGTATGGGGCGGGGGTGGCTCTCGATCCGATACTCTGGCATACATGGGCAAGCTCGCTCTGATGATGGGCGTACAAGCGGCAGTGAATGCAAGCGTATGGGGAGTGATATCAGGGACAGCCATTAAGATTGGCCGGAAGTTCTGCGGTTGGGGGACTCTATAATCATAATTCATAGTCGGATTGGTGACACTACATTTTATAATTACACGATACTCTAAGCTTCTTGTATAGTATTATTCCGAATCAAATCACATAGACTACCATAGACAAGTTCATATAGACAAGAAAAGATCTACTCAAAAGCCTCAAAAACACCATCCCAGAACTTACACTCCTCGACACAATCATCATACTCCACCATCCTTTCTCTCAATCTCCCCAACACAGCCTGCTGCATTTCCTCCTGCTTCTCTTCATCCCCAACACTCTCAGGAACAATCACATCCAACCTCTCCGTAACCTCACCCAACATCCACGCCAGCACCGCCAACCTCCCCAACGAAGTCGCAACCAGTCCCTGATACCCATCCGCATGATCCCACCCATCAGGATCATACAGCGCCACCTCCCCATCCTCTCCGCCAACCATCACCATCCACTGATCGAGACTCGCGAAGTGAAACGCAAAATTCGTAGGCGGGGAGTCGTCGTCTGGATACCGCAGTCCGTATAGCTCATCTGCATCGAAGGCCTGGAGAAGTCCCCTGTCCTTAAGATGCGTCGAGTCGAATCCGCTCATCTTGAGCTTCATAGCTGGGAACCCCACCGTGGTGAGAAATGAGCGAGTGTCGGGATCAGTAAGGTCTCGTGGGAAGTCGGATTCGGTGGGTTGCCAGATGGAGTCGATGCCAAAGTGGGATTTCATCCAGCCGTTGTCTGGTCTGGTGGGGGTTGGGATGTTATTCTGTTGATTTTAATCAGCTTCTTTTTTTTTCTTATATTCTTCTATATTATTTCTTTCAGCTGGTTGGATGTGGCTTGGGAGTAATTGACAATTATGGAGAGGAAGATGTTCAAACGGTCGTGAGGACGGTTCAGGATGTGATGCAGTTGGCGACATGATCGAGAGAGATGGAGAGCGTCGGTGATGCATTCCAGCCTGAGATAGATCCAGATGAGGATTTCATGGGGACAGTCTAGAATATGAGACATGATTCAGTCGATGGTATATGAGAAGGTCCGGTAATTGTTCTTGTATTTTGATGCCAAGATATTATACGAGATGAAGCAAACCAGGCAAAATGGGGTAGATAGTCACTGGACAGGTGAATTTATTTTCATCTATCCAAGACGATGATATTATGACGTGGTGTAATAAAATAGAGCTGGTGCCTAAACTTGACCTTGAATAACCTCATCATCCTCATCATCCCGTCCGAATCTATCTTCCTCTTTTCTCTCTCACCAACCAACGATAAGATGGCCCAAGAACACCATATTTTCTCCATCACAGAAATACTCGAAGCTATTCTCCTGCATACAGACAACGTTACTCTGCTAACTTCGGCCCAGCGAGTCTGCCGCCACTGGCATCGTCTCATCCAAGGCTCCCACGCTCTCCAGTGTGCTCTTTTCTTCAAGCCAACCAATAAGCCATATTGCTTGGGCCAGAAACGCATCCAAAACCCCCTAATCGAAGAAAACCTATGGCCTCAGTACTTTCGAGAAGAACTTCGTACAAGGCCAAGAGGTATCATCTATAAAGAGCGTCAGTTCCCCGTGATCGACGCAGGCAAAGAGCGTGCATATCTTTACGTTAAAGCCAGCTGGAAACGCATGTTTACGCACCAGCCCCCGACATCTCACGTTGGCATTATCGAGACAGCCCGGGGCTCGAAGGAGAATCACTTTTCGCAGCTCGTGCTCAGCCCCAAAGGTGGGTTTGTCCGGCTGGAACATCTGGACAACGCCGTGGATTCAAGCACTCTCATGCCAGGCGAGGAGCCCCTGGTGTTCTAGTATCAAGCGAGCTATTTTGATCGACTTGACTACAAGTTTGAGCGTGAGAGGAAGTTGGCGGTCTCCAAGTACTTGATTCAATGTGATCTTGTCATTTTCTGTCGTAATTGTATTCTGCTCGATAGGCCTCAATTCCCATGCACTGCGCTGGCTAGGTGGCTGTATTTGCTTCGAGTGGAGGGCTTTTCGGGGCATTTCCAGGATCCAATCCGAGATGATTAAATTATATACTACTAGCTTTAAAAGGCATTCATGGCTGGAGTTGCTGTTTTGAGATTCAGTTGACCTGGTTTCCTGTACGACTTTATATTGAACGTGAGGAAGCGGCTTCACATGAAGAATTCCACTTGGTTGTTGAATGTGGTGTTGGGGTGAGTATTGTTGAATTGAAGCTGCGCAGGAATGAAACTGCAGTCATGGGGAGAAAGAGAAGGGATCGGAGACCCTGTAGATAGGTAGACTTCATGATCATAATTTAATTATACAGAAACGATCCCTAACGCCTAAATGTGTAGTGTTGGCATATATTAAAGTACCAGAAAACCATCATCACATATCCCAAGACAATGTACACACACACACACACACACACACACACACACACACATCCTCGCTCTACTTTCCAGCCGGCTTCTTCCCCTTGTTCGACTTGCCAGGAACCTTTCGGCGCTCCCAGACCATAAGGTATCCTTCTCGCGTGAATAAAGTCTCGCTCTCGGCCCGCTTGACAAACAGATCCTGAATTTCAAGCCATTCTGGTCCGCGGGGCTCACCACCACGTTCGCTCTGTTGTCGCTGGTTCTCTGCCCCCACCGCTTTGTCGTGCAGCTGGACAAGCCAGGAAACCTTTTCGCTACCCGCGCCAGCCCCAGATGCCCCCGAGGCCGCGTTGACGCCTTTGTCGGCCGCATCTTCGGCCGCTCCTGGTGCTGCCACAGAGGGGTCGAGGATGACGTTGGCAACAAGGTCGTACAGAATAGGCTCTCCCGGAGGCCAGATGTTTGGGTTTGGTTCCACATAGGGGGACATGTCGAGGGAACGAGGAGATGGAAAGGTGACAATGGTGGGGTTGCGTTCGGAAACAAATCGGTTCTTGCTGAAACGTTTGATGTGGAAGAAAAGATAAGGAGGAAGGGGGTGTAGCAAGCGGTGTCGGACACGCTGAGCAAGTTTCTCTGATGCAGTGATGCCGTTGTACTTGTTCAGCAATGTTGTCAAAGGAATCTGAGGAATGATGGATTCGCGGTTTGAGGATTGGAAAAGAGGTGTGGGTGGTAAGTCAAGGGTGAGAATGAGGAACGGAGTGACTTGGTTATTGATGGTGCCTGACTCGGTAAACACCAAACGAGCGTTCTGGGTATCCGAATGCGCTGTGATTGCCTGACTTTCAATTCGGAGATGCCCTTGAAAAGCTGCCTGGATTACACTTGTAGGGGTAGAAGACGGCCTTTTGGAGCCTCCCAGGGAGAGGTGCAGATTGTTCAGGAACCAAGAGAGGAACTCAACCGGGTCCGACTGTTGGGTAAGAGTGAAGCGCTTCGACGACCGCAGTGCAATTTCTTGCAGCAATTCGTGCGGAGACACGTGTGATCGAAAAGCTTTCGGGTTCCAAAGCTTCCGCACCAATGTACTGAAGCGAAGCACCAGCTCCGGTGTTCCAGGGACCGGGAACTGATGCAGTAGGAAGAAATTACGAATAGGGAAGACATGTGCCAGGAGCTGAACCACGACGTTCAGGTAATCGTTAGCTTTGATATTGTTCATGCCAACAAACCCTAGTATATATTAGCAAATACCTTCCAAAGTGGCGAAATTGGTGTCCTACCAGGTCTATAACGGGATCCAGCGAGATCCCATGCATCATGAACCTCCTTGTCGAGTTTGCCGACATCTTCCTTGCTGTAGTGTGGATCGACCACGTATTTGATATCATCCAGACTCTTGTTCTTGACTTCATATCCCTCTGGCAAAACAAAGACCTTCTTTGTTCCGATATTGATGAAGACGTGGTGTCCAACTTCGAGGGCGTGATAATAGGCATGCGATTTGGGCCCCCTTCCCTGGAAATATTTGCCACACACCAAACAAGCATACACGTTGATATTCGATAGAGTGACCGAGCAAAGCTTTTCAAAGTCGAAGTCAAGCACCCCGCGATTGATCGTGTCGAGGTACAAGTCGCTATAACCTTCCATGGGCTGAGTTTGGCGTTTCGGGGCCGCGAGCGCTGGTGTATCGTCGTCGATGTCGGACGACTCGGACTCATCCTGTACGGCTTCATTCAACACCTCTCCCTCACTATCCGATGCTCCAAGAACATTCTGTCCTTTGCGGTCATGCTGTTCCAGTTCCTGGTCGCTGGCTCGTTGCGCAGGTACTGCTCCATTGCGGGGATCGTTTTCTTCCAAGTCTTCCTCCACGCGGGCCTTTTTGGAGGCAGGTGAGCCCAGGGCGGGATCGTGCTCTTCCAGCGACAGCTCCGCTTGTCTTTTTGACATCATGGCAATTGAATCGGGCGTTCGGGACCGAATGCTGCTGGGTTGGTGAAATGCTCGGCGGAGAAGCTCAAAAGACGCGATGGAAGCGGAGATGCAAACCTGGCAAACATCGATCCAGCGTCACCGATACGCATCACTATCAGATTGACAAGACTACATCAACTGCGATTCTTACGGCTGGGATATAATTTATTTCTTGATCATCATTTTCATTCTCTCTACCCAGAGTATTGGAGACCACGAACGTAAAAGTCATGGAAAGTCCTGCCATGCAACCGATCTCCCAAACTGAGTCTCGTAAAGAAGAAATATGAGGAAAATGGTATGATACAACAACGCCATTCCAGGCTTGACGATCACAGATTACGCACTAGTGACTTGTTTGCTATTATCGAAGTCTACCTCCTGGACACCGTCTTTGCTAATAACCTTGACCAGAACCTGTGATGTTGGTCAGAAAATGTTAAAAAGTATTCCAAGTTGGGGGGTAGAACATACGCCCTTGTAGTCGATCGGTAGTCTACGCTTCAGCTCGTCTGTGCACATCTCTAGGAGCTTCAGACCTTGGTCGAGAGAGATATCAGGGTGGTGGTGTTTGTCGAGGATGGAAAGGCAGTAGAATCTGAACCGAATTAGCTCTACCCATTTACCCATGGGTTGGACCACTTACTGGGCATAACCATGTGCGGCGTAAGGCACAGGGGCCAACGATGCCAAATAGTCTACCCAGTAGAGACTAGGTTCTAGTGTGATAGGGTCTACTCCGCCCAGCAAGAGGTTGACTGTGTAAGGATTCCGCGATCTCAAACTCCGTGCCAACTCTCCCCGAACAAAGCTGCCCACAGCCTTAGGGCCAAGTTGTGTATCGTTTCGCATCGTGTATAGTTGGATGTTTGCTTGGATGTATTCGGCGAATTGCACTGTCCATTCCAGAGCCGTTAGCCCTTTGTCCCCACATTCACAACCAGATCACTGCGTCCACGAACCTGTGTCTCCCGCCTCTCCCGAGTAAGCCATGACAGTGTGCTTGTTCAGCTGTCTTGTCTTGTCATCTTCAGCCTTGATGATCGTCGGTCCCCTCATTGTGGCCTTGGACGCTGCCAAAATGACGAAGTCCTTGCCGGTGATACCCAGTAGAACCTCCCTAGAATCGTGTTAAATGAGGTCATCACACCCTCCATCTCCACCAAGAAAACTCACATCTTTGCTCGTAATTATCCGAAATAATATGTAAAGGTTAGAGTTGACTTATCTGACGGATGGAAGAGACAGCACAAAGGGACGATGAGAGCTGGTGTCGCTCAGGCATGGACCGCGCGGTGAGCTTGACGCCTGGAGCTGAGTTGGAGCGGAGCTGCCCCGCTGAGTCAGCATTTAGGCGCATGGCTTTTTCCGAAGCGCCCTCCGCACGGACCAGCGGCAGAAAAAAAGTGAGCGTCAAGAGCGGCGGAAAGAAAGAAAGAAAAGTCCCGTTCGACTTCAGCTCCGACTGCGCACGTTGTTTTCGTCGCCAGATATTTTGCAGTCTCAGTTGCTGGTGGTGCTGGCTAGTCGACGCCCTTTGTCAATTCGTCGCCATGTCCTCTTTTTTCACAGTGCCCGCGTCCCAGCGCAAGCGGAAGAGGGACGATCGCGCCGCAGCTCCGGGATCGAAAAAGCGAGGTGTTGATGGCAAGGGAGAATCCCGCGCCAAGGGTGGAGGCAGATCTAGAGATCGGGAAGAATCCATTTCTGGCAGTGATTCGGAAGAGAACGAGAATGCGGACAGTGTAGCATCAGGAGAGTCTGGATCTGAGAGCGGTTCGGAATCGGAAGATGGCGAGACAGCCGCAGAGCGAAGATTGAAACTCGCCGAGAGATATTTGGACAATGTGCGGGATGAGGTGGACGTCGCCGGCTTCGATGCGGCTGAGATTGATCGCGATTTAATCGCAGAGCGGTTAAAAGAGGATGTGGTATGTATTGACGTCCTATACTTTTTTCTTGGTAGATAATTGACATTGGTACAGGACGAATTCAAAGGACGGGCCTACCGTCAAATAGCTTCAGATTTGTCCTTCTCGACCGCATCGCATTCGTTCTTCCGGGCAGATACCCAGTCGACAACCTCCATCGCGGCCCACGCGCCATATGTCTACACAGTGTCGAAAGATAAAACTTTGGTCAAGTGGGAACTTGCTACGCCCAACAATCCGAACACCTCTGAAACAAATGGAAAGCGGCGGCCGCGTCCGCAGCGGAAGAAGCCCAAGCAGTTGAAGTTTGTGCGGGGTGTGCAGCAGCCCTCTGAGGAGGGCGAAGAAGAGCAAGGCCACTCTAAGAGCATCTTGTCTGTCGCCATCTCGCCATCTGGAAAATACGTGGCTACTGGTGGAGAGGATAATAAATTAATCATCTGGGATGCTGAAACTTTGACACCCCTGAAGACCTTCACACAACATCGCGACTCGATCAGCGGGCTTGCGTTTGTCAGACATATCTCTAGTATGAACTCTGGTGAGCAATTGTTCACCGGGTCCCTTGACCGAACGATCAAGACATGGTCATTGAGCTCGGCGGGTCATGCCTATGTTGAAACGCTATTTGGACATCAAGACAACGTTGTGTCGATTGCTGCCATGACGACTGACCAATGTGTCAGCGTCGGAGCACGAGACCGTACAGCGAGATTATGGAAGGTCGCGGAAGAGTCCCAGCTTGTCTTCCGTGGAGGAGCTTCGAAGTATACCCCATACCACGAGAACAACATTGATTGCGTGGCTGCCCTACCTCCTAACCATTTTGTGACTGGATCCGACTCTGGCTCTCTGGCTCTCTGGTCCGTGCACAAGAAGAAACCACTTCATACAATCCCTGCTGCCCACGGGCTGGATCCCATACCACCACTGGATGAGCTATCCTGCGAGGTTGACGAAGAGACCGCTGCATCAAACTCCAAACACCTCCGCCGTCTGCCTCGTTGGATCACCGCTTTGGCCACAGTCCCAGGTACCGATATTGTTCTCAGTGGCAGCTGGGACGGCTGGATCCGAGCATGGAAGATCTCAGAGGATAAAAAGACGATAATCCCCCTGGGCCCCGTCGGTAAAGGAACACCAGGTTCCTTAGCACCCGATACTCCCTCTCGCCAGTTGAACCAAAACCTTGCCTTTAACACTCCAGTCAAATCAGACCGCATGGCCATCGATGAGCCCGAAACCCAAAGGGCTGAAGACCCTAAAGAAGATGCCGAGCCTCTCATCAAGGGTGTTGTTAACGATATTGCGGTTTTCGAGCGTCGTTTCGACACCATCAAGCCCGGCCAAACCGTCGAATCCAAGTTGAAGTCGAAATCGGAAGCCTCTGAGTCAGAATCCCGGGGTCTGTGCATTGTTGCTGCTGTTGGAAAAGAGCATCGTCTTGGTCGCTGGAAGTGCTTTGCCAACAACTTCCACGAGGGAGCTACCGCTGACGGCCGAAATGGTGCTGTCGTTTTCGAGGTTCCATTTAGCTCGGAGAAATCAAACAAATCTGAGGCATAATAGGCTACGATGCGGCGCATATGGATTACTTGTAAAAGTGGTAATGGGATAGACCATTGGTGACTCATGTTCATGTTGGTATTTTGCATCAAAAAGGCTTTTTTTTTAACTTGTTTCTTTTTGATTGTTTTCTTTTTCTTTTTGGGGACTCCAGGCGTTTGGAATCCAGCTGGGTCCGTCTGTATGTAAATATGTGCCTATACATCATGACATTCTGGGTAGAAGACACGCTCAGGACGAAAAAAAAAAAATATAAGGTTAAGAAAATTATATTTTGCAGTATTCTCTGAAATAGTTGAAGGTATTATTTATTCAATTATGAACGTCCCAAACTGGGGCTTCTCTGCAATCCAGTGCTGCAAAAAGACTTCACCGACACCAACATGTCTACTAATACCACAATCGGGCCGAACCAGAAGCAGACCAACAGAGAACTGATGTCCCATGTAGGCCATATATTGCATCATCTTTGTATACTCCTCAAACTCGTATCCTTTCGAGTCACACCAGACTAACTATTTTTCATATTTTCCGTACTCGCATGTCAGGATATACAAATCGCTAGATCCCAAAGTGACGGCGAGAGCATCGACGTAGGAATCAGAACCATGGAGACTTTGAGAGTTTATATCTTCATGCGACACCCAAGCTGTAAATTTGTCTCGTGTATTGTCAAGTGAAACATAACGTTGCCTATGTGTATTAGTCGTTGAGTCGGATATCGACACTCGCAATCGACACGACTGTGTACATAGAAGGATGCGCCCTGGCCTCGATGCTGATTCCATTTGATATGGCGAGAATTTGGGACAAATAGACCGTGCGCCATTAGTGAGATCGAATGATTCTTGACAGAGATGAGCCAGGGATTGCCACAACGGAGGTAACTAGATCTTGATATTGCGTCCATGTGCCGTCAAAGTCGAGTGTAGCTGGTAGCTTTCCAGGGTAGCAGCCATTTTCTCCAAGAAATGAGAACAATCATTTCCAAGGGTTTAATGCTACGAGGGCTCCAAGTTCCATCGAATTTTTTTGATTGTTCATAAGAAACCTCTAGCAATGGCTTGTCATCGGTGCCAGATGGAATTGCCAAAATTGCCGGTGTGCTACAGTATTTTCGGACTTGTTGCGGCGGGTAGGGTTGATCTGGTTCTTCACTGAGCACCGTGACCATGAGGGGAATATGTCGTCTTTGAATTGACTTCTTGGTGTGTAAGTTACAACTCACCCCAACACAAAATTCGGGGGGATTTGTCTCACTGTGATAACACAGGAAAACTCGCAGTACTTGTCAGTGGAATATCAGGTTTCAGTCTTACTAGTTGTGTAAAATAATGGCAAATCTGACAGTGTGCAGGCCGTTTCTGTATATCCGAGAGACATCCAAGATAAATTTTGAATCCATAGTACCCTTCATGAGCACCGTCCGCACTCGACTTGCCTTCGCCAATAGCATTCCCAAGCACCACACATCGCACGATATGGCCCAGTCTCATGTACTTGCACTCTTCGCGCAAGCGTTCATTGCTCAGATCTTGGCATTCATGGCAGTCTGCATGGAAACACAAGGGTTGGCAGTACTTTGAATGTTTTTAAAGCTGTCCCCATGTCATTAGTGGTACTTGACACTTAATGCAGTTCTCATTCTGGCTATTCATGGCGAGAATTTCGAACGTCCTGTTTGGTTTGCATATGTGACAGACTGTCTCGACTGAAGCAAGATCTGCATAAGGTTGAATATTTCCTGGATAGGCCTGTCAATGGAAAAATCCCTTGGATTCGTGGCTTGATATCATTGGCTTCTCAAAATGCATGATAAGACTGACCTATTTCTCCCGCATATTTCTTTTGCAGACTGCCGGTGCTGTGCAGTCTGCCTCATACCTAGGTAGTCAGGCCAAGTGGTAATAACCCGGTACTGTTGGTTAGCTCGATTCACAGGCAGACATAAACTGTAGTGTAAGAACAGGAGTTGAGGTCTTGAATCGTAGAATACATTCTGCTTTCCTAAAGCAATTAACTAAAGTTCGCTATGGCCCTGCTACCCAAATTATAAAAACAAAAATAAGAGAATCCGTAACAATGGGGTATTTGCGATGGGTTTTTTGAGACTGGATGTCACTTCGAATAATAGAATAATAACCAGTATAGAATCATTTTCCCCTCCTAAGCGCCATAATGCTTGATCTCTGAAAAGTTGAAAGAGTTGAAGAGGATAACACAATGTTACCAAAAAACATGATCGAATGTCGACTGTAAACATTCGCAAAGACCGGATACCGTATCAACCAGAATGGGCGTCTTTGAAACGGTTTCACTGTGTTGATTCATTTTAATGAAAGACGGCAGATAATAATAAAGTGGATAACCATCCGTAATCGGAAATCTGATGTGTTCAGTCAGAATCTGCGAGTATATAAAAGCATGGGTCAATATGCGAGACGCCCGCAGTTCCTTCTGTCTCTTCCTCGCCGCGAAGGTCCAACAGGGCCCTCGTCAGAGTCCTCGTCCTCGTCATCATCATCGTCAAGACTTATTGCATTGTTCGCAGATGATCCAACTGAACGCGGAGTTTGGAGGGGATTTTCAGTACGAGATCTGTTAATCATCCGGGAGTGCAGAGTTGGTCTGAAGCCAGATGGGTTGCCCTGCGGACCGAAGCGCTGGGTATTATACCGCGGACCATTTACGGCTGGTCGTATTGGCTCTTCGTCGTCATCGTCATCGTCGTCGTCATCATGGTCCTCATCTTCTTCAACAACATCTTCCGAGTCATCGCTTCCATCGCCTTGTTGTGACATCGGAACATCACTGTCCACTTGCGAGGCATCGAAGCGATAGTGCTGGGGCTCGTGGTAATAATCTCGTTCGTGGTACTCATTATCACCAACCACCGTCGACCGGTCCGATTCGGAGTTGTAGTCATTCTCATCAACATGTTCGTCATCATCGATAAAAGAGTCCATCTCACCATCATCGTAGTCTTCTTCCTCTTCCTCATCTTCGCTATCGCCAATTTCGCTATCGCCAATAACAGGAGACGAGCGGCCGCCATACTGCCATTCATAGGGATTATTGGCGAGAGGAAGCGCAAAGGGAGGGTGAAAATTGCGGCGGTTTAATCCATACAACTGGGGAGGTATTCCAAATGGTAGATGGTCAGGTGGTATGCCGCCTTGCAAACCTTGCCAGGCGTATTCGTCAATCTCCGCAAAACCATCATCGAGCTCATCGTCGAAATAATCGGTCATCTCCGAGTTCTCGTCTGACTCACTCAGTCCTGACTCGGTACCAGCCAACGAATCAGGGGGTTGTCGGTATCCGCATTGGGCGCAACCCGAATCATCTTCGAGTTCCCACGAGCAATGGGGGCAGCGAACAACATCGTCTTCGAGGTCAACAATGGGTTGTGCAACTGGGGGCTTCTTGTTGAATGTGCCTCGGAATAAACCTCCTTCTTTTGGATGTGTATTTTTCTTGTCATTCTCTAGTCTTTCGGCTTCCTCCTGTTGATGCTGTGTGTGTTCCGCAGTTGTCTCTCCTTTCTCCAAAAGCTCTGCACGACTTGTGAACATTTGAACCACCGCACGAACCTATCAAAGTCAAGAGTTAGTATTTGCTTGCAATACAAAGTGTAAGAAGACTCACGAGATACGCAGGCGTTGGCTGCGATTTTACCGGTGCTCGACAGTCTGGGCATGTTTTATTTGTCCTCCCACCGGTGAACCATGATGTTAAACACTACCAAAGGTGTCAGAAACTGTTGGAGAAGGCATTGTCATAAGTGAGATGGGCTGACGCTATAACAGAAGGTATGCCCGCAGGCCAGAGTAAACGGTTCGTAGAGTGGCCTGATACAGATTCCACATTGTAAAAGAGTGCGAATGTCGTCAACATGTCCCTGTAGTGTATTCGAAAGCTGCACCGAATCCTTTAGTATACCTTCACCCAATATCAAATAGCCTTAGAATCCAACTTACCCCCGATGCGTCGCCCCCGGGCCCTGTTTCACTCGTCATGATCTTCGCGCTGGTGTTGCTAGTCGCTGCAGCTCGCGCCGCAGCCGATTTGGGCATTTGATGATTTATTCCGTATACGATAAACAAAGACCGAGATCAGATTCGGGAAGAGTTTTCCGGTTCAAGCGTGTGGTAAAAGGTCTAAGTAGTGGCGAGATGTGAAGTTTTAAGTAAACGAGGGACCCTCAGGACTCAAAGTGGAAAACCGCATTTAGGCTTTCAATGACTGACGCGAAAGAAAGGAGCAAGGAGCTCTGAAAGGATTGACGCCCAAACAGCAGAGTAAAACCAGTCTTTCTCTTTCCCCTGACTTTGAGAAAGAGCGCAGCAGCCAGAGATGAAGAAGCAGAACACTGATCACCACCGCCAGGGCGACGTGAGCATTACTTTGTCGCGCAAACCGAACAAACACGCCTCGAACCTCTGACGGGCAGCCGCCACTAGTCAGCAGCCACGCTAGCCTGTTGCGGGTTAGCGCTCTGTGATCCTCGATCCATCTCCACTGACAGTCCAACACAAAGCATCACCATCGCCGTCGTCTATCTCGTCATCTCGGAGATGAGACTTACTTCAACGCTTCTGGCCAGTGAATAAGGTCGATGGAACTCTTCAGGGCCTCTGATACGTCTCAGCTGATCACCACTGGGCCAATATGACTGATCAATCACTTGGACTACAGGTGAATCAATGGCCTTCACTCCATATAAACCACAGTCTACCTGTCCAATTTCAGTGTTGGCTTCGATATCAATCCAAACATAATATCACTGGTCAAGAAATGCTCACTAGCCCTTATCAAAACATCCGACACTGGAAACTTGCACAACCATCAGCAAAAAATTAATAGCCAACCAACACTTTTGAGACTACTGCATCTCTCACCACGCTATGTCTTCTGAAGGGCTGCCTCAGGTAAACAATGTGGGATGTGCTTGGCACAGATACTACGAATTCGCTTCCAACCACTGTCACACTCACGGGTACATTATCTAGATCATATGCATATGCACCAGCTGGACTGTGATACGTTCGCTTGTTTTTCTGCCGTGGAAATAGCTGATCTTGGATGGAGTCACTGCTACGTACACTGCACCTTGCGACACTAAGAGGCAGCATGTGCCCACCCCCTCCCAAGGAAAACGATCACTTCTATTACGAGAAACCTGGCCGGCACTCAAGTAGGCTTTTTAAGCCCCTTAGTTTCCAGCTTTTTACTTCTCTGTTTCGATCCTCGGTTGTTGGCACTTATCGCTTGGACCAATTTTATTTTTGCTGAAAGAACCTATTGAAGCAATTCAAAAAGCCATGTAAGTTCTGCACAGTGCTTGCTGAATGATAAAGGTGATACAAGTTCTCTCTGAATCTCAATACTTCATCACTCAATGAACTGTCCAAATCGACCTGGTTTGACCTCCATGCACTGTCCGCATGGTTTTTTCGCAACTGATGGGTCCAAACACTGCTCTCGATAATACTCGGGAGTTAGGCACACAGATGTTTGAAACATCTCGACGATTTCAAAAACAGGCCACTTTCTCCTTTCTATTCCGAAAGACCTAGGTAGAGAGTTTTCATCGCTGATCAGTCACCAAACGTCTGTCGGACACAAATGTCCAAAGACAACCACGCAGCAGGTCCCGTCAAATGGTCAAAAAGCTTAGACTTCATACGGAATTCACTTCCATCAAGAGGTTAAACTGCAAGAAATAAAAGGTCGTTCAAAATCTATGTCGCTAAATATCTATCTCAGTAAAAACGCTGAACAACAATTTCCCAAGCAACAAACGCCAAAAGCACTGCATAAACAGGAATGAGCCAAGCAACGAAAAACCGATGGCCCAGCATGCAACAAACTCTGAAACGCTAGCCCGCAAAGCACCAAGCAACAAGAGACATTCGAATCATTATTATTATTATGTAGCGTTAGTCCAGGACCTGCCTATTCCACCGCAGACAAAGCACGCTTCTTGGATTTGTGCTTGAGGTCTTCCGAAACCAAGTGGCTGTTATGGATGACACCTTTCTGGACCTTGTCATCATCGACAACCTCTCTTTCCATATGCTCCAAAAACTCAATCTGTTCACGAATAAACTGCTTCAGGCCACGGGTGTCGAACGGGCGTCTTGCTCGCTTCTGGTCACGCATGAACTTGTTTGCATCTTGAAATCGGTCCTGGAGCATCTCAAAGCGATACTCGGCAAATTGGTGGTACAATTCTCCCAGGTCCGAGATTGGGCGCACTGTGGTGAGGACTGTATCGTCTTTGACCAAAGAGGACCGTGGCCGGAATGAGGTTACCATGGAAATTCTCTCCGTCGTTCCCAAAGCATGGAGGGCCTGGTGCTCAATGTATCGTCCTTGCAGGATAACTGCGGATCCCTAGGGATATTCCGTAAGCTTGTATCGGAGATTCTATATTCATAAAAACTTACCATCTGCGGCCCTCGAACTTTGACGATGTCACCGTCCCCCTTTCGCAACGCGGTCTCTCCTCCAATCATATCCGTACAGTCTGAAAGCATGGTCACACAGACAAATGGATAGCTGTCAGTGTGCCAATCAACGATGGGCTTGTCGCCTTCCCAAGGGCATCCTGAAACACCCTCATCAGCCTTGCGGTTAATTTCCTCCACTGCGGCAGTCAGTGCCCTGGCCTTTTCCTCCTCGCTGTTGACGGAGATGTTCACATGTCCAATTTCGAGGTCCATGGCAGGCACAAGGTCAACTCCGGCTATTTTGGAGATGATAGCGAGAGTCTCGGGGTTCTTCCAGGCGTCATAGACGAAAGGCGCACATCTGCACGAGAAACGTTAGCGGGTCTACCGATAGCACGGTGATCTGGGAAACCCACTCTGATGCAAACCCTCTCAACTGACAAGGGGCCAAATCACTGGAATACCGATGTTTGGCAAAAACTTCGTCACTCAACACCTCGTCTCTCATGTGCTGAATAGCCTCGGCAGAGAACAGTGGGAAAGGCTCAGAGACACCAATAGGAGAGATGCCATGCCTTTCAGAATACCCAAGCTCGGTCATGGTATGCACTTTCGAGGGTGGTGTGAAGTTCAAGTGCTTGGAAGGATCGAAAGCAACACGCTCAGACATCATAATAGCCTTATTTGACTGAGAAATAGGCTTTGTTTCGACAGGAGCAGCATCCTTGCCGAACTGGAAATGGGCCGTCGAGGTTGGAACGGGAGAAGAGGTAAGTGTGCCGACGGTCGCCATTTTCTAAAGTCATAAAAAGTGATGAGCCTTTGACGAATCTTTGAGTTCACAGGAAATACCCATAAAGGATGCTGATAGGGACAAAGCTAACCTTGACTGGTATCTAAGAGTGTTGATACTTCCAAGTGATATGAACTAAAACAGTCAGGGCCAACGTGCTGTTTGTATGACAGACACAAGTCTTGGATTTGAAAGAAGAGCTTCTGGAGAGCAAAGCAGATGCTGAACCGAAGTATTTATATCTATGATTTGAAGCCAGCCCCGATGAGACGTTCGATGCCAGCCGCCGGAACAAGCCTTAGCTAATTGCAACCGGTTCCTAGTCGATACATCGGTATCACCAGGTACTGTACTTTGTGTGGATGAATTGTTACTCGGCCTATGAATCATCATGACACTCTTCCCTTTTCGCACCACATCCACATGCAAGGTTTCGATCATGGGCAAGCTGAATTATGTCGTCCACCTTACACAAGCAAAGGCCATTCAGATATCAACAGCGGTGAATGGCAGTGGGTCTGGACTTTGTTTTTTGGTGATGATGGAAACTGTTCCTATGTGTGGTCTGGCACCTAGGAGCGGAACTCCACCGTGTCCTACTCTAGGATCATCACTTGCCGCCTGGTTGAATCTAGAATTCATACTTCAAAACATACAATTACAACTGGGGCAAACCACGGCAGAATCAAGGGTTGTCCTGGATAAGCCACCCTCTAGGAGCGAGGACTATCAACGAGTTTGGAAATCCGAACCAGATAACGGAGGACCATGCTTTAGCATCTGGGACTGTTACGCAACCTAATTTGACGAGTTGAGCGCGATGGCAAATGATTTGACTAGCGTTCTCCATCATTTATCGCACATTGGATGGCATTCTGGGTCCCTCAGACAAAAGGTGTGGAGGGCTAAAATGGCCGATGTCAGCTCGAACCGTTGGGCTCCGCTACCATGCCGCTGGATGGACTTTTTGACTTAATTTGGGGTTCAGGTTGGAGCGGATGTGTCCTCTTCGGCAAGCTATCAAAAGGAATCAAAACTGCACTTATCAGTCCCTAGATTCTACTCCATACCTCCTGGTCATCCTGCTTTCATACCCCTCTTGCTTGCTCCAGCTGTGTGCCTTTGGGGTCGTCACGGGCGGTCTTGCACTGCGCTCCCCGCGTCTACACCATCTGCAACATGGAGATTGTTTGTTTGGGCATCGATGCGAATATCAACACTCAGGAAATATCCAGGACTGGGTTTGGCATACGATTTTCTTTGTCAATTCTACAGCCCAGGCTCTAAAAAAAGAAAAGAAACCGCCCAGGTTTCGGAAGTTTCGAGCACAAACCCCCGGTACTAGTACTACTGGCCACTGGATTAATCTTTTCTGGGTCGCCCCAGAGAGTGGTCAGTGTGACACGAGGGGTTTCTCGTTTATAATTTATAAACTTAATTTTCTCTCTTAGCTAACATCAAGGTCAGCCGCAGATTGAAGAGAAAGCACGGTGCATTTCCATACCAGAACTTACAAACTGTCTACTAGTATTGATCACCTACTTGCTCCCATCTGAGCTGCTAACAATAATACAACGCTGACCAAAGTGGGGTGTATTGATATGAACATCACATACGGAGTATAAGGGATGTGTGGGTGGGTGGCGTCTTCTGGGGGTCTCTTCCCACCGATAGATGTGTCACGCAGCACCGAAAACCATGGAGCCAAGGCTTTTCATTCCAAAGTCGGTATCTGTGGGATGAACTAGGTACTGATGCCCGAGGCCATGTGATGTATAATCCAGATGAGAGAATGCCTTGGGTTTGATGGTGGTGATAATGAAGATCGAAAAGCCACCAAGCTCACTGAGGGGTTAGCCTTTGGGGATGATCGGGGCTGCAAGGGTGGGAGGGGTAAGCACAACAGTAGATGGGGCAGGTAAGGGTTGATAAACCAACCGATACTGGGGTTGGTTGATACTTGATGAGCAAGTTGGCGAGGAAGCTGGCTGTGGAGTTACTCCGGATATCACGACCGATACAACGAATACAGATGGATGTGGTTCAGAGATGTGGCAATACAGTAGGTGGGATTAGGTTTGGTGGTTGCGTGGATTCATAGATACGAAGATGCGATAAAGCAAAAGGCAGCTTGATGATCCACCAGAATCCGTGGATTGGTCCCTTTATCGCCATCAAGACGATGCTACAAAGTACAAAGACTGAGGATAGCGCTATCTATGGGCGTTGTCGAATGGAAGATAGAAGCAGGATAAAGTTTTCGACTACAACAGCCAAAACACTCCCAATTAAGAGCTGAGGATCGTGTCTGGCAGTCAGATCAATCTAGAATAACCATAAAATAAAACAAACAATTATACGTGAATGATGCACCCCAAATCCAGCTGGACTGAGGCCATCCCCATCCGATCTCCGCGCCAAGAACTGCGGATCCCGGCTTTTCCTCGCTTCCCGTCTTTCTGCTGCGTTCGTCCCCAGGCGATCATCAACAGCAGCTGTCAGCAGCTTGTCAGCTTTAGTTTCATCTCCATTGCTTCAGATCCATCGTCTAGTGATCACGACGTGTTTCAAACATGGCGTCCGAATCTGACCAGCCACAACAGCAGCAGCAGCAACAGCCTGCGGAATCCGATGGCGTCTGGGGAAAGTCTGGACAGAGATTCTCCAAGTGAGTACTACTTGATCATCACATCACCACCCGATATTGCCTTCATTCTTTGTCTATTTGGTTACCAAGTTCCACTTTGGCTGCATGGTATCCTGGTTTTTCTGTTATCACCAGCATGGCTGAAGAATTATTCCTTCGAAGCTTTGATTCCTGCCCAAGGGAGATGCCATGCATGCATCTATCCCCAGTATACCTTGCTTATATTCTATTGCAATTTGATCTCTATATGCAAATTGAATGCAACTAACTCGTGATGCCCAGCAAAAATGCCAGCGAGTATTATGACCCCTGTCAAGAATTCGCAACTCGAAGTCTTCAGTGTATGAAGCGTAACGCCTTCGACCGGGAAATGTGCGGTGATTACTTCCAGTAAGTCCCATTTTTTTTAGTCTTGTACTGTTATCGTACCAATTCTATAGTTTGCCTTTGTATTATTCGAATTACTCGATGGTGGACTTCTCAGAGTTGATCAGATGAGCGCAACGGCTGTTCCAGACTTCTGGTCGAGTTGGCAATTTGCACCTCCATTGGCTGCCGTTTCTACTATCTTTTACATGTTGCTGATTGAATTTTTCTACAGAGCCTATCGGGATTGCAAAAAGGAGTGGGTAAGTCGTCTTTGTCTTTCATTTAGTTCTTGTCCACTTCATGCTGCTCAGACCGCCAGTCAACCTGGCAGTTTGCTATTATTTATTCGAGACATGGCTGGATACCATCTCTATAAATATCCATGTGTTTATTATAGCATTCATTGATCATGGTACTGACAAGTTTTACAGTTGACGAACAAGAAGCTTTCGAAATGATCTACCCAAGATAAGTTGTGCAAGATGCCCTTCTCGCAAGGGTATATTGCAATAACTTACTCGAGTGATCAGCGGTGATACATGTACAGGAAGCTAATATGCTTCTCGGATGCTGCGAATGCGATTGCATCCATCTTTGATTATCGGAAGCAAGTTACCCTGTCTGACCCCAAAAATATGGACCCCAGAGCGGGAGGGATGCCTTGTGATTCCCATTTCTCTATACATTCATTGATGTTTGACTTCACGGAGGGGGCCAGTCTTCTGATAAGAAGCTGGATCGATTGGCTATCAATTGCAAGCAAAATTATACCGCTTTGGGTAAACGGGATCTATCAGCTATCGTTTGCCCTTTGGCTGATCTGCAAGGTAAAGATAAACGCCTGTTCTCTATTTGGATTTGTTTTCCTGAGTGTCTCAACTTGCGACATAAGGCTTGGTGAGATGGCCCTTTGGGACGTGTATACTACGTGTTTCTTTTACCTACAATAATACACCTGCATATGTGGGGTACTATGTTTGTGCTACCTTGAATTTTTTACGTGACTGGTTCCTGTTGTTCTTTTCCATCGATGTTTCCCCCAATATCAATGCTTGCGGAGAACCTTCTCCAATGTGATGCTTTTGTCGTGCTATATCCACCCCAAGTTCTTGAATTCGATGTCCTTTGATTGAGAAGACTGTCAGCAAGACTATTGGGTCTAAAGTATGGTCTATATCAAAGTCAATCTACCCACCATGGTGCTGCATTTTCACCAAGGGCTTTCCCTGCTACGGTACAGAACATATTGCCAGTTTGTTGCTTGATATTACAAGCTCAGGGAGGATGGAGTAGGACAATTCTGGAGCTTCTTCGTGTGTTCTCGAATGTTGTAAAATTTGCGAGACTTTGTCGGTTTCGAACTACTGGTCTAGTATTTTTGTGAATCAATGAAAGACCATTCAATCTATGCTGTGAAGCATCTACTAAGAATAAGAATAGTTATAGGTTTTGTTTGATCAATATAACAACATACGATCGAGAATATTGCTGATATAGATTTGCCTGTGATATAGCCGTCTGTAACATAGCCGTGCCCTGACATCACAACCCCATCCATCACCGCCTTCCAATTGCTTCTCCCCGCCGAACAAAATATAGAGAGGAATTAAATTCAATTGCATCCCCCGCCAGATCTTCCCCGCACGCGTGTGCTGGGCTCTGTCGCGCAGCATACGATCTTTTTTTACCTGTCTCTCTGGGTTATTCGCCGTGTACTGTTTCTTGTCAGAGTTGATTCAACTTCCCCTCATTCAACATGTCCACCAACGACGCCGTGTTTCATCGGCGCAACAAGCAGATTCAAGATGCCATTGACGGGCAGAATCTGAAGCAAGCGCTGCAGCTTGTTGAGAAGCGTATGAAGAAGGGTGAGGATACAAGGTTTTTGAAGGTGGGGTTTTTCTTCCTTCTCTTTGCTTCTGGTTTTCATCGTCTTCTCTTGCTAACCTGTACGGATTTAATTATAGGCGTGGAAAGCACACATTCTTTGCCGCCATGCCGATGAAGCCCACTACCAGCGCGGCGTTGCAGAGACGCTTGAGCTGTGCAAGCTCGATCCGCCCACCACGGACTTTGATACCCTCGATACCCTCTACCAGACGTTGCAAAAGATCGGGGGCCAAGAAACAACCATGAGAAGTCTCTGGGAAAAGGCCTCCAAGGCCAAGCCCCAGGACCAAGAAATCCAGATGAAATGGTTCAGATATGCGTTTGAGGGTGACGACTGGAAATCGGCGCAAAAGGTCAGTCGACTCGATATGTACTTTTGGCCTCGGTTCAAGTACTGACCGGGTTATGTCCGACAATATACAGGCTGCCATGAGTCTCCAGATAAACTTCCCCAAAACGAGAAAGTACCATTTCTGGGCTATCTTCCTCAGCTATCTCATTGCGATCGATGCTGCGAGCTCGGAGGCTGATCGTAAACTTTTTGGGACATTGGCCTATCGTATGGTCTCCAAGGCTGCCGAAAGTGTTCCTTCCGATCCGGTATGCTCTGATATATCTTGACCGCTCATCTGGGCCTTGCTTTCTATGAAACTTTGAGAGACATGCTAATGACTATTTTTTTATTACAACAGAAAGAATTGCTTAGCCCTCCCAAAGCCATACAAAACACCGAAGAGCTGTTGCTTCTCATCAAGATCTTCGAATCTCAAGATCGTCACTCCGAAATCGCAAAGATTCTCGAAAGTGAAAACCTTGGGATTACCTCACGCATTGTCCAAAATGACTGGGCACTTGTCGGAGCCAAGATTCTCAGCCTGGAAAAGGCCGGGATGTGGACCGAGGGCTTGTCCTACACCAAGAACTTACTTAAAATCCCTACCAATGAAGCTGAAAAGAAGGCTCTGCAGGAGTGTGATGATTGGACTGTTTGGAACTTGCTTATCACAGCGGTAAAAAATATCAACACTCCGGAGTAAGTGTCACCTTGGTCTGTAATGCGCTGTGACTGGCTGACATTTATCTCCCAGAACTACTACAGAGACACAAGACTATATCAAGGAGTTCATCAGCGCCGAGCCAAAGTCTCGCAATGCCCAGCTGGCTCGCCTTGACTTGATTCATTGGGGCTTCCAGTCAGGCACACAGTCTACCGATGACTTACTCTCCGCCTGTCAGGAATATTTTGACAACAACAAACACAAGCTTTACAGCTTCAGTGATCTTCAAAAATATCTCCCAGCCCTAGACAATGCTAGTCTGTCAAAGTTCGTGCAACATGCTTTGAAACTAGATGGAAATGAGGTAAGTTGTCGACGTCTTTTACGTTGTGTCTGTAAGCTAACTTGCGACAAAAGGCAAATGGAAAAGGCGTCTCGAAAATCAACGCCCTTAAACTCGAATATTGCTTCCAACTATCATATGACGATGCTAATGTCTCAAGACCAAGAATCGAGGACTTCGTGGCCCGCTGTCTACAGGTCTACCGCGAGACAGATCGTCCCGAGAGAACCGAGGCCCCATCTACCATTGAGAGCGAACCAAGTGATGACCTCTGCCTGCTTGCAGCCATGAGTCTGATCCGCTTCAGTGGAGCCTGGATCAATGGAAACCAAGACCAGGTTCCAGACACCGCACTCATTCGCGCAGCCGGCATCCTCGAGCGTCTCATCATTGATTCGCCCCATAACTACCAGTCCCTGTTGCTTCTGGTACGGATCTATCTGCGTCTCGGTGCGGGATCTCTCGCGTTGAAAACGTTTAGCAAACTATCTGTCAAGCAGTTGCAGTATGAGACTGTTGCCCACAACCTCTTCACACGTCTAGCAACAATCCACCCACACTCGGCACCACCGATAGAGGGAGCAGAGTACAAGGACTTTAACCCACAATCAGCCTTTGTACAGGCACTCAATTTCTATCGCTCTGCCGACTTGACTACTATCAGAAACCGAACCAATGGTCTGGATTTCGGCAGCTATATAAATGTGGAAGGAACTATCCAGCTCCAGAGCCGCCTCAAGAACAGTATCTGCAGAAGGATGTGGGCACTGGATGTGAAGCGTATGCAGAGGATGGTTGGAGGTGATCCTATGAGCCGTTATGATGATGTTGGTCAGTTTGTCACTCTTCAACACTATTTATTTGTCACTAACATGAAGGCGATTTATAGCAAAGGACACGTCCCCGGTTTCTGACCAGCGCGTGTTTGATGCATTCATGAACTGCGAAGCTCCCGGTAAGGCAACCGTTGAGGAGCGGATGCGCTTGGGACCTTTGCCTCGGGTAAGTTCTTTGATGGTTTGACCTGTGTCAACTGGCTAATATAGCGTAGGAACAATGGGTCAAGTCCACCCGGGTCACAGATCAGCTGTTCGGTAATCTGAAGAACATGGCTCTTCAGAAGCCAGTGGCTTCACATGATTTGCCCAGTCTTGAAGACCTTGTGTCAAACGCAGAGACCGAACTGACAGCCCCAGAGATCGAGAACACCAAGGTTCAACTGAACCTACTGAAGGTCACCTCGTTCATGAGCGGATCAAAGTCCGTCACGTCCGAAGATGTCGACAGCAGTCTCACGCAAGTTGAGGAGTGGCTGGACTCCAAGTCCAAGTATGTTTCCTCGGACGATGCCAAGCTCTCTCCGATTGTCTCAGGTACTGCAATTTTCCTGCATCCTGAGTCTCCTTCCGCCCCATCCTGGAAGTACCTGCACGAGGTTTTCATCATTCTTGAATCCCTCAAGGCTGTGTCTCAGGTCGGATCTCTGGCATTGAAGAAGGCCTCCAAGTCGGTCAAACTGCCCAAGGACCGCGTGGAACGCTTGGTGGAATCGACACGCAAGCTCCACGAGAGCGTGCGGGCCAACATCCGCGGTCTCAAGGCACGCATCTCCGAGCCCGGCACTCTGGGAACCCTGATCGACCTCGTCATGATTGGCACTGACAGCGACGCGGAGAGCAAGCAGCTTCAGTCCGAACTGGAGAAGACACTTGATGTCCCGGCGCTGGAGATGCTCTGTGGCGAGTTGATGGAAAGTTGGGAGGAGGGATTGGATGGAATGTTGACGGTGACTTTGTGAGGATGAACTGATGGTATGAATGTTTGATATGAAAATGACAGTGTAGACATGATAGATTCAATCCAGAATATTTACTTATGATGCCATGCAATAACAGATGTCCATATAAAGGGTAGCTACATAGGAATATAATATGAGTATATCAACATTGCATTCTTCAAGTACAGTACTTGCATCATCATCGAAATACCCACACAGATAATACCTTCTCTCATTTCATCATTGTCGATCAGGTTTGGAAGAATATCTGTCGTCTACTATCGCAAACTGATTCCACCGTAATTTCGTTTACCCCGCTTGTCCTGGAGAGATCAATTTCTTCGTGTCCTCGCCTAAACAGCTTCAACTCAACCCCCTCTCCCGTCTCTTCTCTCCATTCACTTCCTTTAAAATCATAAACCAAGACTATTCCACCATCGTCAATACAGCTCTCAGGGAGCCCCAGGAAGCGTTGCGATTACTCCTTGAGTCGTTCAGCGGGGTGGTCGATAACTACCTCGAAGATGTCGTGCCTCCGCTCCCTCTGCCATTCAGTCAAGTCAACAAGGAAAACCGCCATCGTCTGACTCTCCTCTTTTTCAGCTCCCAACGGAGCTACTAACGAAAATCCTTCTTCTTATACCCAGCGATAGCCTGTCGTCGCTAGCTTTAGTCAATCGTGACTGTCTCCAACTCGTGCGTTCTCGCCGTTTCGCCAGTGTCGTTCTGGACTACAGCCCCGCCAGCTTCCAATTGCTATCCAAACTAAGCTTAGAAAACTCCGGGGCCCAGGAACTTTCTGAGCACAAAAGGTTTCTGTCGTTATGGGCCTGTATCCGACGCCTGACGGTCTGCACGGGTAATAAACATGTCTCTGCGAGGCACAATCTCCGCCTAGGCGATGAGCAGACTCCTCTAGATGTAAGGAGAAACCAGCTAGAGGACATTCGTCAGACATACTTCTATAGTTATCTTCCCTCCATACCTCATGTCCTCGAGAAATCGCTTCCTCATCTCGAACTATTGGACTAGGAGGAAACAGCACCTTTTAGCAAGGAATTCTACGAATTTCTTGCTCGGCTTCGAATTCCACATCTAAAGCTAGGAAGAAACATGATATTGAGGACGAGTTTCAAATCGACTTGAGGGGCCAGCCGGTTGTTGAATGGCTTTTACGGTCTCTAGACCTAGGTGTTTCCTGGTTCCCTAGAGGGTTTTCTCCAGTTTCAGCTCTTCCATTCCACGTCAGTATTCTACGGCTCTGTGTGTCGGCTTTGGAGTCGCTCACTTGGAGACTCGAATCCAAAGTAAATGACCCCCTAGACCGTGGGTGGAGTATGACTCTTCTCCCATTCAAGAAGCTCCGCAACCTTCATGTCCAATTGAGTGATCTCCTCGAAGAGCCTGGGATCCTTGATAGCCTGATTCTTCCCGATGGACAAGGCTGCGTTCAGTCGCTACATATTTAAGTGCGCAGTGATTCTGTCGTTGCTCAATTCCTCAGCAGACGTGGGAAAATCACGTCTCTCGAAAGATTCGTCTGCGATTTCTACGGCTCAAAAAATACCGCCAGTATCCTGAACTTTCTGCAGGCAAATGACCAACTATCTACTCTGGCTATCCCCTTCGAGGTTCCGTCTGATTTACTCAATGATGGCGTCTTGCCTCTTTTATCACAGTCTTTCGGCAACTTGACCTCCCTGAGCCTCACGTGGACCGGGACAAGCATTGACGAAACTGCTCTTGAACATATCAGTACGCTGAAAGGGTTGACCCAGATTCATTTGAGTGCTGGGCACCAGTTTGGCCCAAGGCACGACTGGTTTGTTGACCATGATACTATACGGAAAGCATTTGCCAATCTACCTGAACTGAAGAAATTCGCTCTGTCCCGAGATACTTATGACAATAGACTCCCGGACAGTAGTGAAGACTCATCAAGGAATCATTACTATTCTGCTAGAGAAAGTTTCGAAACAATGACTGCCAGGGTTGAGGAGTTGGATCTGCACGGAACTACACAAGATCCCTGAGTTTCAAGCCCGGTTGAAGCAACTATGGGGGCGCAATCATCAGTCCAACATACTATCTGAAGCAGATAAGTACCTCGAAGAACTGCCTAGCAATGGTATGGAGTGGATGTATTTTGGCGAAATTCCCATGGGCGTTACCCGAGACGGCGAAAGAAGAAAGGCGTATCCGTTATGTGAAGAGAGGGACAGCTGCTTTACACTACTTAAGCAGATATTCCAGTTCAACTCTTCTTAGATGGCGACCAGGGTTATCTCTATCTCGGGTAAAAGCCAGTCACAATATATCATTGAACCTCAAATACAGGAAACAACTTGACAAATGCGAACTTCGAGTAGCAAAGCTTTAATATACGCCTGTCAATATTTTATATTCGAAATCAATTCGCTCTCCAATCGTCCTTTTCTCTTCTACTGCCATAATCTCAGATTCTCATCCAGCGTCAAGACGTCTTGTTTTGAATACTGGCTATATCCTGGTACTTCAAATAAGATTGCCTGGGCCATCTGATATGTCGTCATCATCCCCATCGTTTACTGGCAAACTAACGAAACTATTAGTAATTTAGAGTCGGACAATGAAGCCATATCAATGCAAGTGCAACGGTTATCCCGATTTACGCAACGCAAGGGAACGGTCCCGATGTGTGTGTATCCTTTCTCTAGCGCTAATACTCCCATCCCAATCCGGTGACCGTTCCTGCTTTTATATATGTCAAATTCCCATCCCTCTGCTACCCCAGAATTGCATGTGAAGCAGTATTTCTGCCCTTCATTTCCCAAGGAGCGTGACAGATACGGATGGATCCGAGGATCCGAGTCGCACAGGACAACACACACACCTCGTGCGTGTAACCCTGCATGATAGCTTAGTGTTCTGCACTGGTGTCCGGGTTTGACAGGGGATCGTGACAAAATATTTCCATAAGCTACAGGTTTTGTTGTGGCAGCCTTACATGTGGATTTCTTCAGCCTATACCGACCAGCAAACATGATTGCTAAAACATCGGCCAATTTCTGTTACATGGAACACCCCATCTTGAAACTCAGTTCTGCATTCTTAGCTCTTCCGGCCTGCTACTCGCCTTTTGGCATCTCTACGCCAGTGGAATCAGACGCTCTTAGGCAACTTCACTTCGGCTGAGGTTGCACAACCAAATTTACTCTGCGGGAATTCTGGTCTATTCTTACACGAGAGTCCGGCTTCAGAATTAAAGCGGGAAAGCCCCTAATTTGATTGATATTTTCGGTTTATGGGGATCTTTCCCGTGCTACGCCCGCCTGCTCGTGTGGGGGATAAAGACTGAAGTATCGCCAAACAGGCCATGGTCATTATCCCCTTGCTGCTGCGGAGTCTCATAAACTGTCAGTTTTGACACTATCTATAGTATTTTTAATTCATCCATGGTGGATGTCCTCAATTTGGAATCATAGTGGGCCTCCGCGAGTGCATCACAACATCCTCCAGACGCAATACATCCCGAGATAGCCCTTTTAGGGCTTGTGTTTTCTTCGGCCTGGGATTATATTTCCTTTATATTTCTCCCTTTGATGATTATATCAAAATTTGCCTTTCTATCAAGCCGTGTTGATCCACCATGGCTCCATTTATATACCCTCGTGGTGCTGACCAGAACCCCTTTTGGTATCAAAAGTCACCACGAGTCTGGAATATCGTCACTGTGTCCACATGTCTCTCGATCAGTACCATCTGCGTATGTATGCGAATGTATACGAAATTTAGGATCATACGATCTCCGGGATGGGAAGACTGTATGTATCAAAACATGTGCCCATATATGCCCAAGCCACTAAGTCACTTCAGATACTTGCTTTTTGGCCTGGGTACGCAGCATGAAACAGTACTTGATATTTCCTTCTGCGATGTTGCGCGCTCACAGTACGAAATTAGCTGGGCCTCATCGCTTATTCTACCTGTTCCTTATTGGCCGACAAACATGGTAGCGGAGTCCATCAGATGGATATATCAGAAGGTGATATGAAGGAGTTCTCAATAGTGAGTGGATGTTCTTCAAATTCAGACAAGTCTTTTAACGTCAGTATAGCTGGCCAATGCCTCGCAAATAGTTTATGGCCCTCTGATCTTCATTACCAAACTATCCATCCTCCTCCTCTACCTTCGAGTATTCCGACCATCTTTCAAAAACAAAGTTTACTTTTTCATTCAACTTCTCATATGGTTCAATTTCTGCTTCTATCTGGCAGATACGGTGGTGAAGATTTTCGAATGCACGCCTAGAAAGAGGATCTGGGATAAGAATACACCGGGGACTTGCATCAATATCAACATCCCCATCTTGGTGACATCTGCCATCAATGTGGCTTCCGACTTTCAGGTCCTCCTCTTGCCTATCATATGCGTGTGGCATTTGCAGATGCGTCCATCAAAAAAGCTATGGATATCTGGGGTATTTGCAGCTGGTCTTTTGTAAGTTTCGGTCATTCCAAGAATGTTTCTTATCTTGCTGTTTCAGTCATTGACTAGGAGATTGAAGCGGTTGTGTCTCAAGTCTCATGCGTTTGATTGTCAGTGTCCAAAACAAGGATAGCGATGATAAAACATATGACTGGTTTCCAGAATTCCTGTGGACGTCAGTATATCCCCAAACTATCCAACGAGTAGTAACTGAATCTGAGACAATATAGAACTGCTGAAATAGCCTCCGGGATCATCGCCAGTTGTCTTCCAGCATTACCAAAGTTCTTCAGATTCTATTTTCGGAGAGCAGTGACTAAAATCTCCCAATTGAGCACAAAGGGCTCGAGTCATGAAGGCAAGAAACAGTCAAAGACACGTCCTCGCTCTTCGAGTCGTGCACTCCGCAATCAAAAATGGTCTCGGGGTACCAACACGACTGAGCTTAGCAGTTGGGAGCTGGACGATACACCGATATTTCAAGGTACCAGTTATACAACAACTGAAGCAAAAGCTGAGCCAGTTACTACAACAGTGACAGATTCGACTGCGCTGACGACCCTTGATGCTGTGCATTTGGATAATTATCCCAAAGGCATCTTGAAGACTGTTGAAGTAGACGTGGAGTCTGAACCGGGAGAACAGCGATAGATTTTGGGCATGTGGCCAAGTCTGTATGATGAGAGACGATTGAACAGGCAACACACTGTTTATAATGAAAAATAGTCTATTGTATACCCCGTAATAATAGCTCTACAAAAGAGATGAATCGATGTTGGTACGAAGCAGTCCAAATGTAGTAATATTTGCCCGATCCAGTAAGTGCTGTCAGGCTAACCCGTCTAGGAAGTCCCCAATGCGGCAACTCAGGTAGGTCTGCCGCCCTAGCCCTAAGCCCTACTCTCTCGCCTACGCACCAACGGCGGCGGCCAACCAAAACCTTGCAAACTCCATCGCGATTCCATCCGCACCGACGACCATCGACTCGACAACTCCTTCCAGCAACCACCGTCGTCGCCAACCGCAGTCATCAACCGTCGTGATGGCGCAAGAACGCTCCGGAATCGTGGTCGGCTTGAACAAGGGCCACGTATGTTGAATTCTTTTCCTCCTCCCTGTCTTTTTCCCTGGGTATTTTGTCGCCTTTTCAGTCGAGTCGAGTCGGATGGATATTGAACAGAGGATTTTTCTACGAGAACATGATGGAAGGGGGAATATTGTCGGGAGAAAAAATACGTGATCAAAAAGAAGAAAGAAATCTCTGCGTCAAGCCCGATTATTCCGACTCGACTTAGGCTGAATGGTGGATATATAAAATACAAATCATGGAAATTGAAACTTCAGGAAATATTGAAACAGAAGACTGACGTTTGGATTTCTTCCCGCTCAACAGAAGACCACCCCTTACAGCACCCCCAAGAACCGGATCAGCCGTACCAAGGGCCAGTCCTCTCGCCGCACTGCCTTCGTCCGTGACATCGCCCGCGAGGTTGTCGGTCTTGCCCCCTATGAGCGCCGCATCATCGAACTCCTGAGAAACACTCAGGACAAGCGCGCCCGCAAGCTCGCCAAGAAGAGGGTACGTTGTTGAATGCTCCGGTTATTGATTGAATTTTCTACGGTCGCTTCTCGGGTTGAATTGGGTTGGTTGGGAATGAACATGGCATGGTCATGGGGTCGATTGTCATTTGGGCCGGGTATACGTTTCGACAATTTGACTCTTGTCGTTCTATTTATATCCCCTTTCAGTTTGTCTGTTTGGTGAAGGGAATGGGCCAACTCAATCCAACCTACGGAGCGAACCTGAGAAACCAATCATCCGGTTTACCAATTCAAACGAACCAAGCTAACATGACTTCTACAGCTCGGAACTTTCACCCGTGGCAAGCGAAAGGTCGAGGACATGCAGAAGGTCATCGCCGAGGCCCGCCGTGTTGCTGGTGCTCACTAAACTCGTTTTTTTATTCGCCAAGGACGATATGACGAGATTTAAGTGAGTTTGATGGTTGCCGCGATGGCGTGGTGGGGAATTGTGGTGGTCCGCAAAAATATGATTCAAAAAATACCTTTTGAAATGAAATGAAAAGGAAAAATAAACAATACAATGCCCCGCCCTCTCGGAAGCATCTTGTATCATCTTTTTTTTATTTCTCAATGACTCCTTTTCTTTTGTCGGGCTTTCACCCTCTTCTGAGATAAGAGAGGGAGACCTACCTAAGATACGATACGATAGGCATGGACAACCATCAAATGGATCATTTGATTCTTAATGCAATTTGGAAGTTTCTGGAGCAATTTTGTTCTTCGTATGGCTGGTTTTTTAAAATGTTTGCTACGGTTTATCCCCGGATTTAATAAGTAAAATCCCGTATTAGACTATTATGTGGACTGTTTAAGCCCTGTGTCGACTCCGCATCTAAGGTAATCTACGGCTATGTGATGAAGCATATATATATTGTGGAGCAAATTGTCCTATTCAAAATACTAGTCAGGTTTATCTACATGATTTGTAGAAATACAGCTGCGGTCGTAGAAAATTCTAAACTATAAGAAAGACATGCAGCTCATTTCTTTCCTGGCAGCTTAAGCCATTTAGGCATACCGCCAGTTTTCCGTGTACTGGGTTTACCACCATCGCTAGTGCCAAGTCCTGTCTTTGGCTTCTCTGTATCCTCAGAAGTATCCATGACGTCTGCGGGCTGCTCGACTTTTATTTCCTGAGCTTGGCTTCGGAGTTCTGGTTTGAGGAGGTTTGCTTTGGCAGTTCGAGCGGCGGATGACGTACTCTCATCCCAAGAGAAGTTAAGAAGAACTCGACCTACCAAGCCCACATGCTTGATGAGGAGGCTCTGGTCTGAATCTGGGATGGTATTTTTAACCTTGACGGCAGGACTGGCGAATTGCGTCAGAATGAATTTCTCTCCGACGAATGGCTCTGCAAGACAGCTTCTCACGAAGCTATATAGGCCCTTTCCGGTATCATCTTGTCCGAATTTCGCCACGACTTGACTCTGGTCTGGGAGTCGGATCTTCACATCCACCTCTTTAATGCCTGCCAGTCTCTCCTTTTCTGCTTCTTCCTTGGCGGCGATTTCAGCGTCGCTGGGGAGACGGACGTTTTTCGAGCCCGTGTTGAGTAGTTTTTGGTGTGCCTTAGCGTGGTCGACTGTTGGGACATAATCGTTTTCATTGTATGACATTTGTGCGGATTGAGGAGTGTTATTGGTTGGAGGGGAGAAGACAGTGACAGGTCGAGTGGTGCCGGCTGGCGCAGATGGTTCGATAGAAGTAGATGCTGGAGGAGGGTTTTCAGATGGTTCTGGTACACTGGGGGTTTGAGTGGTTTCTTCGGACACAGAGCTTGCTGGTTGGTCTGTCGGTTGACTAGAGACAATCTCCGGGGGTGCTTGTTGAACAGGAGTAGGCGCAGGCGGTTCTTGTGTCTTGGGAACATCCTCTCCGAGCGATCTGAAATATTCTTGAATCTTGGCCATCGCCTCTTCTATCGGCTCCTCTGTTCGACGGAAGCTGAGTCTCAATAGAATACTTCCACCATTGAAACCTAGCTGGGCTAGTGATTTCTGAAGATCTGTAAATGTCGACAGCTCTCTCTCCATAATCTGCAGGACGGGCATCTCATAAAGTATCCTTCCGGACCCTGTCTTGCCATCTGTAGAGGGGACTCCCCGCCCTGTGAGATTTCGAGTTGCCCCAGTTCCAGCAACACCAGCCTCGAACTTGCGCAGTATAAACCATAATGTTGTTGTGCTGGGGAATTTATCTAGGATGCGTCCGTTGGGGGCACCTCGTGCTTCTGACTCTGGTAGTTGTAGGCCGACTGTGACAACGGAGGGGGATCGTGATAACTGGACCAGCTCGAGCTTTGCGCCGGAACTAAGGCCCGATAGACGAAAGGCTAGAGAAAGGTCAAGCTGTTTGCTCTTGTGTCTTGAAGACAGAGTCAGCATATTCCATCTGAAATGTCTGCCTGGGAATTTCACTTACTTTAAACCGTACTGGCTGGCATCCACGCCCAGTTTGGTGCAAGCTTCCTGCAAAACATCTGTCAGATGCTTGCCTGGAGTAGTCTTGACGGTAGCTCGTCGAGCAGTCGAGTCTATGACTACGACATGAGAGCTCATTGTAGTTAAGGTGGTGGTTTGCCTTGATAGGGTATGATATACTGCGGGGCAAACTATTACAGAACACAGCTGAGAGGGTATCGATTTATCTAGTTCTTTTTCTTTTTCTTTTATTCTCCTGGAAGATTAAATAAGAATATAGAAAAAGAAAGAACCTGATAGAAACAAAGAGCAAAACAACGAGCGACGCTGGCCGATGGGGATGGAGGAGAGGAAGATGAAAGGCAGGCAGCGGGCGCAGCGTCATCCGCCCCGAAGCTCTGCGGCTCACGCGTTGCTGGCCGGACAGACCGAAAGCTCCCCATCAATCAACCACCACCAGCTCATCCACCTCCACCATCACCTTCCAACCGCCCCCTTGCCACGGTTTGATTCTGACAACGCTGATAGAAGGACTGGGAATTTTTTGCAGACAGGAACTCATCACACAAGATTAATCATGGTATGTGAAACCGCCCTTCTCTGGGGGAAGCCAACCTACCGAGCAACAGGCTGACTGGAATCATCGATTTAGAGCTCTCCTTTCGACATCAGTATGCCCCGTCCTTTAGTTCCTATCTCCGGCTCAGATGAAACAGTATTGACTCTTAGTTTGCAGATGGCGGTGCCTGCGTTGCCATGGTGGGCAAGGACTGCGTTGCAATTGCCTGTGATCTCCGTCTGGGTATGCAGTCCTTGACCGTCTCCAACAACTTCCCCAAGATCTTCAACTACGCCCCTTCGACCTACCTTGGCTTGACCGGCCTCGCAACCGATGTCGCCACCGTTTCAGATCTCTTCCGGTACAAGGTCAACATGTACCGACTCCGCGAGGAACGAAACATCGCGCCCCAGACGCTGGCCAACCTGGTGAGCTCGTCGTTGTACGAGAAGCGATTCGGTCCTTTCTTCGTCAGCCCCGTCATTGCTGGTATCAACCCTACGACCGGCAAGCCTTTCATCTGCGGATTCGACAGCATCGGTTGTATCGATTTTGCAAAGGACTTTATTGTCAGCGGGACAGCCAGTGAACAGCTTTTTGGTACCTGCGAAGGTCTATGGGAACCGGATCTGGTATGTTTATGTGGATAATAAAGTAGGATATATTTGCTAATGTTATACAGAGCGCCGATGACCTGTTTGAGACCATTTCGCAAGCCCTCCTGAGTGCCGTCGACAGAGATGCCCTTTCGGGTTGGGGTGCCCAAGTGTACATCATAGAGAAGGACAAGGTTACTCAGCGGTTATTGAAGGGAAGACAGGATTAAGGCGGTTATGTCTGCATGTTTACTCGTTTCTTAATGCCAATTCATTTTCTGAACTTTGCTGGTTGAAAGCAGTTAAATGGCGCACGAGGTCTTCCACCTGTCGATTGATTTGGCAGAACAAAAAGTGAGGACAGAAAGAAAGGTGATGGGTCATTAGATTCTCCTCCTATTTTCCGTTTGCATATTTACATTGATCGGAATGGGCTCCTATGATACATCTAAGATGTCGACAATATATGCACGTCACTTGGATGTGACTTGACCTGCTGGACTGATCCTGGTATAAACCCTTAATAACCATCCTTCCCTGCTACGGCATTATATGCCTGGCCCTGCTTCCCAAAGAAACTCCTCAAATCCCCAGCTAGTAGCTCCGGCACCTCCCACGCCGCAAAATGGCCACCGGCCTCATGTTCACTCGTCTTGACCACATTCCCTACAGACGAGCACCACAAAAGGGGCAACTTGACAATCTCCCCACTGAAATGCGCCACGGCCAGCTTGACACTCTCAGGCACATAACCCGCCATCACCTGCGCCGTGGACAAACCCCCCTCACCCTGCCCCCCATTCTCCGCCTCATAGTAAATCCTCAACGACGCCGCCGGCCCCGCGGCGGAAAAGAAATAAACACTCACCCAGGTGAGAATCTCCTCGTCCGTCCAGGGATAGTCATCCGTCCAGGCGTGCAGTTTGTCGTAGATCCACGCAAGTAGGGCAACGGGGCTGTCGTGCAGCGCGTACCCGAGCGTCTGCGGTCGAGTTGCCTGTTGACGCAGATATGCGTTGCCCTTGGTCATGTAGTCGCGGGTAGTGGAGAGGTAGGCTTTATTCTTGGGTGAGAAGGGGATGGTCAGGAGGGATTGGAGGAAGATGAGGGGGTGTTTCCAGGGATAAGGGGGCGGGACGGGGACGAAGTTGAGGTGGACTGCTTTGATGTGTTGGGGGTAGAATTGGCCCATGACGCGGGCGATCATGCTGCCCCAGTCGCCGGCTTGGATGGCTGTTTTCGTTTGTTAGTTGGTTTTGTTATCGGGGTGAAGATGGTGAAGACTTGCTGTATTCTTCGTAACCTAGAGATGTCATGACGGCGTGCATTGCTTCTGCATATTGGGCTAGACCGAATCCTCTCTAGATGGATCGATGAGTCAATTATTCTGTGATAGTTAATGATAATTGATAAAAAGAGATGATATACCTTCTTAACACCCTGAGAGAAACCAAAGTTGGGCAAAGATGGCACGACCACATCAAAAGCCGGCTGCTTCTCATCTCCAGTAGTGAGGAATGGGATGAGTTTGGATGCCTCTAGAAAACTCCCGGGCCCTATTCTCGTCAATCAATGCGTAATATGGAGTATAATACGGAAAATAAGGTACTCACAGCCATGGATAAAAAGCAAAGGAATAGCACGAGGCGATTGACTCCGATGATGCACAAAGTGAACATCAAGCTGACCAAAGCCAGAGACCGAAACAGGAACGGTAAACTGGGCCAATTGCTCGTTCAGCTGGCGTTCTTTTTTCCGCCAGTCGAAGCCATGACGCCAGAAAGCCGTTAGTCGTTTGATCTCGTCGAGAGGGACGCCCATGTCCCAATGGGCATTGTCGAGTTCATCGGGAAAGGTGGCTGTGGAGAGTTTTTGGTGGAGGGATTGGAGGTGGGAGTCGGGGACTGAGATGGTGTAGGGCGAGGGAGACATTTTTCTACGATAAGGTATATTACTCCGTATGCATAGATGGTTATCAGATTCAGATTCAGATTTAGATATGGATGGAATGTATTCTTATTCTTATTCTTATGGAGTCTACTAGTATATAATTCTGTTGGGATCTCCTCTTGTTGTGATACCTCGGTTGTGCGTGTTCATAAGTGCGTACCATTAGAATACTAATTAGCAATAGGTATTCCATCTACTCTATTACGGTGTACTATTCTGCTTATTAGTTACTGCTTAATAGTGAGGTAATACTGCTGTTACTGTCTGTAATCGTATGCATGTGCTCGTAGTAAGGTAATTCCATATAACCTGCATCATAATAACCATAATCATACCATACAATCATACATTTTCATATCCATGGCACCAGAACCCAGATCTAAATAATGCCCCTGACAGACAGCAGAGATCTACCGTAATCTCATCTCCATCAAACCTTAGCAGCCTTCGTCATCAGCTTCATCACGACCAGCAAAGAGTCCGCAAGCGTCACCGTCTGTCCTGTGCGGGTACACCAGATGGCGTTCTAGATCATTATCTTCATTGTGTGTCGGACTCGGCGGTGTTCCGTGCTCTCTCCAGTCCATCATCTTCATATTATCCATCTCTGTCCATTATCCATTATCCATCTTATGATCATTATTATCACTCCGTCTCAATAATACAGCAGATCTTCAATAATCATCAACATCCTCTCGTTATTATATAATAGGGAATACCTACTACTCCTTCTCGTCCGAACGCAGTTTCAGACCGACGGCGTCTAGACCCAACGATCTGCCAACTGGCCCCAGTTTTTCCCTAATAATAATATTATTATTATTTCCCCTCTTCGCCTTGGATCGTTGGAAATTTGTTCTGTTCGTCTTCACTTGCAGCCATCCGCCATTGGCTCTGCTCTTCTTCCTCTCCTCTCCTCTCCTCTCTCCTCCTCGTCTCCATCTCTTCCTCCCCTCCTCCATCGATCCATCTATCCATCTCCATCTCTTCTGGCTCATCTTTCTTTTCTTTCCCCTCCCTTCTTCTCTCCTCCCTCCCTCCGCCTCCACTTCGACCCCCTCTGTCCCTGTCACTGATCCCTTGCCCGGCAATTCACCCTCTTTTCCTGCTGTGGCTTTCCCGGGATCAGGGGATTCTTTAATCCAGGACAGAGAGTGAAGAAGAACGAAAAGAAGAAAAAAAATAAAAAAGATAAAAAAGAGAGAACTCACGACAAGAAAGAAATAAAGAAAAAGGAAAAAAGAAAAAGAGAACAAAAAAAAAAAAAAAAAGGAAGAGAAAAAGAAAAAAAAAGTATATTGCTATAATTGATCTGAAAATCATCATCGAAATTTCTCTCCATTAAATCCTCGACTTTTTTCTTTCTCTTCTTCTTTCGTTTTTTTCGCCTTCTTTGTTTCTATCCTTTTCTCTCTTGGAATCTGGGGATTGTCCTACCTCAAGGCTGTACGAAGCCGTTGGTTGATCCCGTTCCAGACCGTCTGAATCAAAAGACTCAAGGGACTATACACCAATCTACTCTGCGCGGTCTCATCTTCATAATGACCGTCTAATACTTCTATTTGTCTATCTCGTGCAAAGTGATGTATGTCACCACAGCAGAAAACCTAGCCAAGAATGAAAAGTCGGCTCGACTTTGCTGCTGCAAAGACCTTTTCTTTTGAGAACTACCTCTTCTTTTCTCTTTTTCACCGGGGAATTGATTTTTTGCCTGATTGCTAACAAAGTCGCCGTTGCGTCTTTTGCATCTCCAGATCGAAAGCCATGCTTTGTGTCCTGTTCAAAGTGATCTCTCGCAAATCCACCGTAGTATACTGGCGCCCTCCTATACCTATCCCATAAACCATCCGACATTCCTTGACGGTCTACGTTTGACGATCATCCTCCGCTTCATCGATTTCCCTCCTTTTATTTTTTTCCAATTCATTCCTTCGATCTAGGCTCGATTGCTTTGGGCGCCATGTCCGATTCAGTCGAGCCAGAATGGTCAAATGCCTTCTTGGCCGGTCGCAATCTCTCGTCGCTCCCGTGCAAGTCTCACTACCTCCCCGGGGACACTCCTCCCGTCGCTTTTCCCCACAACAATGCTCCCCTCAATCCGCCCGCCGCCGATCGGGCTCAAAGCCCGGCTATCGAACGCCTTGTCACGCTCAAGCAGGAATTGAGAATTTTGGACTCGGATACGTTCTGGGCCCGGTTACTGGAAAACATCACCTCGATCTGCAATGCACAGTATGGTTTCGTGGCTCGGAGGGTCCTTGATGAGGAGCCCGTGGGTGAAATGGGAGGATGTCGACCCTGTCTATTTGGCACCGCTTTCTATTACAACGATGGCTTCCAGAACGTCGGCATGCATCGAGATCGATATTTCACCGGGGGTAACCCGTTGTCTCACATGGACCACGAGAAACCCTGTCTAGTACCCGAGAACCTTGGATCTTTCACATCGTTTGGGCCGGATAAACTCCCTTTTCCAGCAGAAGGTTATTTGGCTGTTCCGCTCTTTTTGGAAAGCAGATGTCTTGCCTATCTAGGTCTGATGTGGTCCGAGTCCGGCTTGCGCAAACGAAATCTCTCCTGGTCATTTCTGGAAATGATCTTATATTCTCTAGAGGACCTGGTCGTCCAGCGGATTCGTGTGGATGCAAAACGCGCGCTCAAGGCACGACAAAGAAGCGCTTCTATTACTCAGAAAAGTGTTGACGATGCCCATGCCACCCTCCTGCATGGCCTGCCTGAGTTTTCGACGCAACCTTTCCAGCCTTATGCTCGAAGCTTGTCTCACGAGCTTCGGACCCCAATGCAGGGTGTCGTCGGAATGCTCGATGTTATGCACGCCACTGTACGAGAGGCCATCGAAGGCAAGCCTTCGACCAAGACAGGAAATGTCTTTCAGTCTCTCAAAGAAAGCATCGAAATGGTCCAAGATAGTGCACGACGAGCGGTTGAAGCCGCCGACAATGTTGTCCATGCCTACGATCTCAACATGCAAGTTCCGAAAACCCCGCAGGTCGAACGGGAGAACCCTATGCAATCGCCTGTAACCAACTTTGAGACACGTCCGAACATCTTCATCGAAGGAAGCAACATCACAGTGAACCCATACAAACGACGACGTAGTAACCCGGCAGAATGGTCTAGTGGGCCCCCACCGAAACACAAGACCATCCGGGTGTCTTCGCGAAAGGATCTTTCTCCCCGGAGCGAAGAGGTCAAAAATGCCGTCCATGAGAGTGAAAAGATCATCCACGCCACTCCTGCACGCCAAATCGAGGCAGTCATGGCCAATATGGTTGACCCGCGTCCTTCGCTTGCAGTCAGACGCTCGGCCCCTCACCTTCTCCTGGAGGGTATCAACATCAACCTCAAGGGCCCTGCATTAAGATTCACCAAGCTTCGCGACCTACTACGTCTGGTGATCAACGAGTCCCTTCACGTCGGTGGCCGGCCTGACTTTGCAGTTAGTGAAGGCACCGAGCTAGGAGAAAAGATCGAAGTCCGGTCGCGTTCCTCCAATGGACAAGTTCATTCCAAGACAATTAATTGGTCCGTGGATGCTGCGCTGCCGGAGACTCTTCTCGTTGACGACCGGGATCTCGCAAAGCTGATTTCCTGTGTCTTCCTGAATGCAATCAAGTTTACCAACACCGGTACTATCACTGTCTCTGCCACCGTCGGTCGCAAAGCAAACGATGTCCTGGTCTCCGTTCGAGACACTGGCCCGGGAATTCCTGAAGCGTTCTTGCCCAAGCTTTTCAAGCCTTTCGCTCGGGAGGATGCATCAACTACACGAAGTAAAGACGGGCTTGGGCTGGGTCTTTTGGTTGCAAAAGGTCTTGCCAGAAAAATGGGAGGTGATCTCATCTGTGTTCGTTCAAAGACTTCTGGCCCTGACCACGGCTCGGAATTCGAAATCAGAGTACCCGTCAATCAGCCTGACAGCAACAGACCCATCTCTCCTGCTGAGAGAATCCTCACCCCTCCGACTTTCTGCGACCCATCGCGGTTGAGTAGTGCGAGCAACAGCATTCTTGAACCCTCCTTCCTATCACCTTCTACTCGTCTTCAAAACCAACCAATCCAACAACCGTCGCCCAGTCTCACGGATGACTCTACCTCACAGGCATCCACGCCAGCTCGCCCCTTGCCCGGCTCATCCAAGGTCGGTCGATCATCAATCAACGGGCATGCCTATGACAGCAAACTTGGGACTAAGTGTCCGCTCACTTTCCTCGTTGCTGAAGACAACAAGATAAACCGACGGGTGTTGGTGAATATGTTGAAGAAACTCGGCTACCACGACGTCTACGAAGCTTGCAACGGCAAAGAAGCCGTGCAAATAATGGAGGACATTGTGACGTTGCACCGTACAGACATACCGGATGGCGAAGACAGCCCAGATGGCACCCCTGTCCCCGAGCCTCGCAAACACCGCAAGAAGCTAAAACCCGTCGATATTGTCCTGATGGACCTCTGGATGCCAGAGATGGACGGGTACGAGGCTACATCCCGAATCCTGCAGCTAATAGATGAATACCACGGTCAGATTCCCCCTGATCCATCTGGTATCTCACATCGGGGAATCCGACGTCCGTCTCTCACCCCCAACTCAACGGAGATGACGGACGTCGTCCCTTCTCCCCGTCCACTGCCCTCTCCCACTGTCCTTGCCGTTAGCGCAGATGTCACGGACGAAGCGCTCGGACGTGCATCCAAAGTGGGAATTAAGGGCTACATGACCAAGCCGTACAAGCTATCCGACCTTGAACGTCTGATCATTGGATTCTGCGGTGACACAACGGGTCAGACACCCGATCCGATGAATATATCATGAACATCATATACCTTTTTGCCACATCTGCAACGTCTTCTTTTTTTTCCTCCCCCTTCTATCTCTTTCTACTCAAACCCCCTTTTTATCTTATTTTCTTTTTTTCTCTTTTTTTTTCTTTTTGAAAGCCATCTTAATCACATGGAAAAGAAGGCGGGATTTTGCAATTAGATCTATTTTAGTGTCTTTTTGTTCTTTTTTTTTTTATCTTGGTTTTGGTTTTGGTGCTTGATGTACTTATGAGCGATGTGCCGTTGGCTGGGCATATGGCATACTAATAATGATTCATGACTTGGAATTCGAAGTGCCGGGGAAGTATATATATACATGCAAGACACAATGAATAAGGGTGGTTTTTCCTGAGTAATTTATTCTTTTTTTAAGAGTGTTATTATGATGTGGTGTATTTTGTATACCTAGTTGTGTCTCATTGTTTATATATCCGCAACATCATGCGTGACACTTAACATAACCATAATTTAAAAGAACCAACTCTTGATATGCAAAACCTTCCCAAAGTTAAATGGAATAAAAAGTAAAATATACGAGATAGGACAACATGGAAAGAAATAGTCATTACATCCATATCAACATCTATATGACAAAACGCTGAAAACACCACAAAACATGGCACATTGCAGTCTGATTCTCCCAGTCATCCTGCCTGGATATTTCAACCATAAGGTAGCACCTGATCTTTTTCGCCATATTTAGACAAAAAGCCCGAGGTAGTAGGGCCAATTCACGCCATCGACGAAGCCACTCTTAATTTGTATAGCTGCGAAACCAGGTAACGTATTGATTCACGTCAGAAATGACTTAAAAACATATAGAATCCCCATGCAACGTGCGCCGGATATTTTCTCCTTTGTATACTTCTCTCACACCCCGTTTATGTCAGCTTCTGCTTGATGAAGAAAGAACGGAGATGCGACAGCTGCCAGGCGCAAGCGGCGGACAGAACAACGAGTTGCATAATTGTCCAGCGGACAACACGAGAGTTGGTGGCCTCGGATTGATCACGGAATTCGGCTTCGCGTTCCTGAACCACACATCTAGGTCAGTATTTGTCCCTTTCAAATCGATCGAGAGAACAGCTTAACATACCCGCTGGAAGACCTGTTCTCGGCGAATGTCCTGCAACCGTCCGTTAAGGTCCTTGACCTTCTGTACGATATCCTGCATCTTGCCCTTGTCCTCGGTCTCGATCTTGCTGGTCTCTCCAATGGCCATGTCCAAGTTTACCTTGACACCAGCAGGAGGACCACCGAGCCAACCACTGGTAGCGGCGTGTGTGTCGGGAGTAAGGCAGATCTTGTGTTGACCGGCATCAGCGGCGGAGAAGGTGAAGCGTCCAGAGTGGCCATCGCGCTTGGAGACGACGCGGTGGTCATTGTCGAAGATCTCATCGACGGTGATTTTCATGTTCAGATTCGCATCGACCGAGTACCCGCTGGCCTGGGAGTTGATCACTTCGGTGGAGTAGTGTCCTGGTGATTATTGAAATCGTATTAGACAGGCTTATCAAAAGCATTGCAATTGCATCTGAATCAGTGATAACGCACCAACCACCAGGGTGTCCTTAGGGAGTTCCTCGAAGAAGCATTTTGTTTGTTGGCCGTCCATGTAGAAGTAGAGAGCGTTGGCGGGAATAGCGAGGGTGAAGAAGGCAAACACGGCCAGGGCAGACGAGAGCCATGATGCCGAAGATCTGGAAGGAGCCATGACGATGGTGGTCTTCTTCTTCTGCGGTCCTGGCTGGGGGTCAATCAACGGAGTGGTCCTTCTGGTGATGTTGACAATGCGGCCATAGGGGCGTGTGGTTTGGGAAGATCTGGCACCAACGGAGCGCCGAACCTCCAGGTCTTGGCGCGAATCGCCGGGTCCTTGGACAGATTCGTCCGTCCGTCATTCTTCTCTTTCACATCCGCTCTGCATCTCCTACTGTGCCTTTTCATTTCGATAACTTCATATTTCGCCCTATCTGGTTGCTACTAATACCCGACAAATCTTGCGTCTACCTTTTTTCTAAACTGGTGGCCGATTTTTGGCCCCGGAATTCGCCATCATGGCCGCCGCAGACGTTCGCGACATGCTGGATTTGCCCGCGGAGGGGCAACAACCCAGACCTCACAAGAAGCAAAAGGTGGTGGAAAAAAGACCAGGTTCGTTAGGTCGAGCTTATCGCTCTCTGATTTCTTTATGAAACTGGAACAATGAAAGATGAGTGGTGTCTAATTCATCTATAGAGGGTATCACCCGTGAACTTTACGCGCTCCTGGGTGAAAGAGCGCCCCCGATCGCCATCAACGAAAATCGATACAAGGGGCGACCAAAATGGATGAGCAAGTTGAGGGTTCGACCATGGTATGTTCGGAAGCGTTGATTCGGTTTCTATGCGAAAGATAGCGGAGAGTTCGACTTGAATGTCAGGAAATGAATTTCTAACTCAGGGTTATCACAGGCAAATGTCGCCGTTTACAAATGATGCTCGACCGGACGGCCTGGTATTGCGACACTGGCAGAGACAGAATGAGCCCAGCAAGTTACCAGCCCTGGAAGGACCGGAGATGGACGTGGACGAGAAGAACGAGGAGGGAGCGCCAAAACCACCCGAGCAAGAATATTCATTCGCCAAGTACAACATCAAGGCCAAGGTGCCCAAAAGATACACGGATGAAGAATACAACCGACATTTGAAGAGTGACGACTGGTCGCGGCAGGAGACGGACTACCTCATGGATATTGTTGAGGAGTACGATTTAAGATGGGTCGTTATCGCCGATCGCTACGATTACCAGCCCCAAGCCTTGGACGCAGAAGCGAATGCCAGCGCCCTCGTACCCGCAAAACGATACCGAACGATGGAACAGATGAAGGCCCGTTATTACTTTGTTTCCGCATCCATGCTTGCCCTCGAACACCCTCCCTCCGAGATGTCCGAAGCCGAATTTGACCTGCATGAGAAGATGATGAAATTCGACCCAGACCGGGAGCGGGCCCGGAAAGAGCTTGCGGCTCTACAACTAAACCGTACAGCGGATGAAGTGCGCGAAGAAGGAATCTTGCTGGAAGAACTCAAACGCATCACGGCCAACGAACAGAACTTCATCAGCGAACGCAGAGAATTGTATTCCAGGCTCGAGGTACCGATCAGCGTGGGCAACACCGCCATGTACCAGTCTAGCCAGGGCTTGTCCCAGTTGCTTCAAACGCTTCTCCAGGCCGACAAAAGCAAAAAGAGACGGTCCTTGGTTGGTCCCGAAGGAGCTGCCCCTAGCCCAGCAGGACAAACGCCAGCTTCGAGCGCCCCGACCAATGCCCGCGAAAGTCGAGCAGACACCCCAAGCACTACACCAGCGGCACTCTCCAACAAGAAAGCAGCAGCTGCCGCAGCTGCCGCGACCAAAGATACCCCGCCTGCGGCCAAGACCCTTACACCGGCCGAAGAAGCCAGATATGGCGTGCAGCATCACGAGCGCCTGGCCCCTAGTGTTCAGTTCCGCAGTGATCGTGCCCAGAAGTTGACACAAGCCAAGTCGAACGTGCAATCACAGAAGCTGGCTGCTGCCCTCGCTGAACTGGAGATTCCGCCTCGACTGGTCATGCCCACAGAACGCGTCTGCAAGGACTTTGAGAAGCTGATACACTCGGTGAACTTGCTGCTTGATGCCCGGAAGGTGTCGGAGAAGGTCGAAAGTGAGATCCGTGTCCTTGAAGCCGCCAGAGAAGAAAGGCAACGCAAGGCCGGCGAAGTAGGGGGGAAAGAGAAGCCTGAAGTGAAGACAGAAACAGATGACAATCCGGTACCACCATCCGGTGAGCCATCTGATACCGCTGTTCACCCGACAGATGCCGCCTCCGTTGTAGAACCCACGGCGGAAGGCCAAGCTGGACCAGCAGCTGAAGTGGGTGACAAGGCCGGCACTGAAGGAGACGCTGCTGCTGCATCCGCTGAGGCAGCCCAAGATCAAGGCGGATCGGCCTTAAATAAACGCTCAGCGAGTGTTCTGAGCAATTCTAGTGATAAGAGTTCCAAGCGGCAAAGAAGGTAGAGGCGATACTACCTCTCCTTGCTTGAGTTTTTGTCTTGTTTCAATATACCTTTGTACGAATATATGAACATGCCTTTTTTACAACTGGACTGCACTTATGCATTGTCACTACCCTATAATCAATTTTGGCCCACTATGAATAGTCCTGTACGTCCTTTTGGTTTATTGAAACCCGCCCCCAGATGCAGCTATGAAAATCCTAGCCCTGGCTGTTGCAGCTCATACGACTGAACGCAGGAACCATGACCTTTAGTATAATATAATAGCCGTACCTTTCCATCCACTAGTTGGAGTGCTACGGCTCAATGTTTCCCTTGCCCTGATCTCGCAGCATGACAATACTTGGTGCTCAGGACTCTTCCGTCGTGGATTTCTTACTCCCGGTCCGAAAGAATTTCCAGACAGTCCTGGTACAAACTGGCCCAATCATCAGTAGTAATATCCGAACCGGCTTGTTCAGAATACCTTGGGAGATCGGGATCAAAATCGAGACCAGCGTCCATGTCAGGTATTGGGGCTGTGAAATCAGTTGGAATATATTCACCATCCCTTGGACGTCCTGTTGTTGAACGATGATTTGAATGGCGGCCTCTGCCCGAAAATTCATGCGGAAACAAATGGTCAAGGTCAATGATTTCATCCTCGCGATCAAGGTGAGAATCTCGAACAGTTCTATGCCTCTTGACTTTGAACTTGGCATTGGGTTTGTTTATCAGATCCAGAGAGGGGCAGCGGTACCCATTTTCAACACGATATCGAATCTCTCGGGCTTCTGCCTCCAAAGCACCCTCGAGTCCAGTCGTATTCGGCTCCTGTGCTCGCGGACTTTCTGATCGGGGTATTTCGGTATATTTTCTCAAAAAGCCTCCCTTGCTTTCTACACCAGCGAGCTCGTTGTCATGTGGGCTTCTGCCCCCCTCCGAGACTTTACTCAAATCAAGCTTAGAGTCATGGCCATCGGTGGCACATGTTAGACTTTTCGCATCCTTTCGACCTGCAAGTCTCGCCCATAAAGAAGAGTTTTCAGAATCAACATCAGTCGAGCCCTTGGTATTTGTCGCCCTTCGACATGCAGTAGCACTAGATAGATTACGGAGACTTATACGGTCAATGATGTTTGGTATGCCATTGACAGATCCAGGGGCTTCTGTTAATGTCGACGAGGCCCTGCTATTGTTTCTTGGAGACACTTTGCGGACTATGTTTTCAATCGTTAGTCTATTTGAAGTGATATCTCTCTTGCGGTTCTGAGGCGAGTTAGACCCCATTGGACTCCCCTCTTCACTCTCTGATATCAAGGTATAGCCGTAGCCAAGACGTCGTCCTCCGGACATCCATCCTATACTGACTTTTCGAGGGGTGACTAGGTCTTCGGGCTTTTCGCCACGAACAAATGTACCAACCGAGGCATTTGACCGATCCAGATCAAAATGCTCTGTGAATTTGCTTTTCTTGCCAGCAACACTGTGGACCGCGCTTGGAAACCTTCTTTCTGGTTTTAGAGAGCCATGGTCTATTGTATCAAGACTTTGTGCTTGGTGATCGCCGGATGCAGCAGAAGAAAGACTTGCCATCCGTGAATAGAATGAAGATGGGTTTTTACTGTGGCATACCAGGGGTAGGTCGAACTTCAGCGCCCCTTTACCCGGGGTCAATGACCTTTGTGAGTTCTGACAGCCATAGTTGTGGTATTGATCTGACACGCCTTGTGAAGTGTATTCAGCTCTCTGTCCGCTCTCGTCGAGCGATTGGTTCTGGGATAGAACGCGGGGGGAAATAGAGGGAGATGCTAGCATCTTGGATATGTTCATATCGGTAAGATGGACTGAGCGAACTTCTGATGATGGTTCTCGAGTGGTTTGTTTTCGTCTTTTTGTAACCACAAGCTGTGATGCACTTCGCCCCAATGAACCCGAGTACCTTTCTGGTATCAGGTTGTCTTGACAAGCCAAGCTCACGCGGCTAACAGGCGTTGAATGTTGGTCATTAATCTCTTGGGAGACATCAATGAGTTCTGGAGGGTTCGATACCGCAACACCAATCCTTGTGCTATTCTCATCCTGCTTTGATTTGGAGAAAGCTGCGGGTGGTTCTACCTTTTGTCTATAGACGGGACTGTCTGACTGATTTGCAACCATTGGCATGGTGTTTTCCATGCCCACAATACGTGAATCAGATGCGGTTTGCAGTGCCGACGGGCTCCAGCGCTCATGACCCAGGAAATCAAATGCAATTTGCGATCTGTTGATATCTCCATACTCTGAATGTGGCTCATTTCCCGTGGATTCATGAAAGGGTTTGCCCAACCAGTCTAGCTCTTCAACGGAGCATGTGCGCCCAAGAGGTGACGCATCTCGCCTGATAGGCGCTGTTGTCAAAAGAGATCGCTTGGTTTGCTTTGGGGTAGGGATAGACTGCGCATCGCTATCATACCCTCGCTCGCTCATCAGGCTGCTGCCAAAATCGTTGGAGGCGATTGGACCGGGGATGCCTTTAAAAGACCTGGATGAGAATGAGAAGAGGGATGTCCCTGTCTGCCTGTCGGATCTTCTTATTGGGTGCAATCCTTTGATGTCTCGAGAAAGGCGCCTGCGTAGTCTATTAGATAATCCTCCAGAGGACTCTCTTTCTGTCTCGCGGGTTGCATTTTCTGCTGTTGAGGATCTCCCTGGGGATGTCAGAGGACAATCCTTATTACAAGAAATAACGGGATGCTAGGGGATGATTGTTCTTATCACCTTCTGGAAGGTCATCTGAAGATGACAGCGAGTCCGTCTGATCTAACTGGTACGTCCGTGCAAAGTCGGTGGGAGATGCGGATTTTCGGGACTCCCTGAAACGACGACAAAACAGGAAACCCATTGGGAATTAAATGAGAACTATTGGTATTATAGGCCGATGAATGCATCCCGAGATGGACATTTGCATGGGGAATGCATCCTGAGTCGGATTGCAGCAAACCCTCGGCAGGCTATTCATGTTGCAGGAAGGAGCAGTCTTGACGGCCTTGACTTGAATAAGGAAGCAGCATCAAACATGGCAATGGTCTGCTTGGAGTCTACCTACAGGTAGGGTTTGGCATCCCAATGGCATTGTCATCTTTGTTAATTGGGTTGTTTCATCCCACGCCAATAGTCGATCCATATCAGGATGACTCCTGTCATGTGTAACCTATGTGATCGGTATCATGGCGTCTATCTAGTCCATACTGTGAGAAGCTGAGCTGCACGCTGACATCTTTTCTCAGCCTGTGTCACCGGTTGGTGCTGTTCCTACGCAGCTTGCAGACATGAACTCGTCCATCACAGCACATCTGTATCACCACATCCTCTCATCGCAGACATGAAAATACCTGCTCGTCCTCGACCAGACCTCCTAGTCGCCGATCCCGGAGAGCGCAGCGGTGGGGCACGGCGGCCAATCACAGCCGCCCCAGCGAAATCTCGCCAGCTCCAAATCACGCCATTTGGCAGGATCTGCTGGCTGTCACCGTATTACGGCGTACTATTGTATTTGCCCGCGCAGCCCTCAACATACATTGTATTTCCAGTACACGCGGTGCCCCTCCATCAGGTGGGATTTTCCAGCCCCTTTCAGTTAGCGCCGTTGTCGTCCCGCTTCCCCTCCATTCATTCTTATTCTTCCTCTTCCCTCCTCTTCGCTCTCTTCTTCTTCTTTTTTTCTTCTCCATCCTCCTCCCCTTTTCTTCCTTTCTTCCTTTTATCCTTTGTTAGCAAGAAATTGCTAGAAGGGAATTATCTTTGTGTGATTGATTTTATCAACCATTCTCCCTCTTCGTGTTAAACCCCGCTTTTTCTCCTCCTTTCACACATATACAACCGTCAGGATGGTTCAATCGTATGCATTTCCCTCCCACTATCAGTTGTCGAATATCAAGTTGCTGACAGGTTGCTAGCGCTGTCTTGGGTTTCCCCCGTATGGGAAAGCTCCGTGACCTCAAGAAGGCCACTGAAGCTTACTGGGGAGGAAAGATCTCTCGCGATGACCTTCTCGCTGAGGGTAAGAGACTCCGTCTCGAGCACTGGAAGATCCAGAAGGATGCCGGTGTCGATGTCATCCCCAGCAACGACTTTGCTTTCTACGACCAGGTCCTTGACCACATCCAGACCTTCGGTGTATGTATTTCTTTTATAGAGATTCATTTTATAAACGCTAATATCTGGTCTCTGAATAGGTTATCCCCGAGAGATACAGCAAGTATGGTCTCCACCCCGTTGACGAATACTTCGCCATGGGCCGTGGTCTCCAGAAGCCCGCCCAGGATGGCCAGGCTGCCATCGATGTTCCTAGCTTGGTACGTTTCTTGTATCGATAAACAAACAAACAAAGGACCCATATTTTCTAACAATCAATTACAGGAGATGGTTAAGTGGTTTGACTCTAACTACCACTACGTCAAGCCTACCCTCCAGGACGACCAGGTCTTTAAGCTGGCCGACCAGCCCAAGGCTGTTGTTGAGTTCCTCGAGGCCAAGGAGGCTGGCATCGTCACTCGCCCCGTTGTCTTGGGTCCCGTTTCTTTCTTGACCCTCGCCAAGGCCGACCGTGGTCAGACCGTCGACCCCATCACCAAGCTTGACAAGCTCCTCCCCTTGTACGTTGAGCTTCTTGCCAAGCTCAAGGAGGCTGGTGCTCAGGATGTTCAAATCGATGAGCCCGTCCTCGTCTTCGACCTTCCCGCCAAGTCCAAGGAGGCTTTCAAGCCCGCCTACGAGACCCTGGGTGCCCTCGGTGACAAGGCCCCCCGCATTACCCTTGCCACCTACTTCGGTGACATCGTCCACAACATTGATGTCCTCTCTTCCCTTCAGAGCCTCCACGCTATCCACGTGGACCTTGTCCGCAACCCTGAGCAACTCGAGACCGTCATCGGTGCTCTCGGCCCCAACCAGGTCCTCTCCACTGGTGTCGTTGACGGCCGTAACATCTGGAAGACCAACTTCAAGGCCGCCATTGAGAAGGTCGAGCTGGCCATCCAGAAGCTGGGCAAGGACAGAGTCATCGTCTCTACCTCTAGCTCTCTCCTCCACGTTCCCCACACTCTCGCTAGCGAGAAGACTCTCGATGCTGAGATCCGTGACTGGTTCAGCTTTGCTGTCGAGAAGACCGCTGAAGTTGTTGTGATCGCCAAGGCTGTCACTGAGGGCCCTGCTGCTGTCCGTGAGGAGCTCGAGGCCAACGCCAAGTCCGTTCAGTCCCGTGCTTCCTCCAAGCGCACCAACGACCCCGAGGTCAAGGCCAGACAGGCTGCTGTCACTGAGGCCATGCACAACCGCCAGTCTGAGTTCCCTGCTCGTATCGCTGAGCAGAGCAAGAGCATCAACCTTCCTCGCTTCCCCACCACCACCATTGGATCTTTCCCCCAGACCAAGGAGATCCGTATCCAGCGTAACAAGTTCACCAAGGGTGAGATCACCCCTAAGCAGTACGAGGAGTTCATTGAGAAGGAGATCCGTGAGGTTGTCAAGATCCAGGAGGAGCTCGACCTCGATGTTCTCGTCCACGGTGAGCCTGAGCGTAACGACATGGTTCAGTACTTCGGTGAGAGACTCACTGGTTACGTCTTCACCACCCACGCTTGGGTCCAGAGTTACGGATCTCGTTGCGTGCGTCCTCCCATCATTGTCGGTGACGTCTCTCGTCCCGCTCCCATGACCGTCAAGGAGTCCAAGTACGCCGTCTCGGTCTCCAGCAAGCCCATGAAGGGTATGCTTACTGGTCCCATCACCTGTCTCCGCTGGTCTTTCCCCCGTGACGACGTCCACCAGTCCGTCCAGGCCCAGCAGCTAGCTCTTGCCCTCCGTGACGAGGTTGTTGACCTCGAGGCCGCCGGTATCAAGGTCATCCAGGTTGACGAGCCTGCCCTCCGTGAGGGTCTCCCTCTCCGCTCCGGAGTCGAGCGTGACAACTACCTCTCTTGGGCTGTCAAGGCTTTCAAGCTGTCCACCGCAGGTGTTACCGATGGCACTCAGATCCACTCTCACTTCTGCTACTCTGAGTTCCAGGACTTCTTCCACGCCATTGCCGCTTTGGATGCCGATGTTCTGAGCATTGAGAACAGCAAGTCTGACGCCAAGCTCCTCAAGGTCTTCATTGACGAGGCCTACCCCCGCCACATTGGTCCCGGTGTCTACGACATCCACTCTCCTCGTGTCCCCAGCGAGCAGGAGATCAAGGACCGTGTCGAGGAGATGCTCCAGTACCTCCGCCCCGAGCAGCTCTGGATCAACCCCGACTGTGGTCTGAAGACCCGCCAGTGGCCCGAGACCAAGGCTGCTCTGGCCAACTTGGTCAGCGCTGCCAAGCACTTCCGTCAGAAGTACGCCCAATAAATTAATAACAATTTAAACCCATGATGGGGGCGACATTCAACCAGTCGCCTCAGAAACGAATTGTGGAGTTTCGTTTTATGATGAGTTACGATGATGATACCAAAAGTTCAACATAAGGGTTGGGGGTTTTAGATAACAAAATTTGCGGGTAAAGGAGTTCAACATTTACGATTTCAACATCGGCATTCAGCCAACATCAGTTCAGCGAGCAGCGGTTTCCTGGCCGTGTTTGTTTTTATAAGTTTCTTTTGTTTTGGGAACAGGAAGCATGAGCGCTTGATGTGGGTTGTTGCCGGTGGTTTTTCATAATTTCAACAATGTGTTTTATCACACTTTTTGAGGGTACCAACATATCTCTCAATCTAATTCAATGAGGGCATTTGCCTTGAAACAATATCTTCTTCCATCTATAAATGTAAACTGTAGTCTCCATGTCTTTGGACTAACGTTTCCTGGGAGTACTTATTTGATCAAATTCGTCCCATTGACACTTGCCTGACCAACCAAGTAGATCTCCGCATGTAGATACAGTTTGGAGCTCAAGATAAGGTATGATCCAACAACGCCCGAAACTTACTATGTATGCAACAGGCACTTATCTAAAGCCCAGCAGTGTACCAAAAAGTAGCTTAAAAGTCCCCAAAATTGACCATAAATGATGTTGTAAATCACAACCAAGAACACCACGGAACAGCCGCACCTCTTCCACCGACAGCTTTCTCTCCGAATCTCTCCACGTACCACTTCCGACCCCAACGAGCATTAGGCAACATAGTAGAAATCTCATTGACAAGAAACAACAAGCCGGGTAGAGACAGAGGCACATTGAATTTCTCCGCCAAGACAGCGGCAGGAACAAGCCAGGGTGCAAGTCTGAATGGAGGAGTTGAGTAGGAAGGCGAGGAGGAAATGGCAGATGGAAGACGGGCTGGAAAGATTGCTGTGCCAACGAGAATGAAACCGAGCCATTCGATCCATTCAAAAGCGTAGTTTGGGTAAAGGATGGACCGGAAAACGCCCTGGCAAGGAGGAATGACGTAGACTTTGAAGTATTTGTTCGTGGACTGGCCATTGTTGCTGTCGTTTTTGTTCTGGTCGAGATCCTCCTTGGCCGCTCGTCTATCGGCTTCTTCGCGACGAAGACGGAATAGAGTTCGATCAGAGTATATGTTGCCAATCATGCCAGTGAAAAAGAGGACCAGACCCAAGTATGGGAGGTACCCCGATCCCGACCCTCCCTGGGGAGATGATGGGATGCCCCCGTCCGTCTTGTATCCAATGGTAGAAACGTTGTACCCGACCACCCACGACGCAATACAGGAGGAGTTAACCCAGTTGAAGATAACCGCCGCAAACACGACAAGAGCATGGATAGGCGACATACTCGGCGCAGCGAACAGAGGCGAGATGACAGCTCGATTGGCATAGTGGATGACATACAGAGACCCGACCAGCTTATTGATGAGCGGGAGAGATGCAATGTCGAGCGTCTGTGGCAGTTTCCAGAGCACGAAGAGGAAGTTAATCGGTGCCACCAACTCCATGATGACCCAGCCAACACGACCAGGAAAGTTCAAACAGGAGTTCATGGATTTCTTGCCGGCAGGGTAGAAAGAGAGAAGCCATTGAATAAGGGTAAACTGGTTGATGTGTGTTAGCTATGTATCTATGAAGCTTTTTTTGTGTAATTTGAGACTTACAACTGGGAAGTACTGGAAGCCATTGAGAAGAACGGCGTACGCTTCTGGTGTAGGAGGGAAGAAGTCAACCAGGGGTGGTAGAGATTCCACGCAGGACGAGATGATAGAGCCCATGTTTTCAGCTTATGGTTTCGAATAGTAAGTTAATACTATCCAAATATCCAGTGAAAATGAGTAGGCAGTCGGAAATTGTTTGTCTGCAGACTGCAGAGCTACTTGGGGACCATGCAGGTATCCTTGTAAGAAGTCGGTTACGTCAATTCTGAGCTTTCAACGAGGGTGCTGAATCAACCGGGGTCGAATAAAAGAGCTGTACAAGATGGGTCCTTCCATATAAGAACTGGATCCTGAGATGAGTGAAAAGAAAAAGAAAGAATCTGGAGATTTTGTGTAGCTGCTGTTGTCCCAAAAGAGCAAGAGCGTGATGTCACGGGACTATCGGATCCCCACATGATCTGCGTTGTTCTGCAGTGAATGGAGGCTATTCCAAGAGCACGATACTACTACAGATATGAACTCGAGCTACAGAGTATTAATTAAATGGTCAGATATTATAAGCATATGTTGATTCTTGGCTCATGGTAAATGTCGCTCATGATATTCTGATGTGTGGGTTAATAACAGCAAATAAAAGAAAGCCCACCCCAATCCAAACAAACGTATATGAATAATCCCAGGCATATTGTCTTAAGCAAACCATATCTATCATAAATAACAGCTAGCATTATGTGCATGAAGAATGATGATCATGAAGAAGTATCCATCTTCTCGCCCTGTTCCGCTGCTGCTGCCTGTCTCCGCTCTGTTATTCTTTGTGCCTTGAATGCTTCGATCTTGGCCTTGAGTTCGGTATCTAAGTGAAGAAGGATGGTTAGTTTTCAATCTGAGTGAATATAATCGGGACCAAAGGTGAATGCTTACCAGGCTTCACATCTTCCATCTTGAGTGGAACTCGGTTGAATGGGTCATGAGGATCACTCAGGAGGTGGGAACGCAGAGTCGAGCGATCAATAGACATTCTGGAGTTGGGCAGGATGACAGGGTCTTCCATCAATGTGTAGATCAAAGGATCTAAAGAGAAAATTGTTAGTCAACTCACGCACGAAGAGAATTAATCTTCGAAACATACCCAAGAACTCGTCCGGAACCTCTCCAAGGTCCTCCTCCGCTTGCTCATCAACCGCCCGAGCCTCCATGACCTTCTTCTGTAGAATCTCCCACCTCCTCAGATCTTCTGGAGATTTGAGGCTGAATTTACGCAGGATCTCTGCGGCCTTTTCAAAGTTGACCGGCTTGTAAGACCGACCATCCCGTGCAACGGCAAAGATAAAGTTTTCCTTGTTCCTCAAGTTGAGGTACACGTCCACAATTTCACTTAGCAAAGCCCGTGGGTTGAATCCGTAGTCACGCAGGTTTTCCACGCGCAGGTTGCTGCTTCTCGGGCCCACCATAGCGTCCAAGTTGTAGTCCAACATGTCTGCCAATCGCTGGACGATTTCCGGCATTGTGAATGAATCTGCCAGCGCATCGGTGAAGAGCTTAAGCATTGCGACGGTCTCATTCGTCAGCTGCATGTAGGACTTGGCATTCCGCTGAGCGGAAGCAAGTTGCTCCTCTCTTTCCTGACGCATGGTAGGGTCCATCGTGCTGCCACTTTGATTCAACTCCACCTGAGTGTTGTGAATGGTCTTGAATGCACCAAAGGATTCATCGAGCACGAAGGTCACGTCGTTGAGCAGTAGGTTGACGAATCGCACGAAGAAGTCCAGGTTCTGGTTGGCCTGGTTGGAAAGCTTGTCACGGTAGAGAGTGTTGGGCCAGATGCACTTGACAATTTGGAAAATCTCAAAACGGATGTTGAACTTGTCAAAGAACTGAGTGTGGGTACCTGTGTGTTCAGCCTCGATGTAGAATTTCATAAGTGCATGCAACAGGTGATCATTGGCAAAGGGCATGGAGTTCAGAAGATCCACGAGGACACCCCGAGCGCCGCCGGGGCGCGGCCATGTTCCTCGGAATAGGATAGACACCAGTCCAGCCTTCAAGTATGGGTTCTTGATGTAAGCCGAACTCTCCAAGAACGTCAGGCAAAGCATGACCAGTTCATCACCCTGCGTAGCGGTGATGATCTGAGGCATACACCACATGATGAATTTGAAGTTGCTGACAACATCTTCCACAAAGTATTCGGGAAGGCACTTGAAGACTTCCGGCTGCTCCTGTGGCAGAGGCAGCTTGACCGGTTGCTTGGGGAAGTTGCCGCCTGACACAAGTCTTAAGAGCCAGACGATAACGTATCTCATGAACAGCATAGAACGGGCCTGCCACTGGTCGTCAAACAAGACACCCTGGAGACTGTACTTCAGAGCCAGGCCCAAATCCAACTTGTCCTTGTACTTCTTGAGGGCTTGTTCAAACACCCGGAGTTGCATCGGGTTGTTTATCCATTTGTGCCGCTCGTTTTCAAATTTGACGATGGTGGACTCCATGTGTCGGAGGTCCTTTTCAAGTTGATCCAATTTCGAGGTCAACGATTCACTTCCATAGTGATGGGCGGCAACCGTCAAGAAAAAGATCTCGGTGATGAAGTTAGAGGTGCCTTCTGCTTTCTGAGAATAGAAAGCATCAGAAGCATGTTGATCGGCGTTGATCTTGGTCTCGTCCTTCATGTCCACACGAGGGTTCCGGTGGAGATATCCGGCATCGATTCTATCAATCTAAAAGAAAATTAGACAAAACGACACAGGCACCTGATAGGGTTTCCAAATTTACCTTAGTGAAAGATGCATCCATGAACGGCTCGCAGAGCTGGTCCATGCATGTAGTGAGGTTGAACATGAATCCATCAGACGATACTGTGTTGGGGTCCACCTGCATTGCCCTTCGCTTGTGATTGATGTTCAACGCCGTGGCAAACCAGTCCAGGACTCTATCTCTTGCATCCTTCGATGCTCGAATCAAGTGGTTGATTACATCAAGAATATCCGCGCTGAGCATCTGCTGCATCATCCGAAGAGATCGCTGGGCATTAAGAATATACCCTTGGTCTCTTGTCTTGGGGCTCGAGAAGTATGACATGGTCACATTCCCTTGGAGAGGAGACAAGCGAAACCACGGTCCCAAGAGCGTGCGCTTCTCAAACAGTGCTGGGTCCCGAGACGCATTGAAAATGGATGACTCTGTAATCGCGGCGGCAATAACCGCGTGACGGACAAGATTCCGCAAGGCCTAAGGGGATATTAATTGGCATAGGGCTCCCGTGGCAAGATGGCATTTCACATACCGTCACATAGGGCTTGTAGTCATCATTGATGTTCATTTCAGCAAGCTCTTGGCTCAATTCTTCAACCGCGGCGATGAAAGCGGGCTTGATGCTCTCGTCCTCATCAAACCTTTTGACAGCTTCGCTGATGAACTCGAAATCAACACCCCTATCCTCCTCAGGGTCCAAGAGTAGGTAAGGCTTCAGCGGCGACTGCTCAGACGGCTCGAGTCTAATGAGCATTAGAATCATCAATCAGTATCCCATCACCCCAGCCAATGAAAGAGACAAAACCCACCCAAACATATCCGGCATTGTGATAGCAAACATGCAATAACTCGTGCACAGGCGCCGGGCCTCGCAGATAACTTGGAACTTGGGGTCATTGTCGCTTGCACGGCGGAAACCTTTGTACAGCCGGGAAATCCTCTTCCAGCATGGTAGTAAGTAATCCAAAGGCTTCTGCTGGTGAACATTGGAAGCAGCTTCCAAAAGAGCCTGGTCCAGCACCGAGGTCTCGATCCGCAACTGTCGGCCTTCGTCTTCAAGTTCACTCTTCAAACCAGATAGATAGATCAACCGTTGTCCGTGGATATCCCTCTGTCGATCTTCCCTCAGGGTAAGTTTGAAAACAGCGCTCAGAGTACGGTCCTCAAAGGACTCGATACTCTCCTCTGCCCTCGGTGTCGCGGAGACCGGCGTTCCAGATTGTGATCGATCCGGGGCTGGACTGGCAGTCCTAACGGGTGTGATTTTGATCCGTTTTCCTTCCGACTGCTGCAACTCGGGCCTCGGCGATGGTGCAGCAGAACTTGGTGCGCTGTTGTCTCGACTAGCCTGTGGTCGTGGGCTGTCTGTACTCTGCGAAGGTGTTGTGGGTCGCTGGGCGGAGGCTGATTCTGCACTTCCCTCGACGGGCGAAGACGGGGATGGATTTCCAAGCTTTGCGAGGCGCTTGTTGCGGATCTAAAAGATGGGGTATTCAGGATTAGTTCCTGGATACTGGGAGATTTCTTTCTAGCGACAGCGCCTGCGGCGTTGGGGGACACAACTGACCTTGTCCGCGTCGGAAAGAGTATCTGACATCTTTCAACGATAAGGATATGGCGACGCACAGAGAGCTTTTGTAGCGGGGCAAGGAATGCGGAGAGAAGACCGGCTAGAAAAACGTAGAAAAAAGCTAAAAGACCGTCTCCCAGAGATGTCAGGCCACCGTCGTAAAACCCAGGAAAGAAAGAAAGAAAGATCAAGAAACGAGGAGGAATGATTGCTGGCAATCACTCATGCTGGCGGCATTCGGTCATGGTCGCTGAGATTCGCCCGCATATTAACTAAGCGCCGCCTTCATTTCTCCGCCCCGAAGAGATGCATTATTTTTTATGGCACGGTGATATCAAAGTGAGAATGCAAGTGAGATGATATTGATTCATTGTGTACAAGACTCATTTCATTTCTCGAGAATGGATAACAGTCATAGAAGTCCAATCACACATAAGCCCATGAGACGCCCAAATCCTTGTTTCATGCACTATTGACATCTTAAGGAAGCGAAAGTCCAAAAAAAGGAAGAAAAAAAAAAAGAGATTAAGTATAAGGGAAAAAAAGGGGGATAATCAAGACAAAAGAATCACGTCTAGTCAAAAAGCTAGTAATGCCGTCTACCGTCTCCCCTTTAGAGAATCTAACCGACGGCAACTCTTCAACTCCAGAGAGCGCGCCTCCTTCATCTTCTCTACATCAGGGAAAAACCAGCCTTGGGCATCCATCATCATTCGATCCCGGGCATGCATTTCACTCTCACATTCATACCGTAGTTTGGAGACATAGTCCACTTCTACCCGTTGGTCCAACTGGCGGAATTTCCGTGAACTATAGTCGTCCACATCCGTAGGATTAACAAAGTAGTTGATGTTGAGTTTGGGTGTCGTTCGGTGCATGGTGTGAGGGGGAACAGCGGCATCAAAGCGATAAGAAGGACCAGAAGGAGTAGAAGAGCCGGAGAAAAGCGAAGAGAGGAGAGGGAGCACGAAGAGAAGGATGAGAGGCAAAAGTTGCTGGAACAGGGCCCAGCCGGACGGTGCAGATTCCTCGGCAGTGGCCTCGCGAGGCCTTCTCCGTGGCCGAGCGCCTCCAAATTGGTGAACGCGGAATCCAGGGCCTCCTCCCATGTTGAAGACGAACTGAGGACCACCTAGAACAGATGAATTAGCAACGGTTCGCGGTAAGCTATGACGCGGGATATCACTGTACCGAAACCACCTCCCATGCCACCACCAAAACCACCGCCGAAAAACCGTTGGAACAGTTCCTCGGGCGATATCTCATCATCGAACCCAGGACCTGCTGACCGCGGGAATCCACCACCACTGAAACCGCTGAAGGGAGAGGCGCCCGATGGCCCAGCACTGGGGGTGAATCTGCTATCCGGGTCTCCTCCAAACCTGTCATATTTGGCCTTCTTTTCTGAATCCGATAACACCTGGAACGCACGAGAAACCGCTACATCGCACGTCAGTCAAACATCCAAACACCTATCCGCAGCCAAAGCAAAAACTCACACTTGAAAGCCTCATCTGCGCCCTCGTAACCATTCTTATCAGGATGTGTCATTAAACTCAGTTTCCGGTATGCTTTTTTAATCTCGCTATCCGTAGCAGTCTTCTCCAACGACAGAATCTCATAAAATGCGGTTGCCGAGCATTTTCGTATCCTCAATACCGCCGCCTTCTGTTCCGGAGTGTATTTTCTGTCCTGATTCCCTTGGTTGTGGTCGCGAGACTTGGCCGAGCCCCCGCCGTCTACCCCGGATGCTGTAGCCGCAGGCATGGTTGTGATGGGGTGTATAAAACTGATATATCGGAGGATCTGTATTTCTCTCCAGGATTTTTGGCCCGAATGATGATGGACGGGGTGGCGCGCAGGTCGGACGGAGGAGGAGAAATCCGATCCCGCAGCGGGAGAAGAGAGAGAGGGTTGGTTGAAAGAGCCGACCGTTCAAACAAAAAACAAGCGAAAATAAACCCCGTCCTTGGCGATGGAATAATAGATTCCCTCCCTTTCTGATGGAGATAGGAAAGCAGTGGTTTGGTGCGTTGCGTGAGGTTCTAGATTCTTGGATAAAAGGAACTGACTGATCAACGTGGTGTCTTTCGGCGGTTCAGTTGTTGACGCTAAGCCCCGGCGTTAGTAAGTGGCCTGTCAGTGTCATCATCGTCATTTTTTAGGATCATATATCACTGCTACTGCAAGCTCTGCATTTCAATTGCGCCTGCTCATAAATAATAAAATTATCTTGTGAGACTCTCAATTACAGTCGATTTATCTGTCTTATACTGACAATCCTTTTATTCCTGTTCTAGGTCCTCTTCCATAATGTCCAGCACAAATACCACAGTCCAAGAGACAAAGCAGTCTCTCGTCCAGCGAGCAAAGGCATGGGGAGGTATGCAATTATCCCCCTTTCATCCAATTCCTAGCCTCCGATATGTTCCTTAGTCTAATATCGCAACCAGAAAATTCCTTCCCTCCGACCCTTCTCGCAACCTTGATCACGGCGCAACATGCTCGTCCCTTCCAAGCGGTTCCCATGCTTTTCCCTCCGGTCCTTCTCTTTACAAGCTATGCGAACCTCCAGGGCTTCAAGGTCGATAGTGCCGGTCTCACTGCGGCCTGGTCGGGACTCTACCTACTGCTTGCCGGTCGGCGGAAGCAGCCATTCATGAAGAAATGGGGTGTTCGGGGCGTTGTCCGCGGTGCGACTATGGGTCTCTGCTTTGCCAATTTGGTCGGCGGAGGACTGGCATACACGTTTGGCAAGAGGGAGGAAGAGGAAGAGTAGTTCTATTACATGGGCCAAGTGGTTTATTCTCAATGCTAGGTAATAAGGTACTAGCATGTCTGGTGGCGGGGTAGGCGTCGCCCAAGGTATGGTGTTCCGGATTCATTGCTTACAGTATAGTCATTTTTTGCTGCATGGTTGTATGATATGTGCCAAAAATGTCATGAAATGTCTAAAAGAGTCGTCCGTGTCTGCCGCCATCTATATTCTATGATCGCGTGACCAGCCGATCAGTTATCGGTATAGGGTTGCTGGGATGAGAGGAAGCCCCGGACTTTCTCAGGGACCAGCCACTCAAGATCCTGGGGATTCCGCTGACTCGCCTCTCTAGCCAGTGTAGAGCTCACCGGTCTCTCCCCCGGCTTCTTCCCTTCTACGAACTGAATTCGCTCTGCCCACTCTCGTTTACCACCTTCATGCTCCCTACCTCCTTGAGCCAGATTGAGGAGGAAAGCCTCTTGTTCTTCTTTGTTGCCCCATTCATCGTTAGGACGCATGGTGACTCTCAGTCTGTGCTGCGAGATGAAGGGCTGGAGCGGATGGAGCGTTTGCTCCGGTGGATAGTACTTTGTATCGAAGATCCGAATCAACGTATCGTAGCCCGTGAGATGAACCTGCTCAAGTGATTTTGGATAGACCCCAGCGGAGTCGATTTCCGCCGCTTTACCTATAAAATATGGCATTTTGGTAACCCCAATGTCAATTTGCGGGGCAGGTTGGCTGGGCGCCGTTGTCTTCATATACGACAAGAGATCCCGAGCAAACAATTCCATCATGATGAGACGGTCCTCAAACAGTGCCGGTTTAGGTGGTTTATCCGCATTTTGCGTAGCAAGTAACAACAGGAGGCGAGGCGAACGACTAGAGTTTTCTAGCAGAGCGGAGCTAGCAATGCGGAGATGGGCATGGGTTGGGGGATTGTAGGACGAGTCCAGCACGTAGAGAACGTCTGGAGGGGGTGGCTGAGCTTCAGTAGAAGAAGGGACAGAGCTGAGGATTTGAAAGTTCGTGGAAGACGCGGTGAAACGTTTCAGGGATCGACTGAACTCAGCTCGACGAACCTGGAAGGAGGGGTTCGTCATGGCTTTGACGATGCGATTGCGTCAGTCGAGTTCGATTGACACGCGAAGGACGGATAGATGCGACAGAGGCAGTATCGAAGGACAAAAATAAATCGGATAAAACAACGATGAGGCCTCGAGTCACGTCAGTTCGGTAGCAGTGGAGTCAGGGCCTGAGAAGGACCAAAGTTGAGGTTGCGGGAAGAAGAAATGATGGGATGTGGATGAGGACGGGCGGCGTTGGCTCATCCACGGCACAGCACAGGCGGATTTATCCATGGAGATTTCCGTTTAAACACGGCAAGAATATGAGTAATGGATTTGATATTAACATCTAGATAAATATGTTTATGGGCATTCTGTAGAGCAGACTGCATGGTGGTAATGGGGTCCTGGGGAACCCCACTAAGGAAGAACCATGATGCCTTAATATGGATGAAACGTGCATGGACATGTGCCGTCTATTATATTGCATGGATGATAATATGGAGATAAAGGCATACATTTATGCCAGGTATATGCATGTTCGATGTTGCTTCGGGTATATCTCACAGGTATATAAATGACACGGTTACTGTACTTCATCCAATATCAGACATAGAACTCGTATAGGCCATAGGTAAAACGGGATCGCATTGATATCTCGGACGTAGCTATCCGAGTCATGAGTTGAAACACTGAATGCATGTTATATCCGAGACTTACCCAAGTGGGTATACAGCACCTTGCGAAAAACTCCTATATCAGAAATTTGCAGTAATCAACCAGACAAAACCCTCTCAGTAATTGATGCTATTAAGCTCCATTCGAACAGCTTTCTGTATACATTGTCAATGCTCTGTAGACATCCGGACTCTAGACTCTTGATGCTCCACTCCTTCTATTTTGCTAGAATCGAGCCTTTAAGGATCACCGCATGGATCGGCACTGTCACCAAGATACAGATCAGTAATATTACCATTCTGGTATCAACGGCTGGAATATTCCGAGATTCTGTCTCTCGGTTGCAGTCTTACCACAAGGTAGGATTCCAGTGGAATGGTCTAGAATAATAATAAATGAGCCGTGTCTATAGTAGGACAGAGATGCAATATTATATCGGTACGACATGGTTATTCCATATTACTCCGTTCTGTTGCACAGAAAACAGGGAATGGCTTGTGTTTTCCACTTAATTAATTAGAGTTATAAACATGACTCCATCCAAATATGATGCAACCATCCCCGTGGAGTGTAGATATTCTTTCACTCATATTATATCTAAGTACTGTATATTATGATATTGGCTAGATCAGGCTGGATTCATTTGGATTAATCTTAATATTAATTTAATATTATAATCCCAATCATAATATCGTGGCATATGACATTGATATAATCATGGAGGAGAAAAAAAAAAGTGAATGAGATTACCCTGGTCCCCTCCACCAATCATAAATTAGAATGACTCCATGAAACGGGCCTTAATCTTCGGCTACAGCAAATCCACTTGCGGTGCCTGGACCCATCCCCACCCACGCTCTCTGATTGGCTTGTCTCTATACCAGGCATTACGCTGTATATACACCCTCAACCTCATATAAAATGAAACGATAAGCACGCAAAGTCGACAGGCAATACCAGACAAGACCAAGAATACTGGCTCTGGCTGACCCCTGCCCCACCCACCCAACGGACCGTTATGGATCTGGTCCTGTAACGCTGTAACGTACTGTATTCTATACTCCAGCATCGCAGTGAATCTTCCTGCTCATTAATTCCCCTCCTTATTAATTAATCTCTGCTTCTCTTCCTCTCCTCCTCCTCCTCTTCTTCTCCTTCCTCCCAGTCAGGCTGCTGGTTCATTCCTTTCTACTTTCTCTGTGCTAGAGAATCATCCATTCTTTTCTCCCCAGTCATTCTTTTTGTTCCTGCGAATCGATTTCGCACTTCACTCTCTTTTTGATCAGTGCAGCTGACTCTGAAAGAGACTTTGTCATTTGAGTTTGTTTCAACGAGGCATTGATTGCTCTGATTCAGCTTCCTTCATCATGCAGTTGACCGGCAAGATCTCCATCGCCCTTCTGGGTGCTTTCGCTGCCGTTGGCGAGGCAAACCACCACGATCTTCACGCTCGTCACAACCACTTCCTCAATGCCAGAGACTACAGCGAGCCTGCTCCCAGCACCTCTTCCGTGATGGTCTACCCGACTCCTGTGCAGCCCACCACGTCTTCCTCCGTGGATGCTCAGCCGACTCCACCTGTGCCCGCTCAGCCTTCTTCTGTGGATGTTGAGACACCTCCTGCTGTCCCATCTTCCTCTGTCGAGGCTGAGTCGTCTTCTGTGCCTGCTCAGTCTCCCCCAGCTGTGGTTGTTCCGTCTTCCTCGGTGGTTGTTCCATCTTCTTCCGTGGATGCTCAGTCGACTTCCTCTGTGGTTGTCCCGTCCTCTCCTGCGGCCGCTGAGTCGTCTTCCGTGGTCATTCCATCCTCTGTTGCTGCCCAGTCGTCTTCCGTGGTTGCTACGCCCTCTGTTGCTGCTTCGTCCTCTGTTGCGGCTTCATCCCCTGTTGCGGCTTCATCCTCTGTGGCTGCTTCGTCCTCAGTCGTTGCTCCATTCTCTTCGTCGGTGATTGCTCGCTTCCCTTCGTCGTCCAAGGCAACCCCCTACTCTTCCAAGGCCACTCCTTCTTCGTCCAGGATCCCTGCCTACTCTTCGTCCAAGGCCACTCCCTACTCTTCATCCAAGGTTACCCCGGCTCCCATTCCCCTCAGCACTGGTGTGCCCGCCGGCCCTCAGTCTAGCCACGCTGCTGACAATGGTGCTGATGGCTCTGTCTCTCACGTCATTGAGACCAAGACCACTACCAAGGATGTCACTCTCACCTACACCATGGGTGCTGGTACTTCCACGTCTGTTGTCACTACGACTGTCCACAAGACTGCCACTGAGCTCCACACCATCACTGTGGTAAGTCAGAAGAAACCTCGTCAATGAGAAGGATTGAGTACTGATATAAATTTTCTCTAGACCCCCGAGCCTGCTACTACCAGTGTTAGCGCCAGTGCCACAGACGAGCCTACCACCACCATCTCCTCCACTTCTACTTCTACTTTGACTGTTGTGGAAGTCCCTACACCCTCTTCCGGAAGCTCTGGCGACTACCAAGGCAATGGAGACAATGAAGGAAATAACCGCCAGGCTTGCAGTCAGGCTACTGTCACTGTTACCGACACCGTCACTGTGGTATGTCTTCAATCGCATTCCCAATCTAGATGTCAAGCTGACCTGTATCGATAGACTGCCACCCCCGCCCCCACTGCCCAGCCCGGTGGCTTTTACGAGAAGCCGGATGACTCTGACAAGCACCAGTCTGCTCCTTCTTCCTCCGCCGAAGATGAAAGCAGCCAGGTCCCAACGCCGACTCCTTCTAGCTCTGCCTCTGTTACTAGCTCTCTTCCTGCTGCTTCCTCTTCCGCTATTGTTTCTGGCCGTCCTCACTTCGGCAACGGCACTCTCCCCATCAGCAGCGGTTTTGCGAAGCCCTCTGGTTTCCTCACTAGCAGCAGCAAGGCTTCTTTCCCCACTGGCTTCCGTCGCAACTTCTACTAAGCTAGACTGGCAGAGCTGCACGGGCCTCTGGAGACTGTGACATGAGCATCTGTTACTGAGATTTTCTTCCTTCGCGTGCTGTGCGCTAGCCTTGTACCGGCTCAGAAATATCTGGATGGTGCAAAATGGTTGGCTTCTACAAGCGTCTACTTTTCATTTTCGTTTCCATTTCTTTCCTAGCGGGACACCCATCTTTTCCATGTCTTGACTGGCCTTTTTTCTTTCCAAAATTTTATATTCTTTCTATGCAGGGTCCTCTGAGACTACCTTTTTTACCAACAAAGTTTTTCTATTTCTTCCTTTCTATTTTATTTTCTCTACTTCTACCAAAGCCATTGTCACGATCCCTGTATGTCAGACACCATTGATATGCTTCAGAAGGAAAACCAAACGATCTCAGATACCTGTTACTCGACTGTACAATATGATTTTACTACTTTTTCCTTTTTACCCAAGTAAATAACTGACTTATCATATTGGACAGAAGGATAATGACCCATAGACTCATGAGAGCGAATTCCATTTTTATTTTCTTATGATTGTCTAGTAAAGCCAACGTAGTCGTATATAGACGGTATTATTTGCAAGATCACTTTATATATCAATTATACTTATACAGGGTATCTTCAATCACGATCAAACTCCATCACATCCAGTCCCTCCTGGCAAATTCGATGCCGCATAGTATGCCACTCCAACCAAGTCACACCCTGAAGGAGACAATCAGCCAAATCATCCAACTTGCCAATATTAACCCCACCCCCATTCCCATCTGTCTTCTTCGATGATCGTTTCTTCTTCCCTTGCCATTTGCATAAATACGCATCCACCAAATCCCGCAGCTCAGGACTCTCCCCTACACATATCTTCGACGATGATGGCGTCTGCCCAGCTTCACCCCCCATATTCGCAGCTAACCAACCCCCAACCACATCAATCTTGATCTTCTTTCCCTCTTTTGAATTAGTTCTCTTCTTCTTACTCACTTTCTCTCCATCCGTCTCACCCTCAACTGAACCGCCACCGCCACCTCCATCCCAAAACCTCGCTACACGCATCGGTTCCACCCCGTGAACAAAAGGCCCACCAACATCCCCACCCCCACCACCACGCTGCGCCAACGTATGCAAAACCGCATACAGCATCCCCTCAAACACGCCCACGCGCAGCGTCCACTCTTGCACTGCACTGCCACCCCCAGAACGAAACCGCTGTCGTTCAATGAGGATGTGCGTGGGTTGGTACGTTGCCAGTAATGAGGTGATGAGCGTGTATGCGTGTTTTGCATATAGAGAGGGATGGAAGGCATCGACACTACTGGCGCCTTTTGAACTTGTGGAGGATGGTGGAGAGATACCCGAAGGGAAGACCGACGACGCATCAATGTCCGAAACCCCCATTCGTCGCCATGCGTTTAGCTGTATCTGAGGCGCTGAATACCCCGACGACGAAGATGCCTTCAGAGAAGGCATAGAGCCCGGAACAAGAAGATGCGCAAAAGCAAGGTTCTGAATCCCCATATCGATGCTCAGAATGCTCATGCCGTTTTTAGCATGGCTATGGCTGCCAGCTCCGGAGATTGGGGCATACTCGCTCTGCGGGAGTTCAGCTTGAAGCCTATCGAGGAGGGCCGGTTTAGGGCCTGAGGATTGGATGCCTGTTGCTTGGGCGATGCGTTGGAGTTGGGCGGCTTTGAGGGATGTGAGACGAGGATATGTGGATTGGAGGATAGGAGTGAGGCGCATGGTGGATACAAAACTAATATCAATTGATGTGGCGATACGCTGGTATTGAGGGGGTGTATCACGTATGGATGTATGTGCGTATTTTATTGCTATAGCGAATCAAGCATGATGGCTGCGAGGTTGATGCATGTTTAAGAGATGCGATGCTGAATTGTTGATGCTGAATGTAGATCTTATTTATGCAGGAACGTGATTACATAACCGTACATATTTAACCAGGTATGGATTATGCATTACTGCCAAACTGCAGACAAAATACGATTATCAAAATCACATCTATGAAACATTGCTATCAATAAACAGAATGCCCCGAGACCAAACCCCAAATGTCAATATCCAAAGCAAGAGAAATAAACAAAAATATATTGATAAAGAAATACGCCCTTTTCCATATGGACGCCATGTTCCAAAACTACCTATGCAAGACGCTGAACTGCAAATCAAGAAACACAAATTTTGCTCAATGTACCCCGTTAAGGATATTATAAATGAATATTCGATGGCGTTGGATCGTTTCCCATATCACTTGGTGTTACGCTATCGCGTACGTATAGAATCGGTGCCCAAACACGCCAGTGTAGGACGCCCATGTGGGCCAACCGCATCGAGATACGCTCAATGTCGTATTGGTGTTGGATGAGTGTAGCTTGAGGATAGCTTCGTTGGGATTCGCAGATGGCGAGCGGAGACATGTTGAGATACTTTTTCGCAGAGGCAAAGGTGGCCGCTATCAGTTTCTCCTGCATGGAGTTCTGGAAGTACTGGAACAATTCCGAGTCATTCGATAGATGCCATTCCAGTGCTCGTTCAATAGGCACTATCACATCATCCGACACCACGGTATCGTTGCGACAGGCGGCGCATGCGAAACGAGCAATCTCCAGCGCGACACACCGTACATTCTGCAGCCATCGCGGTGATCCTCGGGGGCAGTCCTCGTTCTCCTCCATCAGTGATCCGATCCGGGAGCGGAATGTCGCATACGTTTCGACGGGCGCGGAGAGATATCGTTTTTGAGTGTGGATGTATGATTCAAAGATATACCAACTGATGTCCAAGTTGATTAGGTTCTGCAGACTGGACCGGAGCTGCCAAAGTCGATCCGAGTCGAAGATGAAGGTTTCTGGAAACCCTTCTGGGTCATGGAACTGAAGTAACAAGTCGGACAAGCCGTTTAACATCACCGATACAGGCCAGAACCCGTCCACTGGCTTGGTTCTATCCATGTTGTGCAGCTCGTGTTCCCGAAGTTCTTGATACCAGACCCGCGAAGATTCCACGCGAAAGTTTTCTCTTTCGATTTTATTCTGGAAATATTCCTGAAGAAAAGGTACGGTGTCCTCGATGAGGAGAACCCGGAAGGCGCGGATTTGGTGGTTCGCAACATCCTACATAAGCCCACCCAGTCAGTAAAACAATTCTTAACGCAAAACACTCAATATCCCTCACCAGTTTCATAGCCTCCAAGATGGCAAAGAGCGTTTGAAGGCCGCTGACGATCTCCAAGGAATTTTGCGATTGCGACCCAGTGCTGATCTGCTCCACCATGCGATCCGCCCACTCGTCCCGCATTGGGGCGCAATGGGTCTTAAGCAGCGCCGCTAGCCAATTCGCCAATCCGACCATATCAAGAACTCCTTTCCGAATCTGTTGCATCAATAAAGATACCTCGAGGTTTTGCATGACGCTCGGATGATCACGCTCGGGGACAAGTGTCTTGAGAACATCTTGTAACGTCTCGAACATCGCAGGGAGCCTGGGCTCAAAGGCCTGCCGTTGACCATTCTGATGCCCACCGTCACCGGCGCTTCCCATCTCAGTAGATGCGCAAAATGCGTAGACTGAAATCTCCGCTGCCATGGCCTCCCAGTAGTCCGTGGCTTCTCTTCGCTTGCGCTTACCCTTTTCGCCATCGAGATCGGGTTTGAAATGTAGATCACGATCGAAGTTGGCGTCCATGCGAAGGTTTATGTTGCTCATGATGCAAGGTAGGTCAAGTTCGCTGAGGGTTTTCTTTGTTACCGGGGGGTGTCGCTTTGCGACGAGTAACAATCGGTGTTCCCTGGCAGCTAGGCCCAGGGCGCCAGGGATATCTATAGCTTCTGGCGATGGCAGGGGTATTCTGGAAGTTGACTGTGTAGTAGTTGACGCGGGTTTCCGGCGGGAATTATTATTATTAAAGGGGAACTGGGTGGGTTGGCATCGTTGATTCATGGTCGCGGGGTCTTCATCATTGTGTGATTCACGATGGTGATCAAGGGAGTCGTTCTTAGGGGAGTCTTTCGAGTGGCCGCCTCCATATGGCTCGAGAGGACATTCTGAACTCTCTTCCTGCTTGCTAGGCGTATCCCTTCTCGTCTCGTTGGCCTTTTGAAGATCCATCTCCATCAATTCCACTGAATCCGAGATTTCCGTATAGTTGGGAAGGTCGAGAATAAGATCGAGTCTTGCCAGGGTGCTTTGGTAACCTAGTATGTCGATTGCGGAAATGATCACAAATCCTTCTGCAGGCTAAATAACAAAGGTTATGAGCGTCTCGTATAGGGCGTGCAAGACACCATAGCCTCGTATCAGCCGGTGGATCGAATGGACGATGGATGATGCCTCTTGCAAACACGTAGTGTCAAGACTCGCCTGAGGCAGACAGGCTGACAGCGACTAGTTCGAAGGTTTGGGGCGACGACAAGACTGGACTTAGGGGTAGCCAACGATGGTGGCCCAATCCGATGATCACAAAACTGGGGCAAGCTGGAGCCGGGGTGTGTCTAGGTTAGTGTTTTGACGGCGACAGTCCGAATAACCTTATGGCTGAAGGGAAAAAGAAGAGGAAGGGTGACAGCAAGTAAGGCGAAAATTGGCAAGGAAGGGTCAACCAAAGAGAAGAGCGCGAGAAAAAGAAATGCTAGGGGGGGAACCCAGGAGAAAAAAAAAATAATAAAATAAAATAAAATAAAATGGGTAAAAAAATAAAGAAGCACGAGGCGTTCGGTGCACACAGCTCAATGCTCTATGCAACAATGACAATGGAGCGCCAGGATGGGCAAACAATTGAAACAAACGACAGCGACTCAACTGCAATGCCGAGACAAGACAGATGGGAATGAACAAATAAATCGGCGAAAATCAGATTGGTAAAGAAACCGGGATGATGGTGTCTTGATATAACCAATGGCAGTCGCAAGCATGCGTTTTCAACATAACGGCATCCGGATGGGACCAGAAGAATGGTCATGAAACAACGAAAGATTACAATTGGGGATTGGAATGGATCATAATGGCGGGCAACAAGAGAGGGAGATAGACCGACAGCAAGCAAACAGCGATGACCTTACAAGAATTTTGATTACAGATTGCGTCGAGAACAGCCTTGGCTAGTGGGGACGCCACTGCATTTCGCAGGAATTAAAAAAAGATGAAATGCAAAAGTGAGGCTGTTGTTGATCAGGATGCTTGCGGATAGCAGTGTACGTACGAGCTTGTTGGGCTCTGGGTCTGCGACAGGATGTGAACGGGGGCCGGCAAAAAGAAGATTAGAAGAAATCTTAGCAATACTCTCCGTATTTAGATTAGAACATGATTGTCGCAGAACCAACGGCTCCTAGCCATATTTTAGTGAATGACGTGGGAGTGGGAGATTATTCTATTCCGGCGATCGAGTGATAGTGATATGCTGGGCGCGAGTACTAAAGGGAGAGGCCCCCTAGAACTCCCTCTTTGCGCCCCCCTTCTCCGGACTGTCCGCATGCTGCAATGGTGGGTAACAAAGGAGATGATCGTTCCCAGCAGTAGCGGCGAGGGACACTGCAGGCAAAGGCAAATTCCACAGTCGAAATTCCTAGAACTTTGTGCGGTTATTATTCCCCAGCATTCCTCACGATGACAGGGCACAGCATCGTGTACGATCCCAGCTGGCCTGTGGTGGGAGAGAAGGGAAATGCTGTTACCCGTAACGCGGAATTGACCCAAAAAGGAGAAAGGATAAGCAACAAGGAAGGGTGTAAAAAAAGAAAAAAAAAATTTAAAAGATAATTCTTTTTTTTTAAAAAAAAAAAAGAAAAAGAAAAAGAAAAAGGAAAAAAGGACACACACGCCACCGTCAATGAACCTTTGTCTGTCGGGTGTCGGAACACAGTATGTACTCCGTTAGAAAGTGAAGGCAAATTCGTCCACCACAATAATAATAATAATGTACAGTCGAATGCAGCTTTCCGCCCCGCTATCGTTCAACTGGTCGGCAATAGTGAAGTCAATCAATAAAACCCCATGTCATGATGGCAATAGTAGTATGTAGTAGACCAGGCGAAAGATGAAGAGGGGATTCTGGATTGGGACATTCCAGTGTTGAAACTCAATCTCTATCAGACCCGATTTTCTCTCCTTCCGAGAACATCTGGCTGGATTCTGGAGAATTCTCAATCGCATCTGAGATGGTTGCGTCTCTCACGATAGCAGCCATTGAAAGGGTTGTTTTCTTTTTCTGAGATGGTCACAGCTTTCCCGCAGCAAAATCTTTGCTAAGAAATTGATTGCCGTGTCAATTCAACATCAAGGAAAATGACGATATGTACCCCATAGTTTCGACGATGTATCCAATTCGTTTTCGTTTTCGGTTCTCATCGTATGATCGCCCTGAGAGCTTCTACTTCTTGATCGGCGGCCGAGATCTCCTCAGTCCTGTGGCTTTGTCTCCTTGGGAGGGACCCACATGTGTAGATAATTCTTGTAAAATGAAAGGGGGAGCTCTGGTGGCTCATGAGACGTGAATTCATTCAACAATTCCACTCCCCTTATGAGTGGCCATCCGCCATCATCGCCTTCGGACAGTGGATATGATATCTACTCCTCCGTCCTTCATAGAATGAGGTATCTGGGGATGGCCGGACCCATTCCGTCCACCGACATTTCGGGACCCGCGATCGAGTCTCCGTGGCCGCCGACGGAATCTTGCGTTACAAGCCCGAAGACTTGTGGCGACAAGTAGACCAGGTGCAGGGGACTTGAAAAACTTTCTTTCCTTTTTGGACTTGAAATGTAGATCCCACTCGACGTCCATCCCTGGAACGGAGTAGATACGAGATGAATACATAATAGATAGACCTCGGTCAGGTGTTGAAATCGGGTTATCGAAGTGCTGCCTAGGTGCTATCATAAATAGTAAGTCGACCCCCGTGCAACAGACGCGCGGGATGGGAGGATTTCGCTATTGAAAATGGACGGCCGATCGACAGAGCAGTGCCCATATCCTTAATATTACTCCGTGTGAATCCTATGGATTTCGTTCTCCGTCCTGTGCATGTTCAGTTTCTTTCTTGAATATTTTTTCCCCTTCAAAGCGCCAGGGGTGTTGCCTTGATTCTTGATTCTTGTTAGTTAATTCCGGCTTGACTATGCGGATAAGGGGCTGCAAGACATGAGACTCGCCTGCGCTTAACGCCTCACTTTGGCTGCACAGTGCAAAGTCGGTCGTCCAACGCGTGGGCCGTGTGTGTCGCCTCATCTGACCCTGGGCCATTGATAGAGTCAATTAAGGAGCCAAGGAATTCCAGTTAAAAGAGCGGTAACATCACCCCATAGTGGCATACGAGTACACCATATCAGGCAGCGATAAAACCGATGGGGATCGATCGATCTCATAATTTCCTGTACTACCGACCAGTAAGACCGATGGATCTGGGATAGAACGATAGTCCATGATCCCTCAGGATGAATGATTGATAATCCGTTGACACCATGATGAGTCCAAAAGGTTCTCGTGATGAATAGCATCGTCTCATGATGAAGGTGAGACTGAAGCAGCAACTTGCAGCCCCGTGATGGCCCTAAACCTAAGCCCTATATCAGTCACTTGACCTAGAAATGTCGTAGGGCTGCATGCAGACAGCTTCGAGCCTCCATTTTGGTATTTATGAGATTGTTTGAATTCTGGATACTCAGTAATTAGAATTTATACATAAATACTGTTCGTAATACTGGCTGGCCTATTATTTGTTGACAAACCCCCGGTTAAAGAGAGGAGTATGTGAGAATTCATGCCTGAGGCACAAGTATCACCATCTCTCCAGAAGAGAAGACAACATCTTGACATCCCACCAGAATCAACTCTCGATTGAAACACCTACAGAATGGCCATGGACTCATTTAACATGGGTATTCCATTCAAAGAAGGAAGACCCTTTGTCCCAATGCTCCGTCATAACCAGAACATCATACTCAATAAGGTTCTTGCTATTGAGATCAACTTCTGGATAGCTTCAGGTTCATTCATTCGATAATAACGATCACCTCAATAACATTCGACCTTCCATGGCTCATCCAAGCATTTCTTTCAGCACAAGAGGATATCATGGACTTTTTCAAGACAAAAGAATGGATTATTATCCTTTAGTCGTCTTCTCTTTTGATACTTGACTGAAGCAATTCCCAACTACCACGCACAAAATGATGAATATCGCTGGCATTTTGTCATTCTTCCATGCTGCATTAGCTATACCCATGATCGCTAGGTCGCTTTTGACCTCACCGTCTGATATTTCTCAGTTCGAGGTCCATTCGCTGCCTGATGGTCCTTCTCTGGGCCCCAGCTGGGCTGGCCGGCTTCCTGTCCCGAACACGGAGGAGGGCAATTCGATGTTCTTTTGGCTCTTTGAGACAGAGGACCTTGACTACGACGATCATCTAATTAGTGAGTTTCTCTCCTTGGAACAAGTATACATAGGAAGATAACTGACAATAGATTTCTCCTCATAGTTTGGCTCAACGGCGGGCCTGGCTGCTCGTCTCTGATCGGATTGACGACAGGGAATGGCCCCGTTTCTTTCGATGGAAACTCGACTCGTCTCATACAGAATCCAAACTCCTGGACAAAGCTAGGCCATGTTCTCTATGTCGACCAGCCCGTGGGGACGGGTCTGTCGACCGCAAGCGCACCGAACCCCGTCACCAACAATGATCGAGTCGTATCTGATTTTTACAGCTGGCTTCAAAATTTCTTCTCCAATTTCCCTCATCTACAGAAAAAGCAGGTTCATCTGATGGGAGAGTCATATGCAGGGATTTACATCCCATATTTCGCATCTGCCATCGTCGACAACCAGGATTCCTCCCCCATTAATCTCCGGTCAATGTCAATGGGCGATGGAACCTGGGGCAACGCTGCCGCTAGTTCATTCGTCACAACAGGTGCTTATCTGAAATCTCAAAGCTCCTTGCTCCAGATACCTGATGATATTATATCGGCCTTCGCCAAAGCGGATGAGATCTGTGGCTTCGACTCCGTCATGGAGCATGCAAACACATTTCCTCCCAAGGGCAAAATCACCATCCCCGGGGATCCAGAGGGCATGAACTATAAACGGCACCGTCGCAGCCAGGGCTCTATCTTGAGCGATACATGCAACACCCATCCTACCACGGAAGATGGAGTACTGTCATCCATCCTAAATTCCACCTGTCAGGGACCATGCGCCACCTTTTCCACCGCCATGGATTACCTGAACACCGTGTCTGCCTCTGGCGTGGGCAAGGAATGCTTCGACGTCTACGACATCAAAAATGACTGTAACACAATCGACCCGTTTCACCTGCTGGCCTCGTATTTCAGCCGTGCAGATGTCCAAACCACATTGAACGCTCTTCCTCCTGACAGCGACAGTGGCGATGCCACTCTGTTCAGTGCCTGCAGTGACGACATCCTCCAAACCCTTGTCTCCGTCGCAGTTCCACCCACTCCACCGGCGTACTCCATTCTCCCATCACTGGTCACGTCGCATAACCTTGCCCTGCACATCTATTCTGGCGACCATGACATGCTGATCAACCATCTTGGCACCGAACTATGTCTTCAAAACATGACCTGGCGCGGGGCGCAGGGCTTTTCCCAAAAGCCGAGCCGCGTGTTCTTCACCGATAATGCTACCCCTGCTAATCTGGCCATGCAGAACAATGGCGACGGCCTTGCCGAGGCAGGGATCTGGGCCTCAGAGCGCGGAGTTTCTTTCCATCTTTTCCGAGATGCAGGTCATAGTGTGTTCATTGATAAGCCGCGTGAGATGTTCGCATATGTGAGGGATGTTGTTGTCCGGGGCTGACTTTTTTTTTTTTTTTTTGTGGAAGTCAGAATCAACTAGGATATGGGCAATAGCATAAATTTAATTATTTGATCTGATTCTGATTGTGGTATCTTGAATCTTGATAATACTAGAAGTTGTGACTTCTATCTCATAACATATACATCAATGGAACCACAGCCAGTTCCCAAAATAGTGTCTAGATTTCTTGTCTCTTTTCTTTCCCGTCATCCATGTCATTCAATAGAAGAAAACAACGCTATGCAAAGTGTTCAAGCTCGAAACTCCATCCGTCCTTGGTATGTCCGAGCCTGTCTTTTTTTTTTTGAAAACCCCCAGACCCTGAATTAAAACACGCGGAAGAAAAAGGGAACAAAAAAAATAAGAAAATAAAAGGGGGGGGAAAAAGAAAGCAGTATGGAACAAGAAACCGAAACCAACAAGTCATTCGACTATGGGTACATCATCCTAAGAAATAGTCGTGTCCGCCTAGGCGTGACTAGGAGCGTACGTAGTGAATAAACACGACAGTAACTGTGTTTTGCTCCTCAAATCATTATTTAACGCGTGTGTGCAAAGAGTACATGCACAACAGTCCTTCCAAGGAAGAATGTGATGCAAGCCCCCGTTTGAATACACATAGGAGCCACTTGCAGCCCCGGTCACAAGCAGAGACACCTGGAAGTTATGAGATTTTATTCACAACACCAAGGATTTGGAATAAACAATATGGCTTGTGGCGTTGCACAAAAGGCCGTATGCCGAGGAACCAAAGTCCTGGAAAGATGAGCGTAGAGCGGGGTCTCTCGTGCCACGTCACCGGCGTGTGAAAAATGGCGTTTGATTTGGCATTGAAAGTAATGAGTCAGCTCTTTGGAAGACATCTCCCTCAAAAAATTTGTCACTGTACGCACTTGCCGGTGTGGTTGGTATGGTTGCTTGTGCAGCAGGGCCGAGAGCAGCACTTAGGGGAGTTGCGGGGATCGCCATAGTCTGGGGGGACAGACTTGAGTGGATTTGAAATCCATTCGGTGTGGACATAGACGACGGATTCTGCGAATGTGGTGCCTGCAGAGGTGGACCGTAAATGTTTGGTGGCGCATTCGCCGACGCCATGTCTGCAAGATACGACCAGGGCGACGTTTCGATCAATCGACCGGCCTCTCTACTTGCCCTCTGAACTGGACGAAGAATGATGACAATATCGGGAGGGAGAAGTTGCATGCTTTTGACCTCTCGCATATCGGTCACTAGATCAACAAAGGACTGCATGAAGCCTTTGCAGAGTTGCCAGAACTCTCGATGGTTCCGCATTCCCCCTCCTGGCTCCTTGACCTTCATGTTGGATAGGCGGAGACCAAGTGCCTCCGATACTTCCAAGCATACACGACAACGGCGGATGAGATTATTCCAAAGCATCTGAATGCCTTCAGATCCTCGTGCCTGTTCTGCTACCTCGAGACATCGCATAAACTGACGACGGGCCAGAGGTAGCGCTTGGAGAGCAGCCGTGTAGGCCGCTGTGAGCTGGTAAAAGATCTTCTCGAAGATGCGTTCCTCTTCTATTTCGTCTAGTCCGGTCAGAGGGTTTATCCGAGGAACAACCGAGCTAGGTATGGGTGGAAATGTCTCTCCCGAACGAGGCGTTGCAAGTGAGGATGGTACCGACGTATTGATGAGATTAGATCTGCTGCTTGATCGACTTCGTTGTCCAAAGCTGAAGGGTGTAGAGCCAAATCCAGGCGAACTGACTGCGGATTGATAATTTGATGACGCTGGCAATGGACCATTCATTGTAATCTGAGGGTGTTGAACCGTTGTGTCGCTGCGGAATCGGCGCATTGGTAACGAATTATCTCCCCTTGTTGGCGTCACTGTTGGCCCAACAAACCGTTCCGGGCCAGCCGGTTCCTTGGTTATTTCTGGAATAGGAAGCTTGCCAATGGACAGTTGTTTGCGGGGTTGTAGCGGAGCTCCAAGGCTTGTGCAGGCATTCCTTAGTTCAGCCACACTGCCATACATCATAAGCATCAACGAGCGCACGTAGCGCGAGTCGCCGTTGGCAACGATCTTGTCAAGACTATTGCGGAGTTGCGTGCCAACATGAGTGTAGACCATGATGCACGTCATACATTCCTGCTTGACGTTATCATTGGACAACCTCCTCAGGTCTGGGTCATCAGTCTGGTTATTTTCCGCTTTATCCAGAGCATCGTTGAGTCGCTCTACATGTGTGGAGGCATTGTAGAAAACAAGTTCAAGATTGTTCCCCCGAGAATCGTCACTTCTGATCACATTTATCAAAGCAGTCACATGGGACTGGACTTGAACAAGAGCGAATAGTATGCCCCTAGCACAGTCAATTATGGGCTCCCCCGCTTCTTTCTCGCCCTTGTGCTCTGGTAGGCTTGACATCCGGTTGACGAATCCATCTTTCAAGCGCCTGCGATCCCTTGGGCTACTTGGGCTATGAGAATTCGCGGCGCCGGATGGTCTTGTTCTTAGGAGGGAACCGTGACTAAGTCCCCGCAAATGACTGTTTCGGTATGGCCGTGTTTCGTCCAGAGTACCTAAATCAGTGTTCTTCCGGATGACGCCCATGCGCTTACTGCGCGCGGCGAGGGAGGCTTGGATTATGCCCTCACTATTGCTCCGATTGCGTTCATTCACCCCTGGAAGAGGGGTCACACCAGGTCGCTGGATGATGTTGTTTTGAAAGCTGGTACTCTGCCCAGAGGCAATGCGGTAATGGGATTTTATCGGGATAGGCGGGGGGCGCGACAGCGACGGTGACCTGGAACCGGAGGCGCCTTCGCCAGTGCTTGGAATCACGGGGAAACGACTGCTTAATCCACGCTTAACTGGCTTGGGCGTATCCAACACACCCTCACTAAAACACGATCGAGTTAGTTCACTTCGTTTTATAGTCGAGGAAGGAGGTCCCATACCTCGCCTCACTGCTACTTTCCATCTCAAGAGCGGCAGGCTGGCGGGTCTTCAAGAATTTCTTCAATTCGGCAGTGACCGCAACTTCTTTCTCATTGTCGGACATGAAGGATGGAGCAATTTCCGTTTCTGAAATTTCTAAGACCCGTCGCAGGGGGTACCGCAAAGGATTCCCAGCGACCTTCAGAATCTGCAACTTGTTCATATCAGAGAGTCCAAGCGGTAGTTCTCCTAGGCGATTTTGCATCACCGACAAGACACGCAGTGAAGTTAATTTCTTTATGTCTTCCGGTAAATGTTTAATCTTGTTTCCGCTGAGATCCAATATTTCGAGGTGTGGTAATTTGTAGATCTAATGTCAAATTAGCGCTCTGACGGTTAGGACTGAAATTCTTCACATACTCCTTTTGGAAATTCACGGAAAACATTTTCTCTGATGTTAAGGTACCGCAGGTGAGAGCATTCCGCAAATCTATGGGGGATGTGAAAGATGTGGTTAGTCGACAAAGAGAGTCTGGATAGAGTTAGCTTAATCCAAATATATCGAAGCCCTGCGCATTACTCTGGCAGAACTGCTGTCAGCAAAAGGCAACGGGTTAGCATACCTTTCAACTTCGTCTTTGATGATATCGACCACCGCCTCGGGAATATGGCCCAGGTTGGAGTGGCCAATATTAATAGTCAGCTTCGGTTTGACAACATCACCAACAGCCTCGCTTCCTGCCAAAGAGCGTTTGGTCTCTTGTATTCCGTTTTCAACTGCACGGCGAACAAGTTCGATTATCTCCTCGGGCAAAAGCAATCTCGGCCCTGAATGATGCTTGCTGCTACCAGAACTATCGACTGTAGACCCATTACTTTTTATAGATTCGTCTTCATTTCTAGGCGGTCCGTCATCATTCAGCGGAAGAGGAGGAAATATTGGCTCTGGCGTTCCCCTACTTCCATCATCGTCATCGGTATCTCCACGGTATGGACGAGGTACTCGGATGGTATCCTCCGGGCGAACCATTGTGGACAACATGGTCAAAGGTAATTCACAAACGGAAGGCTATTTCGTCGAATTTCGGGTGGAAGTGTTGGTTTGATCCTATTAAAGCTCCGGATTTCTAGAGTTCAATCAGATGACCAGAGAATCTGCGAGGTGTGTACCAGGACCGATTGGAGCATGATCAAAGCACGCTACAACAGCGACTTATCGACGTGTTCAATCGTTTTCAATCGAGTATAAACCCTTCATCCGAGTAGGCTAATATACGGGTGGAAATATCCGATTGTCCGGTTGAAGCGCGACACAAAAACCGGGGAGTTTGTTGATTTTCAAGAAGAGGGGGACTCGGTTGACTTCGGGCGGAGGAGAGGTCGACACAGCACTGATGACTCTGGAATCGAAATGACTAGTGATATCAAGGAGGGTAATCAGATCAGAGCATCAGAGCACTAGAGTCAATCGAAAACGATGCTCAAGATGCTAACATCTCTAGGGAGTCTGGTAGAGGGTGTAGCGATCGCGGAGGTGGTGCAGCTGCCAGACCAAATGCCACCAGCAGATCGATAGACCTTGGATCGCAGAAAAAGACACAAAGAAGAAAAGCAGAAAATCAATTAGTTCATAATTAACATGATATTGTTTGGTGGAGGATGAGAAAGCAGGCCGGCTGTCAGTCAGGATGGTGTCTTTTTTGGGGGAAAGTCGATAATGGAGGTGAATGGATGTTAGGCGCGATAAGTAAAGCAACAAAACGGCCCTGGCGCTGAGGCCGTTGATTGGCCAACGACTGTGAAATCCAGACACTAGAGCAGGGATAAAAATAGGGAGGAAAAGAAAAGGAAAAAAAAGAGACTATGGCATCATTTTATCATCGTCAGAATTGACTGCCTATTTAATGTAGTATTAGTCTATTGTGAAACGCACATCCAATTCAGGTGTGAATTGATCTTTTTATACAGTCTAAGATCTCATGTCTGGTAGCAAAGAGAAACTTCCATGAAGAACAGAAGAATAAGAAAAGAGAATAGACACAATATGAAACAGTCCTCAGTAGTATACATGGCCATCAAGTCTGTCGGGTATAAGTAAATGTCCCCGACAACAAAGGGATCAATCAATAAGCAAATCCTCCAAAATTATCATCTCTAGGTTTACTGCGTGGCCCGTTCCTCGGTAGTGGCCTCCTCAACGCTTTCTTCACTGGGGGTTGCGACCTCCGGAGCACCGGTGAATGCGGCTGCTTTCTGCTCCTGTACCTGAGCCTCCATCTTGGCCCATTCCTTCCAGCGCTCGTATTCCTGGTTCTCGAGCTGCATACCGACATCGAGAAGTGTAGGTCCAAATGTTGCACCGGTCGCTTCCGCCTCTTCCGCAGCAACTCGTCGTTCAATGTCCTCCTGCAGACGGAGTTTGTAGAATTCCCGGCGCGCGATATCATAAGCAGCACTCTTTGTCATATCAGGTACATTATTCAGGAGCCAGAGCTGTCTCTGAACGACACTGGAAGGTGGAAAAGAAAGATATCAGTATATGTATACCCCACACCGCGTACAGGTCTATCAATTGCTTAAAAAAAGGCGCATTGTAGCCATCAATGGAAAGAATCAATACACACCTCTCACCATCCAACCTCTTTCCTGGTTGCTGAATTCCCCGACTCCAGTCATGACTCTCAAAGTCTTTGCCAGAACTTTCGATAAGAACGCGAGGTCTGGCAAGCTCCCAAGGATGATCGCGGAAAAATTCCTTTCGCAGCTGGTCCTCCTCGAATTTAATCTCCACGGGCTGAAATAAGCGGCTTGTCTTCTTCGGTTTCGTCCGCTTCTCTTGTGCTTCAAAGACGGCCTGCGTCTTTGAGGATCCGGGAATTGTCTTCACGCGTTGTCGGACGAGCTGGTGTTGCTGGGGCTGGTTCCGCACAAGAACCTGGGAAGGAGGGATATCGCCTAATGCCTTAACCCATGTTGGCAGAACTTTGAACTTTCCGGTTGCTGCTTGGTTAAGAGCAGTCTGTCGAACCCGGAGGGCTGTGAGATTGTATTTGCCCATGGCGGAACAAAGGAGAGGAGCGCAAGGTCCACAGCCGCTGCGGTCGGGGAATCGGTATTAAAAAGTTTCGTAGCGTGAGATTCACGGCCTCGATTATTCAATCCCAAGTAGACCAACTTGACCGGCAGGAGATGAATTGGTTGAGCGAGCAATCCCTCGTTGTTCGGACCGCAGGTTTCCTGGTGGTTGAGAGCGCGGGTAGTGAAAAAGAACTGGATTGGCAATGCGCGCCTCCGATTGGCCCGACCCCGGCTCCGCTCCGTGCAAAGCCAGAGAGAGACATCCAAATAATAATTTGACGGGGGAGGAAAGCTTTCAACACCATCCACCGTTGTCACGCCCACCTTCCGCAGTTACTTTTTTGTTTCCTTTTCTCGTCTTTCCCCACTTTGCTCGGCTTGTTTGGCATCTGGAGAGCGTTTTGCTCTATCCTGTCTTCAAGCTGCTCGAGACTTTCTCGGGACATGCATGGCTGACCAAATGCCACGATGTCTGTCGTCTCATGCCTCATTCCAATAGGTCCCAAAGCTCGTCGAACTTGCGATTCCAGCCCCCGCAGGGCTTGGATACGAGCTTGCTCTCCAGATCCAGTTCGATGCCTAATCCAGATTCGTCCGCATACAATGCCTCTATCAGAAGACTCGGTCCCCGACGTCCTCGCCCGGCCGTTGCGTCTATAGCAGACGTGTTTGTCGGCTCCTTGGTGATGGCAAGCTTTTGTCGCGAGCACTCACCTCGTGGCAGGGGGCTGTCTACAATGTCCATGAATGCTTCTCGAGAACACATGGCACGATGGCGAAGGAGGAACGTGGGTAATAGCAGGCAGCTGTCGTCGAAAAGATGTCTGGAGTATCTGGGTTCTACGACAGAGAGTCTGGGGATGCAAAATTCGAGGGCACAGCGTATGTTCAACAGTGGCGCTATAGCACGCGTGGAAGAAGACGACGATGAAGACAATACAAGGGGGAGACCTTGGGGTGAGCCTTCGCTAGAAAGTCATGGCGAAGACGCGGAATCGGATACGACAAAATACTTGGACACACCATCACCGTTTCAATTATCAACAGCGTTACCCAATAATGAGTCAATGACGGATAACTCTATTCTTCTACCTGATCGGAATGACACTGCGAGCAGTGTCATTTCCCAAGGTACTGCTTCTGACGACCGATCGAATTCTGCCCCCAAAACACGCACATACCGGTATCACGGGAAGATTAGTCCCACCGCGGAAAAATACGCATCAACATCACAATTATATCGCTCTACACTTGGTAGTAAATTGAATTGGAAAGAGGCGGCTGAAGCGGTGGCACAAGATATGGGGATCGGGTCTTCAGTTTCTAGGCCGAAGCAAGTGCGGGATGCAACAGCAAATTCCATTGATGCTGTTGATGTCCTATCGGTGGAAAGATTTCTTGAGGCGTTGTGGGATGAAAAGAAATCAAATCAATATATTTTTCGACTTTACAGAGAACTCCCTTGCCCGGGAGTATCGCATCTATCAAAACGCTCACGTGGCGCCCTCCTGCGTCGATTCGCTACCCCTCCAAACCGGCGCTGGGTCGATGCTCGTCGCTATCTTGCTTTGGTGGAAGACATGATTGCGGCCAAGCTGCCCATGTCTCGTTCCCTGTGGAGCTCTGCTATTCACCTTGCCGGTCGCGCATCAGGAAAAGTGTTCAAGAGAGACCTGGTTAGGGCCATTGGTATCTGGCAGCAGATGGAGCACGTGGCTGGAGTCAAGTCCGATGACGTGGTTTTCACTATTCTATTCGACATCGCCATAAAAGCCAGTCAATTCACGGTTGCTGATCGTCTGATCGATGAGATGACGAAGCGCGGTATCGAATTCAATCGCGAGGGCAAAGTCTCCAAGATGTACTACCACGGAATGCGGCATGATGCAGATGGTGTTCGCCAGACCTACGATGAATTTGTGTCTTCAGGGGAAATTGTGGACACGGTAGTTTTAAACTGCCTTTTAGTGTCTCTTATTCGAGCTGGAGAAGTTAAGACTGCGGATCAACTCTATCATCGCATGTTGCAAGCCCAAGCCACTGTGCAGAAAGAGATAGACTTCTATGGCGAACAGGTGGCGGAACATTTACCAATGCTCTCGTCGGAATTTAACATTTACCGCAAAAGAAACAAAAAGTTGGGCAAGGTTCTGAAGATTTCGGCTGCTCTGAAGGACAAGCTCCCGGAACACCATCGCACCATTCAAGATGCTTTGCCAATGACCCCTGATACACGGACGTTCCATATCCTTCTCTCCTTCCACGCTCATCAATCCGGAAATCTGAACGGTTTCATGTCAGTGCTCGGAGACATGGAAAACGCCTTTGCGATTCCCCCTCGCGGCATGATATATCTGCTACTTTTTGAAGGCTTCGCTTACCACGGCGGGAGAAAAAAGTATTGGTCCGCTGACAGGCTTCGAGAAGCATGGAAAACATATCTCCGTGCTCTCTACGAGTCTAGGAACAGACTATACCATGAATCTCGGAATAGACCAAGCGACCGGTTTTCATTGCGACGAGAACCACTTGTTTGGGAAAATCCGCTTATAAGTGGTACCGCATCGCGTGTGGGAAAACCGGCACTTCCGAGTGATATGCCAAGTGGGCTCTATACACCATTACCCTTAGGCAAGCCTGCTGCAAAGGATGAGGCGGACAAAGATCAGGACGAGCATATAGAAAAGAAGGGAGAAACCAACAGTGAAGAAGCCGAATGCAGCACAAATGGGGAGATGGTAGAGTCTCATGATGACATTGACGTGGACGAGCTGTTCAACGACAGATTGCGAAACCAACAGACCCCGCAGGACGAGCTGGAGGAAATGGAGCGCCAAATCGAAAACGGCGTTTTTCTCGGTCGTCGGATGATTATCATCATTCTCCGTGCATTTGGCGCTTGCTGCGGGCCCAAAGAGGTCATGGAAGTTTGGTTGCAAATTGAGCGTATCTGGCAGCCATGGAAGCGCAAGGCATTGGATGTCCTCGCCATCAAGGAGGAACTGGAGAAACAAATGAATAGATCCAGGGGATATCGCTGAGACGAGTGGGGATAATCTTTGGTGTGTGTACATTATAGACCTGTATATATATACCCTGCGGTGGGCATCGACTGTCATTATTATTTACATTGTAATTGTACCTCGATTGTCAAGATACTATACTCTAGCACGTCCCTATTCTGTATATCATCCCCGATAAGGTAGGTAAGTGAAACTGTTCAGTTTGGATAGAAAGTTAAGACGCTGGAGTTCCTGTTCATCTACTACAATTAAACGCACCTGCAATTTCAATTCAGAAAATTGCCTCAGGCCATCTCGATGATGGCTTAAAATGATTGCCCAGCATCATATTGCTCACGTGATATCGCGTTTGTCTTGTCTTTCCGTTCTCTCGCGACGACGCGTTCTTCCATCTGGAAAAAAAGCGCACAATTGAAGTCAGCAGTATCTCATCATCTCCAGATCTTCTTCTTTCATAAGATGCAGAAATGGTAACAGATGATTTCAACCGTCGAAAGGTAGACTTGGACTTTTATTTGCATCGTGTATTCCGAAAGACGTCATTTCGGTTAGTACTTGCAATCTCTCGAACCGAGTCTAAAAACCAGCACTAATGCAATGGCTACAGTCCTCTCCAGCGGGAGGTTATTGCGGCTGCTATTGAAGGTCACGACGTGTTCCTGCAGGCATCTACATCGTTTGGGAAGAGTCTGTGCTTCCAGTTGCCTGCTGTGATCAGCCATGGCGGTTGGTCATCCTCTAGAAATTCCCTAATGATGACCAAATGACTGAGACGTGTTTGCTTTGTTTCGTATTCATTTGGATAGTGACCGTTGTTGTGAGTCCTCTCCTGGCGTTGATGGTGAGTGCAGCCCTTATCGAACGTCTTTGATGACCATTTACTGAAGCTGTGTGCTTTGGACAATAGACAGATCAGGTCAATGCGCTTCAAGCCATCGGAGTACCAGTGGCAACCATCAATTCTACAACATCGGTGTCAGAAAGAAAAGTGATCAGGGAAGATTTGCTTTCGGGTCACCCTAGAACTCGTCTTCTTTACGTGACTCCGGAACTATGTCTGACAGAGACCTTCCGACGCAGTCTTCAGATTATTCACTCTCAGGGCGAATTGACCCGGGTTGCCATCGACGAGGCCCATTGTATAAGTCAATGGGGGCATGATTTTCGTACGGCATATAAGGAATTAGCCTGGTTTAAACGTACCCTCAAAAATCCCACAGTCCCAATCAGTGCCTTTACGGCGACTGCAACCCCTCGAGTCCGCGAAGACATTATTGCAATACTGGGTTTAGATGTTTCTCAATTGAAGATCTTCAACACACCCTCTGCTCGTCCTAACATTCATTATGAGATTAGATATCTCGAAGATTATGCTGAAGACCCATTATGTCCAGAAGACTTCCAGGTGGACGACCTTGTCTCCTGGCTGGACTCCATCAAGACTCGGCGGGAGGCCAGATTCGGTTCGGCTGCTGCTAATCTCTCTCCCATATCAGGAATCGTGTACGTGAACTATCGTGCAACCTCGGTGGATCTAGCCAACAAGCTTTCAGAGAGAAGCGATTCCGTCAACGCTGTGGCTTATCATGCTGGTCTTTCGAGCGAAGACAGAACCCGTATTCAGACAATGTGGATGTCCCCACAAACACATTCAGAAAACCCAGACAAACCAAATCCAGCATTCTCCATCATTGTGGCAACTAATGCATTTGGCATGGGTATCGATAACCCCGACGTCCGTTTTGTCGTCCATTGGACCCCCTCTCGAAGTTTCGAAGGTTTCGTGCAAGAATCTGGTCGCGCAGGCCGCGATGGCCGCGCCGCCGCATCACTCGTTTACTACAACACCCAAGAACGCGATAGGGTTCTCGACCATCTTGAAAAGGACGTCACAAAAGCCAGAAATCGGGCCGGCGTAAGCAAAGGCCAACCGGGGAACGCTGACCACCGAGCAAATCTCCAAAGCCACAAAGCCCGACTAGAGAGCTTCCGGAACGTGGTCCGATATTGTGAATCCACGACCCGGTGCAGACATGAGATCATCAAGGAATTCTTCGGTGACTTCGAACTGGAACAGATGGGCTCCCAGGTCCCACGCAACGAAGGAGATGCGCCGGAGTCATCATCCCCATGCGATTTCGCCTGCGATTTTTGTAAAGAAGGCCGGAGTGCTCTGGCCATACGCAAGGCGAAAATGGTTCCTCCAAGTAACCCGGATGGTTTTATCGAGATGAGCTTTCTCCCTTATATGCAATTTTTGTTTCCAAACGGGTTTCGTTAGAGCTTCTGTCCACTGTTAGACTTTCATATACCCTGTCCCACGTGTCCTTGAAGGAGTTGGAGTTGCCTTTGATTCTAGTGATACGCATCGCAGTTCTATTCTAATCAAACACGCGAAAATGTGTATCTTCAGAGGGGGTTTTATGTTCATTACCAATATCTATACATCAGCATCACGATACGAAGACAACTTAACCAATCCATAAATCCACACAGGGTTACTCTTCTGTCAGTTACGAATTGCGCAGTAGTTATTTCTTCTCGACAAAGGCAAAAACCTGAATAGCCATGGCGTTCCAATTTGTTCTACAGGTGGCTGTCAGCCCGCAATCAAATTTCAAAAATATCAAAAAGGGGCATCAAGTGGAGAATGAGAGTTGACAGCAACTATCTCGCGCGTAATCAAATCAAGACGGAAATTCCTCTGTGATACCGCAATTTACTTTGCAATTCACTAAAGAACTTTTACCAAACCTGTCGAGTTGACAGCAAGCATTTGAGAATCAAAGTCCCGGTGGCGGGGGAACCTATATGAAATTAGCAAGTTTATTCGGTTTGCCTTTTATTAATGAAGAAGATTCTTACAGCACTGTAGCTGCCACCAGGCGGCGGCGGAGGCGGAGATCCAGATCCAGGAGGGGGAGGGGGAGGAGCTTCGTTGGCAGGAGGCGGCGGGGGGGCAGGGCTTTGTGATTGCTGCTGCTGTTGCTGCTGTGCGGCAGCGGCTTGCTGGTAATATTGATAGTAGGCAACATAGTTCTGGTAACCTCCATAGGCTGCGTATGGGTCAGAGCCGTAGTACTGGGCATACTGCGCGCTGTAGTCAGTTGGACTAGCACTTGCACCTGCAGCTCCTGGCGTCTGTCCGGACGGGCTTGCCGACGCCGGGGTCGACTGCTGATGATGGTGGCCCTGGTTGTGATTGGAATATCCACCATAACCACCACCATAGCTGTTGTCTCTGTTATTGTTGTAACGGTCACCACGCTGGCCGTAGCCGCCATAATTGTGCTGGGGTGGGTTTTCCTTGAAGCGCTGGTACTGTTCTCGAACATTGCCCAACAAGTCCTCGCAGAGTTCTTTTGCGTTCTGGACCTCGTTTGGATCGGGGCCACTGCATTCTTGTCAGACGGCAAAATAAGAGACATGGCCGGTTTACTCACGCTACATGGAGATACATAGGCTCGTCGCTTTCTCTGCCGGTACTAGGTTCCATGAATCCAGAGCCACGCCCCTTAATCTGGACCTTGCACCTGGTCTTCTGCTGGATGTGTTTCACATAGGCACCGCCCTGTCCGACAACTTGAGCTCGTAGATTGAAACCGGGAATGGGGTCGAGGTCGATAGGAATCCGTTCCTCGGGCCATTTACGCTGCAGAAAATTAGCTTAGCCTGGTATAAGATAAATCGGTACAGTTTCATACACGGCCATATTCATCGCGCTCCACGGGCTCGGGCTCCCGACGACGGAATCGACGCTCATCGACCAGGTTAGGAAGTTCCTTCTGCATAAGGTCGTCGATGAGAGCCACGGCTTTTTCAAGGCCATCCTTGTTGGTACTCGTGACGTGGAGATATAAGGGAGGGTTCTATAGAAGAGACAAAAGACCGATTAGACAAACACGCAGGATGCAATATCTCGTGGAAAGCCACGTCACAATAGAACACATACCGCTGCACTGGCCATGCTCTTATCCGGGTAATAGTTTCCTCGGGTAGTGACATCTTGAAAAGAAAAAGTTATGAGCTTCCTTCTTGTTGACAATAGTAGCAATAGTAGAATATGGAAAATGTGAAGGCGTACCGGCGCCAGTTTCTTCTTTGATCTAAAAGTCACGCAGCGGAGGTCAGCAGATGCAAATGAGGGGAGGTGGAATGCTATGGGTTTCGATTATTTGGGTAAGCTTTAGCCACGACCACAAGACAGAAAACAGACAAAGGGAAGAAAGAAAGGGCATGGCGCCGGGCAGTTGCCAGCTTGCGCAATTGTGCCTGGAGAATCAGCGGATACAACAGGAGTAATTACCATCTTCTGAGTAGAGCCTTTTGTCAGTGTGTAACGATTGCGCAAATCATTGATTTCGATATCTTTGATGTAGTCTCCATCCGCAACATAGATCTCCGCATTCAACTTCGCAGCATCGCCAGCGGACTCGTCGGGCTTCGGCGCGGGACTAGAAGTCTAGAAGAGGAAGTCAGCTTTACAGTTCTAGAAAGGCTCTAGTAAGAGATCTTTTATACTCACCGAACGGATTGGAGGAACATCGACATGCTGAATGCCTTTCTTCGCTTGCAGCTGGGCATTGATCTTGGCGGCCGCGGCAGCTGTCGTCCTGTCAGTCAGAGACCTGGAATATATAGTTCTGGCCATACCTGCTGCGGCTGCTGGGTCTACAGACCCAGACTTCTTTCCGGCATCTGTGCTCGGACTGCGCGGTTCACGACTGAGGGGACTGCGAGTTCGAGTGACTTCCGACTGTCGCGACGAAGGCGATCGAGAACGACGGTCAAAACGCGATGGTCGTCGTGGCTCCGGCTCCGTCTGGTCAAAACGGGAACGTTTGGCCCGGCGGTCGTCGTCGGCCATGGTGGAAGAATTAGGGGTTGGCCAGCTCTGTTTGTACTTGGAGAGAGTCAAGAAGAGAAGACAATGGCCGAGGCGATCGGTGTGTAGGACTTTCTGAAGGATTTGGTGGAGCTCAGGCGATCAGCCCAAACGGACACTAGTGTAACAATGAAGACAGAGGCTCTGTAGGAACTAGGAAGTTTACGGTGAGCAAAGAGCCCTGCCTCACAGTGAGGCGATATGGAAGATGAATAAAGATCGAGTAAAGCTATGCAAAGAAAGAGAAAAAAAAGATACTGAAGACAACAAAGAAGATGAATGAATCTCCATCGAACGTCAAGCTGGAGATGCATTGCTGATACGCTAGTCCCCATGCGGTTGGCGGTACTGTTGGCGTGTAACGACGTTACCGTACGGCGTACGGGGCTGGTACGGTACAATCAGACATAAGTCATGAGTCAGCAATGCCCCCGAGGTCGGACCGCCCAGTATAAAAGAGGAAAATGACCGCCTCGCCGAATCATGACTCCCTTTCTCCAGCCCTGTTGAAATTCTGCCTCTTCTCCCTCGCTTTGCAGGCCTTATCGTGTGGGCCCAAACCCGGGAGATCATGGCTTTTCGACGTCCTATGATGCTGTCTTCGGCAGCATCGTCTGCACCCTTCCTTTCGACAGCGAGCAAAACTTCCCGAGTGGCCGCTTCTCTGCCCCGGTTCACCTCATGCAGAGCTTCATCCAGTTCCACTTCGGCTCTGGCCTATAAGGCATTGCATCGCCGATCGCCTCTTCCTTTGCCTGTCTCCGATGCCTCGCGTCAAATGGATGCTCCCACTGCCGTCACGTCCATCCTTTACGAGACTCCCGTGGTGCCTACCAACCCCCCGAAGCGCCATGTCCTGAACTGCCTCGTGCAGAACGAGCCTGGTGTGCTCTCGCGTGTCTCCGGAATCTTGGCTGCTCGTGGTTTCAACATCGACAGCTTGGTCGTCTGCAACACTGAGGTCGAGGACCTGTCCCGTATGACCATTGTGCTGCAAGGTCAGGATGGTGTCGTGGAGCAGGCCCGCCGTCAATTGGACGACCTGGTCCCCGTCTGGGCTGTCCTTGACTACACTGAGTCGGCTCTGGTTCAGCGTGAACTTTTGCTGGCCAAGGTCAGCATTCTGGGTCCCGAGTTCTTCGAGGAGTTGCTGCAGCACCACCGCGAGATCACCACCCCCGGAGAAAGCCTGGATGGACAAGACAAGGCCGGACAGGCAAGCAAGAAGACCGAGTTCCACCCTCGTCACTTACCCCAGAGCCAAGCCCTGAGACACAAGCACGAGCATCTCGATGCCATCACTCGCCTGACTCACCAGTTTGGTGGTAAGGTTCTGGATATCAGCACCAACAACTGCATCGTTGAAATGTTAGTCCATACTTTACACCCTTCGCATAATCTTCCCTATCAAATAACTGACCCATCAATAGTTCCGCCAAGCCTCACCGTATCGATTCCTTCATGAAGCTGATCGCACCATTCGGTATCCTCGAGTCCACCCGAACCGGTCTCATGGCTCTCCCCCGTTCTCCTCTCTCCGAGCCCAACGAGGAGGTCGAGAAGGAGGCCTCCGACGTGGTTGATGTTAGCACTCTTCCTCCCGGCTAAATAGCCCCAATGTCCGCAATGAATTATACCGCCTGAAAAAGCAATTTCTATGCGTCTTTTTCTCGAGCTCTATTTCCCCTATTTTTTTTTTTTTGTTTGTGCAATATTCGATTAGTATTGTAAAATTTGTTATATTATCTTTTTAGGGAATACCGGGTTAGGATCTTTGATATAACGCTTTTTATGTTAATCTATCTTGCTATTGTCAACCTTTTTCCAGGTGGTATTGTATAGCTTTTTTTCCCCTTTCTCATCCAACCCGTATCAATGCCGAGTTAGAGGATATAAATATCAACCCTAGCTTGCATTGGTTTTTAGAAACAATTTTCTCAATATCTCCCCGGAAAGAATTGTATCATTCTGAGCCATCATTCATCAAAAAGTCATGCAATTTGTCCCTCAAAACGCCGATATCTTGGACCTGCCAAAATATATATCTAATTCAAGAAGAAAACATTCTAGCCCTGAAAGCAAAGAGAAAGGAAAGAGAAAAAGAAAAGGAATCAAAATCAAAAATAAGCAAAGCCGCTAAAGCAGAACCCTGACTTTAGCTGCGATCCCGTTGCCCTTGTAGTGCAAGAGCTCTCTGTACTTTCCAACCCGAACACCGATATCCGCCACCACGTTCAGTTCCAGATCACCTCCGAGAGCCTTGACCAGAGCATCGTAGCCGATTCCGCTCAAAACCAGATCAACTGGCAAATGCGGGGTCGGCGACAAGCCCGGTGGTATCAAGAAGGGGGTAAAGTAGTCGATACTGCCGATTTTTGTTTCCTTCTCATAAAATGCGGAGGCTTGAACCGAGGTGATCTCTAGGTTCGTTTGGGAAAAGGGGGAGTAGAGGATGAATTCGGCCGTCATTGACAACAGGTGCAGCTAGCAGCACACAGAAGTCAGTCACGTTTGTCGTCAGGAGGATCATCCTCTTTGTTGAAAATAGAGATTGATGTTTTGACAAAAGAGATACACGCTTCTCACTTGTGATGTGAGAGTAACATCTAATGTTCTTGAGGATATGAAATGTCGATGAGAGTAGACAGTACCGTTGCATCTTGTATGAAGTGCGGCCGCTTCTTGGCCAAAATGGGAATCTGAACTGGGAAATCTAATTCGGATAATGCCTCCCCAAGCTCTGGGAGCGCAGGGATTGTTCCCCGGTGGGCTTTGAAAATAACCGTACTGTTGGTTCCTACGAGGGTGGTCAGATATCAAGAAAAAATATTGAAGGCAATCGTTTCTCACCTGAAACGTATCGCGAAAGCAGCTCTCGACCAGCACTCACGCCATTTGGTCCGCCTGATTCCAATGGGCTCCATGCAAGATCAACGTGGATTCCGGAATTGATACCGGGCACAATCGAGACGTCTCGAGCAGTGACACGAGCCAATTTTGTTGCATTGTACACCAAAACAAAGTCAACCAATGGGACCGTCGCAGAATACCGTGTTGGATTTGTAAAGTTTATCCTAGTATTCATAAGCGCAGAGGATTCAGTTGTGGACTCTATATCCATGGTCTCTACTCGGGGAAGCAGCTCGTCAATTGAACCACCAAATGGGGCTACCAAGTGATCAGCTCATAATCTCAATATAATCTCAAGATAGAATAGAAGAATACTCACAGCCGACGCTCACGTTTCCTTCCGCCGGTATTTCACGCACGGCAAACCGACCCAGCCCGGTAGAGATCTCTGCATCCACGGCTGCAACAAGGTGTAGTTCCACTGGTTTTCCACCGAATATGAGGTTTTGGATGACATCGGTGAAAATTTGGCTGTCGGTAACTCGTAACGGTGCATCTTTCATGGCAAATTCCACAAGCATTCCGGGAGAGCCATCAGTACCATTTACCATGGTCGAATTTGCGGGATGCCATTTGGGCAATTCCAGGACGCCAAACTTATCTCCCTTATAGTACACATCTGCATTGGCACGGACATGTGGAATGTCCATGTGAATATTCACTTGTTTCGGCATACCAACAAGAACCTTCATCAAAGCAGACACCTTTGGCTGAGCTTCGGGCGTTCCTGGCTCCGCCAGGGGACTGGGAAGAGAAAAATGAACATTGGACGTGGTAAACTTTTTGACAAGACCATCCAAGACGTGTCCTGTGAATGGCAATGGCACTGTAACACTGTTGAGAAGATCGACCATCCACTCAGGGGTGTGGAGCGATGGAGCGTTGGCTCCACGAACATAGATTGTCGTTTTGAGACCGTGAGTATAGCTCTTGACGAGGAAGTCCAGAGGCGAGCTTTTCTGCCCCGGACAAGTTCTGGTCAACCTATCAGACAGGCCCTGAACTAGGCCACTGACATTCATGTTGGTCAGCTGCCCAGGAACTATTTGGACCTCTTGAGTCTTTGCGTCGGCAACAGTGATATAGGGCTCGCCCGGCGAGCAACTTGGGACAAGAACATCGAAACCCAATTCAGGAATTCGAAGTGTGAATGGGGAGTCAATTGAAGCAGAAAGGGAGACGTCAACTGCCATCCCCCTTCCAGTAGAAGAACCCATCTCATGCACATCAACATGATTGATTTTGACTTGTGGCAGAGCAGGGAAATCACTCTCTACAAATCTCATTAGCAAATTTGATTCAAACTAGCAATAATAATTAGGGAATCGACAAGACGAACCTTCGAATGTCACATCATCTGACAGACTTTGTACTCCAAGATTCAATAGACCGGACTTGAGATGCAACTGTGTCCGGCCCTTGATTCGTAGGCGGCCGAGTCTCCCTTCCAGCCAGTCCAGGGCCACTCCCCGGATACCATGGATGTCACCAGCCGACAGATCAGCCATAAAGTCGACGTGGTTCTCATGGCCATTCCGGACATTCACCTTGATCGAGGGCAAGGTAGCAATTCCAACGAGAACATTGCCATATTCTGGCAGGTATATCTGCACTTCCGACTCACCGGTTTCGACCATGCGTGCAATCCAGGTTGCGAAACGACCAATATTCCGAACAGGTCTTTTCTGCACCCGGCCAGCATCGAGCACCAAGTCACCCTGCACTCTTGTTCGAAGACCATCTGCAGTTGCTGAATCAATGGAAATATCCGTAGGTTGAAACACGGTAGCTTCCTTGACATATTGCTTCACTACTGCGGGGGCGACAAACGCAAACACAAGAACTGCCAAAATCACCAGAACTATGATGAGGGGCAAGATCATTGACAATCGTAGTCTATTCTTCTGTTTCCTTGGGCCTCTTTCGGGGGAGCTAGCTCGAGACGTGGGCGAGGATATCGGGATTGGCTCGCAGATGCCGTATGCCAACTCATTGTCACGACGTATCAAAAGCGGCGTGGATTCGGAGGACAATTCAAACGATCGGGCTTGCTGATCCGGGCGAGATGAAGAGGATGGCCTCGTAGAGGATGGAGGATGAGGAGATGGAGTTCTGGAGCCTCTGTCCAGCAGAGGTTTGCCGGCCTCGTCAGCCATGATGGCTGGGACGCGGTGAAATGGCGGTATTTAACGGAGCTGCAATAAATAGTATGGAGATAGCGAGTGGAGTTGGGGGCGATACAGATGAGAAACAGGAATATGGATGAGTTTAAATGTATATACTATATAAGATGAGAATAGAAGGATGAATTCAATGACGAGGAGGATGCTAATGACCAAAAGGATGATGAATGGAGGAGAGAGAGGATGATTCCCATCGACGTAACTGAAGGCGGAGAAGCCCAGAGTGGATCTCCTCCGGGGCCTAAAGACGAGGTTATTTATTATCCCGCACCAGCAGATCACCGTCTCAATTATTTATTGTCCAGAATTTTTCGCCTGACTCATTTTTCTTCTTTCTTCCAAGTCTCAGGCTGTCTCTCTTCGTTTGTTCCTTTTCCCCTACTTCTTTCTCCGCCAATTGTGTCTCTGGTCCTTTCCCATTGCTTTACGCAAAGCATCCGTTTCACCATGATGGCCGCTCGTTATGGCTCCAATCTTCGCCGATCCATTCCTTTGAATAAGGTCTCCTGGCGACAATATTCCTCTCAGACGACTCCTCTGACCTCTCCGTTCGCTCCCCGTCACCTCCTCTCCATCGCAGACCTTACACCGACCGAATTCGCTGCTCTCGTGCGCAATGCCTCCTCCCACAAGCGAGCGATCAAGTCGGGGTCCATCCCCCAAAACCTGCTCGGGGCTCTGTCCGGGAAAACCGTGGCCATGATGTTCAACAAGCGAAGCACCCGGACGAGGATATCGACTGAAGGCGCTGTGACGCAGATGGGAGGACACCCGATGTTCCTGGGCAAAGACGATATTCAATTGGGGGTTAATGAGTCATTGTACGACTCTTCGGTGGTGATCTCGTCGATGGTCTCTTGTATGGTGGCCCGTGTCGCTAAGCATTCCGACGTTGCCGACCTTGCGAAGCATTCGTCTGTGCCGGTTATCAATGCCCTCTGCGACTCGTTCCACCCGCTGCAGGCCATCGCCGACTTCCAGACCATGTACGAGACATTCGAATCCAAGGCCCATCATTTGTCTAGCTTGGGCCTTGAGGGATTGAAGATTGCCTGGGTTGGTGATGCCAACAACGTCCTGTTCGACATGGCCATTGCTGCTACAAAGATGGGTATCGACGTGGCCGTTGCTACGCCCAAGGGCTACGAGATCCCCGCTCACATGCTGGACATTATCAAGCAAGCTGGTGAGGGGGTCAGCAAGCCCGGAAAGCTGTTCCAGACCAATGTGCCTGAAGAAGCGGTCAAGAAGGCCGATGTCCTGGTGACCGATACATGGGTGTCTATGGGTCAGGAGGAGGAGTCGATCAAGCGCATGAAGGCCTTTGAAGGCTTCCAGATCACCCCAGAACTCGCCAAACGAGGTGGTGCCAACGATGGATGGAAGTTCATGCACTGCTTGCCCCGACACCCCGAAGAGGTCAGCGACGAGGTTTTCTACAGCAAGCGGTCGTTGGTCTTCCCCGAGGCAGAAAACCGGTTGTGGGCTGCGATTTCTGCACTAGAGGGATTTGTCGTTAATAAGGGAAAGATTGAATAGTTAAAAGCATAATAATGAAGGAGAATTTTTGCTTTTTTTTTTCATTAGACATGAATGAAGTAGTATTTCTTTAATCTTTTATGCATCGATTTTATATCACATCGCTTCTTGCATTAGATATGTAGACTTGCAGATAATTAGATATATATACGGGTTAAATGAACATTAATTTAGTCTAGGAAGATTGATATATGAAGTTGGAGAAAGATAATAGTATAAGTGCCATCATGATGATTATATATTGTCGGTCTCCAATGCGAACCCCGAATTCCCCGCAATAAAAGACACCAACTCCACATAATCTCTGCCAATGTAGATGCGACAATATCAAATAGACAAAATATATATACCTTGAGAACTGACCTTCAGTAAATCCTTTGACAAGCATTGAAGCAGGAAAAAATAAATTAGTGATCGGCGTTTGCCCGCTTTTCACATGCCAAAACACTGAAAAGCATCCCTACTTTCTCAGGTGGAGAAGCTCGATCCGACCTCTTTCCTTCATCTTCAATCGGTCGTCCATCTTTCACTTTCATCACACTCTTCACAATGAATGTAAGCTTCCTATTGATTTATCAGAGACTGCAGTGTTTATATCTTTGCTAACTGAATATAGTCCAGTTCTTCTCATGGCGGCTTTCGGTCTCGCCGCTCTTATCCTACATTGAACCATGTTTCGCTCACTCCCCTTACGCCTCGATTCCCCATCGACGACGATGTAGAACCCGGGGACTACTTTTCACCGCGGGTCAACGAGAGCTCCGGTGATAATTCACCAGGCGCATACAGCAATCAACACAGAACTTCATATCTTTCTAGCTACTCAGTTCCAGGAACTCCAGGCGTCCTTTCACATTCCCGCAGCGAATCCCGACATATTCGCAGCAAGAGCTCCAGTCGTACACATCTGAGTGACACGAATTTGCAAAGTCAGGATGTAGCCCAGCCGATTCATCACAGTGGAAAGAAGAAGCGATCCGTTGCACCACAACCACAATGGTCTGATTCGGCCCATCGACGTTCCGACTCGGAGTGGATGCTTCGTGCTGGTATTGCGCTTGCGTCGTCGACTCGCGAGGAAAAGGGCCAGAGCTGGCTAGCGAAACGGGAGAGCTCCACTAGTCTCGTCTCGGAGACATACTATGACACTGGCGGTAGGAAGGGTAGTAGGCGATCTCGATCAGGGATGTCAACACCCGCTGCCAATACTCCCCATTCCAGACGGGGGTCACGATCCCTCGCGACTAGCAGGAGAGGCAGTCGACCTGATCTCGGCCTAACCATGACCGGCATTGATGTCAATAATGGGTTCCGCCACGCAAATTCCAACATTCCCAGTCCCGCGGGGGATGTCCGAGCCTTCGTCCCAGATTTTGTAGACGAGCGAATCCGTGCTGAGATGGCCTCTATCCAAGGTGACGAGTCAGCGTCTTTCTCATCCGAGTACTCGGACTCAGAGGATGAGATCGATGAATTGGAGTTACAAAAACTGACTCGGGAGAGGGGCTTTGGGCTGGGTAGTTGGATTGACCGTGTAGTGGAATGGACTCTATTTGGGACTGATGAGGGACCGCCCTCAATACCCCCAACTGTCCGTTTTCAAAACCAACCCAGTTATGAGGACCGGGTGGCAGAAGACAGCCACTCTGCTTCCGAAGATGAGGACAAGGATGATGGCTCTTCAGTCGGGACCATCGAGGATAACGACAGCACTTGCACAAAATTTGAGGATGTTTCAACAGCGATAGAGAGACCCGGGGAGCAGGGCGGCTGGGAAGATGCAGGATGGCTGTTTCGAGTTGCGAAAAGGGCATTGTTATTATGAGCTTCGGACTTCCAGCTGACTTTAGTTGATTCTTTTCTTGTTCGATCATTGTTCGATCGGTTTGACATCGATATCACGTGTATATGACCTTATAATTGAATACCTGGCTCGGCTAGTAGTCAGTCTCATCTCTTAAATAGCGAAACAAATATATAAACCGTCAATGATAAATATCGCTACTTGTAACAAGATCCTATTTGGATTCTGAGCTATCTAATCAGTAACTTAGCCTCCACATATCATAAGACAAATGTTGGGGTTTCTTTCTTTTTTTCTTGTTTTCTTTTTACTTGACACATAACCTGGCCTGTGAATGTTGCAGTATATAGACGGATCCCCCGAGAACAAAATGGAAATTGCCGGCCGTAAAACAGAAAGAAAATCGGAAGGGTATTCAAGACAGGTAGATGGTGCAAAAAAACATCGTTGGAGTCAGCTAGCGCAAGATTCACGGGAGCTTCCAAGTGCTAGTTGCAGTCGAAAGGGGAAATATTAAAGCATAGGAAGATAAAGAAAAGCAAAGGAGAATAAAGAAGGACGGGTCTATTCTTGACCGTTTCGAAAACAAATAATATGGTGCAATCTGAAAGAGCAGGAAGACGGTAAAAAACAATGCCCTTAAAAAAACAATGGGAATCTAGGAAAGGATCGAAACGATTGCTTTGGTTTCCAGAAATATGACAACAAATAGAAAAGAAAGAAGATAAAAAATAAAGTATTCTCCTTTGCACACTGTAAACGCCAATCTGACCCTCAACTCTCTAGTTTCATGCAGTAGGTATCATGATCGTATCATACGTGGATGTGCGCGGTCGAGGATTCGGACCATAGCTTTTTTTGGAATGGGATGCGGAGCAATTTAATTGCCCGGGCAGTGGTGATAGTGGTGGTGGGTGATGGTGATTGTGGGAAATAAATGTGACATGTCGTCGGGTATGAATAAGTGGGCAGTTTCACCAAGGCCCGACCTTGACTGGAGTGCCGAGTCCATACGTTCCAGACAGAAGCTGCTCTCGGATAGATCCAAATTCATTCCCAACGGGGTTTCCATAGTTTTGGGTATCCGGTCCATGCATCCAGCCCAGACTGGACCCGAGTTCGTTCACGGCCGCCTGCATCTTGCCTCCAGAGTTCTGGTTGTGTTTCGCCAGTTTCTGATCCCAGCCGCCGTATTGTAGCTGAATGCCACCTCCGCGTTTGCCTGCTTCTCTGATCACCAGGATCCAAGCCTTGCATATTTCATCGTAGGCAGATTCTCGTTCTATATTGTTGTGTGGCGTACTCCATCGAGGCAGGTTGTGAATAATATCGGTAGCACCATCCAAGTAGCTCAGGGAAACGGAAGCCTGCGACTCATGGGGAGGCAAGAAATGTGGCGTGAAGTCACTCAAAGCATCTAGGAGGTCGCTAAGAGGCTGCCGTACTCGGTTGTATGCGTAGTCGGATCCAGGGCTGCCACCCAGGGGGAAGGAGGACTGCAAAGTAGACTGGTAATTTCGTAGAACTTGAAGTGCAGAGCCGACGCTCGGTCGAGGAGATGTATGCACCACTTCGTCGACTAGATCGGGGTGACGCTCGCACATGGATCGTAGAACCCCTCGCAGGGCATCTGTGTCGAGGGTTTCGAGTAAACGGGGGAGAGCGAGAGGTCTGCCAAAGACATTCGGTCGGGCACGTTTGTAGATCCGGCCAGCGGGAAGAGCTCGAGGTGTGAGGGCGGGAGAGTTGGTAGGAGAAGCAGACATCCGTCCGTCATGATCGTTGCCATCATCATCGGCCTTCCGTTTGCGGCTGGAGTAATGGTGGGTTGGGGTAGACACTAAAGAATTTCTCAGTTAGTTATCATTCTATCACAAGCATCTACGTCCAGTCGAAGGACGACCAACGGCAACCCAAGAGGAAGATCCTTACTTGAACGAGAGGGAGAGAGACGAGGATGTTCGTAAAAGTGTGGAGGCACAGGTGGTGTAGCCACCAGACTGTTCATGATGGCCCACAAACAGCTGGACAGCAGAGAAATAGGAGAGATGGATGAGTGAATTCAAGGTCGGGGATTCGTGAAGAAGGATAAAATGTACACGAGAAGGCGGAAGGAAAGGAAGCAAGGGAAGGACAGGATGGAGGATAAAGGAGAGAAAGAGAGTTGCAGTGGTGGGGAGAAGAGAAGAAAGTCAGAGAGAAGCGGTGGACGGCAGGCAAAGGCGGGTTGCGGGAGGCAACGCAGTCCTTCAGTGCAGGTTGGGTGGTTTTCACGGCACCCGTTTACAAGAAATAAGCTATGGATGTATTGATCGTCTAGATTATATTTTCATTTCTTTGCTGTTTTTTTTTCTTTTTACATCGGAGCTATCACAATGATGGTAGGGGGAAGGAAAAAGAATACTCGTTCCCAACCAGGAGTGGCAAAACAACAGCACAACCAACAATGAGACCTTTTTATACCCAAACGCCAGGGGACATGCGACACCAATGAAAAGAACCACACAACACAGATTGTCTTACTACATGTGGATAATGATGGGTAGAAAAAAAAAAGAAATGGAAAAGAGATTTTTACAGGTACAACGACTGGGCGGCAACGATGTCCCTGCGTACCTTGGTCAAGGCCGTCTCGAATTTACCCTCCAATTCTTCGCTGCCCATCACCTTGGCGGCCTGCGCCATCTGTCGCAGACACTCCTCCAATCGGCGGAAGACGCGAATCAAGCTGCCTTCGTAGACATCGGTCATTTTGCTGCAGTAACACGTTAGCTTCAGCGACAGGGTAGGCACAATAGAGTAAAAAACAACGTACCAAATATCAGCAAAGGATTTGCCGTTTGCCCATTCGTAGATAACCTCCATCAGCTCCCAGTGGAAACTCTGCACATATTCCTCTTCATTCACAGCCAGCTTGGACTCCTGAGAGACCTTGGCGACAATTCGAGCCTGCGCTTGAATGTCCTTGAGTGGTTTGGCAAGCTCGTCTCTTGTCAAGGCAGGAGTTTCTTTCGACTTCTCCTCAAAGACGAAGACGCTTATTACTGATGCGACTTGCTCAGGTGTGAGCTTATTGAAGAATCCGTTGAAAAGAAGCTCGCTAAGCATCAACTCATCACCAGTACTGATTTCACAGGCAACTCGTGCCTTCAGTTGCACGACTTCTGCTTCGTTAATAAATCCAAATCGACGCAGCACTCTCTTGCGACACTTGAGCTCATCAAGTTGCATAATTGACATGGCATCCGTGATCTTCTTCTTCGTAGCTTTGATCTTGGTGCCCAATTCCACCTTCTCTGCATACTGCTCGTACAGTTCCGACAACCGCGGCGAATTGTGCAAAGGATTGGACAAAAGACGGGACTCAATAACTTCGATTTTCTAATTTGTAATTAGCATGGAATGAATTTCCCTGATAAGACAGAAAATCACTTACTCTTAGTAGCTTCTTGAAATTCTCGCCTTCGATATTCATGTTTTCAATTGGGTCAAGCACAGGAACCCCATCGGGGAAGCGTCTGTGTACCTCATCCAGGTTTTTCCTCATTCCGTTTTTCGCGTCTTGCGAATGCAGATCTTTCGGCAGGAAAAGGCGGATATGACCGATGGCTCGAAGACAGCTGAGCGTGATTGGCACAACCTCCATGCGAGAGTTTTCATTCTCCTTGGGCGGTCTGACACCCGCCGGAAGATCCTCAAACGTCTTGGTGCCTATGGATGCTCCGTCGGCAACCTTGAGTAAAACATCCGCAATGAACTTTTGATGAGCAGTCAACTCTTCCGCTGGGTTCTTCGAAGGTTTGCGTTGCTTGAAGTTGACGAGAATTCCCCAGCCAAAGTCTTGGTCTTTATGCTTGATGTGCACCAAACGTCCGGGCTGGAAAAATGATAGACAGTGGTCTGGGTGGCTTATGACTGCTTGGACGTCGTCTGTGAAACCATCAAGCTGCTTTCTAAAGTCATAGTATTCTCGAATGGTTCCTTCGTCGGCGATGCTCATGTTGGCTCTCTTGTCTTCCAATTCATGAAGCTCTGTCTCAGGTTAGTATGCATGACGCACATCATCGACCCGAAAACACACTTACCCTTTTCAAGGCCAGCCACACCCGCAGTGTTCTGGAACTGGTAGAAGCATCTCTCTAGCATGAATTCGGGCGAAATGCCTTCAACGCGCATAAGATTCAGAATCATATTGTAGCCTAGGTGGAAAGCCGAATTAAGTCGATCTTGTTCACCACGAACAATCTCCTTTGCCACAGCAGGGTCCATCTCTTCCCCAACCATCATGATGACAATACCTCGGTCATCGAGACCTCTTCGGCCAGCACGACCAGACATCTGAACGAATTCTGATGGTGTCACCCAGCGTTGACTGAACCCGTCGAACTTCCGAACACTAGTAAACACCACGGTCTTTGCAGGCATGTTGAGACCGATGGAGAACGTCTCCGTGGCGAATAGAACTTTGATAAGACCTTCTTGGAAAAGAATCTCAATAGTTTCTTTGAGAATAGGGAGGAGACCAGAGTGATGGACACCAATACCTCTCCGGAGAAGGGGAAGAATGTTTTGAATCTGTGGCAGGTTCCGATCCTCTTCAGACAGCATTTCAATCGCACTGTCAAAGACCTTGGAAACCATCTCCTTCTCCGAATCGTCGTTAAACGCCAACGAACTCATATTCAGAGCACACGATTCGCATTCGCGTTTGCTGAAACTGAAGACAATGACGGGGTTCAGGTTTTTGATCATCACCATCCGAACGATCTTGTAGATATCAGCTGGCCCTTCCTTACCACCCTTGTTAAGCTTCTTATCTTTGCCCTTTCCTTTCCGCTTGGCCAGAGCATCTGCTGGATCATCGCCCTTCTTGTCTGCAATGGAGCCCATTGCCTTCTGGAAGTTCTCCTCGCGGAAAACGCCCTTCTCGTCAACAATGAGATGTATGCCTTCAGCGCCTGCAGGAAAGAAATAGTGCTGGAGGGGCGTCGGTCTGAAATCTGTGTAGACGACGTGACACGGCTGGTTGTGCATTTTTGTAACCCACTCGGCGAATTGCATGGCGTTCGGGATTGTCGCAGACAAGAAAACATAGCGAACCTTATCTGGCAGAAGAATAATAGTCTCTTCCCAAACAACACCACGAGCTGGATCCGTTGTTAGTAAAACTGGGTACCAGTAATAGCTGCGCGGAACTTACTGGCATCTCGCATGTAATGAATTTCGTCAAAGACCACCCATGCGACTTCACGCATAATTTCAGAGCCACGGTACAACATAGATCGGAGAATCTTGAAGAGCAAAACAGTCAGTTGGAAATATTCCCGACAATCCCAGAAAGGAACACTCACCTCTGTAGTCATGACCAGGCATGTAGCTGTTGGGTTGATTGTGACATCTCCTGTCATCAGACCAACATCTCCAAAGTCCGCAGCAAATTCTCGGTATTTCTGATTGCTCAGCGCTTTGATGGGACTGGTATAGATAACCCTTTGGTTGTTCTTCAAACTTTGAGCGATAGCATACTCTGCGACCACTGTTTTTCCGGCACTGGTATGGGCTGAAACAAGCACACTCTCCTCTCTCTGGATTGACGAAACTGCGACTTGCTGGAACGGATCAAGTGTGAAAGGCCACACCCTTGCTGGGTCTTCAGGTTGTTTGTGTTGAGAAATTGGCACATATGGATAGTTTGGTGGAATGGCAACCTGGTGTCGAACCTGATGCGAAAGGACGACAGAAGATTCATCTTTGGTCGCCTGAAGACCTGCAGATCCTGCAATCTCACGCTCTTGTGCCGTTTCAAATTCGTCTGCGACTATAGGCTCCGGTTCCGCCTCGAGTCGCGGCCGCTTCGTTTCGGGCTGCTGTTCCTTGTTGTCTGTCACTGGGGCCTCGGTTTCCTCCTGCTCAGCCTCTACAGCAGGCGCATCGGGAATGTCAACATCCTCCTTGACCTCTGGTGCTGTGCCATTGTCCTTCACATGTCCATTCACCTGGCGCTTCTTGCTCTTGTCTTTCTTCGATCGCTTGGGCGCTGCGTCGGAAGGCTTCACAGCCTGAGGCTGGTCATCGAAAACATCGAATAGCTCGTCCATATTCGGCCGAATGCCAAAATATTAGCCACGGGGGCAAAGAACGGGCGAAATGATGGTTGGGCGCGCTTCTCTTTCTCTCCGAGAAATTTCAATGTTCCTTTTGAGGAAGGCGGCGTATGATTGGGCAGATGAGCATTATACGGTTGCCGCCGGAGAAACTTGCCAGTTCGGACCGGAACCAAACCACGTGACACGGCATCCGGAGAGCCGCTGAAGCTGCTCGATCCACGCCTTCTGCTCTTCCCTCCGTGCTGCCCATCGATTCCCTCCCCCGGATTACCACCGTGCTCATATCGCTGCTCAAGGTTCGTTTATAAGTGATTGTCAATTGGACCTCAATTGATTCTGATTTGATCCAAGATGAACGCTGCCGCCGCTCTCCGTGCCAGAATGGCCACCTCCTTCGTTGCCCGTCGTGGCTTCTCCACCACTCGTGCCCAGCTCGGTAGCCCGTACCACTACGCCGAGGGCCCTCGCTCCAACATTCCTTTCAACCCTCACACCAGATTCTTTGCCGTCAGATACTGGTCCTTCATGAGTCGGTGAACCCCCGATCGAGAGTAGGAGGAAGTGTGGCTGACCCTAGACCATGTAGTTGCCGGTTTCGGTGCTCCCTTCGCCATTGCTGGTATGTTCCCGAATTTTCTATGGCTATTCATGTTCGATTATCTGACAATAATTCTCTTCCAGTCTGGCAAACCAACAAGACCCGCTAAATCCTCATGCGCTGTATTTCTTCCGCCATGGCACTCTGGGGACTGGGAAAATAGTCGACAAATGTATTCTCAATTCGCAGCATTCGGATATCGTGTATAAAGCTAGAGAATTTGATTAAGTTTTGATCCCGATAACATTATAATTGTTCTTTGTAAATAGTAGCCGTTGTGGTTGAGCGAAGTCCGTTTGTAGATCGTGGATACACTTTGATATTAGTTTATGGATGAAGTCATTGGTCGAGCGCCCAACTTTTTTTTCCCGGTAAGAAAATTAAAATCTTGGGGTCGGAGGTTTGATATGGTTGCAATTCCCCAGACAACGCTACCCCAAGGAAACAAGGCATAGACAATTATCATCCTGGTGGAAGCCTATCTTTTATTTGGGCTGTTGCTAAATTGTTTTCCTTCTTGCTCTTTTGCAGCCAGAGTCTCGTCGATTCATGGCGGCGGGGTAAAATATCCCTCTCAAGATGCGCAACCTGAAAAACGTTCGCCTCGCCGAGGTGCAACTTCAGAACGACCTCCCTTTAACAGCCACTGCTTGGGATACGACTTCGGATGCAATCGTTTGTACATTCGGACCTGCCCAGGATAATGCCGTTATTGAACTGCGGAGAAAGCGTCACGATGCCTATTTCTCGGACCCGGTAGGCGCGGACGTATTTGAATGCATCGCATCGTGGGATGCACCTTGTCCTTTGCCCGACTTGGCTTGTGACCGAGTCCTTTCTTTGCATTACTTTGCAGACAATCTCACAGCATGTCTGGTGCTTGAAGGAGGTGATATCATCATTGTTCGTGAAGAACCTCTTCCCGGCGAGGACAAGATCGAGATTTTGGGCTCGGTTGATGTTGGCATCACAGCTGCTGCTTGGTCTCCAGACGAAGAACTCTTGGCTATTACAACAAGAGCCAATACATTCCTTTACATGACTAGAGATTTTGAGAATGTTGCAGACATTACATTCACTCCTCAAGATCTCCAGGCATCTCAGCATGTATCCGTGGGATGGGGAAAACGGGAGACTCAATTCCAAGGAAAGAGAGCCAAAGCTCTTCGTGACCCAACTGTACCGGAGAAATTTGATGAGGGAAAGCTGAGCAACAATGATGATGCTAGCACCACCATTACCTGGCGAGGAGACGGTGCTTACGTCGCGGTGAATAGTATTGAAGCAGGTAACCGCCGAGTGATTCGGGTCTATTCAAGAGAGGGGACTATTGATAGTGTCAGTGAGCCTGTTGATGGGCTGGAAGGAGCACTGAGCTGGAGACCCTATGGCAATCTCATTGCAGGTATCCAGCGGCTTGATGACCGGGTCGATGTGGTATTTTTTGAGCGAAATGGATTGCGCCATGGGGAGTTCACGCTTCGTCTTACAGACGAAGAGAGAGCATCATGGGCTTCGAATATTCACCTGAGCTGGAATATCGATTCGACGGTGCTTGCAGTCCAATTCAAAGACAGAGTGCAATTCTGGACAATGGGCAACTACCACTACTACCTCAAACAGGAAGTACCTGTGACGGTCAGCCCGGAGTATTCGACCCCATTCTCCTTTACATGGCACCAAGAAAAGGCTTTGCGTTTTGTGGCTGGCGCTTCAGGTAATTGCTGCTTCCCAAGTAACAATGCGAATGCGAACTAACGTATTCATAGTCTCGATGCTAGATGTGGACTTTGTTTTTGATGTTCACCACGGCTCAACCCTAGTTCCAGATGACGTTGGTGCAGTTGCAGTCATTGATGGCAGTAAGTGTGGATTGCGCTACAGAATACGAGCATCTTTCTAACCTGCCGGAGAAACACTGAAGTTGACCCCTCTGAGGCTGTCCGGAGTGCCACCTCCGATGGCGCACAACGAACTGGCGCTGGACTCGAATGCTATCGATGTTGCGTTCAGCAAATCGGGGTCCCGAATCGCCGTCCTGATGAAGGATCACTTCTCCGTCTTTCTGTGGTCACTTAAAAGCAAACCCGTTGCCTGTCCCATACTGGAGTCGAGCTATCCTTTGTCACCTGACAGTCGACCTAGGCAAATCGCCTTTTTGAATGAGAATGAAGTGTACGTTCTCAAGACTGGCCCACTGAACAACGCGCAAATCGAGCATACGGCACTAGAGAGCCGTCTGTCCAAGATTGCGTATGAAGCCACCGACTCCGAGCAACTGTTTACTCTCTTCCCAACCCTTGGTCATGAATCACTATGGTTCTCTCATGTTAGCCAACCCGGACGGCCTATCTCATACTCAAGCATCACCCTGAAGTCACCAGACGAACTTGAAGTTTCTCCTTGGGTTCTAAGCCCCACAGTTGACACTTACTGGGCTCGAGCTGCTCAGATATCCGAAGACGAGGTAATATATTCATGAGCCATATCTACTTTGCAATTACTAACTGTTGTAGCATGTCTTGATCTCTATGACAAGAACAGGAGCTCTATATGCCAATAAAACGTTGCTCGCCAAAAACTGCACCTCATTCGTCGTAACCACGGCTCACGTCTTGTTTACTACTTCTCAACACCTCCTTAAATTTGTTCACTTGGACAACCCAGAGAGTAAGCACTGACTCCCACCCACCCGGGTTTATTTGACTGGCTAATCATGTTCTGTATATAGATATGGAAGTCCCTGGCGATACCCCCGAAACAGATGAGCGCTGCAGAAGCATCGAGCGTGGAGGACGCTTGGTAACAGTGATGCCTTCGAAGTTTGCCGTTACCTTGCAGATGCCCCGAGGAAACCTTGAGACCATCTACCCAAGAGCACTTGTTCTGGCTGGAATTCGAGATTTCATTGATCGAAAGGATTATAGATCTGCGTTCCTTGCCTGTCGTAGTCAGATGGTGGATATGAATATCCTCCACGACTACGCCCCAGAGCAGTTCATGGAAAATATTCAGTTGTTTGTCGACCAGGTGAAGAAAATTGAATTTATTGACGATTTTCTCTCTCGTTTGAGGTAAGTGATTGCGTGGTCATTCAGAAAGACCCGATGCTGATTGTAACCAGTGAGGATGATGTGTCGCAAACTCTTTACAAGGACACCCTAAAGGTGTCTAAGCCTGAAGCGGTTGCTGCTGCCATGCTGAAAGGTAACGCTCCGGCTTCAACCAACAAGCTACCCAGCAAAGGTAGCAAGGTCAATCGGATTTGCGATGCGTTTTTGGCTACTCTCGAGAAGCGATTGGATACCAATCTGCAGAATCTGGTCACTGCACATGTTTGCAAGTCACCACCAGATCTTGATGCTGGACTTCAGCTCGTTGCTCGTTTGAGAGGTAGGTTTATTACCCTCGCAGCGGTTTTTGCAAATTATTGACCAAATAACAGAGAAAAGCTCTGAACAAGCGCAAGATGCAATCGAGCATATGTGCTTTTTGTCGGATGCAAATCGCTTGTATGACCATGCACTGGGTCTCCATGACCTCGAGCTCACGCTTTTGGTTGCACAGCAAGCTCAGAGGGTAAGAATTGCATATAAAGATTTCTCGCACATTTCATTCTAATAAAGTTTACTACATAGGATCCTCGGGAATATCTCCCATTCTTGCGCAAGCTGCAGAAACTCCCCGAGCTCCGCCGGTGCTTTGAGATTGACAACTACCTTGGTCGCTGGGCCAAGGCACTTAAATATCTTCATGCGCTGAATGAATTCGACGAGCTCCGGGCGTACGCAATCAAGCATGTCTTGTATAAAGAAGCCATCGAGGCTTACAAATACCAACCCGAGCAGCTACGAGACATGACCAACATTTATGCTGACTACCTCTATGATAATTCCAAGCACAAGGAGGCCGGCATTGGTGTGTTTCCCCTATCAAATTTTAGCTACCAAATGCTAATGAGAACTAGCATATGAATCTCTTTCACTGTTCAAGGATGCGTACAAATGTTATCAGCTCGCCCATCTTTGGCGCGAGTCCTTGTACTGTGCTATGATGGTCCCTCTTTCGGAAACCGAGCTTAATGAGCACGCCAACGCTTTGGCCATGGTGCTCACAGAGGAAAGCCGCGACTATGTATCTGCTGCTCACATTCATGCAGAGCATCTGCACGACATCCCAGAGGCCGCCCGGCTCCTCTGCCGTGGCTCTCGCTTCGCCGATGCTGCACGACTCCTTGCACTGAACGGAAAACAGGACCTAGTCTCTGACATCGTTGATACGGGTCTCGCAGATGCAATGGGCTCGACAACAAACCTCCTTGCTGATTTCCGATCCCAACTGAATGCGCAAGTACCCCGAATTCGGGAGCTTCGTGAACGCCGCGCTGAAGACCCGCTGGCTTACTTTGGTGGAGATCCCACAATTGGCGAAGGCGTGGATATCCCCGACAATGTATCACTGGCGCCCACAGAAGCCTCAACACTTGCCGGTAAGAGTATGTTCACAAGATACACAAACAAGACCACATCCTCGCGTCAGACATCGCGGACACGCCGTCGTGAAGAGCGTAAGCGTGCGCGTGGCAAGAAGGGTACTGTGTATGAAGAAGAGTACCTTGTGAACAGTTTCCGGCGATTGATTGAACGAGTCAACTCAACGGTGTCCGAAGTTGAGTCTCTTGTCGATGCACTCTTGCGGCGGGGCATGCGAGAACGCGCCGCTGCTATCGAGAAGGCACTGCAGGATATTCTCAAGTTGTGCGTCGAGTACCGCGAGGAAGTATTCGATGTTTCTGCAGATGAAGCTGCGAAACAGCGCGAGGACCAAGATGGTGAAAATGCAACCGGAGATGCCGCAGAGGACAATTATAAACCCACTGGAGGACAAGGTGTGTTTTGGGAAAGTGTTGCTTTGACAGGAAAACCACGCGAAGCACCACCGGTTAAGGATATGAAGAAGTCAGACCTGCTGGCCTGAGCTGATCCGTTTATGCTTAGATAGTTTTCCACTTCACTCATGAGAAGGAAACAAAAATTCTACTGATTGACGTTATGACAGTTGCGAGTCCAACTATTCAAAATGTAACCATTTATACTTACCCTCACGTCAGCTTACCATAAGCCATCTCATCAACCATTCTGCCGTTCAATCCATCCCCAAGTATTCAAATGGTCTATTAAACATACTCTGTTTTAATACATCCCATCCCTTGCTGCGAAAAGCTTCAACAATAGCCTTGACGTTAGACCTGGATGTGGTCTCAAATCTACTCCGTAGATTTCATCAGTGTGACCCACAAACTTGCTGACTACTAGAGCATTCATTTCATGCACTATCAAGAGTCTAAGCTCAATAGAGGAATGATCGGAGACCACTAGCTTGCTGTTAACGCTGTATCAAAGAGATACCCCTGGCGTAAGGCGGTCCAATAGTGAATATTCGGAATATTTACGTAGATTTTGCGATGAGGTGCTTGAGATTGTGACACAAAGGACAGAACAACCAGGGTTGGCATTGATAGCGAAATGGCATGATAAAATAATCGGCATTAGAAACTAGGATAGCTGTGATTTAATACTGATGCAGAGCCCCCAGGGATAGGTAAATATACTGCAGCAATGCAGCAGGCCTTGGTAAGATATGTTTTATTTGGAAAAGACATGGTTTAAAATTGAAGAGAAAACGTATTGAATTCGTAAAATTAGGTACTTGGTGAAATTAAATTTTTACTGGGAAAGAACTTCGCCCGTCTCACTAACAAGGTGCTCCTCCACGCTGATCGGGCCCTCGCCAACACCGGTCAAGATAACCCGGTTCACACCATCTCTGAGCACATCCACGGCTCTCGAGTCAATCTTGTCAAGGGAAACGCCCGGGGTGGTGATGTCCTTCACGCGCTCATTGAAGGGGCCTTCAAAGCCCTCAGTATCGGACTTCAGGACAGCCTTGACTGTTCCAGCGACGAGTTCAGAATCTTCATCAAGGTAGTAGATAACTGCATTCGGGCCAGCGTCAAAGGTGTAAGCACACACAGTCCGACCAGCAGCAGTGTTGATGTCGTGCACAAGACGGACGGCGGCCCGAGAGACGTCGTTCATGTAGAAGATTGGGGGCCACGAGTCCAGGCAGGTGGCGTGGAAACCGTTCGAGTCACGCATAGTAATTTCTGCAAAGCTAGGGAAGTCTCGGTTCTGGATGGCGGTTTCGATGGCAGCCATGCGCTCGGGGACAACAGAGGCGACGCGGGCAGCGAACAGGTTGGAAGTAGCAACGGTTGTTTGCATACCCTCTGTGCTGGGGACATCCTTCTTCTCAGCGCTAACAACCAGAACCACAGCGCGCATCTCAGGCCAGTGGGACTGGGGTGCAACCTCCTCAGCCAGACTGTCGCTTCCATCGGCCAGGCTTCCGGCTCTCCAAGCCACATATCCACCCATCAGGGACCGACAGGCAGAGCCAGATCCCTGGCGGGCAATGCGACTAAGCTCCAGAGGAGTCTGGGGAAGCTGGTAGAGATCAGCAACGGCACGGACCAGGGCCGCGAAACCAGCAGCGGAACTGGCGAGACCAGCGGCTGTGGGGAAATTGTTCTGAGAGACAATTCGAAGAGGGAAAGTAGACAGCTTGGGCAGAGAAGGGTCTGCAGCCTCAACAGCCTGGCGGTGGGAACGCAGGCTCGCGAGACAAGCCAGCGTACGCTTGGAAGACTGAATGTCCTGGGGCTTGCCATTGAGAATAAGCTCATCAGCGGCGGGGTAGACAGCCGAGCAGGAGGCAGTGGTAAGGGTGCGCAGAGAGCGCTGAGAAAGCGTCACCGACAGGGACGAATTGGTAGGCAAGTTCAAAGTTGGATCTCTCTTTCCCCAGTACCTATGGTCATGAATCAGAATCGGTCTAAACAATAGGGGATAGGGGTATTCGATAGGCATATAGCAACCAACTTACTTGATAACGGCGATGTTTACCGGGGCGGTGGTGGTAGCCCGGAAGACAGCCTTGTCTGATGCACCTGCCATTGTGTCTGTATGAAGCAAGAGTGTGTTGAGGAGAAGATCGAGAGGAACAACTGAAGATGGAAGACGGAGGGGTAGACAGATTACTGTGTTGGGCAATTAAGTTGCTTTATAGTATTTTATCACCCCGCAAAATTACCACTAGGCGATAACAGGGCGGTATGTCACGTATCACTGCCTGCCGCCGTATTGTATTCGAGTGCGGTTTATTGGCCCCAAAGGCGGTGAAGCAGTCAGAATTTCTTCTCCGCCTTCTTGTTGTTCTCTTTGCAGCCTTTACTAATGCATCTTCATCGCCAACCATAATAAATAATTCTCTACCCATTGAATTTCACGACTTCGGATCATGGGAGCTGGTGCAAGCACTCCTTCGACTCCTCCTGCGGACTCTGCTCCGGCCGCAACATGCCCAGTCGACCACAAAACCCGTGAGATCTGGCTGCAGCAAAACCGGGGCTCGGGCGGTGCTCCTCATCCTCATCCTTCTCCCGCTGCTCCCTCCGATGAAGATACGAAACCTCAAAAATCACAAAGACCACTTTCTGGCGATCGTGAAGTGAGCAGTATTCCCCGGGCCGTCGATCCCGGGCTCAAGCAATCTCCCGAAGCATCCGCAGCTTCTTCGTCCCCATATTCAACGGCAGTCCCATCACACGGCTCCCCATCGAATGCCGAGTCCGAGACAGGCCATGACAAGGCTTCGGGCAACTGGGTCTATCCCTCTGAGCGGCAATTCTTTGATGCGCTCATGCGCAAAGGCAACACCCCCGCATCCACCACGTCCGCTTCCGAATTGGCGACATCGGTAGCATCCATCATCCCTATCCACAATGCTGTCAATGAGCGTGCTTGGCAGCAAATATTAGATTGGGAAAAGAAGGCTCCCTCATCAGACCCGGGGAGTAAGAAGTGCGGAGGCCCCAGGTTGTATTCATTCCGTGGCTTGGGAGTCGACCCGCAGTATTTGAGTCCTCGCGCGCGCATAAACGGATTTCTGGGCTATCAATTGCCGTTTGATCGACATGACTGGGTGGTCGAGCGCTGTGGTGGGGAGAGAATTGAGTATGTGATTGACTTCTACCAAGGAAAGTCAACGGGAGGGAATGGCGATGCGACCGGGTTGGCTGCCAAAGCTGCACCTGGGAAGTTGAGCTTCTTTCTGGATGTCCGGCCCAAGATGAACACCTATGAGGGCTGCAGGATGAGATTCAGTCAGTTCACCGGGCTATAGGCTACCAGCTGTTTCCCCTATTTTTTTTTTTTTCTTCTTTCTTCTGGGCTGCACATATAGAGGCGAAAAAGGAGTATAGACATGATTTTGCGATAAGAACCATCTCGATGTATCATTCATGTATAACAAAAGAAACTATGTACGATATCTATCCCAAAGCCAAAAAAAAAAAAAAATAAGAAAACAGAAACTGCTCTTCTCACTCCATGTGCGCCGCAAACAAGAGACAATCAGCCATAATTGCAGGCCATTAAGGCTTAATCATACATCAGAGGATATCATAACAATAAAGGAAGGACATGGTCAAACCACTTCCTACAGTGGTGGGGTAAGAGATCAAGAGGTTATGGACCTCGACGTCTAGCCAAGAACAACTGCTAGCACAATTATGAGTAGAACGACAGCAAGAATGACAAGTAGGCAGCAGGCTTTGTTTCGAGCGTTCTTTTGATAGCGGCTGGCACCCCGCAGCTCGACATTCGCGCCCCGGGTGTCCGTATTGACTCTCTCGACATTGTCGCTAATGATGTCCAACTGCCCACCTTGCTCATGGACAATGTGGGCCACATCCCGAAACAGCTCGTTCAGCTCCCCGACACTTTGCTCAATGTTTCGGATCTCAGTCTCACGCTCGATGATGAGCGATTCTTGGAAATCCACTTCGTTTTGGTTGGCAAGACGAGGTTGCTCCTCCAGTTGTTGCTGTTGAAGCTGATGTCCATCTTCCTCTGTTCCTGCAAATTCACCATCGTGAAGGGCTGGATGAGCTGCTACTGCAGACTCCCGCTGCTTTTCTAAAGTACGACGCTGGACGGTCTGGAACTCATCGAAGGTGGCTTTGAATTCGGATGCCAGCTTCTGCTGTGTCCATTTCTGGGCAGGCTTCCGAAAAGGTCAGTCTGGTTGCCGTATATAGGTCCATATCCCTTGCGCTAAGACATACATTAACATCCTCCCATGTTTGTACTTTCTTGATGCCTTCTGCTACATCCTTGAACCCCGAACGGGTCTCCTCTAGCATTTGATGAGCCCTCTCACGCCCACGAGCAGTATCCCGCTTGGTCCCTATAAGCGAAACCTGGCTCGACAAGCGGGTGACGTTGGATGTTAAGGTAAACAACTGGTTCGATACACTCTCGGTGAGACGGTGGAAGTCGGGGTCATCGCGATACTGAGGATCTTCTTCGCGCCGCAGAGCAGTCGGCTGCGACTCTAAAGAACTTAGGCGATCAAAAGACATGATGTTTGGGAGTGATTGGAAAGCCGGTGTAGGGTGGAAGGAACAAGAATAGATGATGATGTAGGCTGATGCAGTAACGCCGACAGGGCAATGTCGTTGCCTCGGGACCTTCCGCTGATGCCTGCGTTTGCAGGCCGCAATCACATGATAGCGCCGCGCTAGACTGTGTCTGGACTAGACTGAGGGGCTCTCTGCGCCACATTTGTAGATCACCTGACTAGTCTGTGGCTGGTGTGTTTTGATGCTTTTGTCCCAAAAGCTTCATTTTGTCGTCCGGCTTTCTTCCGCAGCAACACAAATCGCTTTCAATCGCCCTCGCCAACCCCGCCCTGTCCAGTCAATTTCTCACCCGGCTTATCGGGACGTGTCGCTGCTATTGCAGCTCGGATGATGCTTTGATTATTTCGTCATCTCTCTGATCAGAGATACTGTCGTTTCGACTACAGCTTTTGTCACCATGGCTGCCGCCCAGCCTCGACCATACAGGCGCATTTTAACGTCGGCGTTGCATCGTAGATTTGTTCATGCATCTGCTCTTGCTCTTCTTGTCTGCTACATCACCGCAATTTTAATTGGGGATAAATCATCTTGTGAGTATTGCGCAAAGGGCTGCTGATCCTAGTGCTCCGTACGAATGAAAATAGCTGACAGACTGTATCTTAGTCCTGTGGTCATGGTTCCCAATTGGAGGGTGCGGTATCCGTACAGTCCTTCTCTCCCTCTCTTCCCTTGTTATCTTCGTCCTGCGCGTCGGTCAGATGCACATCGGCTCGAGAACGACCAGCTCTTCGCTTGGTAGCTTCAAACTCATGGTCCCGCTGGATGTGCTTCAAACTTTCGGATGGTACTTGTTCTCTGCGTGGTGGTTTAGTGAGATCTACAAATGGTCGTCTTCTTCGAGCGCTCAGCTGGAATGGGTGAAACGGGGCCGGTATGTTCTGAATGAAAGACGGTAGAGCCCTGGGGCCCTGCTAACACGAAACCAATCAGACCCCATGAGCGTGCCAGTCTTAACGAGAGGCCGATGTACCTCTACACTTATCATATGGTTCTGGCGGTTGCGCAGTCAGTCGCCCACTTGTACTACGATCATGACCGCATTCCTATTCCCGTCGCAAAGCGGGTCCCTGGTTCTGCAGACCAGAGGACACACCCGATCGAGCCTGTTTCGAAAAGACTACAACTTGCACTTCCCGAATCTATCAAATCTGGTGTTACCAGAAGTACAATGGTCGCTACTTTCTGCCCCCTGATTTACATGCTTTTCCTGAGACGCCCAGCGTGGAGCTTCACCCTGTACTTCGCCAAACTGTTTTGGAACTTTCCCCGGTCTGCCGCCGATCCACCAGGATGGTTCCCAGTTGGTCCGGGATTGCTCATCCGGTCTGCCATATCCGGCGCATTGCTCGTTGTCTGCTGGCAAACATCCAACCTTTTCTTTTCCGCATTTATTAGCAAGGAGCCTCTTAAAAGAGGTCAGCCATTGACAGCAGAGGCGAAAGATCCTAACGGCAGCTTGTTGAACGGCTTGAAAGCGAAAAAGGAAGCAGTTATTACCTACGCATTTTGGGAGCTGTGCTTCATCAGTCAACAATTTCCTGATCGACGAAAGGCAATCTTCAACGACATTGACCGCGACGGTGGCCCGGCCTGGTCGCAGATTCTGGAGTCTGCCACAGGACTGATCAAAGGAATTACCACCCGGATCGAAGAGGCGAAGAATCCTGCGTCGGGATCACAGCCTGCGCCGCAACCTGAACAACCCCAACCTGTCCTTCACACTTTGCCACGCTTGACGGACCCACCCAAGGATGAAAACGTCTTTGCTGCTTCTCCCAAGGCGACTTCGCGACAAGACAAGTTTGGGGAGGCCTTTAGCACGACAGCCAAGTCATATGGACAGTCTGCAGATTGGACACCAGTTGCCCGCGCAAGAGCTCGCGATGTTTTCGACCGTGCTTCCTCCGCTGTTTTGAGCCCGGAGCGCAAGCAGAGACTTATCGATTCATCCCAAGAACTCAAAATGCTCACGGGATCGTCAACCAAGAAGCCCGAGAACGTCCATCCATTCATTGCGCAATTTCTGCGATCTCCAGTGGGTCAACCTTTTCGGCAGACTTACGCTAGACGATTGTCTGGCATTGTTCTTGGCACACCTCACGGCACAGTGAGCCCTATTGTTGATGCCATTGAATCACTGACGCGTCTCCTTGTGGCGAGTCTGGCTGAGGACCAATATGGTAAGGTCCAGGCTGATGTACCAGGTGTTGTGCGCCTCTTTACGGATACAATCATGACACTGGAGCCATTTGTGCACGGCGGGTTGGATGCACACTGGACCGATGTCAACTTCCCGCCTACGAGCCAGCCGGCAGCACAAGCAGAGGCACGCCGGGTTCCAGACGTGGAGGTTGTGCTCGACACACTGAAGATCTCCCTCAGCGACCTGTTATCTGCATTCAAATTGTACCTGAGAGACATTGGGCTGGTGGGCAAAGACCTCAGACTGGCAAAAGAAGCAGCCGGACTCTTGGAGGATCAGGAGATGTCATGATCTACCAATAAACTGTGTTCTATTTCGTCATGTGTCTTAATGACAGATTTTTTTTTTTTTTTTTTCAACCTTTTACCTTTTCTTGTGGTGTGAAAAGTTCCCTTTACTTAGATTCTTTATTTAACCGGTTGTTGGCTAATGCATTGCTGGGGCGTTGAATGTATTGATTAATGGCAGTTGCACTGTACCGTGTACGTTTGATTTCTGGCCTAGTAGAGTAACTGCTTGACTTGGGATATTATAAAAATGGATGAATGTACATTTCAAATTCCATATCAGTCAGTAATATCAGGTTTCTTCATCACAATCACTTATCTATGGTGTGGGTATTGAGATCATAAATCATGAGAATGTATCTTTGCTCAAATCTATATACAAAATGCCTGGAGAGGTATGTACTTGAGTACAGTATGCATATATACGCCTCATGGATGGGATCTGAAAATCAAGCAAACCTGTATACAGGTGAGTGGCTCATCCCGAATCCTCCATGTCAAGTAACCTCCCAGGCTTTCTCAGAGTACAGCACAAAAAAAGTCGAATCACAAGAAAGAAAGAAATAATAAAAAGGCCGAGCGCCCTCCAAGGCACATCACCAGAGGGGCCGATAGATAGTAAAAGAAAAGATGCGCCATATGCCCGCCCAGAAGAATTTGTACATACATACATAGAGTGCCACACACACAGACACACAACTCCCACGGATGAAAGGCAGAAAGAAAGGAAGAAAGAATAAACAAGAAATAGAAGAAGTAAATCGCCAGAAAAAAACAGAAGAATATAACCAAATGATATGATATATGCACCCACGCATCCAGACACACAACCCATCCTCAGAGAAGATCCCTCAAGACTCCGTTTTCCCTTTCCCGGGCCAGAAGACAGAATTGAATAAAACAAAGATCAATCAAAAAAGGTCATGTCGTGTCGCATCACCGCCGCCGTTGTGCCGAGACTCTTTTTCCTTTTGTGTGGTGGACCCCCGGTTTCAATCCCAATATCTTTCCCTGATAGTACTCCAAAACCCAAGTGTTGAATATGAAAAAACCAAAACAAGATGATGCCGTGGTAGATGTTCAATGCTTTTCTCAACTTTGAGAACAAAATAAAATGACCCACCATCAAGTTGAACATTGAATCATAAGCGCTGGGAACTTTTGAAAATGCGAAACAAAAGGCCTCCCTAGTAAGTCGCGACAGTAAAAAAAAGTATGAAAAATTGCCATAAACAGGCAAGTTAGAAAGAGTTGATAAAAGAAAAACGAGAATCCAAGATAGCCTAGCCCATTAGAGGAGCAAGCCATGCCATGGATTCCCGCAAGATGGCCCTAACCGACGATAATTGGGCCATCTCCTGGAAGGAAAAGTAAGATTCCTCCACTGATACCGGAAGGTTTCCCAATAGTTGTCAGCAATCGCTGAGAACCTCGCTAATGGCGTTTGATGTGAGTGTCCCCGACCCGGTAGAAGTTGTGCTGTTGGCATTCGACAACGCTCTAGCGCGACGTTCGTTGCTATCCCCCTTGGGCTCAGGGGGAGTCTCATCCTTCATGCACGCATTCTCCAGAATATTGGTCCATTTGCCACTTGTGCCGGCATGGCTATGCTTCAAGTGTTGGCGGAAATGGTCTGCACGGAAGAATTTCTTTGCATTGTTGCACTCGCCAAATTTATGTACTGCTGTCAAATGCTCGAACCTGCGGTCCCAATCGGGTTGAGGGAAGTTTGGAAATTCTTCACCGCAGTAGCCGCAGGTGTCGTGGGAAGAACCTGCACCCGTTTGGCTGGATGGTGACGAGGAATGATGGAAGGCAGCTTGATATCCTGAAAGTGCAGCGCAAGACCAGGAATGACGGCGCAGATGAAGCGAGTTCTGATGACGTTCGGCTTCGTTCTTATTCTTGAACCGGTTGTTGCAATATTGGCACATATACTGCTTCTCCATTTCATGCGCGCTAGAGCAATGTCAGGAAAACAAGTCATTTCTGTATTCGGAACATAAATCTTACCGTAGGTCTTCAGGGTTGTCGAACTTCTTGGGTTTCTTGGGACAGCAGTCACAGATATACAATCCACCAATCTTGGGCGCAGCTGGCTTGGGTACATTGAGAGTGGTACCCAAAGACAGCTTTCTTGGGGTATTTGTGCTTGGTGGCTCCAGAGTGTTCGAGGAGGGTCGAATGACAGCGGAGTGGGCAGTTAGCCCACCGGGCGAGCTGGGGTTGAGAATCGACTTTTCATGAAGCGAATCAAGATCCGAACTGGAGGAAAACCCACCGGGCGATCGCTCGTAGGGAGAAGTGCTGGTCATACTGCTTCCTCCTAATGAAAATGCGGCAGACGAGTATGACCCTGAGGTCCGTACACTCAGAGACGAAGCAGCCGAGCGACTTCCGTGACTGGGTGCGTAGCCGCTGTTAACTGACAGGGTATTGCTCGTGAACGGGTGTCCGGTGGTTCGTCGTTGCGAGAGATCGCCATTACTCGTGGTCACATGCAGCGTATGCTTATCGTCACTCATCGGTTCCCGCGGAGGAGAGGATGCCCTCCTCTTGGTACCTGGTTTTGACGCGTCCAAGTACGGGGGTGTCGGCTCTCGAAGTTGAAACAGTCGTGGCGGTAACGAATCATCGTTGTTCATATCACCCTCGATATCCGAAAATACACCGTGATCGTAGCTTCCTCTGTTTGATCGACTCGGCAGGCTGAAATTATCGTCATGGTTGGGCGTAGTTCCTCCTCCTCGACGGCGCAAAAAGGCTGGTTGATCGTAATCCATAGCAGAAGATGGCGCACTGCTCTCCACACTGGGGCTTCGGCAATCGATATAATTCCATCCGGTCTTGGTACCGGGCGACACTCCACCGAATTGGGGGCTGTTGTGCCATTTCACATCGAGAGTAGATCCGTCGGAGCCTCCCGGGGAAGGGAAATTTCCAAAGTTTCGTGATGATGGGATAGGTAATGTCGATAGAGACCCTTTGTTATCACCCCCATGACTGATCGACTGTCGTGGAGAGAGTGGTTTCCCAATTTTCGAGAGAAGATGTTGGTCATATGCATCTAATGAGCTCTTCACACTCCGTCGAGAAAAGTCCCGCTCGCCTTTCAAACTGTGGTCCAAGTCAGCATGCAAACAATACGATAGAACCACGGATACATCTTGACAACTCAAGACATCCGTCACTCACATTGGACCCGGGGCGTTGATGGAAACGGAATTCCTGAACCCCTCCTCCAACGGAGGTGGGGGCTCAATCTTAATATGAGCTTCAGGACTTCGAGAAATCGGCAAACCGCTGTGTCTGCCATCGAGGTCGTCGAGTGCCATTCGATTGCTCGGAAGGGATGGTTCCAGACGACGCTGGCCTCCGAACAAGCTCGAGCTGGGGTTAATTGGTGCTAGTTTTGTTGAAGAAGCGGATCCTCTGGGATTGGCATGAAGCCACCCGGCATCGTGACCGTCTTCAAGATCGGTGATGCGGGATGGCGGAGGCAGTGGGGGAGGGGCGAAATTGGACATTGATTTAGTTGGGATGGGCATGGGCCCAGAGAAGGACTGCCCGGGCATAGTATACTGGAATCTGTCGGGGGGATGGTGATGGTCATAACCACTATTAAAGTCGTGAATGCTAATGGCAGGTGGCGAGAGCCGCGGGAAGTCCATTCTAGAACCAAACCGATGGAGGCTGATCCGATGACATGCAAAGACCGGAAGAGTCCAGGGCGAACCGTGCGAATGAGCAGTTTAAGAAATACGACGATTGATCCGTAAAGCAGAGCCGAAGGTTCCTCAGGAAAATGGCAGAGGCAAGTGGCGACCCCGCGTTTTGACGCTGCGACAGAAGATCCCGCTTCTGGAACCGAACCCTGTCACAGAAGGTTCGGTGACAGATTAAATTTGACTGAAGGACCGAAGGCGTCCAGCACGGTCCTTTGCACCGTGGGGTGAGATGAGAAAATAAAATAAAGAATAAATGGGGGGAGTTTGGATGGATGGAACTTTGGTGGGTTGAGGTTGAAGCAAGAAGGGTTTCGGCGTCTACCAAACAATGTAAGCGGGCAAAGTCAGACCACGAAAAGGCGCAGCAGCCACGGCCTCCAAAAAAAAAAAAAAAAAAAAAAAAAAAAAAAAAAACCACTAAACGCCAATCTGACCTCAAGGTGATGCCAAAGAAAAGGGCGGAGTGTAAGAATGACGCCCGCTCTTCGCAAGTAGACCAATGAAAAGAAATGGAACAAAAGGACGAGTTGTCCACCATCTAAATATCGACACCTTGGCGCACGCTGATGCTCACCAGAAAAAAAAGAAAAAAAAAAAAAAAAAAAAAGAAATAAGGCAAAAAATAGGGCTGACAGCGAACCTTTTTTTCTGGGAAAATTTAAGAAGATGACGAAGAAGGAATTAAACGAATGTCGGTAGAAAGAAAGGCTTTCCGCAATGGCGCAGCTGAGGAAAGCGAAGGATTGCCATCAAAATAACACAAGACGGACAGCAGCTCAACGAGGACCAACGAGCATGCTTTAAGAGAAGGACAAGAGGACCAGGCGATCTAGGCAGCTATCGAATTTCGAAAATGGTATAGGAGCAAAGACACTTAGGGTGGAGGTGGAGGACGAAGGGGAGGCAAAGGGAAGGGGAAAAAAAGCAATGTAACGGAGGACAAGTCGGCTATGCAATCACCTCGAGGGGGGTCAGATCAGCCCAAAGCTGCAGAGGTTGCCTGTGATCGACCGGTTGGGAAAGAAAGGTAATTAAAAAAAAAAAAAAAAAAAAAAAAAAGGGCCGATCTGGAGGGAGAGAAAGAGAAGAGGAATGAAAAGGAAGGGAATTGAAGCAGAGAGGTGTGGGGGAGAAGAACGAGGAAGAACTGCAGGTAAAGCGAGACAGATCTGAGGATAAAGAGAGGATAAAGAGAGGATGAGAGAGAGGGAGAGAGTAAGCAGGGCTGATTGGCGAGGCAAGGCTGGGGAAACGGTTGCTGATCGTGGATCTGATACTGAAGAGGCTATTCAGGCTGGTCGAGTGTCTCTCTCTGACCCTGCAGAGAGAGTTTCTCTGATATCAGAGCGAGAGGAAGACTGGTAGAGAGAGCAAAAAGAAAAGAGATGATACGCATTGTCTCTGCAACGGAAGAGTGGACACTTGGAAGTTAGGCCAGAATAGCGTTTGTGTATTTTTCAATTCTACTTCCATACATATAGTACTTTTCCTGTCATTATTCAAGTTTGAAATATCATGAACAGTACGTACTACTTTCAACTACAGAATATTATTATTATTATTTATTCAAATATTCAGAAATCAGACCAGAATCAGACTCAGAAAGAGAATGAAAAGGGATGATATACAAGCGAGTCATATACAGCGGTGAAGTCGGACTAGCCTTGTTGGGTGTAGGACTAGGAACGAGGCAGTGTACAGTAGTGTTGCCACCATATTTTAATATTACTATTATATTCATAACACATATAATAAATAGAATAAAATTATAAAATAGAGAATAAAATAGAGAAAATACAGACGAAAACAGAGAATAATATTTCTTACTATCTATACTCTATTACCCTATTCTATTATTTTATTCTTCGATTTTACACTGTCTGATAAAATATTCAAATCAAGACCCACTGCCCCACTCTCCCTTTAGATACATGCACTGCCACACTGCTGTCATTTGGCTTCTTCTCCTCTCCGATTTTTCTCTCTCTTCTTCTCCTGTTTCGTTCTTTTTCCCATCCATGTCGCTTGGCACAAACTGAATTCTTGAAAACTTGGAAATGCTGACGCACTTGTCGTCCCTCGTCAACTGTCCCGTATCTGGGTGGCCAACCGTCCCAATAGTCCTTTAATAACCCT